>NC_140226.1:18369287-18979287 GCF_951802725.1 Rutilus rutilus | reverse complement strand
AAAGTGCAATTTTATAGTTAATTAAGGTTGTTTTTATATACAGCTTAGCAATATACACTCCCCATCCCACATCTGGCTTTATCTCATTCTCATTATTCTTTATAAAGAAGTATTATTAACATGCTAAACAAAAGTCTACTTTGCAAAAGCATTCATTAACAATATATGGCAGGATGAGTGTTACTTCACTTCGATTCTAAGTTGAGCAAAAGCCCTGACATCTTTCTGGCTGTCGGCCCTGATATGTTGAATCTCTGGCTATTACATCCAACTTCAACATAGATTAGAAAGATCTATCAAAGATGCCACCTGTCTCTCCTCCTGTCTGTCCTCGTAACCGTGAAAGAGTCTTCTCTGTGATAGATTTGGGACACCGTTTTAAACACGCACTGAAGCGAGCTCCGCAGCAGACTTCTTCCAACAGTCAAAGCGGCGTTACTGTACGTCACAAAAGTGCGGACTCGTAGGAAGACCGTGAGTGTTTAGGGTGCCATTTGGGACATCCATCTAATCAAAATCATCACAATCGTTTAACAACTACATAAACACAAAAAATGTTGCACCAAAAACGTACAGTACACACATTGACTGCTGGAACAAAAACACACAATAAAAGCATAGTGAATGCATGTACGCGCAAGCAGAAACAAGCCGTGGCACTTACCGATACAGCGGGTGGCATTCAGCCTCTTATAGCCTTGAGGACATTCAATTAGAGGAATCGCTTTAGAGAAAAGAGAGAGAACAAAAAAATAACAGCACGTTTAGTTACAGATCTAAAGGAAAACATTCTTTTCCAGCAAGAAAGAGAGGAAGGAAACTTTGGTGTAGTGAGAATACAGTACATATAAAATCTTTGCAATTTTTTTTATTAAAATACTAATACCATAGTTACCACAGATATCCTTTAAAGAAACATTTCTTCTTATTATTGATGTTTTGCTGGTTAATATTTTTGTCAGGATTCTTTGATGAATAAAAAGTTCAAAATAACAGTATTTGAAATAGAAATCTTAGTAATGTTATAAAAGACTTTGATCAATTTAATGCAATTTAAGCTCTTTACATCACTTTTTTTTTCTAAGGCAGTGATGGTAAATTCCAAGTTGCCATTGAATTATTATTGCTGTAACAATAACTATAGTACCTATGGTATTTGGCCAGATGATTACCATGGTCAATTTTTGTAGAGTTCAGCTCCTTAATCAATTCACACAGGAAACTAACAGGATATAATGGACAACAAAACGCAAGTGTGAAACTTAATACATCTGATCTGATTACATTTGTTCTTACACGTTTTTACATGCTCAACACTAACACACAAACACATTCACACATAGATCATTAATAACTCTATAGCTCATCACCTTCAGATTACAAAAGCAAGCAGCAACACAGTACATAGTTCTGTAGTGACTGTTTTAAGGTTCTGTCTCAGGAGAGCCCATGCGACTGGGAACGTGTAACAGGAACAGGGTTTACTTCCCTCTCAGTCTCATGGGTAATGACCATAATAAATTACATAAATAGAACAAAGTGAGAGAGTGAAATAGAATGACTCATTTGGAACAGAACAGAATGCCACTGACATTTTTCAAGGGTCATGTTTTGAGCCTGCTTCAGAAATAAAAGGGGGCCGAACTCCAGACTTGTTTATATCTTCATTACCCCAACACTTGTGTAACATAACTGCCGTGCACTTCTATTTCCGTTCAGTGCCAGCTGAAGTCCTAGTAAGTGCTCGTCTACAGATGCTGCACACAGACCTCAGAGACAGCGGTAATGTCGCATCAACTTCACACCATTCATTGCAATATTGAATCGCTTTTCCTGGAGCAAACATCTTTGTAACTGAAATGTGAAGTGTGATATGAACAGACCACACTTTTCAAGTAAAGGAATAACATTTGAATTGGCATTTGAAGATTAAAACAACAATCCTTAAATATTTCATACACTCATGAACGTTTGTTTTGGTAAGGTCCATAAGGTTTAAATCAGTGATATGTCTGGGAATGCACATAATGCAGGGACGCCCATATATGGGCAGAGAATTTCACAAATATCTACGGACATACCGTGAAGAGAAATTGTGGAAGAGAGAGAGAGAAATAGGGGTGGTACGCTAACACTTTTCTGTAGGGACTAACTTCATAGAAGTGACTAAGCAAGAAGGAATCATGACTGTATGAGTAAATGTGTGTGTATGTGAGAAAGCATTACTAAAGCTGGAGTGTGTGCCAGGTGAGTCAGCATGTCAGTAAGTTCAACACAGCGTGTGTAACCAGATACCTTACAGCTTTCTCTTTCTTTTGCCCATTCATTACGTACTTGCCTTTTCTCTGCGGAATGCATCCCTTCCCTCTCATTCTTGATATTAGGACCATGTGTCTTTTGAGTCACAGCCACTTGGAGGTTTGGCATCAAATAGTTTTTAGAGGAACCCATCATAGTTTCTTTTAGTTAGTGAGAAATCAAGGTTGGGCCTGGTGATGAATCATTGCTTTCCTGCTCTTTTTGGACCACACTACTGTGGAATACTCCTCTGCACAATCATACTGCAAGTGTGATTCACCTCTAATGGGGCCCAGACATACTGATGTTTAACGCTGTGTCTCACTCTGAACATACACTCGTTTGTTTCAGTCATTTTGGTCGTTCAAAAAAAAGATGAAAAGATGAAAATGTAAGACATATGCTTGAGTTTGTGTGTGAGAGTGAGACAGATGTTTGTGTGTGTGAAGGTAAAACAGATGTTTGAAAGAGAGAGTGAGACTAACGATTGTGTGAGAGTGAGACAGGCATTTTTGTCTGTGACAGTGAAGCAGATGATTGTCTACATGAAGGAGAGACAAATGTTTTTGTGTGTGATGGTGTGACAGGTATTTTTGTTTGTGTGAGAGTAAACGTACACGGAAAATGTACTTCTATTGTCTGAATTCTGCTCTGGTTCGAGGACAGTCTGTGTGACATCATTTTCGTCATCAGTACACTCCGATGGTGTCTATGTCCAGCTCGAATTTTGTTCGCATGTGCAAGTTATTTGAGCATTCAAAAACGAACTCCTATACTTGCACGTTCAATTGTGTGCTAGGCGGAGTGGATCAAGGTCTTGAGACAGTTTTTGTATGTGAGACTGAGATGGGTGTTTTTGTTTGTGAAACTGAGGCAGATTTTTGTCTGTTTGAGAGTGAGACAGGTGTTTCTGCATGTGAGGGTGAGACGAGTGCTTTTGTTTGTGAGAGTGAGACAGTAGCTTACATGATTTCTTGGGACATTTTTGGCATTTGTGGAATCCCCATGATGTGCCCACAGTCCCACAACAGGCATCTTGTTTAGACAGGCCGGGCAGAGCTTTCCCACACTACAACAAAATAAAACACAATCAAATACAATAAGTTAACGAAAGAAAGAGAAAGAGAGATACTCATCAAGACCATTCACCACACAAACACATATAATTCTGCTCACACAGCTCTTGATCCCAGTTCTTACTGATCAACACCCTGATATCTCCCCCCTGACTGAATCTAATCTGCTGAACCAGACACGAACCAAACAACAATCTGAGAGACAGCAATGATACACAACTTAAACAACCTGATAACACCCCACTCTCTGCTGACATGAAAAGACAAAGTCGCAAATTAAGTCTGAATGGTTGCAAAAACATCCACAGCACTTTACGATTAGAGAGAGTAAACAAACAAGACTGAGGTGAATTTCATGATAATAACTTGATAGACTAACAATTGTGGGAGCGGAAGACAACTAGATGTTCTATTAAGCTGGGGGCAGGTACTGAGTCATAACTCTTGAGAATCATTCTTTTGTGTTTCATTTGCAGTTCTCTTCTGAAGAGACAGATGTTCCCTTGAGCACCACAATGTTCTGGAGAACATCTCACTATTCATTTTGTCTTTTGCTCTATTCTTGATTATCCAATGATAGCTGAAATCGAGTTAGTTTAAAAGGCATTAAAAGTGAGAGACAGAGAGTAATAGTGGATGATTCACAGCTCACAGCAGCAGCGAGAGAGATTGAGATGAAGAGAAAGGTAGAGCTAGAGAAGATATTTTAAAGAATGCTTTTGTCAATCCAAAATAATACTGGAGCCCACTGACTTCCATTGAATGCATCAAAACTCAGAGACATTATTCAAAATATCTCCTTACGAAGAAAGAATTTTAAAAAGTGTCGTACAGTTTAAAAAAAATGTTAGGGTGAGTAATTGATGACAGAATTTTCATTTTAGGTGAAAAATGTACACAGTGTAAAAAGCTCTATGGAAGTAGAGGTGCAGTACAGATGCAAACCCTTGAATATATCATCAGCTTCGTCACATAAAAGCTTTATATATGAGTTTATTTATTCAAACACTTATGGTCTCTCACTTGCATTCCGGCAGTCTCCTGAAAGCAGCGTCCCAGCTGGCTCTTGGATGTCACTGGCTGGTATTGGAGGTATGTTTGCTGGTTGGGGTAAATGACACCGCTGTGAGTGTGCCCATGCTGGATGCTCTGGCTGCTGCTGTGGTAAGTGAAGGAGTGGCTGGACTGCGTGTTCTTCACCTGCCCGCTACTGTCCACTGGAGACACCTGATGGATCTGGACTGAGGCTTCGGGGGGATGTTTCACATGGACATTCACCAAACCTACAGAAAAGTAAAGCTTTAAGGGGTATTCAATTTAAATTCATATGGGTTCAGTACAGGTTTAATCCAAGTTAAGCTCAATAGGCAGTATTTATGGAGGAATGTTAATTACCACAGAAAATAAAATAAACGTGAGCTACGTACAAGTGAGAGTGGGAACAATTTCTGTAGCAGAATAGCAGAAATGTGAAACTAAAAATTGAGATGTAAAGCTGTTTTAAAAGCTGTTTGTCATTTTAGAGTTTTAGGGCTTATGGCGTTGTGTTTTCATGGAAATGACACAGTTAGTAAGCATTTTGCTTGTGTCTTGTGGCTATAATACTGAAACAATGAGTATTTAAATGTGTATGGGTTGGCCCCATTCACTTTCATTAAGTGTCACACCGTAACCCAGATTGTTCATTTTTTTATTTTTAAGAGAGAAAACAAAGGGCAAGTGGAAATTCATTTTTGTGGTAATTCTGAACCCTGAATATTCCTTTAATAACAACAGAGCCATTTATTTCGGATTAATAACAGACGACAGATTTAAACATTTAAAGCGTTACCCTGGTTGTGTCCAGTGCCGTAGGTGAGAGGTAACGTGTGCGTTGAGTGGACGTGTGTCTTCTGCCCGTTTGTGAGAGTATGTTGCCCCTGGTGACCGTTTGGATTTGCCATTTGGCAGAATTTTCCAGTAAAGTTTGGTGGGCACTGGCACTTGTCCCGAGCACTGCATTTTCCTCCATTCATGCAGGGCAAATGGCAAACAACTAAAACATACACACAAACAGAGCAAAGGTTAATCACTGCCATATCAGGTAACATTTTTCAATGTTTAGTTTAGCAACCCATCACATTTAATTATACACAGATGAACCAACAAAATTATCTTCACACTTCAGTTTTGTCCTGTGTTTGAGCAAGTGTTTAGTTGCTGTGGGCCATTGTGTGCGTGTGTGTATGCGCTTAAATGCTTCACAGAAAATCTGTTTAAGAACTTTTGTGGTGGCATGTAATGGGAGTTCTGCGTGACACATTTTCACTAAACCATGCCATTATGGTGACGGACCATTCTGCCCTGAAACATCTTTAACTTTCTCTCTGCTTTGCTTGCTTTTAGCCATTTTTCACAGTGCTTAAAATCTCACTCGAGCTTTTAGATCACATTTGGCTCAGCAATAATAGCAGCAAAATGATGAATGGATTTAATTATCCCACAGCTGAGGTAAATAAAGGTTTTGGGGCTAGATATTTTACGGCAATACGTTTGTGTTGTGGTATGGGACATTATTTCAAACATTTAAATGAGGTGAAACTCATTCTCTTGTCAAGATATTCTTTAAAAAACTTTCCTAAACCAAAAGCCACATAATGTAATTAACCATCATGAACTAATCATGCTAAATGTTCATTAAAACAGCACGGCTGTCCTAACCACCATTCCCACATGGAACAATATGATGTCATTTCCTCTCAAACCACATATACCCCTCCTGTGGCCAGACGCACAGTTCACTGTGACTGCAGATAACATATTTCAAGATCATAAGGAGGAAAGACTGCAAATGCTCACACACACACACACACTCACTCACTATCTAAATGACAACATAGCAGTTATTTTTCTATACATTTTCACACTTTTGTTTAATTTATTTCATTTAAAAGCAGTATTTTATTCATTAAGCATTATTTCATTCATTTTTTCAAATGAGGACATCCCCAAATGTCCCCAAGGAGAGTTCTTTTTATATTTAACTCTCTTTATTTCCCCTTCAAAGCAGAGTTAAACAAACCCACGCTCACACACAAACAAATAGATAGATAGATAGATAGATAGATAGCCTACACATATATTTTCTCTGATACATTGGTATATTTATATAAATATTTACATACACTCTGACAAACCATACACAACACGCGTGCACACACACTTTCATTATTTCTGCTCTAGTGGGAAATCAGGACTATTCCAGTGCCTACACTGAACCTCAGGCAATATCTTGACACACTCATGTATCAACATTGAATCACACACACACATACACATACACATAAGCACACACGCTTCCCATCCTAGCTAGTGAAGAGCACTACTCTCTCCTGGACAGGAGGAAATAGAGCAGCATGACAGTAAACAAATGAAATGTGGCCTAAATGGTAAGATAACCAGCAGGAGCAGGATGACAGACCACATTAACTTTCACTCTCTGACACACATAAATGACTGCTCTTACTGTATATGGTTCATTTGATAAAAGAGGAATGTATGTGACACATACACTCTACTAATATGGCGGTGAGCTGATTTTTATTGTCAGAACTGGCAACTATAGAAGTTCTTAAACATACACAGAAGCAAACACAGTGACTCTCAGATGAGCTGACAGCCAGGAGCAACTCAAACGAGAGGCCTGGCGGGACAGTCTTATGGAGACAGTAGTTGTTTTCATACTCGCGGAATATCTCTGGTGGAATAAACATGAAAATCCAATAGGTGCAAATGAAAGTTTGAAAAAGAAATAAAAAGCAATCAAACAACAAATTTATTCTGTTGCAATGTCTGTCACAAAACATACACTACTGTTCAAAAGTTTGGTCTCGGTTAGATAAAAAAAAAAAAAAATGTTTTGAAAGAAGTCTCTAATTTATTTATTTAAATTTATATAAATATAAATTAAAAAATATTTAATTTATTCATTTATTTTATTTAAAAACCAGTAAATATATTGTCATACCAGTAACCATTTACATTATAAATGCATTTAGTAGATGCTTTTATCCAAAGTGACTTACAAAAAAGGAACAGAGAGGAACAAATACAGTATGTAGTCAATAGTCAAACCAGTAAATATTTAGTCATATTGTGAAATATTATTATAATTTAAGATAACTGGTTTCTATTTTTAGTATATTTTAAAATGTAATTTATTCCTGTTTTGACAAATGTTATGACAGTAATTTGGTCCTCAAGAATTTTTTTTTTATAGTTGTCAATTATGAAAACAATTGTGCTGCTTAATATTTTTTGTGGAAAACATGATACATTTTTTCAGGATTCTTTAATAAATATAAAGTAAAAAAAAACAGTATTTATTTGACATATTCTTTGGTAACAATTTACTGTCACTATTTTGATCACTTCAATGCATAAAAGTATTAATTCTTAAAAAAATTACTGGCCCCATACATTTGAATGGTAGTGTATGATGTTCAGTTCTTGACAGTATGTCCACTGTCCAGTATGATTACAGAACACACACACACACACACACACACACACACACACATGAATTTCAAAACTGGCAATGTTTTTAACACAAGTGAAACACAAAAGCAAGTCGAGGACTCGAGGTAAAGCTCTATTAGGTATAAATGGTATTATACCTGGAATACCATTTCATCAACAAAAAAAAAAAGAAAAAGAAAAAGAGAGAAAGCATCCACCCAAGGCCCTTAAACAGATGGAGTAACATTCTCCTGTAAACCCCAACATATCTGCTAGTACAGACAGGTTCATTGGCAGCTCCATGGGGATGATTGTCAAAACACCCAACACAACTGTGTCCAACAACGTGTAAAGGTGAGGCATATATTCAGAAAACAGTCAATGGGGATGACAAGTCAGCTCCAGTTGGAGCAGTCTGGACTACATATTCCCATCAGTGCAATCATATATAAGGAACATGCAGCCACATATCGATCTGCTGTGATAATGCTTTAGTATTCTATGAGATCCAAGAGTTGATCAATGATTTACAGGTCTGTATGGCACATTCTCTCTGTATACATGGAGTAAAAAAAATACCATGACACAAATGTCATTTTGCCAATGTTTATACTTATACCTTTTAACAAATCTATCTACATTTCTGTATTGTATAATGTGTTTATCAGACAACAGAGGTCAAACACAACCATTAAAAAGTTTGGGGTCAGTAAGATTTTTGTATTTTAAATAAATGAATATTTCCATTCAGCAAGCATGCATTACATTGATCAAAAGTCACTGTGAAGACTTTTACTTTGTTACTAAAAATTACATTTAAAATAATCAAAAATCGAGTATAAAGTTAACAAATGCAGAATTTTTTAACATTAATAATAATAATAAATGTTACTTGAGCATCAGAACAGCATATTAGAATGATTTATAAAAGATCATGTGACACTGAAGGCTGAATTCAGCTTTTATTAGACTGATTAAAATTCAGCTTTGTCCATCACAGGAATGAATTAAATAATAAATTAATTAAAAATATAAAAATCCCCAAACTTTTGAATAATACAGTATGGGTTAAGTTATATTTAATTATTGCATACTTTCATTGAGATCAGTCAAATTACTGAATGTACTGACAGCTCATTTCATTTCATCACTCGCCTGAGGTTGTTTATTTGTTGCTTAAAGAATCGATTTAGCATCAACACTGAGGTATGAGAAGCTGGTTGAGAGTACCGAAGCCAAAATCTTGGTATTGATCCAACCCTAATGAGTGTATGTGCGTGTGTTTCTCCATTATCCACAGTGCTGGAGCTCAGCCTGCGATCTCTCCTCCCAGCTGTGTCTGGATCAGAGCTGACAGAACGCTCTGTGTTCCTTATAAGGCCGCACACACTCACCCACTCCAGACGTTCACCTCATTCAGACAAACAGCTTGACGGAGAGAGAGAGAGAGACATAATGACATTTTAGCACCACGCACAGCCTCTGCTTATTCTGAGATTAGCCATTCAAACACTTACTCCCTCTGAGCTTTCCTGACCCTCTTATATGGAATACAATTTCAGCTGCACACCCTGTTGGGCACAGATTACAAAACCCACTGATGAAAACAACCCTTAGCTGAATGCTACCCTTGTGTCCACAGAGTAATTGGATTCAAAAGTAAACCATATGTAACCACTATGTGTATAAATTGTGTCTATTGCTTCACTCTTGACCTTAACGCAAGACTTGCAAGTCACAAAATTACTACTTGCTATCATCCACCGATACGGGACCATAAAGAGCAGAAGGCCAAGAAGTGAAAGTACCAAGCTATGCTAGCACTTAGCACAAACTTTTTGACTTTAAGGACTACAATATGATTTTATTTACAATGTAAATGTTATCAATATTTTAGTACCCCTTCATTTAAAGGGTACTAAAGTAAAGAAGAAAAAAAATATGATAATGCTAAATACTAAAATGAATTAACTGGCCATTATTTAAATGATTCACTTTAAAACGTCATCTTTACATCAACCAAGTATGTAAAAACAAAGTAGCTTTCTGCTGTCTATAATAAGACAGTTTGTTTGTCTTCCATTAGTAATCACAGAGACACGTTCTCAGAGAAAAACCTAATGCCAAATATTCTTATAAATGAAATCAAGATGGGGTGTTTAACGAAAGTAATTTGTGCTCTTTGTATAGTGGAATTTAAATATGATAGCATGAAACTTCAATCATGATGAGCAAATACACCATAGTCTGTGGAAAAATGAATGCAAAGTTAAAGAAAGTAACAAAGACTCTACCAAGGCAAAATCAAATCCTTTCCAAGTAACCCTGAATGGGCTAAGAAATGTGCGAAGAACCCAAACTAAACCGGAGGGCAGAAGACGTTCTGCTGTGTCATAACCACATGCTCTTGAGCCATTTCTGAGCCGTCGTTGTGAAATATCACTGCAGCAAACAAAGTGAGAAGAACTGAAGTTAAATAATGTAGGTTTTTCAGCCATGATCTAAAGCATCTTAAACTTTTCCAAAATATCTGCCAGGCAAGTAAAAACTCCCCACCGAACCACGACTAGAAACACATCCAAACATCAGCCATAATTATAGACCTGTCTGAGGCTGGACATGATGTAACAGGCCCACGGCCAGCTGTTCTCTGTTCAGTATACAGCAAACGCAAGCGTACACACACACATACAGCAAAATCCAGTTGCCAACGAAGGAATTAGATGTTCTACAAAGACCTGGATGAATGAAAACTTCCCACTTTTCCCACAATACACCAAGATGAGGCGGCGATGCCACTCACCGACTCTGAAGTTGGGGGCGGTGAGGGTGTCCGTTGCATGCCCGTTCTCACTGATGATAGTGGTGGTGTTGCCCTTCTGACAGCTGTTCTGACAGCGGTTGTTTGTGCAGGTCATCTTGCAGATAGTCGGGGTGAAGACCACCTTGATCCGGCCGGTGTGGTTCCCTACTGCAGCCCAGCAGAGAAGATACATCAACAGAGAGAAGAGAGAAAACTCCATCAGTCTGGACGGCATGGCTTTCATAAACAACTCTCTTTCACTTTTCTAGGCAGCGTCTGGCAGATCGGCTCAGGAGTTCAGCTTTAAGAAAGTGAAACGAGACAGGGAGCGAGAGGGAGAGAGGCTGGATAAAGAAAAAAAAAGTATTTCTGTTGTCTTGTCTTTTCTTAGTCTCCTGTACGTGTTCCCCTGTGACTGTCTGATTCCTTTTTCGTCCATTCCCTCCTTTTCTCTGTCCTTGGTCCAATATCTCAGTCTCTGGAACATGAGGTGGTGACTGGGGAAAAAAAATAGGGGAGAGAGAGAGAGAGAGAGAGAGAGAGAGAGAGAGAGAGAGAGAGAGAGAGAGAGAGAGAGAGAGAGAGAGCCCAGCAAACAACTCTGGGATCAGACCCAGTTCTTCTCGAATGATTTGGACAAAGTGGCCACAACTCCAAGCCTTATACAGAGACGAAAAGAGGAATGTTGGCTTTTCCCAACTAAGATTACCACTACTAATTATGTTTACCAAGGCTGCATTTATTTGATTAAATATTTAAAACAAACACTAATATTGTGAAATATTATTTGAATATATTTTAAAATGTAATTGATTCTTGTGATGCAAAGCTGAATTGTCATCATCATTACTCCGGTCTTCAGTGTCACATGATCCTTCAGAAATCAGTCTAATATGCTGATTTGCTGCTCAATAAATATTTCATCGTATTATTAATGTTGAAAACAGTTGTGTACATTTTTTTCAGGATTCTTTGATGAACAGAAAGTTCAAAAGAGCAGCATTTATATGAAATAAAATCTTTTGTAACAAATTTCTTTACTGTCACTTTATCAATTTATTAAATCTTTGCTGAATAAAAGTATTAATTTCTTTAATTTCTTTCACAAAAAAAAAAGAAATCTTACTGACCCCAAACTTTTGAACAGTAGTGTATAATGTTACAAAAGCTTTCTATTTCAGACAAATGCTGTTCTTTTGAACTTTCTATTCATCAAAGAATGTTTTCAACATTGATAATAATAATAATAATAATAATAATGATAAAAGTTTCTTGAGCAGCAAATCAGCATATTAGAATGATTTCTGAAGGATCATGTGACACTGAAGACTGGAGTAATGATGCTGGAAATTCAGCTTTGCCAACACAGAAATAAATTACATTTTAAAATATATTAAAAACAGAAAACAGTTATTTTAAATTGTAATAATATTTCACAATATTACTGTTTTTTGTTGTTGTTTTTAACTAAATAAATGCAGCCTTGGTGAGCAGAAGAGACTTATTTTAAAACATTAAAAATCTTATTGATCCCAAACCTTGGAACAGCAGTATATATATATATATATATATATATATATATATATATATATATATATATATATATATATATATATATATATATATATATATATATACACACACACACACACACACACGTATATGTATATCAGCCGTCATGTCGTTCCAAATCCATGATAATAAAAATATATGAAAACATAATAAAAAAATTTAATATCAGAAACATTTTATACAAGTAGTCCATAAAGTCTTCTGAAGTCATATGACAGCTTTGAGTGAAATTTTTATCTAATTTGAATTGGTGTGATTGTCCTTTTAAGAGTCACATATTCAAGATGTAATATCTACTTCCCCCTCCCTCTGTTATGTAAAGCAAATCCGCCAGAAGCTAACATATAACCTTTCCTCAAAGATCAAACAACGTCTCCACAGACATCAGTCAGCTACTGATGACACACACACACACACACACACACACACACACACACGTACAGCTGTTATGAACTGAGAGAGTAAGGTAAACTGAGGAAAGCACACTGATAGTATACAGCAACAGTGAGAAGTAGACGACAGGAGACGAATGATTTTACCAGAGAACCACACACACACAGGGCTGCTGACAGGCTGACTCTCATGTGGGACAGACCTCACCGGGTGCCAGATGTCTAAGACATTGAGAAACTAGTCAGTCTGCTACATCTACCTTTAGCCACACACGCATGTTTACTTGGCAAATCCAAATTACCATAGGAAATACCATAGACCTGTTTTGTTTTTATATAAAACTAATTATAAAACCTCATGTTTAATGCTAGGATTTCAGCCCCCTAACTGAACATGAGCTTGACTTTTGACAGAAGATTGCAGATACTGCTCAAACTTTTTATATATTAATTAATGTATCAACTGTTTCATCATCTGTATTAGTATCTGACACACTAATTCAAACTAAGTCTTTTTGAATGATTAATTAAAAGTAATGGATCAAGAGTCGTTTGCTCAGGAATAAGACTACCCCGATCGCTTGATTGGTCAGCAAACTTGGGTAAAATATGACTTTTTTTAAGAATTGGGATCAAATTAAGACTATGATTAACCAGGGACCAAAAGTTTACCCTACCCTATCTATATGTCTACTCCTAACAGATTGTGCTAGTTCTCACCCACGAATTATTTTTACCTTGAAAAACGTACACGAATGTACGTTTTTGTCAGATTTAGCTTGAATTGAATGGCAAATATCAAGTTTTCTGTTCAGATTGTAGATCTAATTCATCCCCCCTCCTTCCCTCAGTCCATCAATCTATAAATCCAATCAAAACTACTAATGCAACCTGAGGTCAGCAGGAAATCAGTCAGATGCTTGTCTCTTATGACCTTCAGACTAATGTAATGTAATATGTAAAAGGTCTGTCTCCTCAGAGTGAACCCGGTCACTTCTGTATGATCCGACATCCAGTCAGAGTGCGGTTTGGCTGAGTTTCAAAGCAGCGAGAAATGGCATGTCAGACCACAACACCGTGCAAAAACAGTTACCCAATACCCCACGGGCTCCTCCTTGCATTAGTAGTATTACAGCAGAGCTCCGGCTGTATTTGGCTGAGTTGTGTAATGCTGCCAGTCTGCAGGACAGGAAGAGGGATAATAGATGTCATGCTACACATTAGTTGTGCCGCCCCACCGTCTCCTCATTCGCATGCAGGACTACTGTATCTAATCCTCTCACCTGCCTTTTAAGAGCACTTCTCTCAATGACCGTTTATCGTAACGCTCTGTCATTTAATTTTCCCCCTCTCTCTCTCTTTTCTATGGTTCTTGCTTCCCTCATGGCCGGGCTTTTATCTAAAATTACCCAGAGAAAATGAGTCTAATAACTCACTTTAGACAGTGCAGCGCACAAGGCAATGCTTAAGTCTTTATACGATTTCAACCAGAGGATCCGCTTGGAAAAAAAACAATGGGGCCATAACTTAAGGGCCGACCTGCAGCAATACAAAATTACAATAAATGAGACTACAGCAGAAGTGCGCGAGAGAAAGGAAGTGAGAAAGTGGGGTCTAAAATGCACATGCCTGTGGTTGTGAACCATCTCACCACTAATTTGTACTGTGGATTCCCACACCTTTTGATCAATGAATTTCCTTAGTTTTCCATGACATTTCCATTTTCCTGTTGTTTGTGATGGATAAAAATGTGTAACAACTATAGTAACCGCAGAGAGCAATTCTAGTCGAGATTAGCTAAAAAAAAAAAAAAAACTTTATTATTATAGAAATGCTGACTTGTCAATATTTCATAAATATCCATGACTCTTCCATTCTTGGAAATCACAGTTTTAATATTCGTCTTTAATATTGTCGTCTTGTTTTATCGTCGTCTTCAACTCTACTACAAAATGGTACTGTCATCTCACAGCGTTGCCGACACAGAGCTAAACGTTTCTAAGCGAGTTAGACATGCTGTCACTCTCCTCATGGAATGTTCCACAGTGTGTGTGATCCGTCATTCTGTCAAACACCCGGGGCTTCCTGCAGAGTCAGCGAGACTTGTTGAAAAATAAAAACTGATACATGAAATAACATTTTGAGATGCTGATGTCACTAGATCTTAAATTTCCCCAACAGAAGGAGATGCTTTGGGATTGCATCAACATGTCAAAATTATAGAGAGTGGCAGCCTTGACATACTCCACCGTTCAAAACTTTGGGATTGGTAAGACATTTAAAAAAAATTTGAAAGAAGTCTATAATGCTCACCAAGATCGCATTTATTTAAAATAACTGTTTTGTATTTGAATATATTTAAAAATGTAATTTATTCCTGTAATGGCAGAGCAGAATTTTCAGCATCATTACTCCAGTCTTCAGTGTCACATGATCCTTCATTTGGAGCTCAAGAAACAATTCTCATTATACTCAATGTTGAAAACAGTTAATCATTTTGAGGAAACTGTGATATATTTTTTTCAGGGTTCTTTGATGAACAGAAAGTTTAAAAGCATAAATTTGAAATAGAAATCTTTTGTAATATAATAAATGTCTTTATACTGCCTCTTGATCAATTTAATGCATCCTTGCTAAATAAAAGTATTAAAATATTTTAAAAAAACAATCTTACTTACCCAAAACTTTTGAACAGACCGATAGATGTTAAATAGTACAGTAGGAATTCCACTCAAACATCAATTTTTAACAAAATAACATTATTGCACTGTATTACCTAACCGATCAATCACAAACAATCTCAACAACTGCTCTAAATGTCATATATCATTTTTAAGTTTCTTTGGAGGTTAAAGCTGTATTTAGAGTTACTATTATGAAATTACTGTAAGTTACGTATAAAGATTTACCATTGTAAGGGGTATTCTTAAACACGATGTGAAGTGAGCATCTTTAATTCCCTCTAAACTAGAAAATTACAGTCCCGCGTGGTCTTATGTGCTTACTGTTTTTGTAAAAGTGGCGAAAGCAATAAGACACATTAATTAGTTACATTTATTAATATTAGTAATTATCAGAATAAACAATTCTTCCATCAAGTAAATACACTGCAAATCATACTCTTTCTCAGTTTTTTGTCTTGTTTTAACACAATTATCTAATCATCCTTAAAACAAGATGTATTCACTTGAGAAGTAAAATGACAAGGATTTATATCTTTCTTTCAAGGAAATCTAACGGAATTTTGAGAAATTTTGCTTAAAACAAGAAAAAATATGTTTACAGTTGGGGTAAGAAAAATAATCTTCCCTTTTCCTTTTTCCTTTCCCAAAGAACTTTTTCTTGTTTAAAGCTAAAACATCACAAAATGTTTGTAGAGCGAGTTCGGCAAACGGCGGATTCAAAACTTCCTGCCACATGCCTTACCCCTACACTATTGACACTGTTGACAATCCAGCATCTTCCGTAATTTTGTCAGGCCAAGCCAGACGTCATTGGGCAGAGTTAGTGTTAATAGCCTCTGCCAACAAATCAGGCTGTTTGCACTTAATGTAAATAGACACTCCGGTAAGAAAAATATTTGTATGCAGTGTTTGGTGCAGGTTAGACAACAACAATTTCAAACATCATTGGTTTTCACATGTCTTGTGACCAAAAGTCACAGGTGTCATATTTGATTAGATTTTCCGTAAATATTGACTTCAATTTCAGTCTGTTCCTCAGACACATCCATCATATGGCTTCATAAGACTTATAGTGCGAAATACTTTTGAATTACGTTACAGTGCTTTTTAGTGTGCTGCAAAACATAAAAAATAAATCAAATAAAAACCTTTCCATACAGAGAGATCCAGCACTAGATTGTACTTACCATGAATTGGGTTGTGTCCCACGGAAAGCGGGATGGCCCGGTTCAGGTTAGGTCCGACACCATGCACCTGCGTGTGAGTGTGGTAGTTTTTCTGTTGGAGCATAAACTTCTGTGTTTTGCCCTGGTGCATCGGTATTGAAACTGGGTTTTGCACTCTGCAAGATACACGTTAAAAACAAAAAAGTCAACATTTTACTTTACAGTGTTTTTTTTACCATCACATTTTTTTTCCATCTCTCAGTCTTTCTGTTACAATGATTTACATCCATATATAAATATTCTTATATTTTATTTATTCATGTATTCATATTTTAATTTATGTGGTTTTCACTTTTGATTAAATACCTGCTCAAGGCCATATGGAAAACCACAGTACCCTGAACACACAGACATGCTTCTGGTTACATGTAAATGAAACCAATCACTTGCAACATACAAAACACATCAGCAGTCACATGAATCACATGAATGAATGATTTTTCATTATGTTTATCAGACATACAGTCAAATGTCATTTGTACAAACACATACTGCAAACACATGGACAAAAATCAATCATAACACATCACATCACAGCTCTCTCTCTCTCTCTGTAAAATCCTTCAGTTTTCTTTCCTATCTGTGAATCAGAATAAAGTTCACTGGCCTCTCTTATGAAACCAATTATGAAGAATTAAATGTGTGCAATACACAACTGAGTTAGCATGCTACGTGGCATGATGCTCTAAGCATATGATTATTTAATTATACTTTTACACATTTCAGTGTATTTTAGGTCAATTGCAATTTAGTTTGTAATTCATTCTGGTATTGCCTTTTCAGCCAATGTTGTTATTGTTCACTAAATGTGGAAATAAAATATAAATAGTACATAAAACACTTAAACTTAGAAATGTTGCCTTGGCAAGTAACTGAAATAAATAAGTTTATGTTGAAGTACTAAAATTACAACTAAAATCAAAATACATTTAAACTATACAGAAATAAAAAATAACAAAAGCACGCAACAAAACTACTAAAACATAACCTAAAATGAAAACTGAAAATATAAAAATAAAAGCTCATTTATTTCCAAATATTATAAATTCTATAATAATATATATAAAATAAATACTAAAGTAACACTGTTGATGTCGAATTTGGCCAAAATCATCTGAGAAGATGGCATCATGTTGCGGTCTACATTTAGGAAGGTCCCTTAAAATGCTTTCTACTTTCTAGTCAGCTCACTAGTTTTGGGGACAGAGTACACAACACAATATCAAAAATGAAATACAGCCCAATTCCCTGAAAGAACTCTGTAAAGGGATTACGGATCCTGATAATTATCAGCTACGTCTGTGTGAAAGTATTGAACATCTTGCTAATAAAGAGACAAAACAGCACACAGCTGTGAGGAAACGGATGTGAAATGTAATATGTCTTTCATACATCTATTAAGATGAAGAAAACGGATGCGGTCAATCAGAATCACAGCTGGGAAGCCTCATAAGACGATGACGCACAAGACTAAATCAGGGTCGGCATCTCAGAATAACAACACAGACTTCAAAT
The DNA here is from genome assembly GCF_951802725.1 of Rutilus rutilus. NCBI lineage: Eukaryota > Metazoa > Chordata > Actinopteri > Cypriniformes > Leuciscidae > Rutilus > Rutilus rutilus. Next base: position 18,961,224 of record NC_140226.1, on the reverse strand, counting down.
CTGTCTGAATGGTGTCTGTTCTTTTAGGGATAGTCCACCAAAAAAAGGTTTCGGTTCCCATTGACTTGTCCATTCAATGAAAGACAATGGGAGCTGAATCTGTTCGGTTAACAACATTCTTCAAAATATCTTCTTTCTTGTTCCACAGCAAATCATACAGGTTTGGAACGACATGAGGATATGACAGGTATGTTCTCATTGAAATCGACCTGCGACCGGATATCACAAATTTCCGATGACTGACAGATACTGCAGAACTCAGCTTTATGTAAATGAGCAGTGACATGATGTGTCAACTACCAATGGGAGCGCAGGCAGCGACCACCATCTTTCAGTGTGAGACGGGCTTTAGACATAACAACATGCTTTTTATCCACAACAAAGCGACGTGTGGACAAAGTGTAAACAGCGTCTCTGAACTCTGATCAAATGTAAGGAGCAGATACGCAAAAACGAGCAAACAAAATGAGAATATTTAGAGGGAAAGTGTAAACAGAGATTGTTTTTCCCAGTGTTCTCTCGTCTTGTCTTTCATGCTATTCAAGTCTGCATCTGTCTTTGTCTTTCATCTCTCATTTGATGTTCCCAGAGAGGTCTCATTTTGAAATGTATGTTTGTACTGCCCTTAAAGTCATGCAATATGCTGTAGTGCATAGTCTGTCAACCTCTCTCACAGTCTCATACATAATAGTTTATTTCTGTGCCATGCATGTGTACCAACAGACACAAACAACTTAAAGACCAGTCAATTGTCTCAGTGTTTATAACTCTGGGGTTGAATTACACAGACAGGCACAAATAGACCCATACACGCACAAAGATTTTGTATTCAAGATATAACTATGGGAAGGTGAATGCCAACACATTTAGACACACAAGTCAAGCCTTGAGCACGGCCTAATTTAATTTGTCTGGGGAAAGCATGTAATAGCTTCTAGCAGTTGAGTTTGAGCCCTGCATTCAGAACAGCACAACACAAATCAACTTGAAAAACATATGGTTACTTTCCACCATGGTTGCTGGGAAAACATGGCCATGCTTGTTCACCAGCTGGACCAGTAGCAACCAGCATAAACCATTCTGAACCAGCAAAAAAATTCAGCAGTAGTAAAACCAGTTACACCCCACAAACATAGAACATAACACCCTACAAAGAGAAGACCACACACATAAAAAGAAAGAGCGTAAAATGTATGAGTCTGTTCTTGTTCTTGAACAGGTGAAAATCAATGAGCTGTGTAAGTGCTTATAAACACACACCATCACATGTACTAAACAGTGGAAGCTGACATGTGGTGAGAATCCCGACTGGAGGAAGATGTGTTTTAAGCTTTTCCACATGCCTCTTCCACTCTTTCTCTCTTCATCCTATGTCCAATACCCTACATGTATGGTATACAGACAATTAATTCCACCAACAAAAGTGACTTAAATGTCTCTTAAATGCTACCTCTATATACAAACACATACAATTACATTTTAAAATATATTACAATAGAAAAAAAGTTATTTGAATTTGTAATGATATTTCACAATATATATATATTTTTTTATCAATTAAATGCAGCCTTGGTGAGCATAGGAGACTTCTTTCAAAAACATTACACCAAACTTTTGAATGGTTTTAAAACATTTCTGTGTATGCTTAAGAGAGCAGAGAGTGATGAATTGCTGTACAGGAGAGGTTGTACAAAAATGTATATCGTTTATATGGATATGGATTGGGCGTGAATTATGCTAATTCGTAACTGAATGTACCCGCTTTTCATTTAGAATAATCCAGTTTTATAAACATTATGAGGGAATGAGCTGATTTAATGTATGAGAATTTTATGTGAGAACCTTTTCTACCTACCTAAGTAAGAACACTTGTGCGCAATTACTAATGAATGCAGCTCAATGCGGTGATGCTGGGTGTTTGGCTGATTTTTTGGGGCGTTGACTAAGCAAGCACTATTACTAATCAAGCCAAGAGCATTTATAATTTTAAAGCCAGTCATGAACCTCCTAATAAGCTGCATTACCAGACTTGGTGTGGAAAGAGCTGTGGGTTTCCTGCACATGTAGACAGGAAAACTGAATTTTGTGAGGGAGGCCAGCTGGCTTAGTCTAATCTCCTCCAAGAGGGCTGTACTACACCACGACTGTCTCTCATAGCTCTTCATCAACAGGTGCACGATCTGGCGGCCACAGCGACGGGGAGGACATGGGTATCTTTTGTTGTCTCTCTCTTTCTCTCCCATTGCTCCCGGGCTTCTCGTCTGACAGGTGTCTGGACAGGTCTGCCGCACTAAACCCGAGGTGCTCCATGAATCCAGACTCTGGTTCACTGCCAGGCTGCATTTCAGCTTGAAACCAAACAGCACAAGAAACCTGACCAGCCCGCCACCTGTGTTCAAACACACAAACACGCCACACCAACCCTCTCTAAATACATACAGTACACACACAGAGACACTCGAGCCAAACCACATACACACACCCACACAAACTAACCACACAAACCTGTAAATACATTTAAACCTACACACAAACACCAACTATGAACACACGAATCCTCATTAAAACACCAGACCTACTTGAAACGCTCTCTCACACACACAAATGAGGACAACATTTATAAAAATATCAATCCATAAGACACTTAGGACTCTGACGTAAAGCCCAACCCAGAACCGCAGCCGAGACAGACAGCGTAAGACTATCCCTGACGAGAACCCTCCCTGAAGAACTGACTGGACACTTTCAGCACCACATAACACAAGTGTGTAAGATGTACACAGCACATATGATGTATGCATGTGAAATACAGCATTCTCTTACACTTGTTATTGAATGTTCAGCAGACGGTGACATAAATATGTGAATACATGTGCGGTGTAATGTAAATCATCTTAAGGAAACCATTGGGTTTGTGCCCAGATGTGCTCTGTGGCCCAGAATATTTTTTTCAGTATGTTTAGCTGAGACAGTATCTTCAGTGTACAAAACAACATATTTAAAAAAAATTCAACTGGCGGGCTGACCGAATGACTAGTTGACTATTCGGGCTTAAAGGGATAGCTCACTCAAAAAATTAAAGATCTCTCATTGTTCCAAAACTGTATGAATTTGTTGAAATGATGGCACACAAAAGAAGGAAAATCTTGAAAAAAGTATCTTTTTTGTCCATGCAATGAAAGTCAATGGTGTCCAGAGATGTTTTGGACGCCACTGACTTTCATTGTATAGACAAAAACAAAATATCTGGAAAATATCTTCTTTTGCGCCATCTCAGAGAGGTTTTTACGATGTAAATTATGTAACAGCTCACAGTAAGCCCACCATCTAAAATAAAAATAAAAAATAGTTGAAAAATGTTTTTGAAAAAAAGTAAATGAAAAAAAAATCTATTTTTATATATAGTATATAAATCTATAGTATTTTTTGAGGATTCTTTTTGATGAATAGAAAGTTTAAAAGAACAGAATTTATTTGAAATATAAATATTTTTTAATATTACAAATGTCTTTACTGTCACTTCTGATCAATTTAAAGTTGCCTTTGCTGAATAAAAGTATTAATTAAAAATATTACTTACTCCACAAATGTTAACAGTATTGTAGGTCAGTATTAAACAGTATTAACAGTATTTAACAGTATTGTTCATGCTTTTAATAGCACTTAAAAATGGTCAGTGGGAAAATGTCTTTTATAATGAAATATGTACAATTTATAAGTTGCTTGCAATTTAGTTTGAGTCAGTAATCTATGTACTTTCATTCAGAATGCGTCTAAAGCTCTCACAGATCTAATCAAATCATTGCCCTTTGCCTAGACAGCAAATTAAAGTGATGCAGCAATATTAACAACATAAAAAAAAAAACTATATAAGGCCCTGTGAGAAATGCATAGTATGTTAGTATGAAACTACTTTAGTATTTCCTTTAATATGAAATGAGATTTGCAGGCGAGGAGTTAACTGAACAAACTGTGTGGTCTGCATTCAAATATATCAATAAAAACTACAACAAAAGAACAGCGGGATCTTTTATAGCCTACACTCATCACTACAGCAGACCAGTAAGAGAAAAAGTTTACTGAGAACAAAGCCAGAACATTTAGATATAGTGATCCCAGCAGATTTCCACCCACAGTGTCTCTTCTGGTAGACAGGTTAGATCAGCAGGGCATCTGTTTACATGTGCCGTCTCTGATGAAGAGGAACCTGTCTGAGACTGGAACTGAACCCGCTCGCTTCTGGATTGCAGAATGCGCTCAAAAGAGCCAGTCAGCACTCACTGCTGCTCTGTGGCAATGAAGCCACATATTTTGCTTTAAAAAAAAAAATATTCACTAATGTTTATTTGCCCTAAGATTATTCTGCGCATGGGGAGGAGGAGTATAATGAGCTGTTTATATTGAATTTTACGACACTGGGCAGAGATTCAGAGTAAATCTTGGTAATATGAATTGTAATTATGGTTTTTGGAGCATAGTGGTTGGACACATGTGATGCGGCTCTGCTCACTTCTTCTAACGCGTCTATTGAAGCCCGGCAATATAATAACTTGGAATGTCAAAACTAAATATCTTTAAAATAAAATAGCTTAGCCTGAATGGTCTAAAAGAGCACGGTACTTAAAAGAACCACATAAATTATATATATATTATACAGTATACACTACAGTTCAAAAGTTTGGGGTCGGAAAGAAGTATCTTATGCTCACCAAGGCTGCATGTTTTGTTAAAAATTGTCAATAACTGTTTTGTTTGAATAGAATTAAAATGTAATGTATTCCTATGATGAAAAGTTACATTTTCAGCATCATTACTCCAGTCTTCAGTGTCACATGATGATCCTTAAGAAATTATTCTAATATGCTAATTTCAGTTACACTATGCAGTTACATTGTACTTACTCAAATAAGTACTGAGTATTAGTAATATTAAATAACTACATGTACTTACTATAAAGTTACAGTTAGGGTTTGGTTTAGGGTTAGTTATTATTACTATAAGTACATGTAGTAACGTTTAACTACGTCACCTGAAAATAAATTGTTACCAACATTTATAATTGGCAATAAAAAAATAGATATTGATGAAAATTTTACAGAAATATTAAGCAGCACAACTGTTCTCAGCAATAAGTTATTGCTTAATATTCTCGTGGAAAACATGATACATTTTTTTCAGGACTCTTTGATGAATAGAAAGGTCAAAGGAGCAACATTTATATTTTGTAACAATGTTATTTTTTGTCCTTGCTGAATAAAATAAAAAATATCAATCTTATTGACCCAAACTTTTGAACTGTAATGTACAGTATATACAGTATATTGACCATAATAATAAACAATTTTATATTTGCTCTTAGTAACTTGTAACATTGTAACTTAGCAACTTGTACTGCATTAGCAGTCCACTGAATTGAAATAGCCAAGAATGCAATTTGTAAATGGAGAAAGCACTACAATGTATTATAATACTGAGCTACAATTGAATAAAAATGAATAAATTAATATGGAGACAAAGTCCTAAGAAGCTTTGTTTTCAAATTTTACTAGGGATAAACATTTAATGTGAATTCTATACGTACAAATCCTCCAGCTACTAGTGAACTCCACAGCTGCATCAGAGAGGAGATGAGAGTGAGAGGGGGATGTCAGAAAGGGAGAGAGAGAGAGAGAGAGAGAGAGAGAAAGTTATAAACATAAGCTCCAATTCCAGTCTCAACAAAATAGCTGGCGCGACCTCGTACACTGGCAGACGTGCTGTAATTAAATCGAAAAAAAGATGCGGAGATTTTTTTTTACTTTCTCCCTCTCAATCAAAACTGAACAGCTACATAGATCTGAACTCCCGTGATCTCCAGATGTTGCTTTTTCACATATTCAACTTAATTCTTTACATGTCCATCTCTCTCTATCTCCTCCTTCACTCTGTCATTTCTACTTCTCTCTCTCTTCCTGCACCACTCTGCCCATCCTCCTCCTTTCATAATATCAGTTATCTGACCATCTCAGTTTTCCATTTCCTTCTCCCACTTTTTTGACCACTTTGTCTATTCTTCTCCTTCCGCTCTTATCCTCTTGTTATTCCCAGAATCTGGCTAAATCTGCTGCGGTTCCTCCCTCATGCTCGGCGAGACGCTACATAGCTCTCTTCTAATGAACCCAGTGACCCACATCAGGATGCTCTCTTCTATATCATCTGCGGATGGATATATATGCATTTTTGTTTCCTAAACACCAGCAGACCCAATTTAATCACTGATGCATAACACTTGCGGTGCATCTCAATTAGCTTCCTAGCTTCCGAGGTCATGAATCAGTATATCATGTGCATGAATTCAGGCACTGGTAATGACAGTAGGGGCCCTGACTCACTACACATTGAGACAATGATGACTATTTCCGGCAACATGACAACGTCCTCATTGTACAACATCACTACCGGTATTTATGAACAACAGCAGAACTGATATCTTTCTGACATTATTTTTTAATGTTATTTAATGTGCTTGTTACATATTCGTGCAACATTTCAGCTGTAAATAAATTATGAATGTTAGCTAGACTATGTTCAACCTGTCACTCAAATGAGATCACAGCAACAGAAAACCACAATGATCCAACAATCCAATCAATTCCCGATGGATAAAATCAAGTCCCAGCCAATATTTTTCTTGTTTGAGAAGCCACTTCATTCAGATATATGTCACATTAGGGAAGAAAAGACTATTACAACTTCTGTTTTAATGCTGACTTTAATATTTGAAGTCCATGCTCCCATTACATTTTGTAGCAAAATGTCAGCTGTACTGCAAGTTTCAATAATATTCTAAGGATGCTAAGAATGCTAAGCTTTAGCTAACAGCCAATACCATGACTTTAAAGACACCATGGACCTCTCCCCTCATTTTTTATTCCCCGTCAGCAGGACAGTTCACACTTATCCTCAGAGGAGGGGTGGCACCTCACTGCATGGGTGTAACCTGGATGTGACTGACACTTCAAAGTCCTGCCAGACATGAGAGAAGCAGCAACGATGAACTCCAGACCTCAGTGATTGACAGGAGTTACAGAGCCAGGTGTGTGTTAACAGCACTGCTCTATTATGGGTGGATGGATTTTTATAGCTGGAGGCTAACAGTAACGTCATGCTATGGTGGATTCAGTATGTGCTCCTCACGGAGCTGATTACATATACTCAATGAAAAGACCCTAAAAATGTAGGCCAATGTTACCGTGTTAATATGAAGGAATTTTCCGTATTGATTTTTCACAGGTGTACCTGTATTTTGAATTAAGCACTGCTTTAGGGTTGATGGAATTTCTGTAAACTTAACGGAAAACATACTGCTAATTTAATCTGTTCTTCTACAGATTTTTTTCATGGTGTACAGTGCACATACAGGATGTGTACATCAGCTGCAAGGTTGACTGGAAACAGGGACAAGCCTGTGCTCGCTGGGAACAGGAAAAAGAGTGAAGGAAGAAATTAAATGTGTGAACCCTATAGATTGTTTCTTTTTTTCTTCTTTGATTTAACGTTTAATTCTTCAGCTACAGTTTTCCCAGCATACTTGTAAATGTACACACAAACAACCTATACACAGCTATAGCCACAATATATATATATTTATATATATATATATAATTTATATATATATATATATATATATATATACACACACACACACACACACAATTGTATTGATAAGAGTAAACTGAAAACTATTTACCATTTATACAACTTCTGGTTATTCGTGGTTTTGGTGAGTGCTTTGACAGACCAAGCCGACGGTCGGCCATCTTAGTTGGCTTAGGTTTTCGGTGATTTCAGTGTTCCGCAACGTTGGCTCTAGTTGGACGCCGTTGGGTTATTGTTGTTTTCAACATGTTGAATCGCCATTGGGTCGTCGGTGAGAGAGAGAACTCTGATTGGCTAACGGTACAGACAGAAGGCTGTTAAGTTTACGTCATCTTACCGGAGCATTCAAATGCATGAATATTTTCATAATAACATGAGCTGACAGGAATAAAGAAAGTGTTCAGCGTGATTGATATTCTAAATAGTAAGCAAGCGCTGCTTTGTTTGCAATTTGTACATGTAGTCCTAGTTTCGGTTTCCCTTTTTGAATGACAGATATTTACTTACGCAGAACGAGCGTGACTAGCGCAGCTTTTTGACTGAGATGCAGCCCGGGCTTTAGATATTTTAAGAGAAGCAATTCAGTTGCAGATGAGATGAAACCACAGATCCGGATTGCTTCACAACTACAAATTTGTACAAACAGACTGTCTTTTTTCTTTTAGCCTTTTTCATCTTTGAAATGGATGAAATTTTTATTACCTACAGTTATAACTGTAGGTAATAAAAGACGCTGTAGTTTTGAGTGAAATTCATAATATTAATTCCAAATAACGTGTTACACTTTGTACGCTTTGTATTGTAGCGCAGAGGTTGCATAAGTGCATTTATTTAGCAACCACAATCAAACAATATGGTTGAAAATCACGTTTGGATTTATTAGTTTGTCTACTCTAGAAGGTTAATTCTCAGAATGGTTTCAGGACAAATAAAACAGCAGGCCAATATTCAACGATTATTTTTAATTAATCAAGAGAAGCAGAAATCGTTATCATGATTAAAATATGATTAATCGTGCAGCCCTAGCAGTATACTATTTCACTGCTTTTTAATAGATAATAGTGTAAGCCCTCTTATTCACTTTAAATTGTAATCTTATTTTCGACTAAAATCTGATTTGATTAGCAGTGAACAATACCATAAACTGACTGTCAGTTTCAACTTATGGTTTTATATAAATACTATAAGGAGAAATGTCTTAGTGTTCAACTCACCTAAAGGTCACCTAAACTGGCAACCAAAGATTCATGAGTTTACTTGAGATCGTGAAAAGTCAACACAGAAAAATCCTCAGAGCACAAACACTACATGACTTCATAACCTCCTAAATTAAACACCTCAAATCACTTTAGTTAAACAATAGGATCAGAGTAAATAGAGTGTGCCACACAGCTCGAGCACAATACTCGGCATTGATCCAGGCTCGGAAAATAAAGCGTCAACAGAAAACACTGTATTATATCTCTCTTAAAGTGCCTAGGGGCCAATCTCACTCCTTTTCATGACCAGCAACGTTCCTGAGGATGGATCAGGTTTTCTAGACACACACAGACAAACTCACTCAACTATTAATCGAATGCTCTTTCTCACCATATAAGATCAATACAAGACCTCTGCAAATTCAACTCTATAAACTATTCATTCAAAATGATGGTGTTTGATATGTGATGTTTTTCAGTAAAACTTTTGCACACTGAACCCACTTCACACCTGTAAAACAATGCCACATGAAACCAGTTTGGAAATTATACCTTACAATATTTCATATATTTCAATAAGTTCATTCAGACGTCAAAGATGTATTACATAGCTCTCTAGAATACTTGATTTTAATTAGTCAAATGTTTTTACATTTATACGCTTATCCACAATTAGCCAAAACAAGTAGGTTCCCAAAGTGTTTGAATAACCATTTCACTGACCTGTTTCTGCTGTGATGACACCCAACCACAGATTCACTACACTAAACTAGACTAAACCCACACTAATGACTCACAGATGCCTGTCACACTCACACCAACAAATCACTCAATCTGCGCTTCAATAAACCTTTCACTTGTGCTGTCAGTTTTGGAGGGAAATGCGGGCTAATAACTGTCATATTTTGACAAAATAACAGTGATGTTAAATGTGACATTAAAAACACCACATGATGTTAAATGTTTCTGTGTGTAAAATTATGCATATATAAATATTTGCTTCCATGAGTTACCCTGGCAACACTGAGACGCAGTCGAAGAGAACCAACATGGCGACAGTAACTCACCAGTTTTCAAAACTGACGAGATGGAAAGGCAGGATTTTGATACTTTGGTATGATGCTAAAAATATAATAAAATAATAAAACAATAAATAAAATAAAATAAAGCTATGTTACACATAGACTGATTACTGGCTTATCAATACTCTTTACCAATATTCACACTTTTTTAGAACATAATCGGTTCTCAATTATCAGGTTAACCATTAAATATCTGGTATAATTCGTTAAAAATGTCACCCTACAATGCCATCACTGTACACCACTGTCAGTCCCTCCAGTTTTTCGCGATTCCGCGATCGCTGAATACAACGCAAAATCAACAAAATGTCGCATTTTTTTGCGATCCTGCATAATTCCCATATACTGTCTATGATAACCGCAAAATAATCACAAAAATGAAAAAGACCTCACAAAACATAAAATTATAATCACCCAATTGAAATATCTCTAGTTTAATTAAAGTTTCAATGCATTTTTACGTGGATACAGATGTTGCGGGAAAAGGGGAAACTCCTTATCCTCGATTTACTGAAGCCTATAATGTAAAATGCATTTTGCAGCTGCACAGCTAGCACAGTGAGTGTCTGGCTCACTCATTGGCTGTGCTGTGGCAACTGCACATCCAATGGCGCGGGCGCCAATGAGCTAGCATCACGCCATTACACGTCAGAGCCCTCCAAGGGGGCGCGGCCTTAGCCTATATTAGTCATATAGACAGTAAAATATATTAGTCCCCGAAAAACGCAATTTTAGCAGGTTTAACGACTGAAGCGACAACTTGCCAGGTTACAATAGTGCGGCCGGCTACACAATACTCGTTCCCTACTCTCAGGGAACTGAGGTTACGATAGTAACTGAGTAGTTCCCTTTCGAACGGTCACTTCGTATTGCGTAGCTATACGCAGTGGGGACGCCATGCAAAACGCCGCACTATAAGTAACTGGTTGCCTTAATGCCTTCTGCAGCTCAGGATTTACACACAGTTCTACAGTATACATTACTACACCTGCTGTTAATATTTACATAGGTCAGGTAGAAAAATTGCCCATAGGTTGTTTTAAAAGCCAATTTGATGAGAATTTGATTAGACTATTGTGCATCTGACATAATACTTTTATGGTAAATGTGATATAAAAAAAATTTATTAAAAAAATTATAAAATATAAAAATTGCACATTTTTTCACAAATTTCTGGAAATTACCACCACAAAATCAGTAATTTTGATCGCAAAAATCTCACAAAAAAATCGTGAAATCCTGGAGACTGCATTGTGTGTTCAACAGAAAAAATTGCAGTCACCCAAGAGATGCCTGACTGGTGACTGTTGGTTGCCATAAAGCCTTTGTGTATTTCTTGCTCAAAACATCTGTCTTGACAAGATATTAACAAACACAAAATGTTATGTAAATTCTGGTATCCTGACAACCCAAGCAACACTCAGAGTCTTGCCTTTTGTAATCTAAATATTATATTAAAAATATAATTAAATACTGATTACATATACTGATAATATTCAAAATAATCTAAATATCTAAAGTGCAGGAAATTCCTCTCAAATGTTGAGCAAGATGTTTGTCTGCAGCTGAGAGGAAGAGGAGTTCTGGAGAGAGGCTTACCTCCTCCATGCACACAATAAACCCCAGTGGAAACCCGCAGAAGCTTTCGAGGACAGGTCTGGTAGCAATTACCAAGCAGAAACGTCCAAACTCTGACTGAACGTGCACGTCAGTCCCAGCACATAAACTGCTTTCATTAATATTTTAAGGAGAATTCATCAATATCCTGCCCTGCTGCAGTATTACAGCTTTTCCTGGAACCAACATGGGGGCAAATTCTGTGGCTTTCCCCCACATTTTGAGATTTTGACTCAGCGTCTGCAGTCAGTCTGATTCGCTCTGATAGGAAGGAAGAAAGAAAGCTGTACTCATGTCCAATATGATAATGAACTTTACAGCTGTCTAAAGCCGTGTAGTCAAATCAACCCCCAAAAACCCTACTCAAAAAACACAGGTCACAAAAGAGGGGGCTTTTTTCAGTCACGGTTAAGGATTCTCATAAAAAAAAAAATTTTAAAGGAGAAAACTAGGCTGACATCAGGACTTCAGGAGTCATGATTTGGAGAGAGCCCAAGTGTAAGCCATGTAAAAAGATTTCATTGAGTCAGAATTAAGAACAGTAGGTATTTCTGTAAAACAGACCCAGGCTGAGAGGCTGAGTAGTAGGGGGCATGAAATAGGCAGAGACCGTTAACATCTGCAGGTCTGATGTCTGGAATTAATATTGAGCTATGGAGTTCATTCCAAAATAATAAAATGATAAAGAGCCTGAGGAATCTAAAAAGTCCAAAATAACTTACTCACACACATTTGCTGTGTGCTGTACTATGCTAAACTAGTTTATCAATAGTGTATACATTACCGATATTCACACATTTAGGTTGCATAATCGTTTTTCAAATTTCAGGTTTGCCTATAAATTCTGCCATATAGTAAGTCTTATTAATAGCACCCAACAATGCCATTACACCACTGTGGATTCAACATTATTTGACTATTCAATGCAATATTACTTTCTTTTTGATTGCGTCAAAAATTTGAAACAGAACAATAAATGAAAGCCATGTACTCTATATCAGTTATTGGACACTTAATAACCAGTACCAATATTGGTTCTATAATAATATTTATATAAAATAATAATAATATTGATTATACAATTAATGTCCAGTTCACAAAAAACTGTGGTTGGACTTTTTGCACATCAGTAAGATTAGTTTTCCTGACGAAGTGGCTGTTCTAGGATGAAATCATTTACAAAGTGGACCAGGCTTCATGCTGAAAGTCAAAAAGCTATTCTACAATTAGAATGTTTTGGCCTGTTTGAGATGCATTTGTTGACCAAAATATCCAAATTCCCATAAAGCACAAAGCCAGACAACAATCATGACTGAAAATTCATCATGAACCATGACAGTCTTACAATAGCAGGAGGCTTTAAATCTCTAAATCAAGCCGTCATACTCACTGTGGTTGATAAGGAATGGGTCCATTAGGTGATGGCTTCTTGGACAGAGTCAGATGTCCCACGTTTTTGCCTGGCAACGGTAACGGCACTTGACCTTGGCCTTGTGGGAAGATCTGCTGAGGAATGGGGCGCTGGGGAATTACATTATGACCGTTGGGGTATCCATTCGTATGACCTCCGTTTGGAAGTCCACCGTTGGTGTGTCCGTTAAGTGGTCCGGTTGGATGAGAGGATGGAGGGAGAGTGGTCTGTTCACAGGACTTGCCTTTAGAGCCTGGCTTACACACACACATGTGGGGCCGCAAGCACATCCCTCCATTTTTGCATGGGGGCGTACAGTTAGCTGTAACAAAGAGAAGAGAATTCATTCAATGAAAATGTATTTCAATCATTTAATATGTAACACATTATGAAATGTCATATAATCCAAATGAATTCCATATATAGTGCAATTAGCATTCAAGATGTCCACAAGCATGTTTGCAAAGTGGCTTGCCCAAAATCTTCGTAAGAAACCAAGTTTATAGAAAAGGAAGAGTCTATGGGGCAAGCAGACAACAGACTTCCATTATAAATCCATTTCTGTATCGGTTTTGTTCATTTTTACAAACGGATGTGGTATAGTTTATCTATTTAGATAATAAAAAAATTAAAAAAAACGTATGTGGTAATCAACAGCATGCCATGCTTAACATGATGGAATATACCTTTAAAAGTGGAATTCTATATTAATTTCAGCATAATTAATACAGTGTACACTTTTTATGTGGTGAGAAATAAAATGTAGGCAGATGTAAATGTAAAGGCCAGTTATCTGTTATCTGCACATATCATGAGAGAAAGAAAGAGCAAAAGATAGACTGACAGAGAAAGAGCAAGAGAGAGGGAAAATGAGTGGATAACTGGGTGTTGACTTGTGGTCTGTAATTACATCATTGGGGAGAAGGAACAAAGCTGTCATTCAACCACAAATCTGTGGCCAATGAACACAGACACTTTTACATACACAAAGACACACACACACATTCACAGCTTGCTGCTCATCAGTCAATATACAGTTAGTCACATTAAGTGATTAAGTGCTGTGGAGATTCCTAAATAGGAAATGGATCAGTGCCGAGTGCTCAAGGAAGACATTAGAAAGGATGACCTCATCGACAGCTTCTATGACATGCAGTGAAAAGCAGCTTCTCTACACAAAATGCTACAGTCATCTTATCATCCTCATATATACCTGCTCCAGTCCTATTGGTCCTGGCTTTACATTTATTGAAGATATAAACTATATAAACAATAGTACAATATAATTTATAAATCTTTTTTTTCTAATTGATGACATCTACAAATGCTTTTATTAAATTTAGCTCACTTTTGAAGACAAACTATAGTATAGCCTAGCACATACTGTACAAAAACACACACAAGCTGGCTAAAATTGAGCATTAATGACCACAAATTATTATAAACACGCTTTGTGACAGAGGTGAGAGTGATTACATCAAATATGACATCATGAAAACCACTCTCCCTGGTTTGAGGAGTTTTTCATTTCAGTTGACATGACCCACAGCAGGGGATTTCTGTTTTCTTTTCCACCCTCACTAGGTTTTTCCTCATTTTCCCCTGTACTTCATTGGCCCTTTGGGGCTCTGGGTTACAAAGTGAGACGGCCCTCAGAAACGGAGTACACACAAGAACACTGTTCTTGTTCATATCATGCCCTTGTACACCTCCTCTCCCAAATATATATAAACCGAACACGTGTGGATACAATTGTACACAGAAAATCATTATTTTAAAGAACTCACCCCAACATACACATTTACATACAGGTTAAGCGCTCTATAAGTTAAAGGAACAGTACAGTGCAAATTAAAATTCTCATCCTCATTTGACTTTCATTCTTCTGTGTAACATAAAATGAGCCTAGTCAATGGATAATGTACAATTGGTTTTCAAGTATTTGTAGTGAATTGCATGTAAATATTGCATATTAATATTAAACTCTTAATTGAATTGTGCTATGTGCTAAAACGGATGACAACATTATCTAAATTATCCCCGGCGTTCACATGAATTTCCCACTAATAACGCTGTATTATGCATGCCAGACAAGTAGTTGGCGATGTCAATTTGTAAAGAAAGACTACGTGCCTGCGCACATTCTTTTACTAAAGTATTACTTTGTCTCCTGGGTAAATTTCATCTTCACAAAACCAGAACCATTCACTGTAAATCCTAATTTTATAATGTTCTCCTCTGATATAAAGTCCCTTTTTACTTCCTTTAAGAAAATGTCAAATCCTTTGAACACAAAGGCTTCGAAAACATATCATATCAACAGACTTTGAGTCTGTTGTAAGGAACCTTTAATTTTTCATGATAACAAAATGTTATATTGTGTGTGTTGATTTGTGTAATTCTTATAACCACTTGTGATGATTGCACTTTGAAACCTGTTTTCAAAAGTTTGCGTTTTCAGGCCACCAAAATGCTGTTGTTGTGTAAATGAACGGCATAAAAGTCTTCCGTTTTTAGTTGAAAACGATGTTGTGTAAACAGCCCCTAACATACATGTTACATTATGATGCTATGAAAGATTTCTATTTCAAATAAATGCTGTTCTTTCAAACTTTCCATAAATCAAAGAATCCTGAAAACAATATATCACAGACTTCCAAAAGGAGGTCATACGAATGGATAACCCAACGGTAAAAATGTAATTCCCCAGCGCCCCATTCCTCAGCAGATCTTCCCACAAGGCCAAGGTCAAGTGCCGTTACCGTTGCCAGGCAAAAACGTGGGACATCTGAAAAAAAAATATTCCACAAAAATATTAAGCAGCACAGCTGTTTTCAACATGGATAATAATAAGAATTTTTTCTTGAGAAATCAGCATATTAAAATGATTTCTGAAGGTTGGTATGATACTGAGGACTGGATAATTGCTGCTTTGCAATCAAAGGAATAAAATAAAATAAAATAAAAAATTGAAAAAGTTAATTTATTCAAATAGAAAACCGTTATTTTAACTGTTATAATATTTCACAATATTATGTTTTTAATTTATTTTTAATAAAAAAATGCAGCTTTGGTGAGCACAAGAGATTTCTTTCAAATAAAAAATAAAAATAAAAAATCTCAAAAAACAATAATGTTTTATGTTAAACGTTTACTGCATTATTTTGGCCACCCAGGTCACTAGCTATTGGCATCAGCCATTGGGAATCAAATATTGGTCAGTGACACATTGAGTTCATCTAGATAACACACAAAGCGTCCTGTCATTCCATATACATTTAGAAAGCAACTTGTACAGAGTGCAGTCAGTACATCACAAGTTTGGTAAGAGCATCTCACCAACCTTCATGAGTAATGCTATGGGCTACTGTACAATGTGGAGGTTAAATCTTCCTGCTGACTAAACTGAACAGCACCAAAAAAAATAAAAAAAAAAGAGAGAGAGATAAAGTTAGGCCTCAGAAAGGCAGACTGATAAAGAGAGCATGAGAGAGAAATAAAAGGGCGATGTTGCTGACTCAGATGGCCAGGCTATGGGGAGCAGTGATGGGTAATTCCAACATGTCCAGCTTCTTATTAGTTTTATCCCTCAAGTCAATATTGAAATCGGTGTTAAATGTGTTGCATTGTACCCTCAACGTGATCAGCGGTGTAGGAGCTCACGCACAGCATGAATGCGACCAGACAGAATGGTCGATAAGCCCATTTCAGTCTGCTAGTATTTCACAGCAGGCACAGAGCGACTGCAGTCGGGCCATTTCTCCGCTAAGCTTAATACGTGTAACACATCTAAGAGCTCATTCAAGAGGATCTGTTGCAGAGCTCTCCAACAGATCTAACGTCTTCAGACGTGTTGAATCTGAAAGGTACAACTTGGATTTTCTTGAACAAGAAAGTAACATGTGGGTTAGCATGCTAGGCTACTGTCTGAGGACTGGAAGCCTGCAGTGTGAGCAGACAGGAGAGGCATTTCACAAGTTGTCTTGGAGATACAGATACAGCAAACTTCTCTCTAACGAGACATGCTTTATTTAAACTGGAAAAACAAGCATTTTTATTAACCTTAAATGGATAGTTCTTTTGTAGTTCTTGTGGGAATTTATTTATGAACTATCCCTTTAATTATACTAGAATTATGTTGCATGCTTGATTCTGATTGGTTGAACAATGCTACTTCCAAGGTGTTAAGTTGCACAGCTATGAAGGACTTTCAGGTTTTTTGACCACATTACAGTTCTATATCACTTTTTCATGTACTTTTCAAACTTGTAATGGTGGCTTAGGCTGTTTTAAGAAAGAGATCAAAAACATAAAAAACACTTGAGCATGTGCTAACCACAGCATAAGAGGAAATGACTCTGGACCACTGAGTTATTGAAAGTTAATGAATGTACACTGATTATTCTTTAAATGTGGAACACTGAAAAAAATTATAAAACCACTAAACATGACCCTAAATCAAACCTAATTGCTAAACCTTATCAAGCCCAGTCAATTTGAAGACTAAAATTGCTGGTGACATATTTGATGACTAATTCTGGTCCGCTTTCTTACAAACTATAATACAAGAAGCCTAATTTACATAAAAACAACTATTTGTGTTGGTTACATTGCACTGCGGGTGGTTAATAAATAAGGCACAGGTGTCTGTACTGAATTACCACATGCAAGAGGGGTGCAACTAGTGAATTCGGAGAACCAACAGAATTGAGCTCTTCTCTAGTTCAGGCCCATCACAGCAGGTTCCTCAACCTAGTCACCTGTTCCTGCAGATCTAGGACACTTTTTCAGCACGGACAGCCAGGAAAAACGTATCTGTCTCTCTGCCGTGCTGTGGAGCCCAGGTGAAATATTTTCATGTTGTGTTTTATCTGGCGAGGGACGTGAACGTTTTGGGCCCTGTTCAGTTGAGGGACAAAATAGACTGAGCAGTCTTTCAGCGGTGAGCTGTGCACACATGCCTGAGCTCAGGAAAAACACTCAAACACTTCAGATGAGCAATATGAGAAATCCAGGCTCAGAGGGAAGACATGAGCATTCATTGCATTTTACATGTTGTAAAACTTGTAAAACAAACTATAAATTAGATGTTAAATTATGTAGTAGCATTAAATTGAAGCTGTCATCGATTCAAAAATCTTATGCTGGGCCTAAATTTACATTACTGTTTTTTTCACCATCCGCAAGCTCTTCATCGCTAGACAGTCTTCCATTGTGCAGACAAATTAAATCACCCATCAACTCCCCCAAACCCAGGCCTGTCTGAGAAAAACAAAAATGCTCTGAATGTTTCCTGATGATCTCAATCCAATAAAAGAACTCAAGGAAAGTCTGAGAAGCTACTGAATGCATATCACATGGCGAATGCCAGCACGAAAACTCCTCAGGGAAGAGAGAACAACAAGGTGGCAGTCATTCTGTGGACTGAACCTAGGCTCACTTCATGACCTCTGTTCAAACAGCTTTCAAACATGTTTGCTGGTTTTTCACAGTCACGCTCAATTCTGCTTCTCAGAAGTCTGTAACTCTCTGGAAAAGGTAATTTACCAACAATTAATTTGTGTACTAAAAAACCCCCCAGTGAGATGAAAAGGAGCTTCAAAAAATGGATCAGTGATGTACTGATCTCAGTTCAGTACTGATCTCCAGCGTATGGCTGCACCAGCTGGTCTTATTTGAATTGGGACATAAAGTTCACTAAGGGCTTAGTCACTACTACTAAGTCTGTACTTCGTTGCACCATTTGTTCTTAAGGCAAGACTTAGCTAGTAGTTTGTAAGCTCTCCCTAAAAAGATGTGCAGTTGAACAGATACTGAATAAGCATAGTAAGACATTTACTATTTTTGATCTATTGGAGCTGCCTTCAAATTCTTACTAAGAAATAGTGTTAAAAAATAACAAAATAAATGTAAATGAAACAAATAACAATTCCCGGTTGAAATTTCACAAAAAATCATAAAATGATTAGTAAAAATAATTAAACATAAATAAATATTCAGGAACTGTATCTAAAAGGGCAATCCATTTTTATTTTTTTATTTTTATTTTTTGTAATATAACCAGATGTCATTCTATATAATGTAATTCTATATAGATCAGTGGTTAAAACCCTGGCATGCACAAATGACAGGGTAAGGCACACTGGAAAGTTCACCTTTAAGATTGGTTTCATGCTGGAGAGCTGCTAAGAACTCATTTATTCACAAAATTCCCTCTCTAAAAATATAAACGAGTGTAAATGTCAACATCATTTATCTGTCAGTTAAAACATGAGCTCATTGATGCAATCCAATCGGTCTGCTAGTTTATTCCAACTATTATTCCTGGTTGAAGTCTTCCGTAAATATTTAGTTTATATGTAGGGTTATGTTTCATCTAAGTTTAATGGTGCAATCCTCAAATATTTAGCAGTGCATGTAAGTTGGCCCCTGGTCTACATTTTCATTTATTTATAGGACATGATGGGCCAAAAATTAACCAGGATTAACACTTCCTGTTCCGTTAGAGATAAAGAACTGGAGTGCAATATCCTGGTGGTAAAATAAGATGGCCAATATCCCAGTGCCCCTTTGCACTGTACAATAATAGGACTCGATGTCAGCGACAAAACCTGAAAGACTGAAAGCTCCGGGTTAAACACTTCACCTACGAAGTTCCATGCAGCTCGGAAGAACCAGCCAGGAAAAACAAAAGCTGCTTCTATTCAGACAATTCTCTTTGTTAGCACTTTCTGAGTGAGGTGAGCGTTAAAACCTGAAAAATCAAACGCCATTAAACATTTAGCAGGAAAATTTATGATCAGGTCTATCTTTTGAGACAGGAGAGGTGGAGAGCGGAGACATAGTAATTCTAAAACACAAATGGAAAGGAAGATATAGAGGCAAGGGGAGGTACTGACTACAACCTGGACTTTTTCATTTTCCCCCTATTATAGAAAAATATATGAGCAATGAAAAATGGTAGACCCATGATTAATTCTCACTGCGATGTCCCAGTCACCATGAATTACAACATCTAATGCTGCTGTCAGATGAACGAAAAAGGTCATATTTTATTCTTAATTTACTAGAAAGCGCACATAATGGTGACCCTATCATAAGACACGTTTATGGGTTGACACCAGCGATTTGGCAGAAATACTGGATTCTGTATGTTTATGAGAATAACCTTTCACAAGAGGTTGGCGAAACATAAAAACAAATGGTTTAGTGACACTATACTGGTATAACAAAATAAAAAATATAAACCCAAGATTTCCTTAGTCAGCAGAAAAACAGTCATAGAGACGTTCTCTGAGGTGTCCCTTCTCCACACTCAATTTTCCTGCAAGGTCCTCCATTAAAAACGTTCTGTTACATTTCAGCTCAAATTTAAGGGCTCTCAGGCCACTCACTGTGAGGCTGACATCAAACTATAGACGCCTCCATTGAAAATAAAAGGGATGGCTGAAGCAGGAATGTGCTCTGGGTTCGCTCCAGATGGCCTGCAAAGTGATTCCTCTGCCCGTGTAAACGGGGCCTCTTTCTGTAAACAGGGGGTTCTCTTTTTCTCCCTCTTTCTCTCTCTATAATATACAGTATATATATGATATATATACATACAATAATTATTACTATTATAATTATATTACTAATATATAATATTAATTACAAACTTACATATTTATGATACCTTCCGTTCAGACAGACTTTACTGTGCTCTGGATTTTTAGTGACTCTAGTGCAGCTTATATTGTTCAACCAGTAGGTGGCGACAAGTGACTGTCTTTATGAATGAGTCACTGAATAATTCACTCAACCAATTCCTTAAAAAACAATGATTTGTTCAGTTGTGAAACAAATTACAGAATCACTTATTGGGCCCTATTTTACGATCTAAGCGCATGGTCTAAAGCGCAGGGCGCAAGTTCACTTAGGGCGTGTCCGAATCCACTTTTGCTAGTTTAACGACGGGAAAAATGGTTGGCGCGCCCAGCGCTTGGTCTGTTGTCTCTATTCTCTTAATGAGTAATGGGTGTGTTTTGGGATTTACGTGCGTTAAACCAATCAGAGTCCCATCTTCTCCCATTCCCTTTAAATGCCAGTTGCGCTCGCGCCATGGCAGATTCTCTATTTACATGACGGAATTTGATAGTGGAAAGACCGAAGCCGTCTCGCGAGGTAAAAGTGCGCAAGCAGACCATCTACGGGACAAGCCGGATTCCACCATATCTTTATGTACACAATAATAATCTTTTACATTGTAATCCTTTTATTTTAAATATTTGGCATGTTTGTGTGTTGCTGTGCGTCCCTGTGTATTTAATAAGCAGAGTGTACGCTCGTTGTGGACCCGCATATAGGCACACATTACTAACGCGCTCTTTAAATAACAAAAAAAAAATATTTGTGCCATTGACTTTAGACCAGGTTTTTATTTGGTCAATGGCGCAGTCTATTTATATTGCCTCAAAATAGCAACGTGCCAACAATGCGCCAGAACACACCTCGTTTTCAGACCAGCATGTGTGCCCAAATGGGCGCAAATGCATTTGCTATTTAAACAACGTGTCACAGGACGTGAAAATGGCAATTGCATCGGACTGAAACTAGCAAAAAACACTTGCGTTGCGCTTGGCGCTGCATTGCACCGGGTGTAAATTAGGGCCCATTATCACTTATGTACTTATCATTTTCACCAATTAGTTAAAAAATACTGATTTGAAGAAAAGAAAAAACTCACGTCATTAGTTAAACCAATGTTGCAGTGTCAGGCTCAAACTAATAAAGCAAGTCTTAATGTCCTAGTCTTAGTGTCCTAATGTTTGCATTTTTTAAAGAAATCAACCTGATTGAATGGTTGACGTGTAGTAGTCTCAACATATTAAGCTGTGATAGGATAAAGTATCTGCCACTGAAAAATTACAAATTATCTGCAAAAACCCATATTCTCTATGCCTTAGTAGTTTGCAGACAAGCCCATGAGAAACAAAAGTATATCCATCAAATATAGAACCAAGACTGACTTTAATGTATGAGAAAGATCACGGGGATGAAATTGTCTGCATAATCACTGTACACTGGTTAAATGTACACCTGATGTTCGATGCAAGGCTCCAAGACAAAACAATTTGTCAAAATGCAGCAGACATCCAAGACACAATCTTGGAGGTGCCATAGACCATACAAACAAAAACGTCAGTTTATCATTCCTAAAAAACAAAGAGAAGGAAGGAGGAATGTCACTGGAGACAGGGGATGTAGACACAATATTGATCGTCTAGGATATGTGTAAAAGGTGGGTAAAAGGAATGTGTGTTGGAGGCAAGACTCAGACAGCGGGTGGAGGTGCAACTCCTGCTTTTCCCCGGTGGCCTCCACGTACTTCCACACATACAGTGGCCGGTTCTTATATAACCTGCTGGCAGAAACACACAGGCTAAGGATAAACTGATCCAGCCCTTCCACTGGGTTATCATACTCTCTCCGTAGCCTCAAAATTCCTTATCTTTTGCGCCACTGTGTTAGCCTGGCAAGCCAGACCTACATCAAGATGTTAGGTCTGGCAACTCACCATTGGCACGGCTCAATCCGAGGGGCGGGATAAACGGTTGTCTTTCAAATTCCCTCTGCACGCAATAGGATAGCGCAACAACCAACCAGAGCGTTTTCCCACCAGCGGAGCTAGTAGATTAAACTTTTGCCGTATCTGGTCAGCAAAACTACGAACATATCTTTTTTAAGAATGACTTAAGTGCCGCTCTTTGTTCTTTTCTCAAAGAAAAGCTTAACTCCAAGTCCTCCAGAGTCGCGGCCAAAGCCGATTCGAAAGACCGCTGTTCGCCAGCAGCAGCCATTCTTTGTTTTCAAGTAGCAGGGAATTCACACAGAACCGTCACAACTCTGTCGTCATTATGTTAAGCCCGCCCACCGACTTTTGGTTTGGTTTGGTTTTTCCAGCTCGAAAGTCAACAGAGAGTTGCTAGACTACACTGGCTGCAAAATAAATGTTGCTGCCGCTAGGGTGCGTCTAGATTTCTAGGCTACCACTGTGTACTTCTATCTTTGTTTTCTATTATTATATTTCAAGTTTTGTGCCTGTGTACCTTCTGTCTATTGCGTTAACTGAAACATTTCTGTCATTTACTAAATTTTAAAACGCTGATAGATTATTCAAAATGCTTTGTCATGTCTTGCATTTCCTTACTTTACAAACCCCATAGTTTTACTTCACATGTGGATTTTGTGTGCAGCAACTTGCAGATTAATGTTACTATTCGCTTGTAACTTGATCATGTTGTGATAAACTGAGTGTTTGCTGATATACGCTATCACACCTGCCACCAACCACTCAAAATCTACACCTATGATAACAGTACACACCCTCTTTTCAACCACCCCCCATCCCTCCACTTAAGATCTGACGGAGAGCGTTTTGACTCCACTCACAGGTGGGCACTGCAGCTGTCTGTCTGGTTGTTTATGAAGGACACCATAAAATGTCTCAGCATATGTCACTTTTTAACCACAGCAACTGCTCCTGGCATTAAAGAGATAGTTCAGGCAAAAGTGAAAAATCTGTAATTTACTGTACCCTCTTGTTGTTCCATACCTGTATGACTTTAACTCTTCTGTGAAACACACAAAAATATATTTTGAAAAGTTTTTGTCCATTCAATAAGAGTCAGTGGGGTCCAAAACAAATTCTTGATCCCACTGACTTTCATTGCATCGACAAAAAAAAACATTTAAAGTATCTTTATATGTGTATTCCACAGAAGAATTAAAGTCACACATGTTTGGAATGACATGACCCCCTTTTTTTGACCCAAACCTGTATGACTTTAATTCTTCCGTGATGACAACATTTTCAACCATCCCTTTAAGACATTTCTGACATATAGAGCTCTAAACCATTAGTTTAATATTTGAACTTAATTCTTCTTTCTTATGTTTAGCACTGTATCCAGAGGGGGTTTCTGGACAATGCATTGCAGTGAGACTATGGAGCAAGACAATTGAATGTCTTGCTCAAAAGCACATAGCGTGGGTTTGGAGCCAAATGGGCATAAGTGTAAATCCGAACCCTCAGTATGTGATCAGCAACTGATGATGTCCAGGATTGGTAACGCCTAGATGATCCCTAAATACAATGGAACCTGCAACTTTTGTGTTAAAAGTCTAAACCCTTCCTAATCAGACTGGCGAACTCTTTTATTTTTTTTAAACTCGTTTCATGCGAGACCCGCCATCTGTAGCAAAACTAAAGCAAATACACCATTCTGAACTTGACTTCCAGGGTGATTAAAGGGATTCACTTGTCCAAGCAAGTTTTTAAGGTGAAGTTCAAGTATGGTGTGGTGCAGAAGAAAGACCTGAGAGAACCCAAGCACATGCATGATACAAAAGAATTATCTTAACTCACGTTTAGTGCAGCGCTGAGATCCTGGGGTCTTGCTCCAACCAACACAGCACTGCCCCCCACAGACGTTCACTCTGCAATGACATCAACAGTCAGTCACACTCACACACAAACCGAATGAACATACTAACCTTACTGTAACCCCCCCCCCCCCCCCCCCCCCCCCTCAACCCCCCGGTCAATCTCCTCGCCCACCCAGAGCGGTTTCTGATGCAAGTCTGCTCTCACTGAAGTGATGTGAGGGCCCGGGGCCAAAGCTGGTTGAGGCTCCAACATAATCAGTCCTATTATTCCCACTGTGCTATTTCATACTGCACTTAGCAAAGTAAGAGAAACTGATCCAAAGCCCAGAAAATATGAACACTCAATACACTCAATACTCTTTGTGATTGTAGGGAATGTGGAAAAATCTTTGTGAATGGTCTGCTGAAAGTTTTTAAGGGGCATCAGGTTCACTGCTAGGGGAGCCGGTAGCCTACAATTAAACTGGCTCTTGTGGTTTCCTGAAACAATAGATGTTACTGTGCTTTTTAGAATGTTATGATCACTGTAGACTTGTTGAATTTATTGATGCTTAATGACATCTGGTTGTTAACACATCACTAGCGATCAAAATCAGGACTCAAAACTCTAATGGAACTTCAAAACACATTCTTATTAACAATTCAAGTTTCTCATTACAATGGACACATCACTTATAGTTTTTAGAATGTTGTTTTCATTTAACTTTTTCTTCTTATTCTTCTTAAATTTACTTCTAATTAACAAACTGTAAAATACTGACAGGTATCAGTCTGACTAATATTTTCTTTTTTTTAAACCAATATTCAGTTTTCAACTTAATCATTATCAGAACCGTTTGGTGGGTCTCTAAAGAAAAGCTCTCAGTATTTCACGAGTAAAGTAACTTTTGTTAATTGTTTGGATAATCAACTTTGTGACCATTTAGACTTTTTAAATAACACTACAATATTCGATAGCTTAATAATCAAAATAGGCCTACAATATCTCAATATTCATTATGAATATTCATAATGCCTATTGTTTTTACTGTTGTAATCGGTATCGTTTCGTACATCATAATTATCATTCTAATAAAACAGTATATTGATCGACATTCATTGTAAAGTGTTATGTACTTTAATATAATGAGCTTTGCTCTTACCCTGACACTTTCATATGATGGCTGGTTGTGTGTCGGCCAGGCTGCGCGTCCTGGCGGATAGGAATGCTCGGGTTCGGTTGGTGACCCATTCTTCGGGTTCGGACCTGGCCGCCGAAACTGGCTTTGAGCTCCACATTGTAGGAGTGTGGCTGTCCCGACGCTCCCGAGAGCGATGAAATGGAGCTCAAGTGAACCCCGTCCGTACCGCTCGGTCCCGGCTGCAGAACGTACAGTTTCCTGAAGCCGCTTTGATCCGCCGAAATCAAAGCCGGAGAAATAAATAACGCTAGAGAAACAATGATGTCCCACATGAGCACAGCCATATCCAGTAGAAGTGAAAGTGGTGGGGAAGTTTGAAAGAAACACTATGTAGCCTACTATATACACACTATAGAAAGAAAGATAGCCTACAAAAGAAAAAAACTATAGAAGTTCAACCATACTCAGTCGCGTGTGAAGCAGTTGTAAACCCTCGCGCGCTGTCATCTATTCGCAATACACATAACTTAAAAGAGTGGGAAAATGCTTCAAGTGAAAGAAAGTTTCAAAGCACGAAACGGAAATCGGGGAAATCGGGAGTCAAGGAGGCGAGAGAGTTCGCGTGCGCGCGATTTGAGCTCGAGCAGAAGTTTGAAAACTCTTAGAAAAGTTTGAGCGCGCGTGTGTGCAAGGGTAGGAGTTTGTGCTCGGGCTCCATATAGCCAATCTCCTGCAGACATGACGTCAGGGATGGAGCTCTTATTGGAACACACATGTGGGGCTGAACCCTTAAACCAAAGGGGAAAAAACTGAAGAACTCTAGAGACTTATGAATTTGAAGATGGGGGTTGTTTGTAAAAATGTCAGAGAAGTGCATCCATCATAAGCCAAGTCTGTCATATAGAGTGCAGGCATCAGTTCCACACATCTCTTTATGAAAAATAAGTTATTCCAGAACATTGGACATCAAATGGGGACTGAACATTATACATAAGTAAACAAAAAATGCCATTAGAATCAAACACTGGCTGTGACATGCACCCTATAGTGCTGCGATTAAGCAGAAGCTCATGTAAACAGAACAATTATGCACATAAATAGAGTAACCATAATCACAGTATCTGTTTTAACCACATTTTTTTCTATTCTGACCAAAATACGCATGTGTGGAAGAGAAGAAACTATGAGGGAGCCTCATTTAAAATATTAATAACATTGACTGAGACCTAATGTAAAGTGTAACATTTCAGATTATTTGGCTCAGATTTTATATCCTGGCACTTTTTTTATATGGTTTACTTGACAAAGAGGTATTGATTGTCAGAAACACTGTAATGGAATCGTGATTTTTTTTTTTTTAGGTAGGCTATGCTATAAATATTTTAATATTTCAAATTTGAAAATGACAAAAAAAAAAAAAAACTTTGTGGGTGAATATCAACAAAATATTTGTGGGTGGTGGTGTGGCGCAATGGATAAGACACATGCCTTTGGTGTGAGAGACCCGGGTTCGAATCCACTGTGAGACACCAATGTGTCCCTGAGCAAGACACTTAACCCCTAGTTGCTCCAGAGGCGTGCGACCTCTGACATATATAGCAATTGTAAGTCGCTTTGGATAAAAGCGTCAGCTAAATGAATAAATGTAAATGTAAAATGGCAGTAAAAAACACATGGCACTGCAGTACCCTAGCATGTAAACAAGTTTAAACAGGTTTGTCTAATGTAAGAATCTTAATCTAATTCCATACACTGATTATTGGCAATAATCAGACTATTATTTTACAAATAGCCTAGCCTATTATTGTGGTTTTTGAGGATAAAAGGCACACCACATACCCTGCCATGAAAGCTTATTTCTAAAACTTGAGAAAAATACCATAGGATTTGTTTGAACACACATTAGCTGCAAAATAAAAATAGCCTGGTCTGTTGGCTGGATTTAGAGAGGTATTGGGCCAGTTTGGGACATCATTTGACTGCCCAGCTAACCGAGCTGAACACCAGCTTGGCCAGGCTGGGAGACCAGCTTAAATCAGCCAAGACCATCTTCTGGTTAAGCTGTAGGGTATCTATATTGCAATCCTAACTGTACAAAAATATATAAGCAAATATATTCTTAATTATTAACCAGCTTAAGCTGGTCCTAGATGGTTTGGAGGAAATGTTTTCAATCCATCAGAACCATTCATTTATCCTGCTGATTTACTTAATAAGTGGCACTTATAACAGTCAGAAACACTGAATCAAAGCAGTTTGTGTTGTTCTGTGCAGTTATGTAATCCAAATTACTTTCTCCCTACAGCATGCCTGACTGCTTACCAGCTCTAAATCTGACTTTGAGAGCCTTCTGCCCATGAACGGGGGACCCTATAGCCTCCCTACACGTCAAAAAACGGATCCTATTAATACATTCAGCATCTACACACCCTCCTGTTTCGACACATAAATAGACGAACATACCTCCATTCTTTCACACGCTCACAATTCCCTAAACTTAGCTGAAAGTCGCTGTCCTCCTACAGACGCTTGTTATCTGGATTACCAGAACGTCTTTACTGCATTACTGAAAGGTGACTCAGAAACATCCTTAGATCAAGACCATTTTAGGCCTAGACCGAGCTCAGCCCACTTTAGGATGTGCGTGGGTGAGACAGCCAGAGACAGATAGACAGACAAGGAATACCATTCCTCATAAGCTTTGCAGTATTTGGAAGGAGATCTCAGACTGATTTATTGATTGCATGAGATCATCCTTGAGGAGAATCGAATGTCTTGGTAGAAGTTGTTCTGTCACGCAGTCCATTTTTATGATGTACATGCACAAACACTCTCTTCTGTGAAGATTACAGAGCTATATTTTCATCAACTGATGATCTTTAATTGAATAAAAAGACAGTTCCTGCCAGGTCTGATGGCTAGAGTCGAAAAGGGGATTCAGTTAAGGAACAGAGAGAGACAGTGCTGTCGTAAAGCTATTCTTGGGTCACAGCTATTTATAGTTTAAAAATAATGACCATCATAACTAAAAGAGAAGAGGAGAGAGAGAGAGAGAGAGAGAGAGAGAGAGAGAGAGAGAGAGAGAGAGAGAGAGAGAGAGAGAGAGTGTACAATGTTAATGGCAAGACTTTGGTATGCTTCAACAAAGTAGTTTACATGCCCTCTTATATCCAGTTATCTTATTTTGGTCTGCGAATCCATATAACTTGCATCAAAACGTCAATGGTGAATCGCACTCAATACACAGACAACGCTGAAGAAGGCCTGAGAGCCGAAATGTTTGTGAAACGTCTTTTCCCCCATGTGACTGATAAAAAATAAAAATAAAAAACAGTAAATTATCTTTTTGATTTTTGAGCGTGAATAACTATTGAGGTTTTGAATAGTTTGGCATGCTGCATTGTATATAAAAAACTGAGATGCATGGGCACTATGAAATGGTTCACTATTTATTAAATGTACAATAGGAGCAAGCGAGCAGGAGTAACTGTAACACTAATAATGCACTCAGTGTGGCCATATAAGTTATGCGCAGTGACAAATGAATGTAATTTAAGTGACATTCAAATTGGGTATTTAAAAACACTTAAAACGGCTACACTAAAACTCTTTAAAAAAATAAGAAATAAAATAAAAAAATATATATTTTTAATTCTAGGGTCGTAAATTTACATTTTTAAACTAAAATTTTACACAAATTCTTCAATACATTTTTCAAATAAATTTAGAACAGTTCAGAAGTGATATATTCATGGGCCTGATTTGCAATATCAAAAAAAAAAAAAAAAAAAAAAAAAAAAAACCTGCTTGAATTATCCAGGCTGTGAACAGTTACTGTGGTACTCAGAATCAGTAATGCAGAGGCATTTACATTTCTATGCAGAGTTTTCTGAGGGTTTTTTAACTTGCTGCTTTTCAGCTGTCATGGTGGTTTGTACTGGGAAAATCAAAAGAAGCCATCCCCAACTCTCTATCATATTCTGCTCTCTATACCACTTGTTGTATCCTTAAATCTACCATCACTGATTTATCATCCAGAAGGTGAAAATCATAAATCATTTATAAATGGACACCTCACCTCAGTCAGTTAGCATGGATGAATACTTCGACAGTACGCTCTACCCATAAAAAAAACTCTGTCTATTTACTCACCTACTGTTTTAAACTTGTATGATTTTCTTTCTTCTGTGGATCACAAAATGAATGTCATTGTATGGACAAAAAACACTGAGATATTATTCAAAATATCTCCTTTTGTTTTTACAGAAGAAATCCATACAGGTTTGGAACAACATATAAGTAATTATAATTTCTCTGCATTATCATTTTTGGTTGAACAACTCCTTTAAGGCTGTTTTCAAATCCTTAATTTCTGAACTCACCTCTTGGGAATATCCAATTCTCTGCTGCCTCATCTGTACAGTACAGATCAATTGTGTCAAACACGATCAACTCTTACGACTATATAAACTGACAGAGGACATAATGCAGGGCCATTGGATTCTTAAATTGCTAATTTGGGCATGACACGGCAGGGACACAATTAAACGATATGGCAACCACACATGCGGCCCACAAAGGGAGGACAGGAACTTCACACTGTATCAGTGATATCACAACAGCCCTGTGGGAGGAAGGAGAGCTGTGCTGGGGAATTAACAGTTTATGTAGCTAAAAATGTGCTTTGTGATTGTTGTCAGAGCCAAGCAGGGCAGCCCTGGTGGGAGGGAAGCAGATGTCTTCTGTCAGCAACTCTCTACTGTAATATGGGGGTTTCAAACAATGTTTTGGTTTTAGATGCTACCTGAGCTACAATATTTGCCATTTAGACAACTGCATCCTTTAGAAAAAGTTAGGAGAGCTTGATATTTATTTTAGGCACATCTTGCTAGCTTCCAAAAGCATAGAGTACTGCCTAGATGAGGTATTTTTGTAGGCCAAAACCGAGCGAGCTAGCATTTTAGCACTTTCCGGTTCCATCATCCCGAAGTCAATGTTTTTTTAAAATAGGTTTTTCATTAAATGCCTGAAATACTGTCTGTGGTTAACACAAGTTCAATATGTTTTCATGTTTTTATTCTACGACATTAACCCTCTGGTGCTGTTCGGTCATTTGTTCGGTTAGTTTTTTTTTAGAATTTGTTTACTTCATTGGAATGGAACAAAACTTGGAAAAGGTTTTGGCACATGTGAACACACACACACACACACACACACACAAAAATCATGGACATGATTCGGAAACGGTTAAATGGTCCTAAAAAATATTTACACTTGTTTTTTTTAAGTGTAGGCTAGTCTTTAAAAAGAGACAAACTATGCAATACAAACTATACAAAAGTCTATGCTCCAAAGCATTCAAGATTTATGACCGTTAAAGTTGGAAATGTAATTTTCAGGTCCATGCTCAAAAAGTGAATAGGGACTTTAAGCAACAGCCTCTGGTGGAACGGTCGGCAACGGCATTCTGTCGTTCTTGCGCACGCGCGACATTAGCTGCTACCTCGCGACGTTCTACTGTAACCGTTTACTACGGGAGAACAGCTGATTTGCCGTAGTCGTTACTACGTGACAGATTAAGAAAGTAAATGTTATGGTTTAGGTTATGTGGCATTGTAATCGTTTCTGTATATCATTAAATGCCAAAAGCAACCCTTCTCTTGCTTTTTAAAATCACTTCCTTTTTTTGTATTTTGTCTGATGGTTAAATTACCCCTACGCCGTCCTCTTTACTGTTGCTTAGTGATTTTTGCGCTCTTTAGCGACGGCAGTTAACGCTTAGCCTTCTTCCGGCTGCCGTTGCCGTTCCATCAGCAGCTGTTGCTTAAAGTCCCTAATAAATGGAGAACTGTTGCATTAATATAATTTAGTACCATAAAATACCATACAAATTCAAAAATAAAAATAAAAAATTAAGTTAAGTTAATAAAAATATTGCAGAATCATTTTATTGAAATAAAAAACGTTTCGGTAATTTATGACACGCAAACAGACCAGAGGGTTAAATACATCAGTAAAACCCCCTTGTGTATGCTATGCTAACAAAGTAACTGCTAACAAGTGTCTAAATGGGACTACAGAGGATGTCCGGAACTAAATTCTTTCCTCGTTTTTTGCAAGCCACCGCCAGCATTTTTGATCATTTTCTCAAAAATGTATCTACATATCTGAACATGCAGATATTAGTGGTTTTAATTGTAGTAAAACCATGGTTCATTTTCGTTACGGTTATTCTAGCATTCTTTTTTTTAAACCAACACTTGAATGTGGGTAAATTATATAAGAAAGCGTAGTTTTCTATGTTTAGCATTTACTTCTGCTGATTCATAAAAGTTGTTCATTTGTGAAGATTATCATGAAGATAAAAAAAAAAAAAAAAAAAAAGTAACGTTAATCATACACTTTGTTGGTCACAGGGCTTATTTTCTGCAACAATCCAAAAGGAAATGGAAAAATCCTATTGGGGTTTTGTTGAGGAAACAAGGGTGATGCTATCTTCCGGGTTGACCTAAAAATTGACTGCAGCGTTCCATTCAGAACGTTCTTGAAGAACAGACGAGCAGTTTTGGGATGATGCAGTAGCATACGCTACACATGTGGCATTGTGATCGAACAGCTCTGCTACAGTGTGTTCACATTGCGTAATCTCTGGAAGTTCACTAGGTTGTTCCCAGAACAGACACAGGATGTTTGCTTTAACTCAGCTTCATGTTTTAGCCTTCCTGTAGGGTTCTCTGAGGCAATTTACCAGGCAATATTCTTACATCATTCGTACATAAATAGCCGAATATGACGAATAACCGAACACTGCCAATTTCCTTGTTTCTCTTAACGGTCAAATACAATGAAAGCTAATTACTTGCAGATATTTCTCTAATACCATGCAGAAAAATGACTGACATGATGTCATTTCAGGACAGGCGCAGAGATTCGTCAGACAGGAAGGTCAAGATGTGAGTGAGAAATCAGATGGTTAGATCTCTACATTTTCATTGGAATACAGATATTTTTTGAAAGCCGGTAAATCAACATTCAATATATGAGTAATCTTACGGCAGAAAGGCTCGGCGAACTCTCGACAATGACCTAATTTCATACACGTTTGTCATCGATCAAAAGTTTGTGGTCAGACAGTAAAGATATCTTTTCTAATGATGCTCTTGTTAACTTTCTATTCATCAAAGAATCTAGAATGTATCAGTTTCCACAAAAATATTAAACAGCACAACTGTTCACAACATTGATTATAAGAAACATTTCATGAGCAGCAAATCAGCATATTAGACTGATTTCTGAAGGATCATGTGACACTGAAGACTTGAGTAATGATGCTAACAATTCAGCTTTGCCATCACAGAAATAAAATAATTAAACACATATATTAAAATAGAAAATTATAAATATTTAAAATTGTAATAATTCACAGTTATGTTGCTCAGATAATGCAGCCTTGGTGAGCTTTAAAAAAAAAAGAAGAAAAGAAAAGAAAAACGTACAAACCCTAAACTTTTGAATGGTAATGCACCTGTATAGATATTCTTAAATCAAAAATGGGCTTTTCAAACCCACAGTCATAACTATCATTTTAAATGAACAAATGCAAAATTCTGGTTAGCCCAGGGTTAAAAGTTGTCTTAAATATATTAACCCAGGGATAAGTTTAATGTGGGAAAAAATAATAGCATTCTTAAATAAGTTACAGCAAACATTGTCAGAGTTTACATCTTATGCAGTCGTTTAGATTTTTGTCTTGACTCAGATTCAATCTACTGTATTTAGGTATTGACCTAGACTCAAACTTGAATGAGCAACAACACTGACACAATATATGATGTTGTGAGACCAAGATGTCAGTTGTGCAAATCCTTCTATATTAACCGACTGTACACATGCTCAAAAAAACAAGCACAAAGATTAAATATGTAAGAAAGATGTGTACTATTTATTTAATTGGAATAAGGCAACGTTGTACAAAGGAAGTTTGTTTACAAGTGACAGCCTCGAGGACCTTAAAATCACACATTGTGTAATCACAGGAGCTCTGATTAGGGCAAAGACAGCTGACCCTGGACCAGGTCATGATGACAAACATCTTTAACTCAGTCACTTAGTCTTTCAATTAGGTTTCCTCTGTTGATCGAACAAGTGACCGAAGTCCTGAGGCCTCCAGGATCTCCAGATGAGAAGTTTTATTTGTCTAAAATATGTTATTAAAAATGCACTGTTTAAACTAATCAGAAGAAAAGGAGGGCCAGCAGTGATGTGGCTTCTCATTGGCTGCGTAGCTGGCCACTCAGGTCCTGTAGCTCTGTGACCAGCTGCTCGAGCTCTGTGACATCACCTCTGATGTCATCATGGAGCTCGCCTGTGACAACATCAGTGTACATTTGCTGTGAAGAGAAAACAAAACAAATGTGAGACCTGTAAATTATGGCAGCTGATAAAAATAACTTACTGCAATACATATAGATAACATGAAAACAAAATTTACTTTAAATTCACTTCCATAATACATGTTCTTGGTCTTATTGTGAATGATTCATCATTACAAAGTTATTTCATATAAGAAAAAAGTCTGTAATATTTCATCAAAACATCGTTCATTCTGACTTTTCATTTGAGCTGACATGAAGCCCACCTGTCATATATAGCCCACTTTTTAAAATCCAATTTCCAATTTATTATATACGTACTAGAGCTGCATGATGAATCATTAATTTCTTTTTGCAAACATCCACACAATCTCATTCCGAAATGACGATTTGCCTGTCTATTAAACCTTTGACAAAATCACACCAGAACATTAAGATCTGTGTTTACAACCATACAGTATCATTATTTATGTGTGAATATTATGTACTAATATTCAAATGAAGCGATCAAAATAGAAAGTAGAAAGAGAAAGTAACTTAGAGCTTCAAATAACGATATTATCATTACATCATTATGCCACTAGGTGGCAACAAGATTTATTTGTCATTGAATCATTCATTCAAGAGATTTGTTCAGAAATGCTGATTCATCCAGTAATGAAACAAGTATTTATGAGCGAGTCATTGAATCATTCATTCAAACTGATAAAAAAAAATAAAAAAAATAAAAAAACCTTCAAATTAATTAACCTTTTATATAGACAGCAGCAATTCACATTTTGTTAGAATTTCTAATAAATTAGGCTACATGTTATTTAATTTAGTTGTCTGTTCAGAATCATGGGAGAATCGTGATCTCGATTTAAAAAAGGTGATTCTCAATTTATCTTGGATCGTGCAGCTCTAATACATTTAAAAAAAATGTTTTTGAACGAAGTCTACATTGATTTGACTAAAATACATTGTGATTTTCTATTTTATATGTAATTTATTCCTGTGATGCAAAGCTGAATTTTCAGCATCATTACTCCATTCTTCAGTGTCACATGATCCTTCAGAAATCATCCTAATATGCTGCTTCGGTGCTTAAGAAACATTTCTTAGTTGAATACAAGTATTAACTTCCTTCCCAAACAAATAAATAAATAAATAAATAATCCTACTGACCCCAAACTTTTCAATGGCATTGTCTACAATTAATTCTTATTCTACATTTTCTTGTTAAATATCCTGTTTGGTTGTCGCAATATGAAAATGAAATGGGTTTATGTTAACTTTCATGTGTAATTTGCATTAAATAAGAAAAGCCAAAAAATGGCAACTTTCACAAAACAAATAAAGAGGCTTGTTTTTATTGATAGTTTTAAAAGACTTCAGCAAAGCTCTTAAACCATAAGAGCTGTGAGTGTGTGTGTGTGTAAAACTCACTTTGGCTTTGGAGACCAGGCTCTTCAAACTGAGTCGAGCTGAAGTCAGCAACTGTAGAGCCTCTTGAGGATTGTGCTTAGACCTGCTGCAGCTGATGGACACTGAGAGAGAGAGAGAGAGAGAGAGAGAGAGAGAGAGAGAGAGAGAGTGTCACGGCGCTTCAGAGAGCATCTGCATGAGGGGAGAGAGGGAGTGTGTCGGGCTGTCAAAGGTCACCTGCAAAATCAAGGTCTGTGGCCTAATAGAAAGAGCTGGTCATTATTTTCTGTATTGTTCACATTAAGTGATGAATCCCAACCTCTGAGCGGATCATGTTTAATCACTACAGCTATTAGTGCAGCATCTAAATGCATTAAAATAGTCATTTAACACACACACACTCCTGTTCTTCACAATGAACCTCATTAGCAGCGTCTCTAGTCTAGCAGATCAAACATGGATAACAGAACTCTGTCAGTAAAACATGTATTGCGTGTGCTGTTGTGCATTCCCAGCATGCATTAGTGTGCTATTTACCTGCTCTGTTTATCTTCCCCACACAGATGGAGGGAAACAGCAGATTCTCAGTATCTCACCTCTGCATACCCGTCTTTCTTTGTCTTTCATTCCATCATTCATTCTTTCCTTCATTTATTCTTTGCTTCATTTCTAAATTCTTTCCATCCTGCTTTTCCCCCTTTTCCCCTTGCTTTTCTTTCCCCAATTCCTTCCCCTCTTTCTTTCTTTCTCTCTTTCTTTCTTTCTTTCTCTCTTTCTTTCTTTCTTTCTTTCTTTCTTTCTTTCTTTCTTTCTTTCTTTCTTTCTTTCTTTCTTTCTTTCTTTCTTTCTCTTAATTCTCTCCCTTTATTTTTTCTAAATTCTTTTTCTTTGTTTTTCTTTTGTTTTTTTCCTAAATTCTTTCTTTCTAAATCCTCTTTCTTTCTTAACTCCTTTATTTCCAAATTCTCCCTCTTTCTTTCCTTTCCAAATTCTCTTTCTTTCTTTCCTTCTTTCATTCCAAATTTACCCTCTCTTTCTTTCTAAATTCACTTCCTTTTTCTAAATTCTATCTTTCTTTCTAAATTCCATCTTCTAAACTCATTCCTTTCTTTCTCTATTTTTTTTTTTTTTTTTAAATCTCTCTTAATTCTTTCTAAATTCTTTCTCTTTCTAAAACCTTTCCAGATTTATAAAATTCTTTCTAAAATCATTGTGGCTATCGCCTTCTATACATTTTTTAATTCTTAATTCTTATTCTTGCTTTCTAAATTCTTTCATTTAAAGCCATCCATCCTAAATTCCTTCCTTTCTTGCTATCTCTCTCACTTCTCCCATCCCCTCTTCATGTTGCTATGTGAAGCAGCATCAGCAGGAGAAGTGTTGTGATTAATAAGTGCAGAGCTCACTAACCACACACACCCCAACATACATGAATAAAAACAGACCTACACAAATGCACAAGGTAACACACGAACCAGTGAAGAATGGTCTCTTGCGTATGCACACACACTTCCCCTACCCTTATATCGATCGATCCTCCCCAAACACACACACAGAAAGCAGGCTAGAGTAAATGGGAAGGGATGGAGGTGTGCAAAGGGTTCTGCTACATTTGCTGAGCCGCTTGATAAATCATTAAGATCGACAACAAATAGCCTGCACACTCAAGGATAGCATGCTGATGGAATAAAAGACTCTAAAAAGATGATCACGATTGCTTAGAATAGCCTGTCCATGTTCAATGCCGGCTGAGAATAAAATTATGCGACAGTTTGATTTTTAAACAAAGAAAATCAGACAGTTAGAATTGCTATTCAAACCAAAACCTGTGCTCTGTCTCAATTAATGTTTAATTCAACACACAATCCCCGACCAAACCCTCAACATCCCTCTTAATGAGACACGCACAGACAAAAGCAAACCCATCTGGAAAACACACACAGGCGCACGTGCCCACACACACAAACAGAAGTCTGTCTCTGGTGGAGGTCAGAGGGGTAAAAGCCTTGTTTGTCGTTCTTGCTCCTGTTCCGTGTTCTCAATCCATCAGCCCTTTCAGACATTCATGCGCTGCCACATTAGCCATGATAGAGTGACTCTCTGAATGAGTGCAGGACCACGATTCCGTGCGTCTCTCTAAAATGGCCTTGTAAAAGAGAAAGGCAAAGCAAGACTGTGTGTGTGTGTTAAGTCTCACCATTAGCCATATCTCTGGCACCTTTCACCACAGATCTGAAGCTGCCCATGTCTTTCTCCCAGCCAGCTGTCTGTGTCTCACACCGATGGGCTTTACTCAGAAACTGTAGTGCCTAAAAACATCAAAAGGCAGTTAGACAACAATTAGACTAAACCAGATGTAAAGCAATAAAGCAACAACCAATAAAAGCTCTCTTCCATGTAAAACAGAGTTTAAAAATTGCAATGGTGCAACTCCCCTTTATGCATTTTATCCAAAGTGACTTACAGAGCATTCAGGGTATATATTTTACCACTGAATCCTGGGGATTGAACCATGAGTGCTCTAACTCTGCAGGAACTGACAAAAACTGTATTAAACTTTGAATATATTTAGAGAGAAAAAAAGTTTTGGGAGCAATATTTCCTGGAAAAACTTTGATATATTGCAGAAAATCACAGGTGCTCTTTGCTTAAGTTAGGCACTTCTTGAAATAAAAAATGTAAATGGACCTTTTCATTGTCTTCTACATTGATGCTATGACCATCGCCGCAGAGTCGAGCGTACTGTTTCCATATTTGGGCGTCTGTGCTGTAGCGGGCGGAGACTCGACCAAAGAGTTCCTGCAGTTTTGCTTTAAGATTGGAGGCCTGTTCGCCACGGTGATCTGTCAGGTCGTCCACTACTGCACGCACCAAGATTTCCAGAACCTGATGAAAAGAAAAAAGATAAAGATAAATATACAAAACGCCAAAGGAGAAACCTTTCAGTAGGGTGAAACTGACTGCTGTTTAAACTCAAAAGCCAATCGTGAATAACCAATCTGAAAACTAATCTAGGGTTGACGTGCTGCGCCTGATCCCAGCCCGACTTAACCTTTGCTATGACGTCAAAACAGCAATCCCTAAACTTGACACTGCCGCCTTAGATGTTCCTCGACTGAGCATCACCGTTTTTTAACTCTTCTAAACATTTACACACTAAAGGCCCGTTCACACCAAGGACGATAACTATAACGCTAATGATACAGTTCTAAAAATCATTCTAAAATCTAAAAGAACAGAAGAGTCCACACCACAACTATAATGAGAACGGTACAGAGAACGATGTCATTAAAATCACTTTCAGAATGATTTTTTCCTACTGATGAATGATAAAAACCACCACAGCCAATAAGAATCCAAACTTTCTGCCTCTCCTACACACACACACTCCCTCTCTCTACATGCCACCAACAGAGCTGGGAGATTAGAGACGCTGTTCTCACTGTTCTCCCACACAAACAAATGCAGATTCTCCAGAGTCTGTACATATGCCAGGGAAACCAGAAAAAAGCCAAAGAGTTCATCCCATCTGTCTGAAGAGGTGCATTTATAAATCTCCCTCTCACACATTCACAGAGTGAGTAATTGAATAGAGACAGCATTTTTGTAAATAAAAATAGCAAACACGATTCCACAGTCTGAGAAACTATGGCACTGTTTACACCTGGTATTAACATCAATCTCGGGTGTTCATCTCAAAAGCTGTGAAATTGCTGTTTATACTCGATAGTATGTATATAGTAATATTTTTATTTATTTTTTTATTTCAAAATGTAATCAAACAATGTGGTTAAATATATTTCATCAAATGTGTTTGGACTCTGTTTACACTTGCATTTAGCGCCGTCTAATTCAGATCACCTGAGACGGATGTCAACACTAGGGTCTATGAAGGCTTCAGTGAGGTGTGACTAGTCAGAAGTGTCTGATTCCCTTGGGGGAATCTGTTAAGAGCGAGTAAATGTGTGCGTGCCACAGAGACAGAGAAGGCTTTCTCCTTAAACTCCAAAATCTAAACTAAGCACACCACACCCTTAAACTTCACTAAACTACCAGAATACTTGACCTGAATGCTGGGCTCCACATTCCTCACTGTGTGTGTGTGTGTGTGTGTGTGTATGTATAAGTACTATTAAATCACAGCCTTCACACAAAGTTCCACATGTGTTTGTGTGTCTGTATGCTATATAACTAACAAGCTCCAAACTGCACTATAATTACTAAAGCAGAACCAGAATGTGTGGTCATTAACTTTGTGTGTGTGAGAAGGACAGGGATGTCTTTGCTTATACACTGTTTTGCCTAGTTCTATTAAGTAGTACAAATCATAAAAATGACTACAAAAAATAATAATTTTTTTCCCTAAAGAGTGGAATATGATTTATACACACTACTGTTCAATAGTTTAGGGTTGGTAATTTAAAAAAAAGTTTTTGCCACCAATGCTGCATTTATTTGAACATTAGTATAGTAAAAAGAGCAGTTTTGTGAAATATTATCACAATTTTAAATAAGTAGAGAATTTCTATTTTAAAATATATTAAAATGTAATTTATTCTTGTGATGGATTCTTCACTGCTTTTTGATCAATTTAATACATCCTTGCTGAATAAAAGTATGAACTTCTGTAAAAAAATAAAATAAAATAAATTATATATATATATTTATTATGTACCAATTTTTTTTTTTATTAGGATGGTGAGCAAAGTTTTAGATAACTAAGCATATAATTTACAGACCTGATGACTGCTATTAGTGTGATTGGTAAGCTTGATCGTAAAGTGATTGCTAAGACCATAAAAGTAATACAAATATGATGGTGTGTTACGATTGACAGTTCCACCAAAAATGACTAATGTCGTCACATTCCAAGCATTCCAGGGCACTTCAGTTCACTTCATCAGTAGCCTTTGTTATTTACAAGATGAAACATGGAAAACTGACCCCAATTACTTTTACATGTTCACATGTGTGTGTGCTTGTGTGTAGCAGAGACAAGGACGGCTCTTGAAAAGACAGAGAATGCGAAAGACATGCAGCGATGTGTGTGTAAATACACTCACCCAAGACTAAAGCTACGTCTACATTAATCCAGATAGATTTGAAAACGGAGCTTTCGTTTCAAAACGCTCGCCGTTCACACTAGCGTTTTCAAAAAGTTTCTCATCCACACTGAAACGTTGGAGAACACTGAATTCACCTTACAACGTATGCGTAAACCCTCATAAAAGTTCATCGAGATGATACAGACAGAAAAAGACAATCAAGTTATCATGCAATTCTTTTGGCAGGATAATTTTATTTAGAAAAATCTCACCATTCACTGATCCAACTCCCTCACTCACCATTATATGTTTGGTCTAAAATGCAACTGCTCTCATGTTTTGCCGCAGGACAGCAAATGCAAGTGAATTTTCTGTCATCTTTGCTGGACTGTGATATTAAGAGTATGCAAAGTAACATTTTAGCAACTGTGTGAAAGTGAATAGCACATAACAGGCACAATAATGTATCGGTAACGGTCACGACTAAACTCAAGTCATCGGTTTTAAATACCTCCGTTTTCACAGTACACACTAGAACGCGAAAACGGCGTCTTCAAATGTATCCACTTTGGAGAGCGTTTTTAAAAAGCTTCGTTTTCGTTGCTAAAAACACAGTCTCAGTGTGGACAGAAAGCCAAAACGGAGAGAAAAAGATGTGTTTTCAAATGAAAACGTATTAGTGTGGACAGGGCCTACATTTTCACACTTTAACTGCAAACAGACTGATAGAGAGCAACTTCATCAGAGCAAACGGCCTCCACAGAGATCAGTGTGTTTTATGTGGACACATGTCCTCATGACTGTTCGCGAAAGCATGAAAATATATAGTGTACATTCCTGAAGTAAAAAAGTTCATCCTTCATCCACCTCTCTTTACAGCTATCACTTTTTCATCTTCACAACACCAACTCTCCTGATTCTTTCATTCACCTCTGGACCCGTTCAGGCTGCTCAGCAGATGTGCTGAGATCTTTGTCACTCAAGTCAGTGGTGTAATATCTGTGAAGTCTCCTCAGAAATTTCCTCTGAAATCTCATTTTTCACCCCAGAGACTCTCATAAGAACTGTTCTACCTAAACTATTTGTTCATCGGCCATCATCTGAACATTACATTATGGAAAAACAGCCTTATATAATGAAGAATTTACTTTTATGGGCAATATTGATACATTTTTTTTTGAGTTTATAGAAAAAATGAATGAAAAGTTAATTATCTTTTGAGAAATAATCTATGATTATACACACACACACACACACACACAAATACTAAGCAGCACAATTGTTTTCAACATTAATAATAATGTGTTTTATTAATGTTTCTTGAGCACCAAATAAGAATATTAGGATGATTTCTGAAGGATCATGTGACACTGAAAATTCAGTTTTGACATCACAGGAATAAATTACATTTTAAAACATACTACTATTTTAAATTGTAATAATATTTTAAAATGTTGTTGTTTTTACTGTATTTTTATCAAATAAATGCAACCTTGGTGAACATAACTGTTCAACCTGTACATGCTCCCAATGAGCCAAATAATGAAAAAGAACCAAATTGCTTCCCACAGCTATGCAGACGACACACAGATCTACTTAGCCCTATCGCCTAACAATTACAGCCCCATTGACTCCCTGTGCCAATGCATTGATGAAGTCAACAGTTGGATGTGCCAAAACTTTCTTTAGTTAAACAAAGACAAAACTGAAATCATTGCGTTTGGAAACAAAGATGTTCTCAAGGTGAACGCATACCTTCACTCTAGGGGTCAAACAACTAAAAATCAAGTCAGGAATCTTGGTGTGACACTAGAGTCAGACCTTAGTTTCAGTAGTCATGTCAAAGCAATAACTAAATCAGCATACTATCATCTGAAAAATATTGCAAGAATTAGATGCTTTGTTTCCAGACAAGACTTAGAGAAACTTGTGCATGCTTTCATCACCAGCAGGGTGGATTATTGTAATGGACTCCTCACTGGCTTTCCCAAAAAGACCATAAGACAGTTGCAGATCATACAGAATGCTGCCGCTAGGATTCTGAGCAGAACCAGAAAATATGAACATATCACACCAGTCCTCAGGTCTTTACACTGGCTCCCAGTTAGATTTAGGATTGATTTTAAAGTATTATTACTGGTATATAAATCATTCAATGGCCTAGGACCTCAATACATTGCAGATATGCTCACTGAATATAAACCCAACAGATCACTCAGATCATTAGGATCATATCAGCTAGAAATACCAAGGGTTCACTCTAAACATGGCGAGTCAGCTTTTAGCTATTATGCCAGCCGCAGCTGGAACCAGCTTCCAGAAGAGATCAGATGTGCTCCTACAGTAGTCACATTCAAATCCAGACTCAAAACACATCTGTTTAGCTATGCATTTACTGAATGA
This sequence comes from Rutilus rutilus, assembly GCF_951802725.1. Taxonomy (NCBI): domain Eukaryota; kingdom Metazoa; phylum Chordata; class Actinopteri; order Cypriniformes; family Leuciscidae; genus Rutilus; species Rutilus rutilus. The sequence goes on along the minus strand of NC_140226.1, from coordinate 18,918,505 downwards.
GCACTGTGCCGCTGTTCGTCCGACTGTTTGTACTGTACTGTATTTTATTCTATTTTTCTAAACTGTTTTAATTATTCTTATAATTCTTATCTATGTTAAGCACTTTGAATTGCCATTGTGTATGAAATGTGCTATATAAATAAACTTGCCTTGCCATAAGAGACAGTTCCGACAGTTACACAGTTTCATTTTGCACCCACTATTCAAGCCATCTTAAAATGAATCTATGCAAACAAATAAAATGTAACAAAATAAATCAGTAGGATCAGTATGGTACCTGTGACTGTCCGCTGAAATGACTAGCTTAAATGGGCTTACTGGATAAGACTATAGATGGGGAAGTGATACGTTAAAGGGGAAATTGAATGGGTGTCTAGGTGCAATTTCTGCACGATCCCCTTACAGCATGAAATTACGGAGAGAGGCAATATTCTCCAGGGAGCAACGAAGGAATGAAGAATGGTACTGAGAGAGAGAGAGAGAGAGAGAGAGAGAGGATACTTGATCCATCTGAATCCTTTTTTTAGCTCAGGATGAGGGAGGATGGGTCGCTCTTTTCTCCGTCTCTGTGGAATGTGAATTAATGGGTGGGATCAATGACAGAGAGACGAGTCTTATGACTGTAGACTGAGATGTTTGCACACACGCACAGCATTTCCCCTTATTAACAGATGTTCTCATCTAATTTCCCAATAACACGCATCTGAAGGATTTCTGTATGTTTCTGTATGAAGAGAAAGATGATGAACGGAGTAAAATGAACAGTAGAGAGAAGTGAGTGATGATTTTGAGTCCAGCCAAGCGCTGAGATCCCAATTACCATCTGAAACTCTCACAGGGGCTGGAGGCGAACGCTAGCGGTGACCTTTTCAACTTCTGTGCTTTCACATCACAACTTTTAATTGATGAGCTACTAGCTGCTCACCAGACGTAAACGAATAATCAGAAGAATTGAAAATGGAGGGAAAAACGGAAAACGAAATTAGATGCGACAACGTAAGGAGAGGAAATGTATATGCCTAGAGTCTACCAATTTAAACCGTATTTAGAAAGAAATCAAAACGTTTCAACACACAGTTGTTCTAACTTTATTTCACAAGTATCCATTGTATATATTTATTTACTCTGAGGTGGAAACAGACATCCATAAAAAGCTGATTCTCAAAATAGCAAACAAATGTTTAGATGTTGGAAGTGTTGGTACAGGCAAAAACACTGTTTTCATGTATCGGTCAATTTTTAGATTTTGGGCTGTTTTGCTTTTCATAAAGTGTGTTTTATTAAACTAGTGGAAACATCCAAAATACAGGTTTACATTAAGTATTGCTTTTATTACACTATCTATTTGCGTATGTAGATTTCAATTACAATGCATATCTTTAAAAGATATTTTTTACATACTATTATTCCTATCCATATTCTAAAGATGTTTTACCAAGTGGTTTGTTCATATAATGTACTTGATTGTATACAACATTTTATTCCTAAAAAAATTGTGAAAATTTATTTTTCTCTGGCTCTTGATAGTATTTTCAGATTTATGGAGTGATAAAAAGAGAAATCCAAAATCCCCTCTCTAAAAACTTAACTCTAATATGTCAAAAAAAAAAAAAAAAAAAAAATTAACCTGGGTTAATCTAGTCAGATTAGTGCACATTTAATTATACTTTTAATTAACATAATTAGATATTTGATACATATTTAATTGCTTCGTTTGCATATTTAAACATAACATTTCAGGAAAACTTTTTTTTTGTTGTGCATGCAAAAATGCATGCACATTTTTGGGACTTGAAGGAGGTGGACCCCATAACTTGACATTATAACCACTGAAAGATCTAAGACATTTTCTAAAATAACTGAAAATGTGTTGACATATGCATCTCGAACGGCTTGAGGGTGAGTAAATAATGGGTTTAATATCATTTTTGGCCAAACTATCCCTTTAAGGTAATCAATCATCTGGGAAAGTGTGTGATATCGGTTCATTGTTTTAAAATAAGAAATGAATACATACTGCAAGATATAGTCACAGTTTAGGGTATAAAGACAATTGTTAGAATTGGTTCCAATGACGAGAAATCAAGTCACACTGCAATTAATAAAAATTTATAATAAAAACATGTTTTTAGAGTGAAAACAGATGTTTCTGATATATATATATACTACAGTTAAAATATTTAGGGCCAGTAAGATTTTTTTTTTTTTTTTATATTTTTTATATATATATATATATATATATATATATATATATATATATATATATATATAAAATACTACTTTTAAAATGTTTATATACTGAAAATAAATATCCACAATTAAAATATATATTTTTTTATATAGATTAGTTACATAGATAGATATATCGGTTTCCATTGGATATCTCTTTTCAACATAATTGCTCCGAATTAAGACAATATTTCCTTGAAAAAGATTTGTGTATTCTAGGACTGATTTGCTAGTCGCTCATACACTGCTAGAGTTTTCAGATATTTTGCATCGTTCACAAAGTAGAAGGGTGGGAGTTTAAAAATTAGAGATGCATGAAACAGCTTCTTTTTTAAGGTGAGGCCATAATTTCTGTGAAAATAAAAGATAATTTACTACCACATGGTGACCCCCAGAGCCGCCGTAAAGTGAATGAGATAAACAACTACCGGGCAATTTGACTACAAAATGATAAAACAAACGACGCATTTAATAGGATGTAGCAGCTGGTACATCAACCAGCCGTAGTGCAAACGTGTCTAATGGCGTAGAGCTTTAAGACATGCGTGTTATGACAGCGGCGCTATTAGATTCACAGCTGACGGAGGAGAGGTGTGATGGGGCCACGGATGCAGAGGGACATACAGGGGCGTGTGTTAAAACAGAGCTGTTTGGATGAATGTGTGCAGACAGGAGCCCATCTGGGGTAAGAATTACTTTGTGTGTGCTATATCGGCAGATTAGGCTGAAATCATCTCTCTCTTCTCTCACACAAACATTCACTCATCAAAACTCTCAGTCACTCTCACTTACACACACAGACGGCCTCTCACATGACCGTTTCTTCTACGCATGCAGTCGGGCAGCTGTTACTGTGGTCGAAAACATGATGACAGCAGACTTCATCTGCTTTACACTGGTTACACAAGCCAAAAAAAAAGTTCACGTTTATGTTGTTGTTAGATGTATGCAAAAATAAATAGTTTTGTAGGGTTGCTCCCTAACAGTCAACCAAACATTAGGTTTGGCTGACCAAATTTTAATTGGTCACAGAAAAAAAAGAAAACACCACAGGAAGTGAAGTCACGCAGTCCATAACGGATAGGCCATTAACAAGGATGGGCCATGTGGTAATTATGTTGGCCAGGAAATTCAAAGGTTTAATCGAACTCAGAAATGGCTTATCATTTGAAACATGTTTTGAAACCCTTTACATGGCTGCTCTCTTTAATGTTAACCTAGATAAATGTACGCTATTATTAGGCACGTATCCAAGTGTGGAAGCTATATTAGTACAGCATTTACTGCATCACATTTAACTTAACGTGCATTTCTCTCCATATAAGCTTCCATTTTACTGTGGAGATGACTAGTCAGCATCAACTTCCTCTTTGCATAATTTTTTTAAAATGTTCAGACATTCTCCTTGCCGTTTTCCCACAACACATTCATAATCATTACTTTTGCTGGTGTTGCTGTGGCAAGCTTTATGCGTGGGATAAGAGCTTCATTTATGTTTTAAAATATTTGTTCGGGGCAGCCCTAGAGTTTTGGGTTAACCTGAGAAAAAGCGTGACGTTGACTCACCTCCACGTCCTTGTATTTGTCCTTGAGGTCCATGAGCCGATGGTAGGCTCTGATAGCCTCACTGAACTCGCCCAGGTCTATACACACGGCAATGAAATTCTCCCAGATCTGCCATCGCTCATAATTACACTTGAGCGCTTCCTGAAGGGTGCGGAACGCCTTCTCCCTGGAACACACACACAAAACAAAAACATCAGTGTGTTTAGCAGAACTACTATTAGCAGAAGTTGCTCATGGATGGATTAAACGGTGTATGGCAGAACCAAGTTTTGTGTTTTCCCCTCTAAAAAGAGTTCTTTGTTTTTTGGCAAACTACCCATGTGGCAAAGTATAATTGTTCTCTTCCAAAAACCTAGAGAGCTGCCTGCATAGAGAGCATTTTAGGTACAAAGGCTGCTCCAAAAGTTACAGGTAGTCAGCAAAATGACAAACTCTGTAACGTCAAACTCTGGAATCTATTCAACACATACCCTACACTGATATGGCAAACACGGAATGCTTTAGGGTGAGCATGAAAACAATCATTCAGGATGTGTGGTCGAGTTGATCTAACATTTTAAAACCTTTACAATGACAACACAAAATCCTAAGTATTGTCAAAGATATTGAAACGATAGTTTATGCAATTGAACAAAAGAGTGTGAAAAAACTAGAAAGAGAAAGAAAGAGCAGAAGAAAAAGAGCAAAAGAAAGAGCACAAGAAATGATAAGCAACACAAAAAGGCAAAATATCGAAAGATAGAGGGAGAGTGCAAAAATAAAGAGCGAAAGTGACAAAGCAAGCAAAATAGCGAAAAAGTACAAAAAAATTAAATGAGTGAAAGAAAGAGGGATAGATCTAAAAAGAGTAAAGGAAAGAGTGAAAAAGATAGTGAAATGTGCAAAAGCCAAAAAGGAAGAAAATTAAGCAAACAAGAAAGAAAGAAATGAGCAAAAGAAAGAGCGACAGACAGACAAAAAGAGCGACAGACAGACAAAAAGAGAGAGACAGACAGACAGACAAAGAGCGTCAGACAGACAGAAAGAGTGAAAGACAGACAAAAAGAGCGACAGACAGACAGAAAGAGAGAGACAGACAAAGAGCGTCAGACAGACAGAAAGAGCGAAAGACAGACAGAAAGAGCGACAGAGACAAAAAGAGCGACAGACAGACAGAAAGAGCGACAGACAGACAGAAAGAGCGACAGACAGACAGAAAGAGCGAAAGACAGACAGAAAGAGCGACAGAGACAAAAAGAGCGACAGACAGACAGAAAGAGCGACAGACAGACAAAGAGTGACAGAGACAGACAGAGCGACAGACAGACAAAAAGAGAGAGAGACAGACAGACAAAGAACGACAGACAGACAAAAAGAGAGAGAGACAGACAGACAAAGAGCGTCAGACAGACAGAAAGAGTGAAAGACAGACAAAAAGAGCGACAGACAGACAGAAAGAGAGAGGCAGACAAAGAGCGTCAGACAGACAGAAAGAGCGAAAGACAGACAGAAAGAGCGACAGACAGACAGAAAGAGCGAAAGACAGACAAAGAGTGTCAGACAGACAGAAAGAGCGACAGACAGACAAAAAGATCGACAGACAGACAGAAAGAGAGAGACAGACAAAGAGCGTCAGACAGACAAAGAGCGAAAGACAGACAAAGAGCAACAGAGAAAGAGAGAGAGAGACAGACAGACAGACAAAGAGCGTCAGACAGACAGAAAGAGCGAAAGAGACAGAAAGAGCGACAGACAGACAAAGAGCGACAGACAGAAAGAGAAAGAGAGAGAGAGACAGACAGACAAAGAGCGTCAGACAGACAGAAAGAGCGAAAGACAGACAAGAAAAAGCGACAGACAGAAAGAGTGACGGACACACAGAAAGAGACAGACAGAAAGAAAGAGTATCAGACAGACAGAAAGAAAGAGATGGATAGAACGATAGATAGACAGACAGACAGACAGACAGACATATGGTACATTCACATACACAGTTTATTTCTATGCTTAGAGTACTGGATCATTAGCTTTGCAACATGCTAAAATCAAACTCCACTGGAATCAGCTGTGAGTCTCCAGTTGCGCTTTATGAGAAGAGTTGTGTGTGTAACAGAGCATTCCAAATCAATCACTTACAGTATGAGGTTTCAGTTAACACACTGCCTGTATAGGCTGTGGACAGCAACACAGATCACTAGGTTTTGAAAGAGAGCTCATGTTTTTGCAAGCGCTGTCAACAAAAGCCTATGACACAAGGGTAGACACGGGTTTCATTATAACATCTAAAGCCAGGTTTCCTTTGAACACATGCAGGTGTGTGCACAATCTCTCCCACACACACACACTTCACTGTTCTAGATGGTCCCTAGGAGCGTTAATCAGGTTTTAATAGAAGATTCCAAAGACTCATCTCAGGGATGAGTGCACAGGGCTAATTGGACGAGGAAAGAAATCATTCCCAGAATCCCTCAGGTGCACGCCGTTACAGTGGTGTTCCAGGAAACACCTTCGTTCCTCGCAGGAAATCAGCAAAAACCTCCAATCATGTCATGCAACAAATATCCTAACTGGCATTTAGCTTCCCAAATCTGCTAAATATTGGCGGGTTGGTGGTCGTGGTGAAGCGCTGGCTCCTGGGGTAGACACAGCAAGAGCCCGGAGGAGATTTATCTTTGCAATTACAGCTGCCAAAGTCATTCCTGCAGTAATTGAAAAGCAAGGAGGCCTCTGAGGGTCCCCAGCGGACGCAGGATGAAGGAAACACAGAAACACAGCATAAATCAGATCAACCAGAACCTGAATAAGGGCTTATCTACAGTTTGTACATGGTGGCGATTTCTGTGAGAGATAAGTGTGTGGGAGCAGTGGGAGCTATTATTTAGCTAATAACTGATCAATTATAACTTTTCATTTATTTTAAAATGTAATTTATTCCTGTGACGGACAAGCTGAATTTTAGCAGCCATTCAGTGTTACTTCAGTGTCACATGATCCTTCAGAAATCATTCTATTATGCTGATTTGCTGCTCAGGAAACGTTTCTTTTTTTTTCTTCTTTTTTTTTGTGCTTAATATTTTTTGTGAAAAAGAATCTTGAAAGAAAAGAAAAATCTAGTTGATGAATATAAAGTTTAAAAAGTATTTAAAAAAAAAGAAAAAGAAAAAAAGAAATATTGGTAACACTAGTTTAGGGTCCAATTCTCACTATTAACATGCATATTACTAGGACATTGGATGTTTATTAGTACTTATAAAGCACATATTAATGCCTTATTCTGCACAACATTACGTAAAACTTAAACTTACCTTACTAACTATTAATAAGCAGTAATTAGGAGTTTGAGGCAAAAATCATAGTTAATAGTTAGTTAATAATGAGAATTGGACCCTAAAGTGTGATCGAAATGTTTCATATTAAAATGTCTTTACTGTCACTATTGATTAATATAATGCATCCTTACTGTACAATATATATATATTTTTTTTAAATCATTATCTCTTTATTTTAAATGGTCAGCAAAAAAACAATAATGGTTGCATTAAAATAACTGATGGCTAAGTATTCAAAAGATGCCATGTATTCTGACAAAATACTAACATATATTATGATATTATTATTATGATATTATTATTATTATTATTATTATTATTATTATTATATTATGCCTTTGGAATCACAGCTCATCCAAATATTGACAGAAAGCTTAACTGGCTGCTTATTAGCGCATTTATTGCAAACATGCAATAAATAAAATATTTGGAATAAAACGCTAGAAAAACACTGCTTTTTTGATGTAGACCTTTTTTTCAGTGCTGACACTCATACTCACTTCATTCTCAGTTTGATGTAGGCCGTGGAGAGGTTGTTCCATGCTTCTGAATTCTAAAATGTAGGAGAGTAACGATCAGAGTCAGGTCCACGGGTGAAAATCATTTATCAAAATAAAACAAATACATAAGAAAGTAGACATCTAGAGAATATTTCCTAACAGCTTGTTTACTCGTTTCCTGGATGGAGTATTAAGCCTGCCTTTTGACTACATTTGAATTTTAAGTACACCATTAGGAGCGTAAGAGGCTCCTGTGCTAAGGGTAATAGGGTTCTTGGTTTTATGGAGCTTTATAGATGCATAAAAGTGAGTAGAAGCCTGAAAGCACAAAAACGGGGAGGCATTCGTGGACACAATCTATTGATTACGAAACACATAAATCAGATTCGACAGCACAAGTACTGAATAACTAAGCACAAGCCCTTTTCATTATGGTCATAAGACACTGATCTCCTTTCAAGGACCGTGTGACTTACATCTGGTTCCAGTCCGACGCATCTCTGAAAAGCTTTGGCGGCCCCTTCGTAGCCTTCCAGTGCAAAATACGCACAGCCCAGGGAGAACCACACACCCAACTGTAGAGATAAAAGATGGAGAGAAACTTGATGAGACTCCAAGTGCTTCGCTCGTCTTTTAAAAGCGATACTCTGTCCTAAAAATTAATGATGTTCTTTGAGCCCATGAACCTCTAGGAATAGGTCTCTTTCTTGTGTTTTAAACCTTCAGTTTCTTCTGGAATCTTTGCATCTCTGAGGCACTCTTCTGTCCTAACTTCCATCTCAAGGCCTGAAGGCAGTATTAGCTCCGAGAGGCCCTGAGGCAGCGCTGCGAGCCAGTGTTAAAGATCACGCTGGGGTCATCAATGAGTCCCTCAGGAAGATTACTCTGTCTTATTGCTGCCTGTGCTTCTGCATTATGGATGAAGGGAGGAATGAAGAATGAGTAAGAAAAAAAAAGAAAAAAAAGAGGGAGCTGTGCACTTTTTTTGCCTCTGTGGTGGATGAACCTGATAGCACTCATCCACATGCTGCTGTCTAGCTTTTTATCTACCCCAGTGTTTCTCAGGTTCTCCATCAGCACTCTGCCAATCTTCTCTATACATCCATCCTTGTGATCATGTGCATGTGTGGTCAACATGGGGTCACGTTCACACAGAACACGTTTTTGCATTCCACTGCACTGCTTTTCCATTGTTTTTCTGTGTTAACATGCTGGATGGATGTGTTTGACTGCTGTGCTCATGTTCTGCAGAGTCTTACGCATGGCACAGAATTCTAAATAAGCTCTCTAGACCTTTCTCTTTTCATTCCACTGCCCTGCATCTCACATTTTTAAACACCATGTTCTTTATAAATGATCCCTAAAGCTGTGTGACCACAATGTCCACATGATAAATAGATTGCTCCCATTACAACTACAATCTTGTTTCTATATAAAGTATGTTGCGCTGCACAAGTGGCTCCAGCCACTTTATTGTGCCCGTTTGTCTAAAATGGCAATCAATTTCCATATCTGCAAATTATTTTATGAACTGTATTAGTTATTTGAATAAGTGCTGACCATTATGTTGAAAGTGCCACAAAAATACTAAATAAATGCATATGATTGTTAAATATTTTCACAGTTCTTAAGAATCTTCATTTATTATTTACAATTACTATTATTATTATTATAATTATTATTATAATATTATTATTTATTGCTAAGAATTTTCTTCATTATAACTTTTGATGGTTGCATCAAATGACTGTAAATAGACAGTCAAATGACTTTGAATGTACATTTGTTTTAAAAACTTGTAAAGGTTTATGTTGGAACACTGACTTGAGAACCAAATGACAGCATAACTGTCTATAGAAATGCTGGCCAATTCTGACAAAAGTTTGCAGATTGCCCTGCTGAACACTTGCATCTTTTTAGTGGAAAAGGGGTATGGGTGGTTAACATCTTCAAGTTTACAGGAAAGAAGGATGCATGGTTAAGTACTATAAAGTTACACACAAGTGTACATCATACCTGCATTGTGTTGATTCGCAGTGAACGTTCAAAACATTCCACGCACTGCTGGAATTCTTTGTGGCGCAGGTGATGCAGAGCTTTGGACCGTTGGGCACGTGCGCTGCGGTGTTTGGAAAGCTCCCATGCACGGTCGTAATACTGCGGATCCTTCAGCACATCACCTAACAGGCAGTAAAGCGACGGTGTCTCCTTTTTCTCCAGCTCACGTCTCAAAATCTCCTCCGCCTGAGAGAGAAAGTTCCAACAGATTAAAGCAACTTTGACTAATTTAATCCTCAAATTGGAAAACGTACATGGCCAAAAGTATGTGGATAACTTTTTCTAATTATTGGGTTTGACAAGGCCCCTTAATTCCAGTTAAAATGCCATCCAATATAAAGACATTTTAGGAATTGTGTGCTGAAACTTTGTGCCATCAATTTAGGGAGGGTCTTTTCTATTCCAGCAAGACATGCAAGAAATGATTTACTCAATCTGATGTGGAAGAACTGGACTGTCCTGCATGAAGCTAGACCATTTGTTAACATTAGTTAACTAAATTAGTTATGCGGCCACGACACAAACTAGTGCACTGCAAATAATGCACATTCTAGTGCATTATTTTTCAACAATTCAAAGCCAATTATTCCGCTTATACTATGGTTACCACACCTCAAAACATTGTTAGGATGATGTATCAAGACATTTGTCAGGTTTTTGTTCTTAAAACGCTCGTGCATGTAGGACTAATCCCAAGCCTTCGTTGTTAATTCTAAAATGTAATTTTAGAGCTAATAATGGAGGCTTCAGCCACTGAGAGCAGACTAATGGAGTTAATAATGCTGAGAGAGAGAGAGAGAGAGAGAGAGAGAGAGAGAGAGAGGAGACAGAGTTTACAATGTTAATGGTAAGACTTTGGTATGCTTCAACAAAGTAGTTTACATGCCCTCTTATATCCAGTTATCTTTATGTTGCTCCAAGAACAGGGCCGTTATTACCTAGCTAGTGAGAAATTCAAGTAGTTTGTAAGTTATTATTATACAAGTTACATTATTTTACTGATAAAATCATCAGGGCAGCTGACAACACGTTTCTGTGCGAGTGTGTGTGTGTGCGTGTGTTTGAGTGGGAGAGAGACTGGGAGAAAGAGAGTATGTGCAAAAAGTTGAAGTCATTTGGCATTTTTATTATATTGTTTACTATATTTAGTACTATAGAATCAGTGTCATTGTGGGTTTTGGTTCTTTTGCTGTTATAGTCTGTAAGGACCTTTGAAATAACAAACTATTTTAGCTGTGCGTTTTCCCTGAAAATAATTGCACACCTTAGAACATTCGTCAACCAATCAGATTCAAAGCATTCAACTGCCCAGTAGTATAACTTAAGTTAAGCAATGGGACCTTATTGTAAAGTGTTACCGATAATTGTGTCTAATAAATAATCAATTTTGTGCAAAATCTTAACAAGAGTGTAAGCTGTTACAAAGGACTCAGTCCCAATTAACGCCAATGGTTTTGTAATTGGGTGTGGAGTTTGGGTGTCCATATACTTTTGGCCATATAGTGTGTAAGGATTCAACTGATGACAAGTATGTTGCTGTTTTCTTTTTATATTATTAAGCACATTACTAAAACAGTTCCTAAAAAAAACAAAAAACAAAACACTTGAAGACATTGCTAGTATCCAAAAATCAACCAAATTAAACATAAAAAACTATATATGCAGTTTATAGTTTTGACAAGTGTTTGTTATTTTCTAGCAATAAGCATTAACAATAATCATAATTCAGTAGACAAAGGCCAAAAAAGATCCCTAATAAAATTTCAAACAAGAAAGACGACAGACTACTATTTTGAAGAACAGACTGAGGCAGTCTTAAACCTTTGTCTCCAACATAAGAAAAAAGTACCTTCATGTATTGAGAGTGCGAGAACCACTAGGCTATGGCCACAAAGCCATATAAACATGAGAACTTGACGTGATAGGACTGACCAACTTCTCTAAACCTAAATTCTCCAGATCTAGACACATGCCCTTATACAGTCACTGTGAATGTGGCTTCACTCTGAAATACGCTGGACGTTGCGCTATATTACACAGTGCATCTCTCATCGGCTCCTGCCCTTCCACCCCTGCTAGTGCTCATGGGGATGGAAGGATAAAGGGCTTTTTGCAAACGCTTAGAACTGAAGCCGTAGTGGGAGAGAGGGGGTGGGCGGCAATAAAATTCACATTGCTTGGCCAGCACTTCTATTTAGGTGCTTATTTATTTTCGTGGGCAAATAATTTGAGAAGTGGGAACAATCTCTCTTCCTATACGACACAATAGTTAGAAAAAAAAAAAGTAAAACCTGAAGGCCCAGACAGAGGATGAATAAGCTATTTACTTGGGTACAAAAAGTCTCATATTTCCGTTTTACTAGAAGAACACTGATAAGACGAGCTAAGAGAGAGAAATACAGAAGAGAAAGAGAGCCCCATGGTTTTGACAGCACTTGAATGCTCCTTGGGGCCATTATTAACTGCACATTTCCCATTGGCCACAAACAACAAAGTTTGTGTAGCCCAGTCAGGCACGGTGAGGCTGCAGGCGGCTGGATCTCATGACTGCCAACAACACAAATGGATGCTAATCCAAGGCAGGTGGCCAGATTCACTTTCAGAAGGGAAACTGAAACATTCTGGTGCCGATACCATGTTTACCATGGTAAATTCTGGTAATAGTCTGGGGCCAACTACAAGAAACCCCCCTTAAAAACCCTTTATTTATAATGAAAACGGTTTTCTTAACTTAGAATGCCACACGTTTCTAGGTGCTTTCTATAAATAGGAGAAGGAGTTGAAGGAGGAGGAGGAGGAGGAGAAGATATCAAAAACAAAGTCATGAAAGTAGGTGCTTAACCTTCAGAAAACTTTCATCAACTTCAGGAGGTCAAACTAAATATTGCATAACCTCATTTATTTTCTATTAATTTCATATGAGATCTTAATGATCTACATTTTTTGCAGTATTTTGGATGTATATCTAAAAACAAATGACAGAAAACTGAAAAAATTTTTTTATTTTATTAGTTAAAATCAGTTAATTCAAAAGTTTACTACAATTAAATAAATCCTAAAACTGCTAAATTATTATCCCTTTGTGCTGAAATGGGGAAAACATCTAGAGCTTCAGGTATTCAATGCAGTTTAGACTCAGATGGACAATAATTGCCTAAAGAGGAAGGGGCGGAATTTTTTTGTATACTATTTTGTAACAATCTAAACTAAAAGGACGTTCTGTTTTTTTTGTTGAGAAAACTACAACAATTGAAAATAATGCTAAATAATTCTAAATAATTGGATTTTTGGCTCTTGTAATGCATGTAATGTAATGTAAAATGTAATAGGACACCAAACGGTAAATTCCAACAGTAATTTGCAACTACACATGCAAGCTCTAATGGGACAATAGAATTAACTCAAATCAAATAAACATCAGTACATATCCCAAAGTCCCTCATGCTCTGAAGATGTTCACTCATTAAACGAACACAGTATCTCATGGGTTAATCCATCAGAAAAACTAACAGAGAAAAAATATTCTCCTTATTCCAGCCTTGCTGTTTTGTGTAGACACCTTTTTCTTATCTCACTTTCTCTCTCATTTTTCACCAATTTCTTTCCTCTCATATGAAGTGTCACTCCCTTACGCCTGTCTCTGTATTCTATCCTATACATTCTTTTATAGGCATACCTGCAGTTTATGACTTTAAACTTTAACATGAGTGCAGGGAAAAGTAGAGTGAGTCAGTACCTCAGGTACTACAGTAGAGTGGAGTACATTTTTATATTATTACAACTCAGATTGGGGGTGATTGGTTGGTTTTATTGACCTCAGAGGTACCCTATAATCTGATTGGTACACAAAGTGGACTGTAACTTAATAAAACTCTGAAATAGCTCCCAGAAAACTGCACTGACACACACACACACACACACACACACACACACACACACACACACACACACACACACAGACAGACGTGTTGTTAGAGCATGGAGCTCATATAGATGGGGAGACAAAGAGGAAAAAAAGAAGAGATGGATGTGAGGGGAAAAATTTGCAATCAATTGCTCTTCAAGACCTTTAACAGAAGTCACTTTCTCTTATCTCATTTTAATATGTAGAGACAACTGTAAGTAATTCACTTGTAGACTGATTTCCCTGAAGAGTAAACACTGTCAAATGGGACAATCAAAACACTGATCTGTTCATTCGAACGATCGTCACGATCGGTCTGACACGGCAACATTGGCTCAGCCCATGGCATAAGTTTGGGGCAGGACTATTCATTTGAACTGATTGGTTTCGTGCGAGTAGCGTACCTTGCCGTGCTGTCCCATCCTCTCCAGGCAGACAACTGCATCCTCCCAGAGTTCCAGTTGTTCATAGATCAGCAGCGCAGAACTTGTCAGGCCCAAATCAGTCAACAGACTTGCCAACTGCCTCTAAATACACACAAACAGTAAGCCAAGATCAGTCAACATACGGCCCACCTGCCTGTAAATACACACAGCATGTGGGAGGCACACAAAAATATATATTCATATATTATATACAGAAATCACCAGGGGCTTTTTTTTTCCAAGGCAGTCCTAGTTCACTTTGTGAGCTATTTGAAATGACCAAAGCAGCACTTTAAAATTGTTTGTTTTTAAACATTTTTACATAGACTGAATGGGAACTAAATCTCGACCTACATCCACGTACATAATTTATTTATACTCTCTCTCTCACACACACACACACATATATATCATTTTTATATGCTAAATTTTATTTTATATGATAATCTAAAATAAAAGGATACAGTACGCTCTCTCTCTCTCACCATCTTTTCTCTCACATTCTGTCTTTTTTTCTCACCCTCTTTCTAAAAGGATGCATTCCGCAGACAACCATCCATCTATCTCCACGATGTCACGCTTCACAGGCAGCTATATACACATCTGTACTATTAATGACCCTCGTCTGTCTCTGAGGAATGCTACAGGTCAAATGTGTTTACACTCTTTCAACTCCTTTTGTCATTCAGGGCTGCATTTCCCAAAAGCAAGATTGATCATAGAACCACTGCCACCAAAGGTTTCTATGATCAACTTAGGCTTGCAATGCTTTTGGGAAACGCAGCCCTGGTCATTTGAGAACAGATGGATCAAGAGTCGTAGGTGTCCACTGCACGTCCATGTATTTCTGTTAACAAACATACTGAGGTGTGCACCGATCCCACTGGAGATCATACACAGTACTGATGATTATGATGTATAAAACTTCTATATTTGTGGACAGCAAACATGCACTGAACTGACCCTCGACATCTGGTATCAGCAAGACATCAGACACGTAGCTGCAATCAGTTCCACTGCAGGAAATGTTTAATTCCTGCTCAATTTCTCCTTCACCTTTCTGTCCTGTGACAATCCCCCCCCCCCACCCCACCTCCCCACCTCCAGTGGCATATCACGTCCCACAGCCACTATGGGTAACTATAAATCTAGATATATACACCGGTGAGACTGCCGGTGATCATGTGATCTATCAGCCAGGAGACAAAACGTGATGATACTAACTAATCTGGAGGAAGAGAAACACAAACACACACACAGACACACAGAAAGAGCTGTGCTCTGTATCAACACTTCTAATCTTATTTTTCCTCAAGTTTGTTTCTTATTTATGTGCCTAATGTTACTTATTTTAATTTGTTAATTGCTAGTTTAATCTGTAGTGGTACAGTATTGTCAGAGCCCCATTTGTGCAACTTTTCTGTTTTCATTTTCTCATTCACTTCATCTGTCCTGATTCATTTACATGCCAACATGATCCAGTCTGAAAGCAAATCCGACAATTTCAGAAATCTGTTCTTTTCAAAAAAACAAACAAAAACAACGCTCTGCCATCTCTTAACCCCGACACACACACACTTTTCTCTGGCTGCATGCTGCTCTCGTCTCTCTCTAGCTTGCGGTTTTGCTGCGTTCTATTCCCCTGCCAGCAATAGAAGTGACTTCAATTCCAGCTTTATTGCTGTTCACTGTTATTACACAGAGCGCGAGCAATGTCATCCACAGGACTGATCACATCAACCCTCCCTTCTTTTCATCCATCCATCCCTCCCTCCACCCACTCACTCACTCTCTTTCTCCATTCAGTCATTTCATTCCTTTTCTTTCAAAACCCTTCATCCATGCTTGCCTGTTACAATACACCAAACATTTTTTTTTATTTTTTTTTAATGATTTATTCACTTGTTTAACAATCTCTCACTTCAGGAAACATTTTTTGTTTTCATTAGTTCCATTATTGCCCAATCAGACTGGAAGGGATAGTTCCAGGTTGCTCTATTACCTGACAAACGCTGTCAAAATGAACTCATCGTCCCGTATCCCTGTATGCCCTCACAGTGTACGAGAAATTAATTTCATATTCTATCTGCCAAAGCTCTTATTGACACGACACTGGCTGTATAACCCAGCTGTTGTGTTTACCGAAATGGGTTTTTGAGAAGTAGATAAATAACGGCTGCCCATTCTCATTTGAGGTGATTAGCTCAATGCACTTGTGAGTCTAGTAATGAGAGAAAATATGCAAGCAAATCAATTTGGGCACCAACAAATGAGTCAATCATTTCCATTTCAAATTAACTCAGGTAATCTGGCTTTATAATATGTGAATTATTCCCTACATGGGAATAAATTCAGAAATAATTAAGATGAGAAAATGTGGGGAAAATAAACTCAATCAAGGTTCAAATGGGTCCCAGTTAAACCCAACCCAAAATTCTCTTTCATGTATTCACAGGTCATGATCAACTACACAGTTTTGTTTGTTCGTTCATTAGCACTAAGCTCTCCAGACCTAAGGAAGGATTTCTTCCTATTCCAGCACTGGAGAGAATGAGTACTTTAAGAGATTGATTATAAATGTTGTGCATGTACATCACAAGAACTTCTTTCTTGGTCTGTATTTATTGTCTGTTTGCTTTATTGACCAACTTTGGAGAGTAAATGTATTAAAAAAAAACATTTTGTGAAAGATAAAAGTAAAAAAAAAAAAAAATCATCTTAAAAACAAACCATCTTTAATCATCTAAAAACGTCAACTGCTTCGGGTTAGTTAATAATCATAAATTAGTGTCACTGAAAAAAAAAAAAAAAGTTTATGGAAAGTCCCCACTTTAATACTTTCTATTCTATTCTATTCTATTCTATTCTATTCTATTCTAAATAATAATAAAGAACATGTACTGCGTTAGATTAAACTGGGAAGGGTCATAGCACTCGCATATTGTTGTCCTATTGTTAGTTTAACGGCTTCTATTGTTCTCATTTGTAAGTCGCTTTGGATATAAGCGTCTTCTAAATGAATACATGTTAATGTAAAACATTATGAGTGATTCTAAAACAATCATTTTGAGAAACCAGAAGCCTCAATTAAACAAACAGGAATTCAGTTCACCTGTAGATCCCAGAGAGGAGGCGCCCGGCAAGTGTAGAACATCTTTAGCCTCTCAGTGATGGGACACTTCTTCTCACTAAAGAAATCCACCAAGGTCTGAAACAGAACAAAGTGACATTTAGGGGACATATATTCTCAATTTTCAAGCATTGCTACTTCCACGAATTAACATTTTCTTCTTTGCCATAGCGATTACACCATGTCCTAACCAGACGAGATGCGATACGATTCCAGCGACACATAGTTTGTCTGGCCACACGAGAGATGCGATAAAGTCAATCAAAAATATCGGCCAGTCAGAAGAGCGCGTGGTCTGCTCTCTCTGGCACTCGCAACGAAATGGATAATACATAATCCAATTCATGAATATTACACAATTTTAACATTATCAAAAATACATACTGATTATCAAAAATACATACATACAAAAACGTCCATTGTTGCTTTCAGTACTGCTATAAGACACAAAATGATATTCAAACTCACATTAGATGCTTTTAACATTAAATAAAGCACATAAGCAGTACCTTATATTATCATATCATACTTTGTTGTTCCAGCCACGACGTCGCGGAAATAGAAACCATTTCTAAAATCGAATCGTCACAGCCGGTTAGGACAAAAACTCTGATTACATGGAAAAGATGACTTTTATAGCGGCACGTCTGTTTAGGGCACGGTGTTATTCTAACAATAATGCAGATTTTCCTTAGAGTTTGCTACAAGCAAAACAAGGTAGTAAATAGAATTGAGCACCTATGAGCCAAAATCTCAAATCATATACTTTTGGAGGGTACCATTAAGATGAACAGGAATGCTAACACTGATCACTAACACAAATCTCCATGAATTACAGACCTCCCTGGAACACAAAGGCATCAATATAATGAGTATTTCTAATGTGCTTAGTGTTTGGTTTGATATCTGACAGTGATAAAAACAACCCCAAGCAATTAAAATGCAGTGTGGTGCAATCAACTTAAAACCTATTCCAGTGAGTCAACCCTTCACATTTTGCTTTAATTTATTGCTCATCACACAGACCTAAATGTATTTTCCAATCATTAACAAGATGGAAAAAAGTGATCTAGAAGCATAAAAAAACAACTCAAACCCAAATCAGAAATTCCAAGAGTGAGAGCAATAAATAGATGTGCCAGCACATGCCAAAATGATAGCATTTTTATTCATTTTAAAGACGCCTCTCTACTCTCCACTGAGGATTGCTACAGGGTTTGACTGGTGCTTAAACTCAGTTAAAGCATGTGCAGGCCTGCTGTTTGAGTCTCTAGTGAGAAGATCAACACTCATTCGGTTCACAAACAAGTGTCAATATTTCAAAAAGCAACAAGACAAAACACAATAACACAATGCAGTTGTGTACAACATACACACTAGTCCACAAATGCACATTCATGGAAGCTGATGGCCATCCTTGCCTGTGAAAATAAATGCACAGAACAATGTCTATCGCATTACCCCACAAATATTTAATTGACACCCCCAGCTGTCAATTATTATGAACATATGGACTGCAACTGGCACTAATAGGAGAAGGCCTAAACACATTATGGAATTATAACTGTACCAACTTAAATATGTCCACCCAAAATGCTGTAAATAACTTACTTTGGAACTGAAGTCTGCAATATTTCAGTTCCAGAACATTCTGGAATCAAGCAGAAGTAAGGAAACATTACATATTCCATAAAATGCATTTCGTAAACTGATAAAAAAAAAAAAAAATCCAATATAGATGTAATTTTCCAGTTCTAGTTGGGGTTCACTTTGGAAGAAACTCATCTGGAAATAAAACTTCCGACTGAGTAGATACAATCAGTTTCAATGGAGGATGGCAAAGCTTGTCTGCGGGTAGCAGATAACTAATTACTTATTTAGCATTTCCAGGGATGAAAAATGGCTGAAATATATAAATGCTAATCTTCCGATCAGGAGGGCTGAGGGATACAGCTGTGGAGGCTGTGTGCTTTTTGACAAAATGGGGCAAAGTAAATTCCCCTAGTTGACAATTTGGCAGTTTATTTTGAATTACACATAAACCTTTCCATGGAGGAACTCCAAGAGCCAAATACAGCGACAGAAGGAAATGACATCACTGAGCATGCTTCATGACTCAGCATACTTATAAGGAGGATAAGTCCTCATGGAGTCAAAATCCATTCATTGCAATTTAAAGGCCCAATGAAGTGCCTTGGAATGCGCAGCTTTGTATGATGCGTTGACAATTTCCACTGAAACAGGAAGCTAAGGCGGGACATACTGAATGGCTCCTCACCCTTTTCAAATAGCCAAAAGCGTTTCGTTTACCTCTCAGTCTGCAAGTCGTACTTGACAGCACCATGGAAGTGAATCCGAACGCTGATGATACGTTGGATTCAATAGTAGAGGTGTGAATACATTTCAGACATTTCATTCTTAACCAACGTACAGTTGGAAAACGGAATTAAAACTTGATCGTTTGAGCAACCGAACACACGTCCAACCCATATTGCTCCGTGTCAACAGTCCCTTTGGCCAGGTGGTATTTATAGCTTTAGATTCTATAGAACATTTGATTGGACAGAAGATGTGATGAGAAGCTGAAGTCCGCGGTGATGTCATAAAAATATGTGATCCATTTTAGCGGAAGTGAGAGACTACGTTTTGAATGCTTATATCTCCTAAATGGGAATTTTGCTGTTGTTTTTGAACACACCAGCTTATTCATAACCTTTAGGCTAACATATTCATACTAAAAGCTACAAAGAACTCAGGGGGCCTTTAACTGTAGTCTCGCATTAAAGCAGAACAATGGCTGCTTTAGCTCTTAGTATTAGTGTAGTACTAGGCTAGTAGTACTCTTTAAAAACCAAAAGCTTTAGAATCCAAAAGGCTTTCAGTCCATGTCTGTATAGCACTGAGACCATCTAGGCTATATGATGTTAGTGTACACTATATGTAATGTATTATATATGCATTGTTTGTGTATGGTTGCATCATATTCATATAAAATTAATGTCATACATTTACTGCAGTGTGCATCTGTTGTTTTTTTGTGTGTTTTTTAAACGTCTCTCTGCTGAATTACTTCAAAAAAAAACTTTTTTTCTGCTCCAAAAATACCGTACGTCATGTGTATGAGTCTTTTTTTCTTTCAGCGTTGCCGTGAGATGCCTAAATCCATACCAAGAACCAAGCTGCCAACTTCTATTTCAGGGATATTATTGATTAAGCACTGAAATTGAATTTTACGTTCAGAGAAATCTACTTCAGCCTGGGCCTGATCGGAGTCCTAAACGAAAAATAAGAGGGCAGCAGTCGATAGCGCGTGGTGTTAAGCCCCAAACAGGCAAATTGTGTGGTCACAAAGAGCGCCTCTAATCCAACAATGCACCAGAGACTCTGCCATTCAGAATACACAAAGGGAATAAAAACTTTTCTGAAGTTTTAGCCCACTCAGTGGCCTAGATACCGGCAACTCTAAACTGTGAGAAAAATGCCGAGCACATAGGCGAAGTGCCTTTCTGCCATTTCTGAATACACACTTTACATTCTTGATCTCAGAAGAAAGGCCAGAGGAGGCAGAGGAAATGAAGTTTGTCAAGTACCGCTGTGAAACTTGAACAGCAGCAAGGAGGTGGAGATAAGAGTCAGTGCGATATTCATGAAAATGTCACGACTGTTCAGAATAGAAGGGGAATAATATTGAAGACAAAACAAAAATCTTTCTGAATTGATTACATCAAATGTGAAGCTGATGAGCATTTATGAATGACTGTAAAAATGTTCAGTATGTGCCTGGAATTCATCCAATCAGAACTTCTGCCATTAATGGAGGTCTGAGTCTGCAGTCAAGAAGATGATTCAGTTCATTAAAAACAAATCCAAATACCCAAATATTCCAAATACTTGGGGTGGCCAAAGGACTCCCTTTATCAATTAAGAGTTTTGGTAGTTAAACTCTGTAGCGCCACCATCAGAGGGGGAATAAAATCCCTGATGCAAGAGATTTCTTTAAGAGCATTGCAACAAACGTCTTAACTGTCTCCCTTACTAAGTGTTTATACGAAGCATTTTACGATAGTTTCTGGCAAAATATGGCAATGAAGCAGCAGTTGCTATAGTTATGTAATCTCCCACAATAAACAGAACATAATGGACCATTGACTTTTAAACAAATTTTATATTTACTAAACTATACAGCTGAAACTACAATTTTTGTAATAATCTTGTGGAGATTATTAAAGGCAGTCTGACGGACGACACAGAGCGTCCTAAAATTCGAGCACACTGTTTCTATGACTCTAGCTACGACACCTGAGGACACTCAAAATCCTTCCGTGCAATTTGCACAGTTTTCCATTAAATAGCATTATATTTATCCAACTCGTTATTGTATTGTACTCCTGCATCAACGCCACTTTGTCTGTTTGGTGATTTGATTCGATTTTGCAGTCTTGACATTAAGCACGAAAGTACAGAATGGCTCGTTCGGTGTCCTCAACGCCTAGTCCTAATTGGACAAAGGACAAAAAAAACGATTCTTTTAAAAGAGAGGAAAAACACCCAAGCCAAATTTTTTTTTTGACAATACACACGGTCTCACGTCATACTTTTTAACTGGCTTATTCTGATCGCTAAAAATGCACTCTCTCATCAATTAACATCATAGGGACCCGTTTTTATCCCTTTTTCTTTTTTAGGGCTAAATGGTTACTAAGGACTTTGTTGCAACGCATAACAGAACTTAAGGGAACAAGTAATTAAGGGAAATACTTAATGACAGCCTTAAGGTTTCTTAAGTGGACCCTTACGTATTTTCTTGCAATCCATGTTTCACTTAACCTTATAACTAAGGGTTTTCTTAACTCAAGGGCTTTTATGCAACCGGGCCTTGAACTCTGCTTTCTCACTTCATCTTGAGTTGATTGAACCAAGTACTTAAACCAGATGGACAGTCTTGACTGTACAATATTAGAAAACAATTTCTCAAAAAAAAAAATCTTTAATTAGCTCATGAGATCTTGACAATGATCAAGAGCAAGATTTTTGATTTCCACAACTATTAAGAATTACATCTAAAATTGTATTTTGGATGTCTGATTTTATTTCAGCAACACTTAGACAAATTATAGACATCACAGTCATGGAGCTGTTAAGTTTGACGACCAGGTAAAAAGATTACACTGCTTATTATTTTCCAGTTAGTTGGCCTAAAGTCATGAGCCTTGTTTCTATTCTTTGACTCCAGCAATACCAATCCTTATAGACCTTATGTAGCCCCGCCCCCTTTTCAGCGCTGCGCTCGTCTTTTGACTTCTGGTCTGTATTTTCACTACGATCTTGCGAATTTATGAATGAACGGCTCGTTTTAAAATCTTCCCGGTCTCCTGACATTTGTTAAGACATCTGCTTAAAACATTACAATCCTCATAACTTTCGTTAACTTTACATTTAGTAAATCCACTTCAAAAGCGAATTACTCCTGGACAGCAATGCCATAGAAATATACAGAGCGACCGCAAAAACGGAAGTTCAAAGACAATATTCTAAAGATGGCGGCGCCCTTGTTTCTCTGGCGCATAAGGTCTATAAGGACGGCCATATTGCCTGTATGACATTTACAGTTTTATCCGAATCAAAACAAAAGGACTGCAAACAGTCACTGATGTTTAAGGCAACACACAATATGAAAAACAACTTTTGAGGAGGTAAATTTGTACCAAGTCAGTCATTTTTTGTTTTGTTTGTCAACATCCGTTATGTCAGGGCAGTACTGATTCATGATATTTTCAATATTTAAATCACTCACAAAAGAGCTCAACATCTCAAAGATTGACTTAAAAAGGGCATTCAAACTTTTGAGAAAAGAGGGGTGTGCAAATTGTATATGTGGATTTGTACCTCTACAATGCGCTACCTGACTTACTTTCTACATCCTCCCTCTCTCTCTCTCTCTCATCTGTTGAACTTTGTTAAAGTGTTTCGTCCTCTCGGAGAGTGTGCTGTCACTCTCTCGCCGTCGCTCCGGGGGCCTTGCTCAGCTGGGATCCTTCTCAGGGTGACTGAACTCACTGGTGTCAGGAGTGGGATTTGCTAAGCGCTTCATGTTTCTCTAACTCTGTGATGGACAGGTGTTTGTGCGACTTGCCGTGATCTCCTGTCGGACTCAAACTTGCCCCCCTCAGGGTGGCCTCCTAATGTCAAGACTCCCCCAATGATCTGTCACATTGAGTTTTGGGATGTCAGAGAGCAGCTCCACTGGGCAAACACTTAAAACTTAAAGGAAAAAAGAAAGCAATCAAAATAGTAGAGGGCAATGTGTCACACCAAACTCTGCCCGCTGATGACCTTCCATCTATCTGTCAGATGTTCATACAGAGAGTGTCTGATCGGACCCTTCAATTCTCAGCTCTTAACTGATGATCACCTGCAGCGCTCATGGTCACATCCATGGATTTCACTTGAGATCAAAAAGAGGGATGCCATCAGCCACAGCAAAAGGAACACAAAAGAAGATATTTTGAAGAATGTTGGTAACCAAACAGTTGATAGACCCCATTGACTTCCATAGTATTTAGTTTCCCCCACCATTTTTTTTCCCAATGGGGCCCATCAACTGTTTGGTTACCCTTATTCTGAAAAATATCTTCTTTTTGTGTTCAGCAGAAGAAAGAAATTCATACAGGTTTGGATCAACTTGAAAATGAGTAAATGAAGAAAGAATTTTCAATTTTGGGTGAACCACCCTTTTAAGCCTTGCAACACTTTATTTGATATTTGTAAACAGCACTTAGTCCTAATAATAATAATTAAATAATTAATTGATGAATAAAAAAATAACATGATTATAAATAATAAAATGGATAAGTAGATGGATAATGATAATAAATCTCACAAGACTAGATTTAAATTACTGTAGAAAATTGTCAATGTCAATTTTATTTATATAGCACCATTAATCACAACCTAGGTTGTCCAATGTGCTGAACAATGAAGACATAAGACAATACAATATAATAAAAAAATATAATAAAATAAAATAAAAATAAAAACAATGCAATACAACTTCCTCATTGATTATATGCCAATTCACAAAAAATGTTTAGCTTAGATTTAAAAACAGACAGTAATGATGCAGAGCGAATACAGACAGGCAGAGCATTCCACAGTCTGGGAGCAGCTACTGAAAAGGCACGGTCACCCCTGCATCTCAGCTTCAACTTCGGAATGCATAACAATCTCTGGTTGGACGACCGGAGAGACAGAACTGGACGATATTCAGTTAATAAATCCAAGAGGTAAGGAGGGGCCAGACCGTTTAATGGATTCAAACACCAAAAGAAGAATTAAAAAATTCACTCGATAACGCACGGGCAATCAGTGCAGACAATATAATACCGGCGTAATGTGGTCCCGTTTTTTTTTTAGTACTGGTTAAAAGTCTTGCACCTGCATTTTGAACTATCTGAAACCGGGATAAAGTTGACTGGCTAATCCCAAAATAAAGTGAGTTACAGTAATCCAAATCTAGAAGTAATAAAAGCATGAATTCATTTTCCGATTTTTTTTTTCTTAGGTTTTATAGGTTTTACTTTTACTAGTAGTCAGGGTTCGAAATGACTTAGGACTCTTGGGGGGGTCCCCTAAAATTGAATTATTAAATTATTAATAATTCTGAAGACTACCTTGCTACACTATATACTGTAGGCAAAATTATGTGGACCATGTTGAAGGCGGGATAATGGTCTTGGGATGTTTTTCATAGTTTGGGCTAGGCCCAGTATTGTAGTGGTGTCTGGAGAAGTGCCTATAATCTAACAGGTAACCTCTAACTCTGCAGCAACAAAGTTACAAGTTGTTTTTCCTCTCCATGATGCAGGATTCTAAATTAAGAAAAATAATATTAGCTTCCTAGATAGCTTACCAAGCTCTCATGTATATACTCATTCATGCTCAAATCACATTCACTTTAAATCAAGTCACAGACTTGAATTAAGTCCTGGTTATCTTTCGTAATCACTGACTGGACAAGTAGGTTGTTAAGCTAGCTTTGAATAACTAGTCTAGCTGCTAGGTCTGCTGTTAGCTGGCAGATCATTTGGCTTCATACACATACAGCTAGCAAGAAACGTTGACAAACGTACTCTTCTAATCATTACACTGGGTATCTAGTTAATGCAACTTTTGATATAGGAACTCGAACTCCTAATATTTTACTATAATCAATTATGGAGATATAAACAAAGCGCTTACAGGATTTTCATTCAGGATTTCACTCTTTGTGAGGTTTCGTTTTGCCGCGTTCAGCTACAGTAGGCTACGTATCTGCGGGAGCACCACAACAACAATCTGTGACGCTGTATAGGAACTCACTCGGCTCATAGCTGCCCTGATTGCTGCCTCGCGCTAGGAAATAAATTAATTACTGTTATAAATATAAAACGTCACTAAAGACCTATAATTTTCACAATCATTTTTAATGTTAAAATATATTTGTCAGGGACCCCCCAAAATCCAAAAATAAATTCTTATGGGGGGGTCCCTAATGACTTATGGAGGGTCCGGGACCCCCCCAGACCCCCCTCATTTCGAACCCTGCTAGTAGTCAAAGCTGAAAGCAGTAGGATTTGATCACTGTATTTATGTGTTTGTCAAATTTCAGCCCATCATCAAAGACAACCCCTAGATTTTTAACCCAAGGCTTCACAGACGAGGATAACTCACCAAAATTTATTTTTGGAGTACTAACAGAATCTGAAGGACCAAACACTATTATTTCAGTTTTACTCTCATTAAAATTAAGAAAATTTAAAAGCAACCAGGCCTTCACATCAGACAAACAGGTCATAAGTGCCTCCAGACCATTCAAAGTCTGTTTTAATGGCAGATAGATTTTGAGTATCATCTGCATAGCAATGGAACGACAGACCATGCTTCCTAAAAATAGAACCCAACGGGAGCATATATAAAGAATAGGAGCTAAGATGGAACCCTGAGGAACACCACATGACAGAGAAGCTGCCTCAGATGAATGTTCACCCATGTTAACTTTAAAACTTCTATTAGAAGGATAAGATTTAAACCATTCAAGAGCACTTCCTTTTATGCCAACATAAAAAATCTTGGTTATATTTTGCATTTATGACAATTTAAGGAGCTCTTCCATTGAAAAGGACTGATGACACTATAAACTTAAACCATAACTTTAGCAGTAAACCCCCCTCAGAACAGAAAAGATGATTCAAAACAGTCATACAGCAGATGTCTCTGTGTGGTGAGATTGGCCAACGCAGAGGCTAGAATTTTTCACAGTTCTACAATGAACAAACATCACTAATTAAAAATGAATCTGGCATAATGGACAAACTAACTGGTTTCTGTGAAAGGTCTTTCTGCTCCCCAGAATGTCACTGGAAGCCAGAAAATTTAATTTGATCAGGGAGGACAGGAAGAACCAGGCTGACTTGTTTCAGCAAATTTCAATAAAGCGACAAATTCCATTCTCCAATCCTTCCTAAAATCCACACACAAATGAACAAGAATACACACCAAACATATCAGCACTTTCCTGGTTTTACTGTTCTGGCTTTTCCTCAGTAAAACATGGAGACAAACTGTCATGATAAATGACAGAGGAAACGGGAAGCAGCCAAAGGGAAGCTTAAGCATTCTTCTCCCTCGGGCTTATCTGTCCATTTCTCTTGCACACATACACAAATGCAGCAAAAACAACAGGAGGAAATCTGGGATCTCGTTTCTCCGGGTGCTATAAAATTTTGGAAGCATTACATTGAAAACAGTAAATCAACAAATTGAATGAAGTAATCACTACCCAACAGCTCATATTAAAAGACAAGAACTGTACACTCCTTAGTGCCTCAGACTAAAACAATGACAACAGAGTCACTAGAAGTCTGCGTTTGTTGAGTTTTTTAAATATTTTTAAAAGATGTCTATGCTATTTGATCAAAAATAAATGTATTCCTGTGATGGTGAATTACTCCAGTCTTCAGTGTAAAATGATCCTTCAGAAATTATTCTAATATGCTGATTTGGTGCTTAAGAAACATGTAGCACATAGACTGTGATCCTGATTGCATTTGAACCATTATTTATGATAATATTGTAAATGGATGTGCAATCTGAACAACATTCTACCTGAGTTTGCATCATGGCACGTTCAACTCTCCGTGAGCTCCCTCTCTCCAGCTTAGTCCTCAGGCACAGTGATGTCACTTCCACCGCCCAGAACTTTGGCTGAGACAGCAAACACTGAGGAAGAGAGAGAGAGAAAGAGATGAAAATATCACTCATGGTGACATACAGATTTTTCATGTCCCACTTTCATGAATATGCAACTACATCACAAACCAAGACGCATACCACACAAATAAAAAAGGAATCTATGGCACACAATCCAACAAACACATACCACCCTCTGCATACAGAGACACGAGCGTTCACTGGCCTGTATCACATCAGCAGAGCGGCAGGTAAGCGAGGGGCAGAGGACTCCGATGGAAATACTTTCCGACACACGTTACTGGAAAAGCATCCTGTCTTAACTGGAGCAAGACCGACACGTCAATGCTGAATTAAAATATATGAGGCGTCTCAGATGCACTATTTAAAACAGCACAAGGCAGTCAAGAAATCAGGAAATATACATCTGCACTGGGGAAAAGGCTTTAAATGCTAAGGCTATTTATACTACTGAGCAAACATTTACATATTAAACTAAAATCTTGATGTTTAAAAAAAAGTTAAAGTTGGCCATGTTATTTGTTGACTAACTAGTACTAGGGACGCATGAATATAAAAATTCTGGCTAAGCATTGCTCACCCAAGTCATATCGTGTCAAAATATATGTGCTTTCAATTCTTTATAATATTAAATTAAATATTAGTTTAAATAAGCAGTCACTGCAACTTAAGAGTTCACTTGATACTGGTACCTGGAGCACATGAAGTGCCAGAAATATTCACTATTTGGATGATACAAATGCTTAAAAACAAGAAAATTTGCATGTTGGAATCCAAGGACAAATGATTTGGAGGCTGTGTGATGCGCAGAAGAATTAGTGGCAGAAGCAGAGATCAGATCATGAGATCACGGCGCCAATGATAAGAGAAAGACATTGGTGAGTCTATCCGGAGTACAGGAACTCAATAAGAGATACTGAACCAAAGTCAGATAGTCAACTGCTGTCAGACCCTTGAGCATTTTTACCCAGTGAGGATCAGCTCCGTTTTTGTAGCCAATTGGGGAGAGATAGAAAGAGAGAGAGAGGGTTGATTCTGGTCTTCCCGGACAGCAAGAGAGAGTATGAGTAATGGAGTATATGTAGTAAACGAACAAAAGGTCAGTTCCCAAGAATGAATGTGGCTGTGTGTGTACACACACACATGAGTCTTGTGATTTCAAGCACTATGTCTGGCCTCCTCCCCTTAAAGCATTTATTACAGGAAAGGGTAACACAACTTCGGTCCTCTGACCTACACAGGGGAAGAAAGGAAAGGGAAAAAAGCACTGGAGGGCTCAGTGTGATTTATGAGGACTTCAAGCCTGACTCATCAAACTCCTGCTCTTAAACCTGACATTTACATCAAAGCACTCCCATCTTCCTTTCTTAACTTCAAAGATCAGATATGCTGTGAAACGCTGCTCACCCTCATCCTCCCTGTTTTACAGGCATTACAAATTTTTACTATTTTACAAAAACATTATTTTTTTTTTATTTAGACAAAAGTCTGTTTCAAATATTTATCTTCAAAAAGAAAAAATGGGGGGGGGGGGGGGGGGGGGGTAAACATTTGAGATGAAATGACGTGATTGGAAATGCAGAAAAAGCAGTGAAGTACTGACATCATGAGTACTGACTTTATTTTGAATCATATTGTTAGAAAATGATGCAGAAACTACCGTAAGTCATCTGACATTTATATGTGCTGCGAACATTGCTTTTGTCTTTCAAAACTTGCACAAAAGGTGGCTGATTTATTTTTAGGAGGAGAAAAAATGGTTGTGGGCCCCGCTGGGGGGTAATGTTTCTTTAAGAAACATACCAGTCTCCTGTGGGCCATTTTCTCACTGTGTGTTAAGCGTACTGTACTGTGGGGGGGTCTGTATTTATCTGTGTGGAAACGTCTATATTTAAACTCACCCTTACTGTAACAGGCCTCACCCTAACTCTGTCTACAGACACAAGGGCTCCAGGAAGACTACAGTGCCCAGTTGAGCTGCCTACCCAGACAGCATTTTTAGGCATATTTGGCAAGCTCACAATGCGAAGGTTGTTCCGAACAGTAGGCAAAAAAGTTATGCTGCCTCATAAGACACTTGAGCTATGGCATGTATCATAACAGATAAGGCAGCCTCAGTGCACTGCATCTAGCTCAGTATGGGGGAGGGGGGAGGGGAGAAAAATCCCAAAATGGAAGAAATGTCATTCAGCGTTAAAAATTGATAGAAAACAGATTAACGGTTCTTGAACAAAATAAGCAACAATATGAAGTGTTCAGTCAATGAATCAATGAAAAAAAAAGTGACAACTGAGATTCTCAACATGCACAGTTAGAATAGAATGATAAATTAGAAGATATATTCTAGACACTAGATATCAAGACCCTCACTAAGGTTTGGTACAGAGCCAGAAAGATCTCATTTTTGGACGATCCCTCAATAAAATAAACCTGGCTATGTCTCTGAAGCGCTGATGAACATAATGAATAACAGAGACACTTTGGCTGTCTCCCAATGGGCTGTAAGTATCAGATGGAGGGGCAGAAATTGTTAGTGACATAAGCATTTTGGCAGTCCATCTTTTGGAAACTCAAGCTGATAATGTGTGGATTATTTTGTCTTTTTCCTCAGCAAAACTTCCTGAGTTCTCTCGAAGTGTGTGCGATCTATCTATCTTTCAGAGGAGCATAACCCAGGGTGCATATCTGAGATCTGAACCTGATAACAGAAGATCCCCGAGGGGGTCGAGGAACGAGCAGCGTCGCCTGAGGTCAGGCAGAATCTAAGACAAAACCCAAATTCATTTCGACTATAACTACATTGGCATGCACAAAATCGTATTAAAATTCCAGAAACACCTACAAAACAAGCATAAAAACAGATGAACAAGTCAGGGAGAGAGGAAAAGCCCCCAAATGCTGGTGTGTTGAAAAGGCAGTGGACTTCCAGAGATAAGTCAGCTGTCTCCATTTAGTTTGAAAATGGATATCATTTCAACAGGCCTGATTTTGTGTGTGATACTAGGACAAAGCCTCACAAAGTAGAGGAAGTAGAGACTGTTCTTAGCACAGGAGGATATGCCATACAGGGGTTGACATTAAACTGAGAATACACACACAAGAGAGAAAAGCACTGTTCTCAGCTGATGAAAAGATAATAAAATGGTATTCTGTAATATATATTATACAAATTGTGCCTCTGTGTACTTTTGGGGGTTGCACAAAACATTCCCACCCAAAGAGTTCTCGTTGTTCACTGCAACGCCAAGTTGACAAGATGACTATCACAAAGCAGCTTCCTTCCCTCGGGAAGAAGAAACCACCAAGAAACAACTTTTCAAGCTGGTGACCCCTCCCACTCCTTCCAGAATTGCACCTCTGTTCCACTCCACACGCTTCTGCTGCTCTGAAAAACCTGTGTTGCTATGGTAACAGTATCAGGGCTCGGAAATGGGAGGGGAAGCATTTTTAATCACCAGACCAGCCCAAGACTGAGACAGAGAATGGTTCGTTTTTGCAGAAAATAACTATATTGGACTCCAGTTTCCTTAGCTTTAAAGTCGCAATGAAATGGGAGTAGCAACATTTTATTTCATATTGTGATGTATATCGGAGTGAATCTGATTAAAGAAAAAGGAAAGAATGTAGGACAGGGACTTGGTTGTATAAATCGACTGTTGATTGGATAAGGCAGATCTGAATGCAAGCTTGCAATAAGAAGGGGGAATGGTTTATGTAGATGAAATGACAGGAGAGATCTGACATGCGTCACCAAAGAGAAGATCATTCAGAAGTTCAATTATGAAGTCATGAAGCCCCTATAAAGGGGGGGGGGGGGGGGGGGGGGGGGGGTGTCGCACCCCGAACGAGAAGCACAGTGCTGCCTTGCGCTACGTTTAAAATTCAAACATTTTCTATGAGTCTGTCAACATCGCTCAGCTACGATTCAAAATCCTGCTGCGCCACTAACAGTTTTCCCATTAAATCAGATTATATTTGTCCCAAATCATCATTAACATACTGACTTCACACTGTGCTGCAAGACACATTTAGTTTTACATTCATAGTTTTACAACTTAAAGTCTAAACATACAGGAAAAACTGTATAAACAATGTAGCCCTTTCTAATTGTCTTTTTTAACCATAGCGTTTTTGACTGTTGTGATCACATTCAATGTCATAGGTTCACATTCCCAACACACTTCAGTTTAATTTAATAGCGTAGAAGTAGCGTAACGATCAGTCAACAGTCCTTTTGATTTTTCATGACTTTATATACCTGAGCTTCAACTCTTGATATATGAAAATACAAATTAGTGGATGTAAGTGGTCTAGTTTTCCAACTTCAAGTGAAGGAAACCATAAAACCATTTTCAAACCAACCAAACGAGTCAATCTGACAAACTTGTGACGTATTTCCAAATGAAAGGGAATATTGAATAAAGGGCGGGGCTTTTTTTTAGCGCACATCCTCTCCATCCCTCGCTCATAGCAGACTGACGGTTGGAGGGGAGTGGTTAAGGATATTAAACCCAAGTCGCCAAACTGACGTCATCAGGGAAGGAGCGCCATTCCAGAGCGGAAGCAAGGTTTCAGATTTTGATTAAAGATTAGTAAATAGGGTCAATTTTGATTTCAAGAGGACTTTAAAAAGCTAAAAATATAGAATAGCCAGTCTTCTGGATACTAATGTATAAGATTATGAAAAGACTTTGAGCGACACTGAGAAGCTTGACATCACTAATAAAAGCACAGCTGGAATAATAAATGAGCTAAAGCTCAGCAGGCTGCCTTTAGAGCAACCCGTCCAAAGATGAGAGACAGAACAGTAGATGTGAGCAGTAGCAGCACAGCTCTTCAGAGGTCTTTCCAAGAGAGAGACACCATGAGAGATGAAGGGAGAGGGAAATTTAAGAGGCGCCTAAATGAGATGTTCAGCGGTCCGAGTCTTTACCTTTATTACTTTAATTACACAAAGAAAGAGCAAAATGTCCTCATTTCTGGGAATA
Source organism: Rutilus rutilus (assembly GCF_951802725.1). Classification (NCBI taxonomy): domain Eukaryota; kingdom Metazoa; phylum Chordata; class Actinopteri; order Cypriniformes; family Leuciscidae; genus Rutilus; species Rutilus rutilus. The sequence continues at coordinate 18,886,149 of NC_140226.1, read as the reverse complement.
AAAGACTTAAGGTTCTTTCTGTAGAAGATAAAGGCATGACTGAGTCTAAAACGCTACTGTGAAACTCCCTGAAAATCAGTCTTTACTTTTTACTGGTTAATTACAACAAAACCACTAGCAATATAAAACATTAAGTTCTAAATCACTTGGGACTGCATTCTACATATGGTGGAAGGCAAGGCAGGAGAGCAGGAGACTCTGAGTCTAAGATGTCATTGAATTGAGCAATAGAGGGAATATTAGATCATTTTCTGTGACAATTTACGTCAACACTGAATTCTCTTGGGGTACAAAAGTACAATGATTATACAACTTGGTAAATGTGTTGAACTCCTGATTATAATCTTGACAGTTGTGACTTATAGTTGACCATGACGACATGGTTTGCTTGGAAGCAGAGCCAAAGTTATCATTTTGTTTAGGTATGGATTTATTTATGAAAAAACAACAAAAAAAAAAACACTGGCATTCTTAATTTCACCTAAATAGAGCAACAATATCTTAAGTAAAAATAAATAACCATTTAGTTTTAGACACTGTATAAATAATTTTACAAATCATTTAAGTTTTAATAAACAAACCTCTGGGAGTAGATTCATTTCTTAAAGTAAGCTGATAAAGGATAGATTTGAAAACTCAAAAATCATACAAATAATATCCAAGTACAAGTAACTGGTTGCCACTGGGCCAATATTTCTTAGTCCATCAGAATGAAACGGTCACCACAAAATCCTGCATCAGCGTCACTGTTCAGGAAGCACTTAGACGAAAGGTGGCTTACCAAACAGATGACGCAAGTGAGGACTATCATCTGTTGAAAACAATATCCTACCATTTCATCTTGAACCAACTCTAAATTGCCAAAGCTTCTCTGTGAGCCTCTGTAAATAGCCCTTCACTGTCAGATCACTAATGTGTATCTGCACAACGTCTATTATGAAAAAAAGAGAGTTACCATTAGCAGAGCCGCTACTGTAACACGATACGGCTGCTGCAAAGTATTTACATGGATATTAATTTAATCTGTTAGGTATATAGGAAGAAACCTAAAAAAGAGGCTATAAATTCAGTACAAAAATCATCAAGTTTCCCTGAATAACAGTGTCAGACATGAGCTCATTTCGACCACATCTTTATCTTCAAAGTTCAAGTGCCATTTCATTCTGAAGCAGGTGGCCCAAGTATGATGCCATGCGCAGACTGCAAAGAGATTCATTTTTGCATTATATCATTTAAACCTGTCAATGACAGCCAAATATAATACAGCTGTGATGCGTCACCATGACTTCACGAGTAACGGATTTTGTGTTAAACTGTTGAAAGAAAAAATTCAGTTTATTATCTGTGGCTACATACTTCTGATGCAATACCTCTTCACTAGCAGTTTTACCTGTGGGGGACTGCTGGCTAAACACACATGATTGAGGCAAATTTGAGAATGTCAACTTTCTGCCGAGAAGAGCACACACACTCTAACCCACTCAAACCCACTCGAGTCAAAAAAATAAGGTTCAAACATAGGTAATGTATCAGAGCAGGGTTATAGCTCCTCAGTTTAAAGATATTCAGCAAACCCATGGCCACTAATGATGACAAAGTTAAAGGCGTCATGAATTAAGAAGCCACATTTTCCTTGATCTTTTGACATATTAGATGTCATTGTACTATAAAAATATCCTGTAAGTTTCAGAACTCAAAACTTTATTGTTAGTCCAAAAACAGCTTTTATTAAAGCCAGGAGACTAGTATCGGATTTTGGCACATTATTACTTCATAAAGCGATAAAAGACTGCCTCAGCGGAAGATCATACACCATTGCCTCTTTAGCCCCGCCCAATAATTCATGCATGTCACAAAATAGTAAATACGAGAAAGACGCAAACACAGGATTACTCCAGTAATCTTTGCATTGCCATTCTTGTGATTCTAACATTAAGAAAGCATAGATTAACTTTTCATTTTTAACAAAGTTCCAGTCAGATCGCATTAGTAAGACACTGTCCGTTTGATCGCTTCATTTTACTGTGGATCCGTTTTTATACGAGACAGTTTGACAATAAAAGATGATGTATTACCAACTACATTGAATCTGACAGTAATGTCACAACACGATGAGTTTCTTTCTTCTGTTGAAAACAACAGATATTTTAAAGAATGTTGGTTACCAGACAGTTGACTGTAGCCATTGACTTCCACAGTAGTTTTTCCTACTATGAATTAACCCACAATTTAGCACACAATCTCGCCTGTAACATTTAAAAGTCCAATTTCTGAATTTGAATTGAGGCACACACACACACACAAAAGATTTGTAGAATTAAGTTGACTTGTAGAATTAAAATAAAGTAATATTCAAAGAAACGTGTAAACAGTAACTACATTAAGTATAATTTAAATAGAAAATTAAGGTATGTCAGGACAAACTTCAAATGATGGTTTGACAGACCCTTGTCTGAAGTTTCATGTTCAAAAAGGTCTTGATTGAAGGTTTATTATGAAGGTAAAAGAGTAGCATAACTCGAGAGCACGTAGATGTGAATTTGAGAACTTGTACAATACATATTCGTACTTGTGAACATTTACACTCACAGCTCCAATGTGAAAACCTCTAAAATAAAAATCTGAAGTTGAATGTTGAAATTTGCACTCGCAGACAATAGTCACAAACCTGTATTCTGAATTTGAAGCTGCAGACAAGTAGTCACAAATGTGTAAAATACCATTCACAGAAATACAATGACAGACACAAACTCGTAATATATATTTGCATTTAATCTTACATTCACATTCACAGTACAACCTCAATTAGGCACTTGCAGCTTCTCAAATCGGTCACTGCAATTTCAAAAATTAGGTGCAATATATTAGGTGCAAAACTAACTTGTGCACTTGAAACTCAGTGGCGGCGAGAGAGAAAGGGGGGTGGGAGCGGGGGTGTTCAAAGGAGCCATTTTATTGGTTGGCGCCTAGCCAATGAAATGGGACTTCTATTGTACGCGATGATGTCACGAAACTAGGAACTACTTTTCAAGAATTAAATTACCCGTTTAATTTTTGTAACTGTAATCAAGAAAATAACATTACTATTATTTCCAATTCAAATTCCTGTGTGTTGCAGCCAATTTGATTCAAATTAATACTCAAACAATATGAGCCAATTCTTCAATTCTGAATTTTGACTGGCACTGAGACCACTTGAGTGCTGACCTCCGAACACATCTGAATACATCTGATCACAGCATGATTCATTCAAAAGGCTAAGGACTTCTGACTGATACAACTGTCAAGATTTTTAAGCTTTTAAAGGAAGTTAACCTGAAGTCCTCTTGCGTCTGAATGAATCTGTCATGTCACAATGGCTTTAGCTCATTTGTAAGACATGTGCTCCTTTATTAACTAAATGCAGTTTACTAAACAGTCAAAGCACGCTTCTGTCAGTGGCTGGATAATCTACCATAAAATTCTCAGTTTTTAAATTTGTTCTGGTGAACAATGTTGACAATAAAGACCCATGACGAAAACTAAAGGTGGACAGCAGACAACCTGTGAGGTTACGGTCCAATCCAATGTCCTTAAGCTGGCAATGAAAGCATGAATAATCGGCTTTGAAGGTGCGCCATCTTTGCTATGATTCAAGCACCTCGAGGTGTTTGGATATGGCAAGGGTCCCTAGCAGTGAACAAAAGCTAATTCAGAAAGACTGAAGTCCCAGACACACCGTGATCTATATGTACACAAGCTCAGTGTTGGCAATAGGGTGGTGAGACATGTCTTTAGTCCGAAAATGTACCCCTGAGCGACAGAACAGTGTTGGAAAAGAGGTCTTGCCTTGAGAGAGAGAGAGAGAGCGAGAGAATTTGTTGCTGATCAGACTAGACGTAGGAGAAAAATTCCCATTAAGAAAGAAAGAAATCCTAACCCTTTTATAACATGTTGACTGGTGAGCAATGAACAATATAAAAGTCTTCAAAAGCGACAGGACAGCTCAGGTAAACGGGAGGGACGACGTCTTTCTCTATTGGATGAAAAAAGGTACATTCCTTTTCTTCCTTCTGTGCTTTATCTTATTTGGAGAGAAGTCCTGTAGCTCCTAATGGAAAACTCAACCGTAAGAGTTCAAACTGAACAAAAATAATTATTTTCTTAACAGACGATGACTTAATCTTGTAATAAAGTTGTGCAAAGACCTAATTCAACATGTATTTATTTAGAGATATACATGAAAAGCAAGGACTCTGGTAAAGTCATTAGGCTCTTGTGGAACTAAAAGATTTATGGTGAGACAGTCACATAAACGCCGCGGCTATAAATTAACCCCAGCGGCCGACCTGCTTTCAATCAGAACGGTTCCACTTTCCAAACAGATTTGAGAGCTCAAGTTCAGCCTGAACTAGCCAGTCCTTCCTGGAAACCATCCTGAAGCCAATAAGACTACTTGAGCCAGTGCACGTCTGCGCCGCCATGATATCATTTCGATTACGGCAGGTGCTTCAGACACATAAACCCTTCAGTGAATGAAGAGCCACATGAAGATCCCAAATGATCAACAAAATGAGAGACAGACCTTTGGTCCAAATAATATTTTATCACCCTATAAACAGAAACTGAAAATGGCAGGTAACGTAGTGGTGTTAAATCTGTCTGGTAACAAAACTTTCTATCATTTACTTTTTATTATATTTAAAATATATATTTATTATATTATAAAAAATATTTATTATCGTATATCATATTATATGATATATTTTAACACTATGTCAGCAGTAATGCTCTCAAACACCATGTCCTCAAATTACAATTTAACCCACAAGCAAACATCCCCCCAAAAACGACAACCTGTTCATTCATTTCTTTGCTGGTAAGGGTGTTGTAAATTTATGAGGGACCAGACAGATGCTCTGCACTTTGTAAAATTATTTTTTTTTTTGACATTTATGATCTTCTGGATGGATCCAGCATTACAAGTATTTGAAATTGCTTTTCAGGTGACATATTACAGATGACACACCCCACAAGATCCGAGCAACGAAAGTCATTTCTCTGGGATTCATTAACAAACAAATCAATGTCAGATCAGTGCTGAGACTGTACAATAAAATGAAATTTTAGCATATGACTTGTAACAAAGGCATCTTTGATAGTTCTTCAATGTCACAAGGTGCATTTGTATTTGAATCTATTGTAAATGTAAAAGGAAGGGAGCAGATTATCAAAACTTTTTTTGGTTGAATTTGCAGTAATATATAGTGATGTGTATTGCTACTGGAATAAAAAAGAAAAAAAAACCTGAAACATTTGTCATACCACCCACCCCTAAAAGAAAAAGCACTGTACAAAAACAAAGCATGAACTAAAAATACCTGCATTCCTGTAGCACAAACAGTAGAGCATGGCAACAATGCACAAACTGATCAAATGTATACCCTGAATGAAATACAAGTCGCTTGTAAATCGTAAATACGAGTCACGACTCGCTTTGGATAATATCACTTGCCAAACGCATAAATGTACATGTACTTCACTTCATGCAATACATCACTAAATTATTCAGTATGTTGAAGACATTCAATGTGTGTAGCAAATTCTTAAAGATAAAAAGTGGACCATAAAGAACTGTGATGTTTGCTGGGCACGTGACAACCATCTAACCAGCCTGCAGACTCCTGGATCCACATGTAGACTGGAAAGATGCCTGCACACACAACCAGCCAGTGGAGACCAGCAACAGCAGATTGCAGATCAGCAGAAGATAGAAAGGTTGTTGGCAAACGCCCTCAATGAACTGACTGTTACATCTCTTGTGATGTCTGAGAGAAAAACAGTGGCTGTGAGAACACAGGTGTTGAATCAAACTGAGCATCGGGTGCAATCAATCAGTCATGAAGATAAAGTAAATCTCTAAAGTGGAAGGAAAGGGCTTGTTTGTCCTCTGCCTGTATCGTCATAGCTGGTCTTTTGACCTTCAGGAAGACACAAGGACAAGCCCAGATCACATGGACTGTAGTTTAGGGAAAATGACCAGAAAATGTGGGCTGTGGTTACATGTAACATGAATGTGTCACCAAAGAGAATGGAGGGGAAATTAAACCTCACACTGTTTTCTCATAAATAAACTCACTGCACAGACACGGAAGGGAAAACAATGTGTTTTTTATTTTTTATATGAATCCAACTCTTCTTGTCCTGACTGTAAGGAATCTTCTCATTCAAACCACACTAACTGCATTTAGAGTGTTACACAAATATACAGCCCACTAAAACTGACAATACATACAACTATTGTCACTTTTAACCCTGTAAACTTTCAGGAAATAAACATTCCTAAAACAAAATTTCAGCAGCCATTACTCTAGTCTATAGTGTCACATGATCCTTTAGAAATCATTATAATAGGCTGATGTGGTGCTCAAGAAACATGTCAATGTTTTCAATGTTCAATTATCATCAATGCTGAAAACATTTTTTGTAGAAACCATGATATAGTTTTCAGGATTTGTTGATAAATAGAAAGTTACAGAACAGCATTTATTTTAAATAGAAATATTTTGTAACATTATAAATGTTTTTACTTTTGATCAATTTAATGTATCCTTAAAAGTATTTCACAGAATTTGTTTGAATGGTAGTGTACACCATAGGAGAGTTCTTTAGTCTTTTTAGTTTTTTTATTTCCCACCACAGTGTAATTTTTTCCACCACATCTCAAAAACAGATTTCTCAGTCAGTTTTCTTCACATTCCGTGTAATATTTCATCTCAAGCTTTTCTATGACATTACTGTGTCCTTGGCAAACAAGTACACTAACTTGAGAACAGAATTTATTACAATTCTGTGTAGTTGGAATGACAAATTAATTTATAGAATTCATGATCACACATTTAAATGACTATAATTCATATTTTTGTGACAGATTTCAGGTTAATACTGGCATTCTAGGTCTAGGACAAGACTAAAACAAAATCTATACATAAAAGTAATTTGAATAGTAGTCAAAACTGGATGAAGGCATGGTAAAAAGTTAATGTGGTTGAATCTGTTGCTTTTAATAAAAATCAGCCCTTGGGACATAAAAGTGCCCAAAGTTTAAGAACCACCCACACAAAATGACATCATGAACAGCAAGCAACATGCCCATCCCATGTCCAGGCTCAAATTAGCCACTGTTGACTGACAGACCTGGCATTGCCCTATGGATACGCCCATCTCTGTGAACAAAAGATTTATGAGTTAAACAGCAGGTGTTCACCTTAGATCTGACAGGACACACTGCCCTAGAAGAGCCAATGCGTTCACACTCGGCTGCACTGGATTTAGGCACACAGTCCAGCCAACAGTGCACTGCCCTTGGCCAGAGATCATCGGTGAGAACACCACAAGTATCGGCCCCATGGGTAACACAGCGAGGAAACGACCCAATCCAACCAAACAAACACAAGCTCACATTACATACATAATGCCATCACTACGTTGACCTAGTGTAAGAGGGATTGAGATCCCTGATGGGGGTTCAATGATCATCGGAAACTAAACCGCTTACACAAGCTAAAATGCCACACCCTGGAGGTGACCTCATGTGGTCTGGTGGCCAAAAGAGCGGGAAAGTGCTGACAGATAGAGGAAGTACAAACTCCCCAGGTGGGTTTACGAACTGCTGCGCTAGGTTTTGACAGCAACTAGTAGAGATGCTACCACCCATGACATCACAAACCAAAGAGATCAGACCAGAACAGCCTCAAAACCTCTATGATTCATCTCAGATGAGGAGCTCTTTGAAACTGAAGCGGGTTTGGCACTTACGAGGGGGGATTTTGATGCGAATGATGTTACTCTTCCCACGGCCAAGACCAGCGGTTTAGGGGAAGGATCAAGAAGAGAAATAAGACAGCAGTCTGGAGCAAACTCCTTTTAAAAATGATGAAAATGGCAGAAATTAAAAAAAAAAAAAAAGCTTTATTGATCTCAACAAACTAATTTAAAGAGCTAGTTTCCCTGGACATACTGTCAACTAAAAAGGGTTTTTCAAATCAGATTTGCCAATTAACAGTGTAATCCAGCACCGGGCTTAATATGCATCTAGGAAAGCAGCCAAACATGGCATCGGATTGATTTCTTGAAGCATAAAAACATTGGTGTATGGGATATGGGATGTGTACGATGCAGCAAATGCCTATTGATGCCCAAAAGATCCTAGTAATGTGCAATAAGTCCTAAATGATTTATCACTTCACGTGTGAATGATGAGAACGTTTCATTCAATACAATCATTATCAGCTGTATGCGCAACAGTATTTGAGGTCAATCAATGACTCTTCATCATTAAACCCAGAGGATCTCACCACCAAAAGTCAGCCATTGGTGAAGGGACATTTCTGCAATGAGTTATGACAATGAGCTCTCATATACACACACATAACAAACCCTCATCCTTTGAGGGTGTGTACATCAATGTATTTTTTCTAACAGCACACATTTTTATCATCCTCCCACCCTTCACAAAATGATTAAATGAGGGGAAAGAGTGTTTGCAGTGTTAAACGGCTGGGCTATGAAAGTATTCCCTGCTGTTCCTAAAGAAGTGCTAACTCAGCCACGAATACGTCCCCTTCTCTGGCTTCCCTGAAAAGACTTAATTTTGAGGATGAAGAAAATAAATAATCTTGACATATAAATGATAGTCCCCACCCCTCGTTACGCTCCATCTCGCTGGTTATTCTTGGATAGCGCCAGTATTATAAGGCAGGTTAAAAAGGAAATGCTGTATAGCTTAAGAATTTAAAAACGAAGCTCATCGCAACATTTAGAAATGACATTCAGGGAGTTTAATAAAACAGTACAGAAAAGAGCTTGGCACACACCAGACAACTGATGAACATGGTTATTACAGCTCTGAAAAGCTTACTTTTAACCTTTAAAATGAACCATAACCTAATCAGAAGACTGCTTCTTTTATTCTATTAAAACTAAAAATCACCCAATTAGACAACTACAGAGAGAAAAAAAAGAAAAAAAAGAGGCTTTGGAAAATAGATTCAAACCAGCTGACACTGACTGAAATTGTGGACAAATTCTGAATAATTTTCTCTTAGAGTTTCCTTTTGTATTGCCTACGGTGTTGAAATGATTCAATTTTCCCAACCGTACTGAAAAACCACCCAAATAATCATCATTTCATCTCATTCTAGTGTTTATGAGTACAAATTCATCAACTACAGTGATTTTTATTGAATTATGTCCAGAAGCAGAGGATGTCCTCATCCCAAACTGACTCATAGACCTATTCTACCCCATTAATTTGGTTTCCAAGCTGCTTAAAATATGGACTCTAGAGTTCATGCAGAAAGCAGAGCTCCATCAGGCACAGGAAACTGCTGTTTGAACTCTTTGCTCAAAGTGTAGATTATTTTTCCAGAGGGACCTGACTCTAACAGCTTTTGCCGAATATGATGCAAACCTCTGTGTCAGACTCTGGAGACACATTTTTCCTTCTTGTTCCCTTTTTCCTTCTCATTTCCAATCCATCACACTGCTTCGCCCTGTCGGTCAGAGCCTCGTACCTTTAAGCAAACCTGAGATTGGCATATCTGATGACTTACGGTGACGTCTTTGGGGTGGGTGTTGACACATTCGAATTGGCTTAGAATTGTTTGCTAAAGCTGTCAGACAGTCAAACCTTCCAAAGATGGAGACCCATATTTCACAGTACCACACCTAATTGGGTTCCTGAACACCCTGTGATCTTAAAAGGTGTTGATTAGGAGGGTTTAACTTCAAGGAGAGACCACCAACATCTCAGCGGCCATGAGAACAGGTTTGTGTATTTGTCAAGTATTGAAACATGTCCTCTCAAGGTTAAAGTTGTCTAGGAAAGTCACTTAATACTTTGGGGAAAATTGCAATTGGCCATATCACAAAAACACTTGAAAAGAACTGACCTCATTCCAAAACGTGGGAGAGTTTAAGAGAGAAGTGCACACAGCCGAACGCATAAGATCGGAGGACTCACTTCATTGCTCGTACAAATGAAGATATCAAGCTTTAAACAGCGAGGCGGAGCAGCCGAGGTCCTCCGAGAGCCAGAGAAAGGCAACTTCTAATGAATGCAAATAGATTCGGAGTCTGGGAAGACGGGTAGGGCAGTAACCCAAGTATAAATTAGAAAAGAAGAAAACAATGTAGGAGGAGGACAAGCTGAAACATCACCCTTGAAAATGTTAAAATAACGGTTAAATAAACAGCATTAGACTGTTATACAAGCGCAGATTCAGATTATTTGTGTGTAAATACAGCAGGAGAAGACAGAAAGACAATACAATGGTTTATAGATCGTGTATCATGGCAATGTAATGACAATCTAAACATATACAACAAAAATACATTGGTCTTTTTTATGTACCTCAGCAAACAAAGTAAATCTCAGTACATGAATTTGTTAATCATTCAGTACCGTAGCATACAAGGGCACACATCATCTTATATAATAGATGAATATACAAAAAACAAAACAATAATAATAATAATAATAATAATAATAATAATAATAGAAAAATATAGTAAAATAAATAAAATCAGCCAACATTGATTCCTTTTGTATGTTTGATTTATTTTTTAATATCAATATTTCTATAAATGCTGAAACGCATATATAAAAGCATATCAAATATATACAAATATATTTATGTAAGAAAATATATAAGCATTGGCAGAGTACGCTTTGCTTTCAAAATACAGGATATACTTAGCCTGGGTTTCCCCATACTGCCTTGCTCGCAGCGCGATTTTATTCACGCTGCTAGGCAGTCTGGACACCATGGACCAGATTTTCCCCTGAAAAAGGGAACCAATCACAGAACGGGGAGGGAGCAGCAAGACGATGATGACACCGAAGCAGTTTGTTTATATCTATGAATCCAACATGGCATCAGACTCGACGTTACCTTCTACCCTCATGTTCATCTTGCACAAACGGTAATATTCGCTAAACGCCATCGTGCACAAATAAATCTTTGACCCATCGTCTTTTTCCTCGTTGAATTTCTGTCACTCTACATACGTCATCTGGTATAATTGAAGCGATTGGTTACGAGCTACGTACAGGCGCATTTGATAGACATTCATAGCGCCCAATAAACGGCTCTGGACATTCGTAAACCACGCCTCAAATATGAGAAAATGAACACGTGGTTCCCAGACCAAGTCTCAAATGAGACTTGGTCTGACGTTAGCCAGGCTAGGATATACTACTACAAAGTAAATAGACAAAAATAAAAATAAAATAAAAATCACTACATTCAAAAAGTCTAAAAATTTGCCATTTTCCTGGCTAGTTAAAGAAATGAGAAAATGCTCAGCAAATATGACGGGACAAGGAACAGGCATTAGTAAACCATTTCTCTCATTTCTGTTAATATTTTTTACTTGAAATATAATTGTTCACATTTTCTACACTGACTGAACTCACCCCTTGGAATGGCACAAATTGCCCACTTTTTTTTTTCCTGACAAGACATGTTTCTAAAACTCTACAGCTAACTGCAGACATGCTTAAATAACTAAGAACATTAGTTTTACCTCCTCTTACTACTCCATGCCTAGTGGTCAACTTAAGTAAAACATACTGTAGTAGCTTACCTCACTCACCCCTATAGTAAAAGTATATCATCGTGTTATCTTCATCTGCGCTCAACCACTTTAACATGGCACCCCCACAATAGCGCAAGACACGCGTGATTCTAAAGTGGTTGATTTTGCTGTCAGAGACATTTGTAAATGGATATAAATCACACACACAACTGTCCTCAGGAATAACAGACTATAAATAATTGAGGCTGTTGGTGGGCACAGGTTGCCGATTTAAAAACTCTTTGTATGCTAATTTGCTGATGGTTAAAAATGATGTTCACAGCAGATGTAGACAGTTTCGCATTGAGCACTTGGCTGCTTTTACAGACGCGTCTCTGCCGTAGGGCATTATTTCATTTACCGGTACATAACGATTAAGCAGAACATGTAGTATGTGATGCTTCAGTTGAGCGTGTTTGCTAAAAAGAATAGCCACATTGTTGTTTTCACATCTTAATGGTGGGAAGCTCGCAACAGATTAAAAGTAGTGACTCTCGGGGTACCTTCCCAAATTGTTAGTGTGTGGCTGTGGTTGAAACATTGAACTAATTAAATTACCAGGAAGCGGCTTAAAGATTATCGGGAAGACAATATGGCCTGCCGGCAGAGAAGTGTCTTCATTAGCTCAGTGAGTTTTGCTCTCCTCATACCTGACCAGACCAATGGCTTTTCACTTTCCTGTAACGCGAGTTTTGAGTGAATGAGCTGAAAGGAAATGGGCAGTTTTCAATCTGTCCATCATTCTCACCCAGGCTGTCAAAAACTGCTACTCTTGAAAATATAAAGACGTCAAAATAATAAATCTCCCTCTTTCTGACAACGTCTGGAAGTCAAATCCTCAACAGCACACAGATGTTAGAAAGAGACTTGAACAGCTGAGCTCCGACGTTTACATACCCCTGTAGATTAAGATTAGCGTTCAAAAATATATATATGTAAATGGTTTTATTTTGCATAGAAAGAGTGGCATATATTTTAATATGTTCTACAAAATAATAGCTTAAATTAACACAAACTATACTGCATTTAATACTCTTGGTTCTTCTTATTGTGTGTTGTCTCCTCATGAATTAAGGACTTTTGGGCTTTGTTGTGTATGAGCCCATAAATGTCCAGATTGATCAAACTTTACAAAGGTGGAGAAAAACAAAAGCGGAAAATTGAAGAATTTACAGAACTTAGATGATTTTTAAGACCAGCAGGCAGCAAACCAAATACTCATACACCCCTATTGCAAAAGGTCACAAACTGTCATTAGCTGTTTCCATCCAAGTTGCAAATTTGTCGCCAAGTCGCGTCGCACGATTTTCAAAGCAAAAAACACGTTCACACAGTTTGTGTGAATTACTCCTAGGCAAATTATGCATTTTGGAAATCCTTTCCTCATCCTCACCCTTTATTTCAACCGGACTAGGACAGGAAAATGTATTTGCTTTTTTTTAATGCAATATCAAAAATGCCACATACAACACATTTACAAGATTAAGCTTAGAAAGAGTATGTAAAAAATTTAAACCGAATGTAAATGTATCTTTAAAATGCAAGTGTAAATCCATTTATTTTTGTGAACTTACCCAAAAAAATTATGTAAATTTAAATGTTAATATTTGGTCAAAAAGTCTGTGTAGTTCTAAATTGAAAAAAAGAGATTTTGCAAGGGTTATGTAACCTTATGAGCAGAACTGTGCGTGGAAGATTTTACCAGAGCACGGCCCCTCGTTTCTTTTTTAACTGTTCTGAGCAGATTAACAGAAGCAACCATAAGACCATTTCATCCATTTGCATTTGTTAGTGTAACAGACACATTGTAGATGCTAAACTGTGACCAAATGAGAAAAACCTGTTCACATACACTCCGTCTGTCAGACTGAAAATACAACTGCGTGTACTGACATGTGTCTGAGATGTCAACTGTACCATGGCTGTGAGAGAAAGAAAGAAAACAGTGCGTCTTACCGTCGTGAAAGCCAGGAGCTCCTCATCATTTAGCTTGTGAACAGGATTATTCTTCTGAAAGTCTATGCTGCAAAGCAAAAAAACACAATCATTAAAAAAATCTGCATATAAAATAAGCCTAAGTTTCTTTTAGTTCACAGGTCAAGGACACAATAAAAAAAAAAAGTCCCTCATAATGATGGCAATGCAAAACAGAGAGCTTGCATGTCTTATCCTTTATTCGAGAAATGTGGATTTCACTGCATGAATATTACTGTACGACCAGAGAGTGCCTTTCTAGTTGTGAGGTACTTGCTGGATAATCATATCTTGCCATAACCTCAACAAAAATATGTTACCATATTAACATTGCTGCTGATTTTAGCAGATCTCATGAATCCACAATCAAAAGACAAAAAAAATGTAATAAAAAAAAAAAAAAATCTAATTTATCTTTACTCTTAGTAATTTGTTCATTTAAAAAAAAAAGTTTTACAATAAGAAATTAATGAAAACCAAGTACAGTCTATGTAAGACCATCTCATTTATATTAGACTCCAGTAATATTAGTAGTCTAATAAAAGCATTTGTTTGGTCAGGAGTGCAAAAAAAAAAAATAACCTTAAAATGTATAGATTAGTACAGTAAAATTGTAAAATGACTGTATATAATGGTACTGCAGTATGTGCTGTGCTACATTTGAACTATTTTTTCTTGAACATACACACCCATTGCTTTTTTTGTGCTTGTATTACAATAAGGAGATCAAATGTAAAGAGAAATTATGGGGAACATGCTTAAAGGGATAGTCACTTTACTCACCCTCAAGCCATCCTACTGTAGGTGTATATGTCTTTCTTCTTTCAATCCAATACAATCAGAGTTAATAAAAATGTCCTGGCTCTTCCAAGCTTTATAATGGCAGTGAATGGGCGTTGAAATTTTGAAGCCCAAAAAAGTGCATCCATCCATCATAAAGGTACTCCACACGGCTCCGGTGGGTTAATAAAGGCCTTCTGAAGCAAAGTGATGCATTCGTGTAAGAAAAATATACATATTTAATGTATATTTCCTTATTCAATGGACCTGACGAATGACGTATTTATGAACGCGGAAGCGCAGAGGATAGAGCAAAACAAAACACCGGTCACGACTTAGAAGTCTAAAATGAGGATTTAAAAAAAAAAAAAGATCTGAGGATTTCAATATAAGAAGAGGAGCTTGAGTTTGTTGCCCAGTCCTATTTGTTTGAACCGCGAGAGGCGTCAAAGCTTACACTACTCCTACATCCTAAGTCATACATTGCGTCAGGGGTTACTCTTTTGGCGTAAATCGACTTGCAAAGGCCGTCTGTCGGAAGCTAGGCCTAGTTATTTTAGTTTAGAAAGTTTTAAATATGGATTTTTTTCTTACAAAAACCACCCCATCGCTTTGCTTCAGAAGGCCTTTATTAACCCCCTGGAGTCATATGGATTACTTTTATGATGAATGGATGCACTTTTTTTTACTTCAAAATCAGGACTGCCATTCACTACCATTATAAAGCTCGGAAGAGCAATGATATTTTTTTTAACGTGTCATCTATATGTTCAACATATCTATACGTTTATATGTTCGTCTAAAAGAAGAAAGTCATATACACCTAGGACAGCTTGAGGGTGAGTAAATCATGGGATAATTTTCATTTTTGGGTGCATAGTTCCCATTTAATTTTGGGGAAATACACTCCATGTATTTCATTAGAGGAATTAAAACAAAGTTGTCACAAAAGTCAAAAGTATAAAATATGAGGTTGCACATCTCAAACATAACTCAGCAGTTCAATTATTTAACCCCATTATTATAACGTAGCACAATATACTAGGTAACTTCAGCTACTTTCCTCAAGCTGCAACCATCTCATTTGCATCACAGTTCTTTACGTTAACAGAGGATAATAAATGTACAGCAGGCTGTTCGCATTCCAAGAGAACACCGTTAAACCGTACGTGCGGTTTTGCTTGACTGCACCACTGACGGCCCATAATTCACCTTCAACCATCATGCAGCCCAATTAAGGTCTCTGGCCTGCATAATTACGCCCTGCTAATTATTCCACGCCTGCAATTTGTCTCCTAGCAGCCAGTCGGGCAAGATGACGACCTTTCTACAATGAACAGGATGCACAGGCTGGTACAACACTAATTAGAGAGCAGTGTAGGAGAACCCCGCACCTCCTCCCGGGGCTAAGATGGAGGTGGATGACCACTCTTCAATGCGCACTTGACCACAAAGAAAATTAAAAAACATACAATATTCTGCAAAACAGAGGCCTGATGCAGCACTTCAAAGTTAACAAGATAAAGCATGCCTAAATAACAATAATTTACACATCCCGGACATGATTAAATGTCGACTGGAACTAAAACACTACAGCTTATAAAACTTATCTCAAGGATGAGGAGACAGAAGATTTTTGTCTATGAATTTAAGCACATTTCAGCCAGAGGACCTGTTTAAGCCATACTCGTAAAGCGTTTTGGCTTTGGCTTTGACAACCTGACTTTCAGAAGTATGTTCAATATCACATGCACAAGGTAGACTCTTAAAACGGTCTATAATAAAGTGTCAGAAACCAAGAAACATACACATACTTCTATGTACTTCTGGTATGTGTGATTCATTTAACTGTTGACAGTGGCAGTATGTGTATTTCCTCTGCAAGACTTAAAACTTCCATAAAAGTGAAACTTTTACCTTCACAGCGACAACCTTGCTACTCACATATTCATATGTGTATTCAATAAAATTAATACATTTTTGTAAAACTGAAGGAATGGTGATAAAAAAAAATTTAAAAAAATTCAGATAAAAAAAAGTTAACAGTAAAATAGTAAACTTTTTTTTTTTTTAAAGGAGACCTATATGCCCTTTTCTTTTAAGTTTTGATTTTGTTTTTGGAGTCTACTAAAACAGGTTGTCATGCTTGAATGTTCTTTCAATATTTTTGCAGCACCTCTCTTCCTAGTCTGTCAGTAATGCTCTTTTTAGTTTCTGTCTCTATGAATCCCCTCCATCTGAAAAGCGCAATGTCCTCTGATTGGTCAGCTGGACCAATGTGTTATTATTGGTAAACCGCATTGAAAGGGTTTTAGAAATGCCATGCCCCTCACCATAACAGCGAGTTTTTAACATACTACTAACAGGGTTCGTACAGATACTGTAAAAGGACTTTTCAAGCACTACTTTTTTTGGTTTTCAAGGACTACAATCCAAGATCTCACTTATCAAGAAACTCAAATTACCGATATAAGGTATCCAAAATACAACTTACAACGTATTTAATTATATATATTAACCCCTTAAACCCTGAGGCCATTTTTGGAGTTGTTTTGTCTGAGTGACACACAAAAAAGTAAAGACTCATAACTTCAAAACTATAACAAGGAGAGTCAAAAGGTAGGTATCGTTTGATAGAACTCTTTTCAAATTTTTTGAAAATATAAATTACATTACATTTGGATATTCTCCTGCCGAGAAACTGCTGATAAATACAAAAAAAAAAACATAATTTTTATTATGATTTTGCATATCTCTCTTGTTTGACATGCAATAACTTGGGAAGGAAATATGGTAGCAGATTAATTCTTTTTTGGGGAAGTACCCCTAAATGTGAGCTGCATCTGAATCAAATTTTGTGGTGATCGCATAAAGTACTCAAACGTTACAGCATTTGGAACAAAGGTAGCCTTTTTGTTTAGTCCTCGCACATTTGAAAAACAATAAAAAAAATGAGTTTTCTGAGTGACATACACAAAACTACAGACTCATAACTTCAAAACTATAGCAAGGAGAGTCAAAAGGTAGGTATCGTTTGAAAGAACACTTTTCAAATTTTTTGAAAATATAAATTACATTACATTTGGACATTCTGCTGCCGAGAAACTGCTGATAAAAGACAAAAAATATATATATTTTTTATAATGATAATGCATATCTTTCTTGTTTGACATGGTATAACTCAGGAAGGAAATAAGGTAGGAGGAAAATTCTTTTTTGGGGAAGTCCCTCTACATATGAGCTGCATCTGGATAAAATTTTGTGGTGATTGGATAAAGTAATCAAAAGTTAAAGCAAGAAAAAAAAAAGATAGCCTTTTTGTTGAGACCTTGACGCCCCCTCATGGGCATTTTTGATAGTGTTTCACCATGAAGAATATCTTATCATAAAAGCAATAGATAAAGTTAATTTTGGGCTCATTTTAATTGTATTAATATGCTGTAAAAAATGAAGTGCCATTTTCAATGATTTTTTTAATGTTTCATGAGATGTATGATGTTTTTGACACATTGCAGTACATAGTACAAAAAAGTATTTTATAGATTATGATTTCTTTTTTATATTTATCAGCAAATAACTCAGCAATACTTAGGAGTTTTTCAAATTGGCTACATTCACTGTAAAGTTCACACTCTAAGGTTTCAAATGACACCAATTTTGTTTGAATCAAGGCAATATTTTTGAAAAATATGATAATGAATATTTTCGCAGCTAGGTGGCGCCATGGGTGGCGCACGCGGTCGGTACACTCCGGTTTAGAGAGACTAGACAGCACTTGTTCAGAGTTGATTGAAGTGGTTGGATTCTTTAAAAAGCTGAGATTCTAAGCTTTAAGATGATACATATTTTTTGTTATTCCACATTTGAAAACGAGCGCGGACGGTTCCGGGAAAATTGGAAAACACTTTGCTCCCCAGAAGGATGAGAGACTTGTTTTTTAGCCAAGTATGCATCACTTCGTGAGGAATATCTCGTGATCAAAGCAATGGATTATGTTGTGTTTGGGCTCTTTGTAATCGTGAGAATCTGCTGTCAATAAAGATGTTCGATTTTTTACAATCCATGCATGTTTTATTGAGTTATGAGCTGAAACGTCACATCAAAACAACATAGCATCACTGCTATTGCTACTTCATAGGTGCGCCTCTGGTATTTTTTTGTGTCAGAACGCCATAAGGAATATCTTTAGATCTGAGTGATGGATTATGGTGTGTTTGGGCTCTTTTTAATCTTAACAATCTGCTGTAAATAATGATGTGCCATTTTCCACAATTGATGCATGCTTCATTGAGTTATGAGTTAGAACGCGACATAAGTGCTACATCTATAATAAAGATCTATGTGCGCATTTGTGGCTTCATGTGTTACAACTCCACGAGGAATAACTTTAGATATGAGTGATGGATTATGCTGAGTTTGGGCTCTTTTTAATCGAGAGAGTCTGCTGAAAATAATGATGTGCATTTTTCTACGATATGTGCATGCTTCATGAAGTTATAAGTGAAAACCAAACGCGAGTGCTTCATGAGTATATATTTGGCTAGGTGCGTCTTTGGTATTTTCTGTGTTAGAACGCCATGAAGAATATCTTTAGATATGATTGATAAGTTTGGGCTCTTCTTAATCGTGAGCTCCTGCTGTAAATAACGATGTGTCATTTTTCATGATCGATGTATGTTTCATGAAGATACGAGTAAAAAGGCCAAGTCTAAGCTACCTCGCTTGGCTACGTGCGTTTGTGTATTTTTTGTGTATTAGAACTCCATGAGGAGTATCTTTAGTTCTGAGTGATGGATTACGTTGAGTTTGGACTCATTTTAATTGTAAGCATCTGCTGTAAATAATGGTGTGTCATTTTCCACAATCGGAGCATGTTTCATGAAGTTACAAGCGGAAATGTGTCTAAAATTCAGCATCCATATATGGTTTACCCATGGGTCTCTTGAGGGGCTTATTTTACAAAAACCTTGCTCAAGTTTAGTAAAAGCCTGAAACAATTATGCTTGTTGTATTCTACTCATTGAGACCTTTCAAATGACATATGACACATGACTATCTGAGCAGTATGATGTTTTTGACACATATCAGTACATAATAATTTCCTCTTCCTCATAAATTATGTATAAAAAAAAAATCATTTTATCAGCAAATAACTCAGCACTACTTTGGAGATAATCATAATGGCTACATTCATTGTAAAGTTTAGACTCTAAGCTTTCAAATGATGCCTATTTTGTGTTGATCAATGCAGTAGTTTTGAAAAATATGACAATTAATTTTTTCCATAGCTAGGTGGCGCCCTCCGGCGGTATAATCCGTTCTAAAGGAATAACTCAGCACCTTTTAGGAGTTGAATAAAATGTATAGGTGCATTGAAAAGCTGAGATTCTAAGCTTTAAAATGATACCTATTTTGTATTATATCATTCAGTGGTTGCTTAGTAATTTGATTATGAATTTTTTTCATGGGGGGGGCGTCCCGCCGGCGGGACGCTTAGGGTTTAAGGGGTTAAATACGTTGTAAGTTGCATTTTGGATACCTTATATCGGTTTATAAGTTTATAATGGCTATTATTTTTCAATAAATAATATTTCATATTATAATGTTGCCGTACTTCGTATTATCAGACAGGCTGCAGTGTTAATTTTGCGTGAAAATATTGTATTTTTTAGTTTTTTCGAAAAAATATATTGTATTTTAAGTAAGTAAAGCACTTTTTAAGTACCTCTTCATAAATATGGCTGTTTTCAAGGGTTTTCCAGGACTTAAATGTCAAAAAGTCAAATTCAAGTACTTCAAGCACTTTAAGCACCTTGTACGAACCCTGTACTAACACAATTCAAGCAGGCCTTGCCCCTTTTTTGCATATCAATTAAGCGGAAATTATTTAAATGATGAATATTGTGGCGTGTACATTCCCGGAAGAAAACTCAAGACTAATTGAGGCGTTTTGCAATGGAGTTCAGAAAAAGTGCGTAATGATATAGAGAATAACTCCCTTTTGAGCAGACTTTATGCTTTGTAACTTCACAGCCCTTTTTCATGTTCAAACAGCAACATTACACACTAAAGAAAGTTGAAAACATAAAAAGGCATAATTTAACACAAATTTATTTATAATAAATGTTATAAAAAAAACTGAAGAGTCTGAAACCTTTTATCACTGTGTTGAGGACAGTCTACCATCTCTTAAAAGGAGGAACGTCTAAATATTGAGCGCTGATGAAGCACAAGAGTGAAAGTCCCCATGAACAAGATTGATACAAATTGCAGTTTGGTGAACTGGACCGCAAGGTACATCCAGAAATGAGGTCACTTTTGTGTATCTGTGTATAGTCATTAGTGCATTTTTTTTTTTTTTAAATACACAAACGATTATTGCGTTTCATGATCGATCGCTGTTGTCACTTCAGAGTGCCCATCCTGCTACCACAGTCACAATTCAAACAGGACCGATTCAAATCGACAGACACTCACCATGTGGCCAATATAAGGGCCTGTTCCTCAGCGCTGAGGTCTGGGAGTTCATGTTCAGACGGCTCTGCCAGGTTAATCTGGTTCAGGACTGTATCATCACCCAGCTGAAGATCCTATAAACACATGATGAGAATCAGAGCAGATCCTAAACAGACCCTAAAAAAGCTAGAGGTATGACAAACCCAGATCACACTTTTAGATGAGCGAAAAAGGAGAGGCAACATGACATATTTAATATTGTATTATGAACAGCATTTATAAAGCCTATTCTCCTGTCAAATTTTACATTGTAATCATTAAGCAAACATTTAGCTCTTTATAATCCCTTTAGAAGGGTTATTTCCTGAAATATTACCTCGAATGAGCAAATGATGTTAGCTCATGCATCAAAAAAATCAATCATAGGCAGCATTGATACTTATTAGCTGGGGCGGGGCATATGCAAATTAACATGGTCCTCTGCTTTAGCCCATTTAAAATCTAATTCGTTGACATTTACATTCTATTCCAATGAAACGAAGACCACTCACGCAAGTATACTCTACCTGAAAAGCCATCACGACAAACGATAACAAAGACCTAGTGGAGTGCTATCAGCTCAGAGTTTGTAAGCAATACTGATCTTATCGCATTTAATCCAAAAACTCAAGCAATCCTGGAAAAAATGATTTACTAGACTTTTAAAACGAGGCCAGCTAAGGGGAAACAGAGATAAGGTCCGGGAATTTTCCGTAAAATCTTTGTCTGTCCCCAATTTGTCATATTTGCAGCCAAAGCAGATAATACCAGACACCACACTGCCACTGCACAGATCAGCCAAACACTAGATAAAACTCAACTGCCTTCCAAAAATGTGCAATAAAAGTAAAGCACTGCCTCAGGGCGAGAGGAGAGAGACAGCGAGAGGAAGACGGGAAAGAATGGGACAGATGGAAATCTGCATAAAATATATTTTTCACGACCTTCACTGCAGCTCAATGTCATGTCTGCTGTCAGAAGTAAAATAAACGTCGCCCCCTGATGGATGGGAAAAGTAATGCACAATTCTTGCCCCCAAAAGGACCGTGACAGGTATTTACATACCATGGGGCCAAAATGAGCACAAGACGAGAGCCAAAGGAGAGTGGAAATTGACTTTTGAAAGTTAATAGAAGTTATTCACCAAATTTTAGTGGAATATTAGTAGAAACGCCAACATAAAAAGTCGAATTTTAATAATATTCTGACCGTCACTCATGTACAGTGATGCAAGTAATTCAAATGACATGAATTGTCAAATAAAGAAAACTCAAATTACATATACCCATCATGCATATGATGCTCTGGTGACAATGACCTGAGCTGATTATAAATTATAAAAAATGTATAATAATAATACAAATTATAATAATACAAAAATTAAATTAAATCAAACTAAATAGTTTATGGCCTGTAGATTTGTCAATTAACCACCACTGTCATGACATAATTCATAACAATAGCTACTTTTAGACACTCCCATGTACCTTTGGTAAGAGTTCTTTGGGTGTTGGTGTGAGGGAGAGACTATCAGAATTAAAAACAGGCGAGTTGTCCTTCCGTTTGACATCTAAGATGAGTTGAGCAAGGAAGTTCTCCTGAAAACGAGTTCTCTTCCCTAGGGCACCTGAGGGAGACAAACATTTATTTAATCATTCATGCATTGCATCAATTCTTTCCTCATTCGCAGTGCTAGGTAATCCATATTTTCCGTCCATTCGTTCATTCATTCCATCTTCCAATTACTTCCGTCACGCATTGCCGTATATCCATCCTTCAAATCACCTGCACAGAATCATCATTTTTCTTCTAGTTATATTGCCTACCTGTCATGTTAACATCAAGTCCTGACAGATCGCGGGCTGAGTGCAAGTGTTCTTTGGCCCTGCGATACTCGTAGTAGGTCAGGCAGGTATAACTGCACTCCAGGTGAAACTGAATGGCCAGGCTCCTGTATGTGTTGTTGGTGAACAGCTCCTCACATTTACACACTACGGAAACAGAGGAAGGACCAGGTCATGAGAGGCACCGTCTACACTTTTTCACATTCAACATTTATTAAATTGCCACATATAAGGGAAGGGAAAAAGGGAAAAAGGGAAAAAAGGGAAAGGAGGGAAGGAAGTAAGAAAAGGAATGAAAAAAGAAAGGAAATAGAAAAAAAAACAGAAGGGAAGGGGAAAAAGGAAGGAGGAAGTACAAATGAGGTACTGTAGTAAGGAAGGAAGAGGAAGAAAGATGAATGGAAGAATGTGGAATTAAGGAAGGAGAAAGTAGAAATGATGGAGGGATGAAAAACAAATCAGGGAGAAAGGAATAAAAGAGAAAGGACAAAAATAGGAAGGAGGAAAGAAGAAAATAGGAATGAAGGAAGAATAAAGAAAAGGAGGAAGAAAGACATGGGAAGAGAGAATGAAGGAAGAAAAGAGGCAGGAGGAAAGTACAAATAAAGAAGGATGGAAGGAAGAATGAATCAAGAACGAATGAAGAAAAGAGGAAAGGAAGAAAAAGGATGAAGAATGAAAACAAAGGAAGAAATGAAGCAGAAATGAAGAATAAATAAAGGAAGAAAGGAGAAAGTAAGAAAAATAGAAGGGAGTAAAAAACGATAAAGGAAATCTAACTAAATGAATGAATAAAGTAGTGATAATTGAGCCAACAGTCCACAGCTGTATATGCACTTTCAGCAATACTGCATGTATGAAATTGTGAACGCTAAACCCTTCATAAAGCTCAGCTTGAACACTTACTGTGACCTTCAGCGTGATCTGTGTGAAGATCTGAGTGTTTTAAAATCCACTCATTTAGCATGGAAAAGCAGCACCTTTCCTCTCATATACTAACAGAGCTCCACATCATTCACGGGCAAGTCACGCACATGTATCTGTGAAGGGTAAGAAATGAGCGCTTCTCTTTGTTCTGCTCACACAAAGAGATGACACACCAACAGCGATTACCTCGTGTTAACAAAAAAATAAGCAGCAAGAAAGGCAGTCATAAAAATATCACAGTGAGCCTCGAGTATACTGACTAAAATAGCTGAAATCCTGATTTTGAATTAATCATACATGCAGCCTACTTTTCAATGTCACATCTTCAAATGTCGTCAAACGTTATGAAAGCCTGTCATTAAAGAATAAGCATCTCTGCCTGTGGTATTTGAGGTTTTATTCTAGAAAGCAAAAGCAATGACTAATTGGGTACAGATATGATAAGAGGATTGAGTTTCACTCTGAATTCTTTTTTAAATATTGTTAAATAAATTCAACTGATTACATAAATATATAATAAATTATAAATAAAATAAAACTATTATTATTATTATTTATTATTATTTTATTTATTATTATTATTATTACTATTTTTTGTTGCTTTACAGCAATTAATAAAAAATTAAATTAATAAAATACAAATAATGTGCAATTCATTGTACTTAACATTAAACAAACAAGTACAATTAATTAAGTAATAATTGAACTATTATTATTAAAATAATGTGTTCGCTCTGAATACATTAGACTTTTTTTTAAATATGTCTGCATATTGGTTATTTTATAAATATGTAAATATGCAGACTCTATAACGAAGATGTCCATGGCTAAATTAAATAAAAACACATCATGCAACTCAATTTTTAGTTGATTGACAGCCCTACTGAACACTTCTAAACTTTTGCTACTGAATATTAAAAAACACCACCAAATCAGTTCCCCACAGACACCCTCCTGAAAGCGGTCACCTACAAACCTGCGTTTAAATCTTCAGTAGACCAGTGAAATCCCAGTGCAAGCTTGACATTTACTAACCAAAATGATGAAAGACCTGCTCCAATATCCAGTCACCCATGTAACTCACTGAATGTAAAACGCTGATTAAAAATTATTCACCTTTATCATTTACCAACTAATAAAATGCCTCATTGACTTCAAAGTCAGTGATAAATAAATAAACTGCTCAGACAAATTTGCTCGAAACATAAACCCTTATTGAAATCTCATCTAGTGGTTAAGCCTGAGCTCTGAAGTGAAATATAACCTTATTGTTCTGAGAAATCTTTTTCTCTTTTCTGATCATTTTAACTTTTTGAAATACAAAAGTACTCAATATCCTGTGGGTGCATGAGTAGATAATGACTGCTAGGATAATAAACGCACTATCAGACCGTGTACTTTTATTCAGAATGAACTGTGAAGAACATCATTTTGTACTTATTTACACTGGTTAAAACAGTCTGTTTTCCCACAAGACAATACATTTGAACAATTTGAAGTTTGAATAAATTGGTGGGGTGGGGATTCAGACATCGTACTCGCTTTGAGAACCTACATTTCTTCTACATTTAAGAAGACATTCTAGATGGAATATAAATGCCATGTTTCATTTCAAGCTTGTTTGGCCTTTCAGCTGCAACAGATCTTTCAGTAACAGATTCTGTTTGTGGGAGTATCAATTCCTGCCATTAGGAGCTCCATAATGCCATCTGGTCAGCAAGGACGGATTATGTTCATGCAAGGTCCTCAGTGAGTGATGTACTAATGAAATTAGATAGCAAATACGACATAAACTTGCACTTGCAAGATATAAGGTTGCATAAATGTACATTGAAAAACAGACAACAAACCACGACTAGCTGCAATTAGGTAGTGATGCTGAGGAGGGGTCATGAACACATATCACCTTGTTTATTTCACATGTGGCAACAACAAAAATCACATGCATTCTGGCACAAACATTTCAATTTTACCAGGTCATTTATATCTAGGTTTTCTATGCGTGAAGCCCCTGGTAGCAAGAAGTACAGGGGCTCTAGTCTAGTCCCATTGGCCCAGTCCATAAGATGACCTTGCTGGTTAAAGTTTGAAAGCAATTGCAAACCAGATATTTCAGACATTACCTTCCACACAGCTCAGCCAGCTATAGATTAAGGACAAAGCAATATATAGTATAGCTGTTTGAGCAATGAATTTAACAGTCCAGAGGGTTTGAGAGGCAGATGTGTTGATTGTTTAGATGTAGCCATTGCTGCAGCAAATTGATGCCCAGAGGCTGAAAGAATCTGTGTAGGTATATATATGTATGTGTGTGTGGATGCATTAAGGGCAAAACACTGATCAACAAAGCAGTTACAGAGTAACTACAGAATACAGAGTTTCCCACACCTCAAAATGTACTATGCTGGTTTCTCCTAAAATGCTCCACAAATATAAATCTGAAGTCGACTAAGCAGAACCAGTCAAAAATTAAAGGAATCGCTCGGTCATCATTTAACATGAATATGCAAATGAGCCCCGCCTCCACTCACTCATACAGGGTCGTCTACAAGTCGATGTATCAGAATGGTAATGCGTTTTATGTATCACTCTCTACAACAGACACATAATGATAATAAACGTAGTCAAGCAAAATGCTAATCATATTATCAAACAGCTAATAACGTTTTGCTAATGTTACACATGCCATGTTCCCGCTCACCATCTCAGAGTCCGACGGCTGCCTTCTAAAAATCAGTATCTTTAAGCTCTATTCGGATGGGACAAGTTTTCTAAACGACGTTTGAGTTACAATTCTTATAACTTGACGTCTGTGATTTCATGTACTGATTCGGACGGGACTAACATCTCCATGTTTATTGCAGAAGTGAGAGGGTGTTCTGTTTCATTCCTACTGACCGCCAGAGGCAGTGCAAAGCACTAGTGGATAATCGCTGCGCCAGCTAGATAGATCGAGAAGAATATAACAACAAAGTCACGTCATGACGCAGACCGAGACGCGAGGATATAACCCACAGCGACTCGGTGCCCAGCCTCTTTCGCTTTCTCGCTTTGATAGGTCGTTTGTTTTCACGCTGTCCCGTGCAGCTTACCTGAGTTGCGAGGATTCGCCCTCCCAAGCTGTGACAGCGCGTTCTACACTATCTTGGATTATTTTTCTTAATTAGGTGAGTGCATACGATTATTTGTGGTTGCGTCGGCGAAACTCTGTGCTTCACGGTACTATCCGGTGGCTGGTTTCGACCGCGCTTAGGTTGCGTTCACCGCAAACCTAACATTATATGTGTTTTATATAATATATATTTATATTATCATCGCATAAGTTACTCGCCATAGTGCTAGTCATTGAATGCCTCGCGGTTCTATCCGAAGGCAGATTTGACTTTTACGTTTCTTGTGAGAGCGTTTCATGTTATAGAATTTTCGGTTCTATCCGAAGATTTTTTCGAACTGCTCAGTGGGTGCTATTACAGTTTTAAGTGCCTACGGTGCTAACCGAGGACGTGTTATTTACGGAGTCATGGATCATAGCTCTCTCATCTCCGTTTCAAGTTGCAAATTGTGTCCGAATACGCTTCTTCCCGACGACGGACACGATCGATGCCCATCATGTTTAGGCGCTCAACATCTGAAGGAGGCCTTGACTGATCCGTGTTTGCATTGTAGTATGCTACCGATGTCAGAGAGACAGCTTCGCCTTGCTGAGTTAGACATTAACTCGCCTTTTACCCTCGCACAACAGCCGCGACGCGCTCAAAAGCGTCGCGCATCAGCAGCTGCTGGCGCTCCGCCTAGCAAGAAGAAATCTGTACCACACAAAGACAGTTCAGAACACTTGTTATCGAAGACTGTAGCTTCTCTCTCTTCAGAAATGATTGAGATGAAACGTCTTCTTCAGTCTCTACAACCCCCAGTGTCGGCCCCACATACTGAGAACACACCAGTGGATGAGAGTGATTTCCAACCCCCACGATATAGATTTTGACGCTCTCTCCATGAGCGCGTCTAATTCTCATTTTCTCGATGAAGAATCGGTGGAACCTGCCATACAACCCACCCTCCCAAACGATGTTTTTTCTAACCTATATGCTACAGGTGGTTCAAGCGGTGGGTCTGTACATTCATCAGGTGCAGGCCCATCTGCTCCAGACGATGTGTTATCGGTTCTGCAGATGGCGGTGGCTCGTTTGGGTCTTGACAAATCACCTGTCCAACCCATTCAAACCAATGTGTTCTTCAGACAAGCTGCTGATAGTAATGTGTTCGCAATGCCACCGTGTAAGGATTTTGTGACAGAATTCTCCAGTGCACTTACCAGTCCCAATGTGCCTAGGAGGAGGTCAAAGACAGCCCGCACTCTTGCAGCAATGGCTGAGGCTGACTCCATTGGGGTAGGACGGGCGCCTGAAATTGAACAGCCGGTTGCAGCTTTGGTGGTATCACCAGATGAGGCTCTAAGAGGCAATGTACGCTGCCCGAGTGCGCAATGTGGACGTACTGACACTTTCTTGAAGAAAGCATATGAGTCGGTAGCCTATATAACTCGAGCTGAGAATACTATCTGCCAGCTGCTTCTTGCCTGCAATAACACAGAGTCAGCGAGCGTTGACGCTTCTGCATCTCAGTTCTTACAGACTGCTCTGTTGACTATGGGTCATGTGACTCGGGAACTTGGGACACTTTCAGCGACCCTTCTAACAGCTCGGCGTCAGGTATGGCTTGCTCAGGCAAGGTTACCTGAAGATTGTAAGAAGACACTGAGAGAACTGCCAATTGTACCAGGACATCTTTTTGGCCCCAATGTTTCTGAGGTATTGGAAAAGAGAATGAAGTTGTCAGAAGCCACACGACAACTGACTCAGGTTCCACGAACACCACCTTTTAGAATGCCTCTGACTCCGGCTCACCCACGCTATCCGAGCTCGGAGCATCGAGTGCGACAGCAGAACGTTTCTCAGCTTCAGGCTCCACAGCGGCAGAGAGGGGCTGAGGAGGCCCAGGGACGCCACCCTTTTTACCGTCACCAGCAGGGGAGACCACGTCAGCGCCCCCTTAGAACACATCAACGTCCTGGAGTTGAAGGCAGTGTACTTAGCTCTACAACACTTCTTACCAAACCTGATGGGTCGTCATGTGCTTGTCCGGTCCGACAACACGTCGACGGTATTTCATTTGAATCATCAGGGCGGCACCAGGTCTCTTGCATCTTTACTGCTAACTCGCAAGATCCTCACATGGTCTCAGGGCCGGCTGGCCTCAATAAGGGCAGTTCATCTCCCGGGATTGGACAATCAAGTGGCGGATGCTCTGTCCAGGGATCTGCTGCTCCCGGGGGAATGGAGACTTCACCCGGATGTAGTACAGATGATTTGGCAACGGTTTGGCAAGGCAGAGGTCGACCTGTTTGCATCGGAAATGACCACTCATTGCCGCTGGTGGTTCGCGAGAGCCGAAACGTCCAGCCCATTGGGACAGGATGCATTAGCCCACGAGTGGCCGAGTTGCCTGTTGTATGCGTTCCCTCCATTTCCACTTCTGTGGGAAACATTACATCGTGTATTCCTATACAAGCACAGGGTGCTTTTAGTGGCACCTCGATGGCCATCCAGGCCATGGTTTCCTCTCCTTCTGAGTCTGTTACAAGGCGAACCATGGCAGCTTCCCACCAGACGGGACCTTCTTTCTCAGATGCACGGCCGTGTTTGGCACCCAGATCCAACTCGTCTTCAGCTCTGGGTTTGGCCCTTGGGTCCAGATCACAGTTAATGGATTGTGAACCGGCAGTAGTGAACACTATCGGCAACGCTAGGGCTCCTTCGACACGACAGCTTTATGCTGCTCGTTGGAGGATATTTTCTTCTTGGTGCGGAGATCAAGGAATTGACCCAGTTCACTGTACTGTGCCGACAGTTTTGAGTTTCTTGCAGCATCTATTTGATGACAACAGGGCGGCCTCCACTTTAAAAGTTTATGTTGCTGCCATATCTGCTTATCATGACCCGGTTGCTGGTGCTTCCCTTGGGTCTCATAACCTTGTTTGTAGTTTTCTGAAGGGAGCGAGGCGTTTAAAGCCTGTTCGTTCTACTCCTTTTCCTGTGTGGGACTTACCGCTTGTTCTAGAGTCCCTTTGTACACCACCATTTGAGCCATTAGATGTTGCAGATATTAAGTGGTTGTCCTTAAAAGTGTCTTTTTTGTTGGCCGTTGCTTCCACTAGACGTGTTGGTGAACTTCATGCCTTGTCAGTGAGTGAGTTGTGTTTACGCTGGTTACCAGAGGATTCTGGGGTCATTCTTCGGCCTAATCCAGCCTTTCTCCCTAAGGTTTTGTTACCACAATTTGTGAATCAGTCTATTCATCTGGCTGCTTTTCAGCCGCCTTTCAATCACTCAGATACAGATGGGGGGAGGTCTCATCTTCTGTGTCCTGTACGAGCTTTAAAGTGCTATGTTAAGTCTACCGCTTCTTTCAGACAGACAGATCAGTTATTTGTTTGTTATGGTGAGGTACGCAAGGGTGCATCTTTGTCCAAACAGAGACTATCACGCTGGATTGTTGAGACGATAAAGTTGGCGTATAATAGATCTCATCAACCCTTACCAGTGGGTGTTACTTGTCACTCCACTAGGGCCGTGTCTTCGTCTTGGGCCACTTTACGGGGAGTTTCCTTGGCGGATGTCTGCGAAGCTGCTACCTGGTCTTCTCCATGTACCTTTGCGCGGTTCTACAAGGTTAACGTGGCTGCTTCCCATGATGTGAGCTCTGCAGTCCTTCTGGAGCAATCCTGATATTGGCAGGTGGGTGGCATTCCTCATGACTGTGTTGATATGCGTCATCCACTAGTGCTTTGCACTGCCTCTGGCGGTCAGTAGGAATGAAACAGAACGCTAGTTACGTATGTAACTGTGGTTCTGTGAATTCCGGATGACCGCCAGAGTCCCTCGTCACTCGGAATGCGCGAGAAAGCATTCTGAGGCTGGGCACCGAGTCGCTGTGGGTTATATCCTCGCGTCTCGGTCTGCGTCATGACGTGACTTTGTTGTTATATTCTTCTCGATCTATCTAGCTGGCGCAGCGATTATCCACTAGTGCTTTGCACTGCCTCTGGCGGTCATCCGGAATTCACAGAACCACAGTTACATACGTAACTAGCGTTTTCTCTAGACGTGGCCGTTACAGATGGTCATGTGCTTTGCGTGCGTCACGTATATGTCTTTTACTCTATTATTTGTTGAGATGATTTTAAAACATTTAAGTAAACTTCACAAGTTTTTAGCAGTGGCTGTTTATAATAAATAAGTAAGTATCTTACTCTTACCTGACACTGATATTTAAATGGGAAGTCTTGACAGTTTCCACGATTTAGCTTAATGTATTAATTGTATGTGTTATTTTTTCGTCAGATACCATCCATATCGAAACTAAAGCATGCTGAAGATTTTTGCGCAGATGGTAGCTCAATTAGTGCGCAGACGGTAGCAAAAACACATGAGAAGCAGTAGGATAATACAATATTAGCAATCACAGACTTTAGCATTCGGACAGGATTAGATTTTTGAGATGACCGTTGAGTTTGCCTGAAAACCAGTAGGTAATTTGCCCTGGATTTTTTACAGAGGTTGTGTGAGAAAAACAAAGACTTGGCAGATTCGGACAGGATTAAAATTGCAAAAGTATGTCTGTGAAAGTCAATTTTTCTAACGACCCCCTGGAAAACTAATCCCGTCCGAATAGGGCGAAACGCTTTGAACAACTCACAACTTCAGTGGAGAAAGGCATATAGTTCATCATAATATATACAATTCACCCACTATATTGATAAATGTACCCAATTTTTCATATCAACAGAAAAATATACTGGTGTTACGGTCCCTAATATAAATGTCTAGGAGTCAAGGGACACATAACATAAGAGATGGACAACGACTAGCGTGTTCCAAAGTGTTCTATTACAAGACTCACAAGACTCACAAAAGTAACCAAAAATGAGAGCCGGGGAACCTGGCTTTTCTTGAGACTCCACTGCTTCGCAGCACAGTTATGATGATATGCTAAAGCCATCGGCACATTAACATGATTGGTTACAAGATACTTTGTGACGTAAGAAACACAGCCGATTTTGAGACTCTTTTTTTCACAGCAGTTTTAAGGAGAAAATACTCAGCAATGGTGTTGAATTTGCACATGGTTTGTCTTAAAACATTAAAAACACCACATAAACAACATTAAAAACTTGATTTCTGATTTTGAACAATACTGCTGTGAAGTACTACTGAAGGGATAATTCACCTAAAAATTTAAGACATCTACTCGCCTTCTGTGGAACACAAAAGGAGCTGGTTTGTGATAATTGTCACAACTAGTCTCTCAAAAAGGACAAAAAGTCGACAGCTGTGTTCAGGCATCAAAATGTAGCGAATCAATATCTTCAGGAACATCTTGGTATGCAAAAAAGCTGATCGCTATCAGTCAAATAAGGAGAGCAAACTGTATAGTCTGTCTATATGCCAGGTTCAATTTGGCAGACTTGAGATTTTTATTTTCCTCTAAAATATGGGTTCTCATAACAAACAAAGCAATAAAAATGGACTAGCTTCTAAACTTATATAAGGGATGTCCATGCTCTGATATTTAACTATGTTATTTCAGTTTAAAACGCTCTGAAATGCCTCTGAGGTCAATCAGTCAACGAGTCGGCTGACGTGAATCCATGGCGATCCCCTAATTTCCCCACAATTCTCTGTGAAGGACAGTGAATGCTTTTGGCAGTCAATACTGAAACTGACAACGCACAACAGCGAGGTGTTATTTCAGCTTTGAGAGCTTCACAAATATAACATCATTCTGCAAATAAAAGCCTAGTGTGCCACTAGAGACAGGCATGATGTTGAGGTCTCTTGAAGCAGATCCACTCACCAACACAAGACAGAATTATCGCCTGTATCCTCTTGTAAATATTGCATCTGAACATCTACGCTGATTATCTATATTGGGGCATAGCTGATGCGTGTCTGATTAAAAGGCAGCGCAGGAAACTCATTCCGAAGGCACAGGAACCCAATTAAGATGCTGCTTTGCTGCAGAGCTCATTATTTAGTCCACGATTCCCTAGTGAATCCACATTAACAACCAAAACTCTTCAGAGGAACGGGTCTATATCCTGCCACTAAAAGCAATGCAATCTTTGACTCCCCTTTTCCCCCTCAGAAACCATTTCATGACTATAATGAATGCTTCAGTTCACACAAAGTAAAAGGAAATAGTTACCTCATGTATGATTTCATCAACATGTTTAAAACATTTGTAATTCATAGCACTTTAATTCTTAAATGCATAAATATAAACTGAGCAGCTTATCAGAGTCAAAGATTTGTCACAGAATCTTTTTCCAAAGCTGAAGAGAGACATTTTCATTATCGGAGCAATGGAATGACTGCCAGTCAAATCTTTGAGACAGAGGAGTCCAAAAGACCGAGACCACTGGTGAAAATGCTTTATTATTATTTTATTATGCTTTATGCTCTTTTTATGTCTTAGCATTTGATTTGTCCCTCTTCCCAGATTTTGAGACTTTTGTACTTATATCATGCTATGATATAGAATAATTAGGGTTCGAGCACTGATGGTGCGAGGACCCTCTTGGAATTGCTCCGCTTATTTCCATATATTTTGGCAAATTATGGCAATTACATAGTACTTTAAAGAATATCATATTACACACCCATTAATTACACTAATAATATCATATTACACACCAATTACTTATATTAAATGTAATTTATTGCTGTGATAGCAAAGCTGAATTTTCAGCACCCACTACACAGTCTTCAGTGTCACATGATCCTTCAGAAATCATTCTAATATGCTGATTTGGTGCTCAGGGAACATTTATTTTCATTTTCATTTTATCAGTGTTGAAAACAGTTGTGCTGCTTAATATTTTTGAGGAAACTGATTATTTCTTGATTCTTTAATAAACTTCAAAAGAACAACATTTACTTGTCATCACTTTTTGAACACAACACATCCTTGCTGAATAAATGTTTTTCAAAAACCCACAAAAAAAATATATCATACTGACCCCAAACTTTTTGAACGATAGTGTAAATAAATAGACATTCATATAGAGAGATTATTAAATCTGACTGTGTTGAAAGAGGTCTGTCTGACACAAGGGTGTCAAGTTATATCAGAGATGACATAATCCTGAGTGTGAAATCCTCTACCTAAAAACCCAAATCCTTCTGAAACGATCAACAAATGAACAGAAGCAATATATGAGCCCAAAGGGAAATGCACATTTAATAGCATTTTCAAAAGGCACACTGAAATATCCCAAAATTGGCACAACACATTTCTTTGATGTGTTTTGTATTATGTTAAGGTTATAGGGTCAAATGATTAATTTTGGTGGTCATTTTAAGTGGTTTCCATGGGGACCGTTGGGAGGGTCCTATAATGTATGATCACTTTTCACATCATTGTGGAGGACTAAGCCTAGCCTGCAGAAAGCAAAACCCGACCCAACACTGCCCACGAAAACGCTCCGATCACAAACTTTGGGAAAACTCATTACTCCACCTTTGGCATGTCACTGCGTCTCTATTTCACACACAAACATGAAGTGCTGACATCATCATAGTGACGGCATCACTGTCACCACAGAGCTATGAACACACACACACACACTACTGCAAAAAACACACAGCCTGAATCTCCACGTCGCCCCCTAGTTGACATCAGCTTCTCTAAAGATGACCCACTTAATAAGAACTGACAGCTGTGTCATCTCTCCACTAAAGAGTGTCTCACGTCGCTGACATGTGCCTTCAGCAGCTGAAGTGACATCAGGATCT
Source organism: Rutilus rutilus (assembly GCF_951802725.1). Taxonomy (NCBI): domain Eukaryota; kingdom Metazoa; phylum Chordata; class Actinopteri; order Cypriniformes; family Leuciscidae; genus Rutilus; species Rutilus rutilus. The sequence continues at coordinate 18,851,654 of NC_140226.1, read as the reverse complement.
GAGCTGTGAAGAAATCTGAGGCAGCACTGGGATCTGAAATCCTTTTAGACACTCAGGATTCCAGTTTCCCCAAGGATTTGTTTCCACTAAAAAAAGCCCACACCCTAATCTGAATTAAGTTCAAACATTACATTCCAAGAGATATCAGGCCCAAAAAGAAAAACTACTGCCACAAGCGTAAACAAAAAATTGATGATGATGATTGATTGCCAAGCTAAGCTACTAAACCGAATTGTTTAAAAAGCATTGTATTAAAAGGTGTATTAAAACCCCTGATTTTTTTTAATTCCCTTAAATGCTTTTTCGTAATTACTTCATTACACTGTTTATGTCAATATCAGTCCAAGATGTTTAAAATAATGATTTCTATAAAAAGAAATAAGCTTGCAAACGTTGGCATATAGCGCAACAGTGTGTACTTTTTCAGCAGCCTGGGTTCAAGAGGAATTGAATACACATACTGTACATTTTCTCTACAGGCATTTCAAAATAAAATTTAAAAAATCCTCAAACCAAAACAAACATGAGATTAATCACAACATTTGGCTTGATGCAAAAACTATTTTTTTTAATTTATTTTTTATGTGGGCACAAGATTATGTACGCTTGTTACACAGCAACAGCGAATTCTTTAATTGCTGGATCTCACTTTAGGATCATTAGCACTGTAGGTCTTCACTGTGAATTTTAAATCACTGCCTTGTGGCTTTTACAAAATCAATTTTGAAGTTCATGATTGGTCTGTCTTCAAAGCTACATTATCTCTAAAACTTCTCTTTGGAGGAATGGGAGTTTTTACTTGTAGAATTCTACTGCTGCACTCTATTCACTTCAGTAAATCCAAATGTAGTTGTTATAACAGGTAAAAGGACTACACAACGGTGGGTGTGTTTTCTTGCCTTTCTCGATGCAGCTGAGCGCCAGGTTGAAGAGCAGTGGGGATCTCTCCTCTAGAATCTGCTGATGTAGAGTGACATATCGCAGGGTCCACCAGGGCAGCAGCTATTTACACACACGCAAACAGAGAGATGTGACAACTTACATTTATACTACCTTTCAAAATTGTATGGTTGGTAGGACTTAATGTTTTTGAAAGAAGTCTCGTATGCTCACCAAGGCTGCATTTTTTTGATCAAAAATAAAGTAAAACAGAAACATTGTGCAGTCTTACAATTTTTTTTTACACTTTCTATTTGAATGAATTTTTTTTATTTTAAATTTACCTGTGATGCAAAGCTGAATTTTCAACAGTCATTACTCCAGTCTTCAGTGTCACATGATGCTTCAGAAATCATTCAACTGTATTAAGTTAATTTGCTGTTCAAGAAACATTTCTTATTATCAATGTTGAAAAGCACCCCTATTATGCTATTTTAAAGGTTCCCAAGTTTGGTTTGGAGTTCTCATACAAAAGGTTTACATGCATCCAAGGTAATTTTCTAATAATAAACCTATACTGTACACATCACCTCATTTCACAAAGAGTCTGAAAATAGTTTGTTAAAGTGCTGTGTATTCTCATCCTTTTAAAACGTATGCAAAGTGGATTCAAAGCCCTGAAAACAGCGTATTTTTCGACGTGTCGACAACACAAACCAAACTCTTCCTCTTTCAGCTACAACTACGGTGTTTGAGCATTTAATATTTGAGTAACATTTAATATTTTTGTGGAAACGGTGAATTCGATGAATAGAAAGTTCAAAAGTAACATTCATTTCAAACAAATCTCACGTAACATTATAAATGTCTTTACTGTCACTTTTGATCAATTTAATGCATCCTTTCAAAAACGTTAAAATTAGTTTCTTTCATAAAAAATTGAACAGTAGTGTATATACACATTAATTAATTATATATTGTATGGAGGAGCAGGAGGAGGAGAAGGAGAAAGAAAAGGAGGAGGAGGAGGATGAGAAAGAGCAAGAGGAGGAGAAAGAAGGAGGGGAAGGACAAGGAGCAGGAGGAGAATAAAGAGTAGGAGGACAAGGAGCAAAAGGAAGAGGAGGAGGAGAAAGAGGAGGTGGAGAAAGAGGAGGTGAGAAAGAGGAGGAGAAAGAGGAGGAAGTAGGAGGAGAAATCTCAAATAGGCAAAACAACACAAATTACAATCAGTCAGTTTGATATATTAAGGTGAAACTGGTAAAACGTAATTTCTTAACACACAATACTTTTAGTCCATCAGCTCTAGACAAGCAACATTTATTAGTTTCGATAGGGGAGTAAATGTGGTCCACTTTCACTCAGTTACACAGTCAAGGGTGAATGGATTCACATAGTCAAGTGTTATCTGCAATGTCTCTAAAAAGAAACAAAACAGGAGAACCTGGCGTCATACGGAGTGTGCAAACAAGACAGCAGTAATGTTCAGAATAAAACATTTATTTACATATTTGCACACAACACAAACATTAAATCTGTATGCTGGTGTATCTGCCCTATAAATTACCAGAATCAAAGTGTGTGTGTTAGTTTGTTCTCGCACTAATGAAACACCGTTCTGGAACATGAGGCAGTGGGGGGTGTGAGACATACTGCGCCTCTCTTTCAACTAATCGCAACAGAAACATTTTCATCCCTGTGCTTGTAGTTGCACGAGACAGGGAAATAATAAATATATAAATGCATTAGTTACGCCCATCTTACCACATAAATATTCACAGAAAGAAAGGGGAAAAAAAAGACAGTACGGCATGTGTAATGTCTTCATCACAGGCAGTTAAAATACTTTAAAAGACTGTACACTGCTGGGAAAATAAGCTTTGTTTAATATTTACAATTTAATAAAAGACTGCAGGATTTTAAGGCTGTAATTTACTGCTTTGAGAAAGGGAGAATCCTGAGAGTCACATATCACACACACACACACAAATTGTGTATTTGTGCACACATAAATAATAATCCTGACTGACAACCTGAAACGCGGACGCTTCAAGTCAAGAACTATAGCATCAATACTGGTGATGACATTCCGTGTGGAAGTGCTTTTTCCGCTCCTGTGGAAGTGGGCCATATAACTTTACAATTAGCACTATTAATGCCCATACTGCACCTGTCAATGCAAAGGTAGCTGGAATGTTACTTTTCTAGCTGTAGCTTTAGAAGAGAACTGAATCTTTAGTTGCCACAATGCCACTAACCCCGGAGGAATGTTGTGCAGTCCCTACCAGCCGTTTGTTGTAGTCCTTAATAAAAAAAGATTTCTTTAAAAGCAAATATCTTCCTTTGCTTTGAACTTTGAGCTTCATAACTTTGCAGATGTTGTTTATGCGCAAAGAGCAACATTACACACTAACTAAAGATAAAAAAGTTAAATTATAAATCAACCACCCCTTTAACATTTAAATTTGTGGTCTGTCCCTCACAATAAAAAAAAACTAAAAAAAAAAACTTGTAGGGCTTAACCAGAATGAATGATTTATGACTTTTTTGAGCTTGACAGACGCATCACGGTTTCCACAAAAATATTAAGCAGCACAATTGTTTTCAAGAAGAAGACGAAGACGATGAAGAAGAGTTTCTTGAGCAGCAAATCAGCATATTAGAATGATTTCTGAAACCTGGAGTAATGGCTGCTGAAAATCGGTATAATGACATCTGATTCAACCAATAGGGTGATTTTAAATTATGGTGAAGTCTTTTGGGAAACTTTTTCAATTCCACCTGAAGAAATTCCACACTGCACCTTTAGCTAGATAGATAGTAGATGTTTTTCAATGGGAATGCAGGTATTTATGAACAATGATCCAAACAAACACTTAGCCTGCTATTGGAGAATCATGTAGCATAAATATGGATCAGTATAGGACTAACAAACATCAGGAGACACACATCCATCCTAATGCTCCACTGCTGTGAAATTTATGGGTGAGACCTTGACACACACACACTTTTTGAGAGCCAAAAAGGAAACCACGGTCATAATTTAACTCTTATTTTTAACAGCCTCATAATTCTTCATCGTCTCTCTCAGTAATGCACAAATGAGCATAGAGTAATGACTGCAAACATATGAGAGTAAAATTAAAAAGAGATGGCTCCTTATTACCGTAACTGTTCAAGTGAATTTAAACTACAGAACACCCTTGTCACTAACATTAGTTTCCCACAAGAAATTGTCAAGTTATAGTGTCCTGGTGTTGCAGTTGCACTGTATTGGTGTGTCATCTTGTGTTCCCAATCATGGTGAATTCTACTGCAGTGGTGTAAAAGTGATTGTATCTCACCTGAAGGGTCTCCAGTTTGGCGCCACAGTTGACGAATATGACTCTGGTCAGCAGCAGCAAGAGGGGATTGGACACAAGACTGTAGACAGACTCTCCATCCAGCTGAAGACTGGACAACACGGCCATGTTCAGGGCCGCAGGCTGTGTGTGTTTGTATGTGTGTGATAGAGGAAAAGTAGAGATAGAGAGAGAAATTAAACAAGATTACAGAAAATAAATGTTCTCACACTTTTAGGGACATCTAATATTAATTTATCATGGTTTTACAATAATAATGAAAACTGTAACCACCATGGTATGTTGTTAAACAATAAATGTACTATTTAAAATTATTAATCATGAAATTGAACAGTAAATTTCCTTTTAATCTCCTCAACTATTACATAAAAATGCCTAGTTTTAGACAAAAAGCTGGTTTATAGTTTTTGATAAACATATTTAATGTAACAGAAAATATTTATTTTTAAAATTTATAGGAAATAAGTTTATCAAAAACAGTGACAGTGATTTTAATTTTCAACCCTGTTACCAATTCTGTAGGTTTCTTATTTTAAAATGTTACATTAAATTAAATTAAATTTATATATTTATCACTAGAAAATAACCCAAAATATGTGGTTTAAACTGCATTCACCATACCAAATGATTGAAACAGGTTCGCAAAAATGCATGCAAAATTCTTATATTCATTGTATAAAAAAAAAGGTAAAAAAAAAATAGAACAAATGACTTGAAAGAGCTTTAGTCCCTACTTTTTTTCTATTTACGCATTTCATTGGTTTGATATTCAGGCCCTACTTGTGGTAAGTGCCTTCAGTCCTCCCATCTCTCTCCATGTGCGCTATTCTCAGTCTAATTTCTCTAGGACAAGGCTGATAAATCAGCAGCTTTAGAAAGCGTTACACACACAAACAGAGCCTCTCCAGGGATCTACAAGGCCTCCGTAGGGCATTAGGGAGAAGAATCTCTTCACCTCTGTATAATTAGAAGCCCTGAGAGGTTTCATTAGCAACCCTGTAGCCCTCTACACACTCATTATCCAGAGCACTGACCTGCCCAGTGCCGCCATCTTCTTCTATTCCATCCATCACACACATTGCATAATTTCACATGAGCATTTAGTGGGTTTTTTTTCCTCATTAAAAATGTGTGGATGGATGGATGTGCGGATGGATGTGTGGATGGATGTGCGGATGGATGCGGATGGATGGATGTAAGGGCGTGCGGATGGATGGATTTGCGGATGGATGGGCGTACGGATGGGCAGATGAGTGTGCGGATGACTGGATGGAAGGATGGATGGAAGGATGGAAGGATGGATGGGATGTACAGGTGCATAATGGTACTGCACCTCTGAGAAGTTCTGGAGCAAGGCCTCAGGCAGAAAATCAGAGATGTGAAGCTCAACTGGCGGCCCGGTCCAATTACTCTGAGCGAAAAGTTTCAGACACCCCACTGCCAACGCCAACAGAGCAGTTTCTCTACAACAGACAAGAGATCAGGTAAAAAAAAAAAAAAAAAAAACGCATTTTAACAGCTAATCTTATTACAGCCACTGGATTTAATGAGCTGAAATACACAGGTTGACCCCACCAAAACATCCATCAGGTTAACGTTTGTTGTTTATTTTTGATAACATTTACACACACAGTTGATGTAAATATATAGACCTGAACGGATGAATCAGGTGCCAGCAATGTGCCACCCACTGAAATCAAAGACCTGAGATAGTAATTCTCCTGTACAGTAGAGTCTCCCCAGATGCCATTGAGAAAGGACATTTACATGCAACCCAAATTCACACATTCATGTTTCGCTGCGATCTACAACACGCTATTCTCACAGGAGAGAAAGAAAACGGTTGAGTCAATCTCATTGTGTATTTTGGTGCCTTTAAAATATTACATGAAAAATAAATGAGAATGCACACAACACAACAGAAAGAGAAGATGAGGACAAAAAAAAAAAAAACCACATCTCTCCTGCAATCAACAGCACACAAACATCAATCTACCAGCATCTAATCTCTCAACAGAAAGCATCACTCATTATTCAAGGCATTCTGCTCATTTACAACCACTTTCTGCCTCTCTTACAGAAGCCACAATGAGAGAGGCTGTATAAAAAGAAAAAGAAAGCAAGAGGAGCGTGATCGAGCAGAGGAGAGATAAGAAGAGAAGCACGGCTGAGGAGCGCACCGCAACCTTCCCTTCCTCAACTCGTTCTTTCTCTGGAGAGAAAGGATGTTAAAGTGGGCTTATCGAAAATTAATAATTCATGGCTAAAAGGAAGGGCACAGTGTTTGAACCCTTCTGTATGGTTTTATTCATTCTCTACACAATAAAACGCTCCACTCAGCTGAAGCCACCGACCGCTAAAACTCCTTACATAGCAGTACACAACACATCTACGCTAACTTGTCATGTAGTCAGCTTCCTTAAATCTAATGTGAGCATTCTAATTTTGTGTTTCATGCTTTAAAGGAACACGCAGACTTTTTGGGACTTTAGCTTATTCACCGTATCCCCCAGAGTTAGATAAGTCCATACCTTTTTCATCTCTGTGCGTGCTGTAACTCTGTCTGACGCACCCGCCGCTAGCCTAGCTTAGCACAAAGACTGGAGGTAAACGGCTCCAGCTAGCATACTGCTCCCAATAAGTGACAAAATAACGCCAACATTTTCCTATTTACATGTTGCGATTTGTATAGTCACAGCGTGTACGAATAACAAGGTCACATGAGACAACCATCTTCTAACCGTACACATACTGGGAACTATATTCTCAGAAGGCGAAGCACTGCTACTGCTGCGGAGTGATTTACTCTAACTCTGAGCGAACTCTCTGCTCCTCACCACGGGGCTTCTCAGGTGCTGCGAGCAAATCACTCCGCCCAAGTAGCAGTGCTTCGCCTTATGAGAATATAGTTCCCAGTATGTGTACGGTTTGTAAGGCCCGATATATTGGTCCAATTGCCGGTTCGCCAATACACGGGGAAGGTATCACATGTTCTGTCCTCACTCATGCAAAGTATTGGTTGGTTAAATTTGTAATACATTGATCATATGTATTTACTCGTTACTTCATCTGACTCCATAAATGAAAGGTTTTAATAACATCTGTGCCTCACTAAAAGTGGGCGAATGTATGACTATTCATTTTAACCATTAAATGAACAATGTCAAAATCAGTTAGAATAATCACGTAACAATTTAATATTTCAGATATCAGAGATCAATTCCACAATCAATTCAAATATCTAGAATATTGTTATACATTGGTTACACCAAATAATCTTACCCAGCTTGTAGCCTACCTGAGATAGAGAGAGAGAGAAGGGGAAAGAGAGAGACAGAGAGAGAGAGAGAGAGACAGAGAGAGAGAAAGAGAGAGAAAACACCTATTCCATTCGTGTCCAGCAAAGAAGAGCGCCAGAGAGAGCGCAAACACCTTCTTTTATCCTGTTTGACCAGGTGACATAGGGGATGGGGACAACCACCCTCAAATGCAGGTGACATGGGGGATGGGGGAGACCACCCTCAAATGGCTCTGAACCAGTTCACTCTAAACTTCTATAAACCTTATTTCCTTTTATTTTATCTATCTGGATATGAGATATCTGTACCACTCACTTTGAGACATTTCAAATGACACCAAAAACATAAGTCAATGATAAACATTCAAATTAAACCATGTTCTTGTGTGAGTTCTTAGTTGTTGTGAGAGGAAGTGAGGTTGTATGGGGGAGGTCGAATGTTAATTAGCCAGCAGTGCCCTTTGTCTCATTAGACCAGGCCCCAACCAGTATTTTCAGTCTTACAGGTTAGATGATGTCTGTGTCTCATGTGACCTTGTTATGTGTACACGCTGTGACTAAACAAATCACAACATGTAAATAGGAAAATGTTGTCACTTATTGGGAGCAGTCGGGTCTTTTAAATTTTTTTACAGATCGGGCGTTGGTCGGACTCGGGCTCATTTAGCTCCTTTCATCGTGCCCATAATATACGTGCAGAGCGCAGGCTACTGTATGAAATATTGTTATATTGATAATATTATAAATATGCAACGCAATATGCGATTACGCGAGTAACGCGACGCGCGTGCAATGCATTAGGTGACAGTTGACCATGGAGAGCATCAGGGAGAAGTTGGAGCGTGGGGAGTTACTAAAAGTTCCCAATACTTCAGGAAAAGCTGCATTTTGAAAGTTTTGATTTGATTACCACAACAAACAATGAGCCTGAAGCCTTCAACAGTGGATGCTATTTTTCTTCACAACGCTCGCGAATAAACAGTGAATGAGCCTACTCAGTTCAACGGATTTTTTTTTCTTTATTATATTTTTATTATTATTTAACGTTAGCTAGTTGGCGTTAGCTACTGCATGCTTATGCTTCTCTGTAATGGACAGTCTGTATTAATATTTGTGGGCATAATTGTCGGTGGTGGTAGTTATGTTTGAGGCCTATAATAAAATTTTACCTAGTAAAAGTGTGTATGTGTGTGCGTCTAGCAGAGACAGCGTGCATCAGATAGTTGCGAAAAATTGCAGACGTTTTCGGGCTGGGGCCGGATTAGGGCTTGAACACCACGGGCCAGGTCTCGGTTAGGGCTGGATGTTTTGCCCTGTGCAGGGCTCTAAGCAGTATGCTAGCTGGAGCCATTTACCTCCAGTCTTTGTGCTAAGCTAGGCTAGTGGTAGGTGCGTCAGACAGAGTTACTGCACGCACGGAGATGAAAATGGTATGTATGGACTTATCTAACTCTGGGGGATACGGTGAATAAGCTTAAGTCCCAAAAAGTCAGTTAATCAGTGCAAAAGAGACTCAAAATACTCCAATCATTTTGATCATACATAAGTGTTATACATCATTCAAATTTTTTTGGGTACACTCACAATAAAAACAAAGTGTTGTGCTTTTCGCAAAATAAAGGATTTTCTTCTCAAATTGAACCATTAATTAAAGGCATTCAACATTGCAGTATAATTGAAAGCTATCACAACATTTAATTTAAGTGTACATCAAACAATCTTCACATAAACCCATTCATAGTCATAAATGTGACATGTAGCTGTGCCTTTAATAAATCAGGGCTCAACGGTACGTTTTTTTTTTTCTTCTGCTGGCCCAGTCTGGCCGATTCAGACTTTTCCCTGCCCTGCTAAAATGCACCAATTTGTTTTTTAATTGTTTTTGACCCATGTAACCTTTTCAGGTAGGTCTAACAGGTAAATATACAGAAATTGAATAATCAAACACTGCACAGTCTTCACTGCATAAATTAAATATAGATTAATCATTTTTTCAAGCTACAAAAGTTATACTGTCAAGAGCAGTGAGTGATTTTCTCTTTGTCAGCACGTTTATTAGGCTACTGTCACTTTAAGACCTGAAGCATATGATGCAGATCGGATACACTTTCTATTTTCTCACAACTGTTTTACGTTCATTAAACACTTTAACTCATTTAAGACTGCATACGTAGATATTCAACAAAACAGCAATTTTTACAGATCTGTGTTACTGTCTGTTTAAGCGTGAAAGAGAACTCTGAAATGGCATTCAGTGTTCGCATTTCAGGTGTTTGTTCACTTCACTAGGGCCCTATGATTTCCGTGATGCGAAATACACAGACGGAATAACGGAATCCAATCATAAAAACGGAATTTACTGTATAACGCGGAATTTCACGTAATTTGTAAATTCTTGGATGAATAAATCAAAAGTAGGTCAGTACACTTAACTCAAATCACGATATAGACTAGTGTATCTGTGTGAATGACATTTCCCACACACACACAGAAGCACGTGTGATGCTCGCAGTTTTCATCCTCTGCTGCCTCACTCACTATACGAGTACATGACTGCATGAATTTCATCTCCAGAGCTGCTCTGAGAGTCACTTCATCAGCATTTTAACAAACTATCGAGAAAAACGATCGTCATTTTATAAACACACAGAAACTCAAAGGTCTTCACAGCAACCAGTCAAAATAAGTTCGCTTTAACCTGATGAAATTATGACAGAAATACATTAATGTTTTAATAAAAGACAAAAATGTAATTTAACCTCTAAAATGGGAGTACAAAAAAAAAAACACAAATTAAACATTCAAAGAAAAAAAAACAAATCCAGAAAAATTCAAATGGAAAAAAAATATTTTGGAAAAAATTTAAACGTGCACCAGTACAGATTTTAGTTCTTTTTTTTGCATCTTATTGCGCTTGAATAATTTGTTAGTAGTTAAAAGAATGATAGCGTGATCATAATTTAGGGAAGCCAAAGGATGGCAGAATTTTTTTTATTTTTTTTATTATTATATATCTATCTATATATATCTATATCTATATCTATATCTATATATATATATATATATATATATATATATATATATATATATATATATATATAGAGAGAGAGAGAGAGAGAGAGAGAGAGAGAGAGAGAGAGAGAGAGAGAGAGAGAGAGAGAGAGAGAGAGAGAGAGAGAGAGAAATCTAAGAAAGGAATTTATAACAATTCGCCTATCAATAAATCAGAAATGTTGTATTTACAATCTCAGTGGTGCTAAATAAGTGGTGATGTATTTACAATCACAGTGCTACATAATTCATAGCCAATTATAGGAAACAGTACAAATAAAACCATTAAATCACAATAAATAAGACATTTCAGTCCATACAACAGAACTCATTTAAATAGCGCTATTTAAGTAAATCTGCTGCAATAAAAAAAAAAGCACAATAAGTGTATCTAATTGAGGACATCTTTAGCCAGTAGTGTAATTTAAACGAATAGAATTACAGTTTCACTAATTAAATTTGTCCTCATTTGCATTTAGATTCTAATGAATTTAATTAACTCACTTAAATGTGTTACACAGAACATGCATGTGCCTGCAGCATTTAGAAGTACAAAAAGAATGTAAATGAATATTTCTCATTATGGTGAAATTCATGGAGTTCAATAGTGCAGAACAGCACATTTAAAAATGCCATGATCTTTCTGCAAGTACAGTTCATTTGAAAGAAAGCCATCATATGTCCTAAATCCTCACCTGTCACTCCTCTGGTCTTCAGTGGCATTGCTCAGGTAAGACAGCACCTGTCTCTCCAGATAGGCCTCAATACAGTCACCCTCTTCAGGAGCACCTCCCAGCAGCCCCTGCACCGCAGAGCTGAAAAGCACAGCCTCGAAATCTCCCTCACACACCAACTGCAGCAACGAACCTCCATCTGAACACACACAAGGGGAGAGTAGCTGAAGATATACGCTCAGACACACCAATGCGTTTATGGTTTGTTCCTGAAAATCACTTTTAGCACTCATTTCTGAAGTGCCAGTGCCTAACAGAGAGAGAGAAACATGATTCTCACCTCACTGTCATATTTAAAAACTGAAACAAATGCAGAATATTCTGTTCTCGAGCTCTTTAATAAGATCTCAACTATGAACATTAGGTGTATGTGTATGAAGAGAATTAAAATCTTTGATACAGGCTTCTTGACTGCAGGGAAAAAGTGGTCGATCATGAAAATACAATTGTGAGAACGTGGGATGTCACAAAGGGTCCTCATTTTTAATGATTGTCCATATTTTTGTTATTGGTTATGGTATTAATTTTGACAGTACCTTGCGCTCTTAAGTTTTTATTTATTTTAGACATTATTAAACAACATTTTAACCTGAAATGTTTATTATTAAAATAATATAATATTATTATTATTATTATTATTATTATTATTATTATATTTTAACAGAAGAGAAGTAAAAATTAAGTAAAAAAAAAAAACAGTAAAAAATCGTTTCATTTGTAAGTTACCTTATGATATTCTATACAGTGAAAAACTGTAAATGGTTTAACATTATGTAATTTTACTGTAAAATAGGAAAAAATTAAAAGATACTGGTAATATCCTGCCAGGACAACATTAAGTTTACTTTCTTTTAAAGGAAATGCAATTTTCTTTAACCCTAAAAAACACCACAATCAATGGGTAATTCAAACTACAAGTAAAACATCATATTCATATTGTATAGGCTATACGGGAAAATTCATATTAAAACATTATATTGGGTCTATTTTTACCGACTTTTCTTAGCTGCGTTTTCATTACCCTTCAAATTGCGCAAACTGAAATTGTGAATTGAAAATATGCCCAATGAAAACCAACATCCATTTAGCAAAAACTCCCATTTATATAAATGGCAAAAAAGTTTACGCTAGCATGAGGTGGTTTTTCAGGCAATTCGAAAAAGGAAGATTTCACAAAACTGCAATGGAAAGTTTTTTTGCATTTACAGGTTACCCGGCGTACGTAAAAGTCAATCATTCATAGAGAAGGTGCGGTATGTTTGGACAGAAGACGAGACAGTGTTCTTTATTAAACTCAAAGACAAAAGAATTACATGAATACTGGATTCTAAACAACAAAGAAATGCCACAATTTATCAAAACCTCAAAGCAGATAGGAGGTAGAAACACCCAGAAACACCTCATTTGTGGCCGCTCCCAAGTATAAGGGCCTACGTCTCCTTCGATTAAAACTAATGGCTAGTGCGGTGGCTGCGATATATATATATAAACCTACCAACATCCGAGTACATCAAGTAGTACATCAAGATGTAATGCGACTAACAAAGATATCTACTCACAAATGTGTAAACAAATGATTTTAGTTAGTTCACCCAAAATGAAAATTCTGTCTTTAATTACTCATCCTCGTTCTAAACCCGTAAGACTTTCGTTCATCTTTGGAACACAAATGAAGAATTTTCTGAAGAGACTTGGTTGCTTTATATGATTAACATATTGAATTTAGGCTTTTATTGACATATAAACATTGATCAGCGAACATAAACAGAAGCTCAACCGAACTTGCTTGACGCGCAAGAACAAACCTCTTGCGGAAGCTCAAAAGTGCTGCGTAACACACGACAATAAACCTCACTGGTTGTTGTGGAAGATCAAACGTGCTGCGTAACACACATTCATGTTCCGAAGATGAACGAAAGTCTTACAGGTTTGGAATGACATGAGGGTGAGTAATTAATGACATTGTTTTCATTTTTGGGTGAACCATCCCTTTATATGTCCAGGTCTACTACACAAATACAACTTAAGTTCACTTCCAAACTCCTCAAGATCAAACTCAAATTCAGTTTCAGCCACTTGCATAAGAGGAAAAAAGGAAACTCAAACAAAAAGGAGAGCAGCAGAAGTACACCTGCAAGAAATGTGTGAACCGTGAAATTAAATAGTTCATTGTACACAAAGAACCGGCCTGAAAAAGCTCTCAATCAGAAAAACTGTTTATTTATACCAAACATGCAGTTCCTTTAAAGCACTTTTTTTCTGGTGAACGATGCTGCAAATATGCCACAAAGAGTCAAAAGCAAATACTTATTTTTGTTTTATCCTCAGGCAGTTATAATAAACCCATGAGGACATTATATATGGAGAGCGACTCTGAATTAAATGGATCCTTATTTGATTATAGTATAAAGTGCCTTGAATTCAGTTTAGATCTTGGATTACTTCGCTTCCCTTTGCAGATACAAAATGGTGTCACCTCTGATACGATGAAGAAAGCTGCACTATTTCTAGAAGAATACTTCGCTTTGAGCCACTTCACTCAGTCGTTGATCTCTTCTGAGGAGAAACTGGAGTGAATAAATGTGACTGAATGAGGACAGACTGATATAGCTTTACTGAAGATCAGATTGACATTTCAGACACTATCCTATGAGTTACACATTAATCACTCCTGAGGTTGATGTTCGAGAGAGAGAGAGAGAGAGAGAGAGAGAGAGAGAGAGAGAGAGAGAGAGAGAGAGAGAGAGAGAGAGAGAGAGAGAGAGAGAGAGAGAGAGAGAGAGAGAGAGAGAGAGAGAGAGAGAGAGAGAGAGAGAATGCAATGTAGGATGTATACAAATTACTAACAGTTACAATATACATAATACACTGTACACAGCTATTTGTCACACCACTTCAGCACATTAAACTGACAGAGAGATGGGGGCGATAGATAATGTATGAAATGAGAGGCAAGCAATAAAAGTAGTAATGAAATCATAATATAGACTAATTGTGGGCGTTCTTGCATTCCCTCTGCCTGGGTTTTTTATTTTTTTAAGTACACTATGGCCAATGCTTCACATCCAGACCACACCATCAGTGTTGCATTTTAAAGACGACTTGTATAATCAAAGCAGTAGCCTATACTTGAAATACTAATATAACCAGCAACATCAACATTAGACCGCAATTGACATAGTAACAGATCTTGGTTAACTTCCGAGTCAGGCATGATGAATAACTTGCAGTTCAGTAATAAGCAATTGAGATAAATCCAGAACCGTTGTGTTACCGGTTCACTCGAGTCATTCGTTCAGGAATCATACTACACTTGCGCATGCACTCATGTCTATGTTTGTGGTCTACTTTTGTGGAACCAGTTCGTAAGAGTCAATAATTTGGGAATTGGACTACATTGGCCGCGCTGTATTTTGAGTCATTTGTTCAGGAAATGAACTTCACTGTATTTGTTTGATTTACCAAAAGAATCGTCTCTTATGCCTATTTTCTTCAGCAATCCAAATACAGGACAGGTGCTTCTCAATCGGAAGGCTGCATATCTCGGCTGCCATATCATCAAGCTCTGTCGAAGGACGTTTCAATTTGAAGGATCGTTTGAAGGCAGCATTCGTTTCGCATCCTTCATTTGGCTTATTTTGAAGTGTGTCCTTCGCATCCTCCATTTACCCGCAATCCTTTGCACACATTCCAATTCCAAAATGATTCACCGGAAATTGAAGTGGCACTGAACTTGTCCAATTTCACTATGTAATGCAAGACAAAAAAAATTTGGAGATAAAGGCATGATGTTTTCTTTTCTTTTGTAAATGAATCACATAATGTTAAACTGTGCATAATGTAATCCACTGGGAGACCACAGATGGTTGTAATTACCTGTACTGCATTAATAGAAGGTCAGTTTAAATAAAAGATTTTTTTTATAAAACATGGGGGCAGAAACATTTATGATGTAGCCATGTGTGCACTGTCAAGACTTCTCATTGTTTAATGCGGAGGATGACTCTAGCCCACAAGACTCCGGAGGACTGGACTAGGAAAGACCCAGCCTCACTAGGGTGCAGCCTTCCGTGTAAGAAACACCCTATTTTGGCTCCGCTGCATTTTGATTCATTAAAAAGAACTGGCAAAATTTGTTCAGGAACCTAACATCACCTAACTGGGTGCATCTCAATTAGCTCCCTAGTTCAGAAGTCAGGGCACTGATCAGAGAGTCGGCCATTATAAGGGCTGTCTCAGGCCCTGTCCCAAATGGCACGCTTCGGCTGGATCCCAAATGGCACACTTCATATGGACTCGCGGTCTCGTGGCCTTAAATTGCACTTTCGGTCTTGTGGACTTAATATGGCTGCCGCGTGCACGTGTCCATTTAGTCCAAGAGACAGTAGGGTATCCCATTTGTCATTTTAGGTTTCAGAAGGGTGCTCGCGAACGCACACTTTTGCCGAGCCCGCACTGAAGCGAGCTCCGCAGCAGATTTCTTCCCGACAGTCAAAGCGGCGTTACGTCAAAAAAAAAGTGTGGACTCGTAGGAAGACCGCGAGTGCTTAGGGTACCATCTGGGACAGGGCCTCAATCGCGAAATCCTTCCAGTGCACTAGACTGTTTGCTCTCTAAAAATATCCCACAATGCACCGCAAAAAAACTAGGAAGCATCAATGCTCACTATGCTCCCTTACTAGAAATTACACCACATTTCTGAATGGGATAGTTCACCCAAAAATGACATTTTTTCACATTCTTCCAAAACTGTAACGTTACGAGTTTCTTTCTTCTGTTGAACACAAAAGTAGATACTTTAAAGAATGTTGGTAAACAGACAGCTGATGGCACCCTTTGACTTCCATAGTATAGGGAGGGGAAAAAAACTATGGAAGTCAATGGGTGCCATCACCTGCTTGTTTGTTTAATAATTAATGCCTAAGTTGTTTACATTACATTTACATGTAATCATTGACCAGATATACTGATTCACGAGCGGAATGAGACGCCCTCTTTGCTTGAATGACTAAAAGAATCGACCCTTAATTATATCTTGCTCGGGAACCGGACTACATTAGCAACGCTGTATTTTGATTCACTAAAAAGAACCGGCTAAAAGAGTCATTTGTCCGGAACAACAACTATATTTGCTTAATTCACTAATAGAATCGACTCTTAAGACTCTTTTATTCAGGAATCGGATTAGATTCGTCATTCAGAACCAACTCGGAGTCATCTGTTCGAAATGGAACTACATTCGCTGCACGGATTAGATTCGATAAAAGTACTGCTCATTAAAGTCATGCGTTCGAATATCGCACTACATGCTGTATGTTTCGCGCTGTAGAATCTGTAGTGGTGGTGCGGTGCCGCTGAGTCGTAAAGCAAGAAACACTGCCCGTGTATTTAGTATGGTGTTCCGTTCCGTCCGCATCAATAGGTTCGGGGGAACAGTTAACGGAACAATAATTTAAACAACATTCTTTCATGACAATAATTTTAACTATATGAGTTCAATAAGTTCCGCTAATTAAAAAATAAAAAAATTAACTCAAATGTGTTGCGCCCCTCTTTATTAACACGTCCTGCTGAGTGGACGCCCACTTAAATTAACACGGGCACATAGGAGTGTGTACATGCGGCTTTGTTCTAAAACTGTGAGCTAAAAAACAGCTCATTTTCTCTCATGCACATGCTCACCTCGACATCAATAGAATACACGGGCATCTATCCTCATATGTCCGGCTGTCAGATGCGCTAAAGATGCCCTCACAAATCCTCCAATCAGTCAATACACTGATACAGAAGTTATGCTGTCAGAACGCTGTCAAATGCCGCTCGGTTCACAGTCTGTCTGGACTCAGTCCTGTGCGTCGGCGCGGCGCTGAGATTTCAACACACATGCGGCACATTTAAACCACGTGAGAATTACTGCTGCGTCCAGCAAACACTGATCAACTAGCACGCAAAACATCCACAACAATAACCGAACAGATCCAAACCCGTATTATCCATAGCTGGACGAAACCATCAACATCAGCCAATATCGTCATCTCAAAAGCACATCATGTAAGATCTCTGCCGCTGTCTCTTACCTGCGGTGCTGAAGCCGATCTGTTTCCAGTCCGGACCTGGACTCAGTCCGCCCAGAACCGCCGCCTCCAGCTGCAGCATCATCATCCTCCTCGTCAACCCTCAGAAGAGAACTAAAACACGCGTCACGTCGCTCGAGACCTGCTCTGTGTGAATGTAAGATGCGATTGCGAAGGGTTCGTGTGCTCACTCTGATGTGTTTGATTTCTGCCCATGTGCTGTAAGTGTCATCAGTGAGCAGCCATGACAGCAACGTGGTGCATTATGGGATACTTAATAAGGAAGCGCCGCCAAGGGAGCGTCGAAATTTGACCAGGCGCTCAAATGAACGCAACGTTAATCAGTGTTAGGTTACTTTAAATCTATCACACGATTGAAATAATATCTGATTTGTATGCAAATTCGAATTGTAGGCTAATTAACCATTCTATTGTTTTCTGTTCATTTTTTTTTACTTGTATCCGCTCTCCGGTAAATAATACGATAATGTCCAGACGGTCTAAAAACAAACACAAAAAAAGGAAATATTAACTTTTATTCAAATGTATCATGTTATGACCTTTCACCTCTGGCCTTGCATAATTTATTTTTATTAATTTATTCATTGTTTTATCAAATTCAACCCCACTGTTTTTATATTATTAGGATAGATACTATTTAATTTTAGAATAATAATATAAGTACAACTTTTGTAGTCAAATTCCCAGTGTAAATTCCCACTTTTTTGTTATTACAGTTACAGCTCTCTTTTGTATAAGAGAGCTTAAAATGATAAAAGTTGAAAACTTTTTAGTTTGTATTTGTGCTGCTAACCATGGAACTTGGAATGAAAAAAAGATGAAAGAATATGCTAAACTGCATGCTGAAAGAGCGAGACAGAGCCAGAGATTCTTTTCTTTTTGTTTGGAGAAACTTTTATTCAGTCAGCGAGCCCTTTTCCTCTTATCATTCTTCTCATGTTAATTATATTTGTCCTTTTTACCAATAAAGCATTTGATTAATTTAAGCAGACACAGAGCTGTGATGTGAATATAAAAGCTTCCTGACAGACAGAGAAACAAGCGCGCAGCCATCTTTAGAATTTTGAGTTTGAACTTTTGCGGTTGTCCTGTATTTTTCTTACTATATACAGTAATTACGGACCGGTCTACGAGACATAAATTAAGCCTTTAAATAAAAGGGATATTGAGCTGTTTACACTGTTATAGAGCCTACATGGCGGACACATTCTTTCTATTCTACATACACGGCAACGGTCGCGATATGACGTCACACTCTGCGCGTATGTTTTAAATAACACTTTTTAATTAACCACTTATAGTGTTTATTACAAATAAATTACTAAATGCTAAAAATTAATACATGTAAATGAACAAAAAAATGCGTTGCATTTACAATCCTGTGAAAACACCGTGGTGACAAATCAGCTCCTCCTCCAAACCGGGGCTGCATATACGAAATCGCAGACTTCCTTACCAATAGGTGAAAAACGTATGAAAGAAGTAGCCTATGTCCGAATAAAAGAATACGCAAAAAATAACCGGATGACCTACTTCCAGCGAGATTCTGAAGTGTGCATTCGATGGACACTTTACTATCCCACGAGGTCACGGGAGAGGATTTGTGAATGTCAGTGAAGCGATAATTGAGGCTAGCTAGGTTACATGATAATGACAGCTATCATACACTTGAACTATATAGAACATGCTTTTTTAGCAGTCTTATAGTTATTACTTTTTCAAAATAAGTAGCCTTGGGCCCTAACTTTACTCAGAGTATGATTTTGGATGCATGCAGCCCAGGTCTCTATTAGGACCCCAAGCAATCCCATTGGCTCAAATTAATTTTAATTGACACTCTCTTTAGCACATGATTACAATTCCTACAAAATGATAAATGCTGTTTGAACTATAATGACCATTAATGTCTGTATTTGTTAGCTTATGTACTAGCATAGCATACAGATACCGATTAGCATGATAGCTTAGTTAATATGCACGTTTGCACTTGCCCTACATGTATTTACAATCATCTTTAATGTAGCTACATGTTAAATGTCCAAATATTCCAGTTATAAAAAGAATGTCATTATTTTCATTTATTTATGTAATAGATTATTATTATATTATTATTTATTAATTATTAATTAACAGTTTATCAAGTGAAATAAATGTTCAGTTTGTGTTATGCACCACTATATAACCTATACATATTTTAAATTAATATCGTTCATATTTAATTAGTATAATAATTTACTTACATAGTTGACAGAGACCAAGTTTCGAGGGAGGACCCGATTTGTCACCCGACCTTCATAATGTGGAAACACAAACCGGAAGACAGAACAAAAAAAGGGCCGGGTCTACATCTATATCTGCACCAAATGACTGACTGCTAGCATAAGGGAACCTGAGGGGACTGTTGACTTCTGGACTGGAGCCCTCCTGTTCTGTCTCTCTCATGCCTCTGATGCTTCTGGCGTTAGTAGAAGGTCATTCTCTTTATAAAAATCAAGCAGATGATTCGTCTTGATTATATGAGTGGCTGAGGACTGCTGGAGTCCGGAAGGTTTGGCAGTGTGTAACGTATGTTTGTGAGTGTGTGTCAGATATAAGGATAGACCCCCCCACAGGTTGAAAATACATTCACACACTCAAATGCATAATGATGTATTAAACGTAAAATGACCACGATGGAAACGGTGACCCATTACATCAAACATGACATTTGTGCATTTGTGATCACATATTGTGCAGGACATTTTTTATACTTAAATGACTTTCTGCTTGTTTCTTGTTTTGGTTTAAGCTATTTTTTTATGCGGATTCTAACATGGTGCACTTCAATTTGTCAGTTCCACTTAATTACATTCTATAGCTGTTTTCAATCGCTCTTCCTCTCTCTCGAGCAGTAAGGAAAGGTAATTACAGAGGCGAGATATGGCTGTATTGTAATACTCATTAGTATAGAGAAATGTCTGGCTGTTGGATCAGAACAAGAATGCAATGTGAACTATGGGTTTCTTTATATGTGGGCAGCTTCTTTTTATGCATTTAGTTTTTTGCTTTTGCATTTGCTGAAGAACTCATTACTGAGTACTGAATACTCTCTCGCTCTCTAATTGTACAAAATACAATTTACAATGTAAATTATGTAACAAAACGTACTTCAACCTTACATTTATATTATATTCAACAAAATACTTCAAAAGAAAAATATTGTTAAAAGTTTTGTAACAAAAAAATTACGAGTGATCTTTTTGTTGTAAATTATGTATATTAACATTATGTTACATTATAGGCCCTATCATGCAGAGAAGCGTCAGTTTTTCAGCTTGCAAATTCCGTCATGTAAATAGCAAATCCGCCATGGCGCGAGCACAACTGGCTTTTAAAGGGAATGGGAGATTAGGCTCTGATTGGTTTATTGCACGTTACGCCCAAAACACACCCATTACTCATTAAGAGAATAAGGATAATCCCAGAGCCCGTCTACGGAGAGCCTGCCCACTCCCTATTAAGTCCTATTGTACCGAATTTTGGTTGTAGTTCCAACAGAGTTCCACTGGGGGGCGATCGCCATGAGTGCAGAATGAATGGGAGTCTATGAGGCTAGCCCAGGGGTGTCCAAACTCAGTCCTGGAGGGCCACTGTCCTGCAGAGTTTAGCTCCAACCCCAATTAAACACACCTGAACCAGATAATCTGACCTTGATTATCTGGTTCAGGTGTGTTTAATTGGGGTTGGAGCTAAACTCTGCAGGACAGTGGCCCTCCAGGACTGAGTTTGGACACCCCTGGGCTAGACGGCTAAATGTGTCTCTTTCACCCGATTGCCATTGAGAAATCTCATATTCGATAGTAGGTTTTGCAAGTTCAACATGGGTTATAGGTCGAAAGTTGAATGAATGAGTACTTATGTCCTTTCGATTTCTTACAGGTTGAGTTGTTGTTGGCCATAACACGCTAGCATTCTGCTAATGAACGCTGATTGGTCAGTGAAGGACTGATTATGACCAGAGATACCGCTTGATGGCATCGTGGCATCCGAAGCGGGACCAGAAACAAACAAAACAAAAACTCGTCTAGCACGTGTATTTACCTGTGTCAGCTGTGTTGTCGATGCCTGGAGAGAAAAGAAAGTGCAGGGTGCGAAAGCACCAAAGTGACTGAAGGATTGCCGTAAAGCAGTATCTCTGGTCGTACGATGTGTATGACGTCATTGACACTTTAAAAGACTTTTTAAAGCAAATAAGTGACTCTAAAAAATCTAACACCCAGCAATGTGCAATTTCTTTGCATCTCCTTTCAAATACAATATTCAAATTACTAGACAAAAAATTATATCCTGAGAAAAGTGGATTTTGAGGGGTATACTGCCATAGACCTCCATTCATTTTGCACTCGTCCTGTGAGCGCCCTCATATGGAATCAAAGTGGAACTGCAACCATTTCAGAAGCCGGAAGTGTACTGAGAGTGAAACTTCTCGCCTTATTAGCATAGACAGTATAAGAAGTGGACAGAGCCATCTCATTGGAACTCAATAGGGGTTATGCGCAACATACTTCCGGGTTCTACAAAACGGGTATAACTACTTCTGGTCGTCAGCTACTGAGGTAAACACAGCGTAGGAATTGCGACCTTTTATAGCCGGTGTTTACAGGAGCTACCCATTCTATCCATTTCAGATGTACATCGTATTGCCAAACGGACTTCCAGAGCCCCGAGTACTCCGTTAGATAAAGGATTTAAGTTTTTACGCCTCCTCATTTATTCATGATTATGAAGGTATGTAAGTTAGTATATGTAGCTTTTGCTAATGGCACCCGATGTAGAGTTAGCTAACTATCAGTAAGTTAGTTTAGACTTGTATGCTATCATAGTAGTTTAACCTTTTATATTTGCTTGCAGACGATTAAAACAATCAAATGAAGACTGCATTTTATTTTTTTTATAAAAAAATTTTTTCTGAGACTTAAGCATTCGTGACATTTTAATTAAAACAGAAATAAGAATTGTATTCTAAAAAAAGCACAAAATAAGTTACCTCAGAGATCATCTACCGCTGCAGATGCGTACGGTAATGCAAACCGGAAATGTTTATACCTGTTTTCCGGTTCGAACGTTGG
Organism: Rutilus rutilus; assembly: GCF_951802725.1. Lineage (NCBI taxonomy): Eukaryota > Metazoa > Chordata > Actinopteri > Cypriniformes > Leuciscidae > Rutilus > Rutilus rutilus. Next base: position 18,829,127 of record NC_140226.1, on the reverse strand, counting down.
GCGTTCCGCATAACCCCTATTGAGACAAGTGAAGCCAGAGCCCGTCTACGGAGAGCCTTGGCACTTCCTATTAGCCCCATTGTATCGATCTTGGTTGCAGATCCATTAGAATTCCACTGGAGGTGATCGCGGGCGAGTGCAGACTGAATGGGAGTCTATGGGGCTAGACGGCTAAATGTGTCTCTTTCACCCGATTCCCGTTGAGAAATCTCAGATTTTATTGTAAGTTTTGCAAGTTCAACATGGGTTATAGATCGAAAGTTGAATGAACGAGTACTTATTTCTTTTCGATTTCTTACAGGTTGAGTTGTTGTTGCCCATAACACGCTAGCATTCTGCTATTGACATTTTAAAAGACTTTTTAAAACAAATAAGTGACTCTAAAAAATCTAACACCCAGCAATGTGTAATTTCTTTGCATCTCCTTTCGAATACAACATTCAAATTACTAGACAAAAAATTATATCCTGAGAAAAGTGGATTTTGAGGGTTTTTCGCCATAGACCTCCATTCATTCTGCACTCGCCTGCGAGCGCCCCCGCATGGACAGAGACGTGTTACTGCAACCAGTCCAGAAACCGGAAGTAAGCAGAGAGTGCCAATAGGGGTTATGCGGAACATACTTCCGGGTTCTACAAAACGGGTATAACTACTTCCGGTCGTCAGCTACTGAGGTAAACACAGCGTAGGAATGGCGACCTTTTATAGCCGGTGTTTACAGGAGCTACCCATTCTATCCATTCCAGATGTACATCGTATTGCCAAACGGACGTCCAGAGCCCCGAGTACTTCGGTAGATAAAGGATTTAAGTTTTTACGCCTCCTCATTTATTCATGATTATGAAGGTATGTAAGTTAGTATATGTAGCTTTTGCTAATGGCACCCGATGTAGAGTTAGCTAACTATCAGTAAGTTAGTTTAGACTTGTATGCTATCATAGTAGTTTAACCTTTTATATTTGCTTGCAGACGATTAAAACAATCAAATGAAGACTGCATTTTATTTTTTTTATAAAATTTTATTTTCTGATACTTAAGCATTCGTGACATTTTTATTAAAACAGAAATAAGAATTGTATTCTAAAAAAAGCGCAAAATAAGTTACCTCAGAGATAACCTACCGCTGCAGATGCGTACGGTAATGCAAACCGGAAATGTTTATACCCGTTTTCCGGTTCGAACGTTGGGCGTTCCGCATAACCCCTATTCTCTTCCTATTAGACATTCTCTGGTGAAGCCTATTTTTAGCGATTTTTTTAGGACTTCCGTTCCTGACGCGCAGACTCAAATTGAGCTTGACGACGTAGATGTGACGTGAGCAACCGTCTGTCTTCTAGTGGCTGTGGCATGAGAAATCTGAATCATTCCCTTCCGAAACTTGCAGAGACCTGTGAGTAGGAGCTGTCCATGAACTTGGAGCAGGAGAAACTTTTGCTAGGTATTCTGATTAATTATTTTGTCATTTTGCCTCCACGTCCCCCCGATTGCCCGCGAGCTTCTCCTCCTGTCCATACGGTAATCTCTATACTGTGCGACAGAGAGTCGCGTAGTTATGACGCAATCGTTAGCCTACTTTTACAAAAACCATAGACAGTAAAAGAAATGGACACAGCGACCCCATTGGAACTCAATTGAGACAAGTGAAGCCCATTTTTAGCGATTTCTTAGCACTTCCTTTCCTGACGCGCAGACTCAAACCGAGCAAAGCGTTACACGGACCACGTGAGCAACCCGTCTGTCTTCTAGTAGCTGTGCCAAGAGAAATCTGAATCATTCCCTTCCGAATCTTGCAGAGACGGAGAGTGTGAGTAGGAGCTGTCCATGAGCTAGGAGCAGGAGCAACTTTTGCTAGGTATTCTAATTAATTATATTGTCATTTTGCCTCCACGTCCCCCCGATTGCCCGCGAGCTTCTCCTCCCGTCCATACGGTAATCTCTCTACTGTGCGACAGAGAGTCGCGTGGTTATGACGCAATTGTTAGCCTACTTTTACAAAAACTGCTTCTACGGGGCCATAACATAAGCTACAAGGTAATGGAGCATTTTATACATTGTCGTGTTTCTTTAGAAATAAATAATGGACAAATGGAGTCTTTAAACGCCTCAGATGTAAAGTTATTCGCTGTCAAAGTGACGCCAAAATGAATGGGAGTCAATGGGATGCTAACTGCAGGTGAAGTTCTGCTACAAGATGGCGGCACGCGGCCGACTTCAACTTCCGGTCGACTTCCTTCCCCCCTGACAAAAACTGCTTCTAAGGGACAGAAACGTAAGATACAAGGTAATGGAGCATTTTATACATTGTCGTGTTTCTTTAGAAATAAATAATGGACAAATGGAGTCTTCAAACGCCTCAGATGTAAAGTTATTCGCTGTCAAAGTGACGCCAAAATGAATGGGAGTCAATGGAATGCTAACAGCAGGTGAAGATGGTGGCACGCGGCCGGCTTCAACTTCCGGTCGACTTCCTTCCCGCTTGCTTATTAGACATTCTCTGATAATCCTTTTAGACCATGTGCGCCGACCATTTTCCCAGTATTTAAACTAGCAAAAGTGGATTCTGACACGCCCTAAGTGCACTTGCGCCGTGCGCTTTAGACCATGTGCTTAGATCGTTAAAATGGTGCACTTTATGTTATTTAGTTAAAATAAAAAAAATAAAAAAAATAAATACAAATTTAGTTAAAGGGGGGGTGAAACACTCAGTTTCAGTTAATCTCATGTTAAGCTTGAGTACCTATAGAGTAGTATTGCATCCTTCATATCTCCAAAAAGTCTTTAGTTTTATTATATTTATAAAAGAAAGATAGGCTGTACCGAGTCTTTCCGGAAAAAAACGAGCGACTGGAGGCGTGCCGTGTGGGCGGTGCTTACGCGCCGATAGCTAACAACACACAGACATTTGAAGCAGTTTTACTCACCGCCTGCGAACCGCAACGCACGACCGTGAACCTTTATCGTTGGGACTGCTGAATCCGGTGTCAAACTGGGCCTTGTTTATAAAACAATCATCGTCGAAATGCAGGGAACAAACAAAGTCCTGTGACTGCAGCGAGCACAGCGCTTTGATGGGCGTACTGCTTTCGCTCTCTCGCTCTGGTCTACGGGTGCGCGCGCGCCCTTCCAGGAGAAGGGCCGCCCCATCTGACGTCACACATGCCCATACTCGAAAAAACTTTCCGAAACTTGTGACAAACCGGAAGGAGTATTTTTGCCACAGAAATACTCCATCAAACGTACAACTTAATTTTTGAAACTTTGTCCATGTTTAGCATGTGAATCCAACTCTTTAACAGTGTAAAAAACTCAGTATGCATGAAATAGCATTTCACCCCCAGCATTTCACAATAGCATTTTATAGTATTGTCATATATTGCCATATATTTACTTTGTAAAAAATGATATGATCAATAATTTGACAACATATGTTTTTAAGATTTTTCAACACATTTTTAAGTCAGTTTAATGTAATTTAAGTTGCAATGACAAACATACAAGCTGACTACTTAAAAATTTAAGGCAGCAATTATTATTTTTACAGTGTACATTTTTTTTTTTTTTTTTTTCTAGAGTAGGTTACTAATGGCCACTATTCTGTCTCAGCACTGTACTTGCTGCACTCAAAAATGTCTTGGTTCTCCAAAAAGGGACCAGTAAAAGTAAATGAATTGAACTACACCATGTTTACACCGAGGGACAACTTAGGTAGAAACATCAGCATCGTCTAATATCACTCATAATAAAGGTCAGTCAGCAGTTAGGACCACATATACTTCAGCTCCTTCATATTAACTTGGGGAGAGTTTTGTGTTGTTTACAGCTCCTGGATACTGTCAGTGACTAAGCCTCATATTAAACACAAGAGAAAACCACACTGAAATGATTCAACAGCCTCATGAAAGCACAGCACACATGGGTAACTCTCTCTTTCTTTTTGCCTACATCTCCCCTTTCCCTCCCAATCTGCATTATTTAAATCTTAAGCACTGTGTGAATTTCTACGCGAGCGATCGATGGGCTCAGACCTCCAAGTAGCTGCTGGAATAGTGAAAAAGTACGCAAAAGGACGTCTTTAGTCCCTCATAGTGATTTATCTCAGTGGCCACTGGAGTCTAATTTACCGAACTGTCAACTGCACACCGGTCCTCAAATGATTGAGGCCATTTTTCAAGGTCTTGGATCTGCGGATATGACTGTTGCGGCTTGTTTGGGAACAAAGGGAAGCGTGTCACCAGTCCAACACAACAGAGGCAACACCTGCAGAGCACAAAGAGCCGTACTTCAACACAAACACACCACCCCGGGAAGGAAAGGAGGGAGAACACGGATGAAATAGCTTCCAACGGACTGAAAGATAAAGGCAGAGAGAAGATCTCTCGGTAGAAAAAAACTGAAAGACAACATCCGTGGAGTCTTAAAAAATACAGAAACGATTGTTTATTGAACCCTCATAAAAGATAATAAAAAACTTATTTCTGCAACACTTCCTCTCAGATCTGAAGTTTTTATTTTACTTTCTCTTCTTTTTAATGGTGTTTGCTGAGGCAAGCATCACTGTTGCACATAGGCTACTTTTGGTTAGGGATTAGAGGCAACCCCTTATGTAAACTTTGGTATGTAACTCTTTATTAATAATACCCCAAACCAGTGCAGCTTATTGAGCTGTGCTGATAATTTTATAACCAATTGGACTTTTTGCCTGATGGACAATAAAATGTTGAACACACTAAAGGAGGGACCCAAGCCATATATAACGACCAGAATCATTATCCAATAAGGAACTATAGCAACACTCTGGCAACCAACCAGAACACCCCAGAAACACTAAAGCAACATGCTACCAACAAACCAGACAAATCCTATATATTCCATAGCAACACCCTAGAAAACACCCAGAACACCATGGAAAACCCATAACCATGTCTAAGAAATGCCATAGCAAAGCCCTCAGAATAACCTAAAAACTCCATAGCTATGCCTTATTAACTAACCAGACCATTCTAGATTTCCAATAGTTATATATCCCTAGATATCCCATAGCACCACCCAGAACACCCTAGAAACCTCATAGCAACACCCTAGCAACAAACCAGACCATCCTAGATTTCCCAACTCCCTAGAAAACGCATAGCAAAGTCTTAGAAATGCCATTGCAAAGCCAGCGTTTTTCCTTCCACTCAAAAATCCAATATTATCAGTCTGCAATCCTGGAGGCTGCATTTTCAGGAGCGCCTTTCTAGGACCCTAGTTTTTTTTTTTTTGTGACAGTACCACCTACCGAATCAGAGAACCACAGTCCCAGGACCGCATTTTGCAACCAATGCAGTATTTCCACGTTTTAAAGGATTTTAAAGGTTTATTTCACCCAATACTATTTTCTTGCAATTAATCCTGGTTGCTAAGAACTGAATGTTGAAAAATGATTGTGACTAATTAGCATAATATAATAACTTATCAAGTAAAATAAACAAGGAATCATATTATAGCCTTTTCAGTCACTAGATCAACCACATATTTTAAAGTACAGAGGGAAGACACAAGGATGACTCTGGGGGTAGATTTAAGATTGTGTATATTTTATAAAATAAAATATAATAACATTTGAACACACACAAAAACAAATTTGTTCATGACATGACATGAACCACATAGAAAGATCTTCAATGACGATGTCTTCACTGATTCTTAAGAGAAAGGCGGAGAGAGAAAGAGAGAGAAGTGAATGAAGTAAGGAACATTTAGTTGAACATGTTCAACTGTCTAACTTTAAATTTTATATTTAGATTATTGTAATTTACTTAAAATGGACAAACAATGAATAATTAACAAGCTTTCAAAATGAACATGCTATAGTTTATTGTGCTGATAGTCACTAAGTCAACAAAAGCTTGCTAGTCCTGCTAAAGTTTCGTTAAACGAATATGCTAACAATTTGTTTTACAGCATTAGATGCTAATGATGGCTATGTAGTGCATTCAAGACTATTTAGCATCTCTAGATCACTACGGCTACGTTAACTTTTCAATTAAATGCATCACAATTGTTTTTTAATGTTAAACAAATAAAAATGGATTCACATTTGATACTCACACTCTTGATTGTTGTACATCTTCGAGAAAAACATGCGGCCATTGGTCTTCTAATTCGGTTGGTGGCGTTGTCACTAAAAACCTAGGGTTCTAAAACTGCTGTCCTGAAAATGCAGCCTTTGGGATTGCAGGCAGATACTACTCCAAAAATGAGCATTTACAACATGGTGTAGCCTAATAAATGATCTGTGGGATATTTTGAGATGAAACTTCACAGACACATTCTGGGGACACCTGAGACTTATATTTCATCTTGTAAAAAGGGGCATAATGTGCCCCCTTTAAAAAACCCATAGCAACACCATAGCAAAGCCCAAGCAACCACTCTGAACAACATAGAAACCCCATGGCAACCAACAACATCCCAGCACTAAATTAAAATCTTCTTGCTCCAAGCATCTGAGGACATATTGAGCACAATACCTTTTCCTAGCGTTTGAGTTTGATATCAAAATGTAAACAGACATTTGCCCAACCTGTGTATTAAAGTAGTTTTATTCTGAGCGAAATCGTTCTCGGTTACTAACGTAACCTCGGTTCTCTCTAGAAGAGGGAACGAGTATTGCGTAAGTTGCTTACGCTACGGGTAAAGTCATCTTTTCTCGAGATATCCTTAATTTTGTATTTATTGTCAACGCGTTGCAGCAGCTAGCAGACCTAGAGCGGGCTTACTAGCACGCTCATTGGCTGCCCTGCGGCAACTGCAGCAGCCTATCGCTGAGCCCTGCGTGACGTCGCGCCCTCACGCGTCAAAGCCTGCCAGAATGGGTGTGGCTTAGCGTATATAAGGAAGGGCTCAGGGGCTGCTTACCTGGTTTTCATCGACTGAAGCGATACCAGCTCGAGGCGGGCACGGACGGTTACACAATACTCGTTCCCTCTTCTAGAGAGAACCGAGGTTACGTTAGTAACAGAGTACGTTCTCTTACGAGAGGTTCTCTCGTATTGCGTAAGTTGCTTACGCTACGGGAACCCCTTGTCAACGCCGTGCACGCCAGCATCAACCACATATAGTCCCAAGGAGACACCCGGGGGACACAGATCAGTGGGAATAAGACGGCCAACCTGAGTGGGCCAGTACATGTACATAAGCACACAGTATCATGTGGCAAAGAATACAGAGCGGCACAGCCGGTCCATACTGACACGTGGATAACAATCCTCACAGTGTAGTTCAGCCTAGCAGCCTGCGCGTGATCGAACCTGAGCAGAACATACTCGCAACTTAGACTGACAGAAGTCTAGCCTGCAGGGCGGGAACTTCTAGGTTGTAGAACCTAACAAATGTAGAGGGGCTGGCCCAGCCTGCCTCCGTACAAATGTCATGAATAGAAATCCCACTGGACCAAGACCACGAAGAGGCCATGCATCTAGTGGAATGAGCCCTAACGCCAAAAGGGCACTGCAGGTCTTTAGACGCATATGCTGCCGTGATAGCGTCAACAATCCACCTGGACAGACTCTGTTTCGAGGTGGCGAGACCCTTAGTGCGTCCACCGAACGAAACTAATAACTGCTCCGAGCGCCTAAAGGCGGCGGAGCGTGTGATGTAAATCCTCAGCGCTCTGACAGGGCAGGAGGTTAACATCGACTTCGCTACCGGACCCCGGCAGGGCCGACAACGTAATAACCTGCGCTCTGAAAGGAGTGCCGAGCACCTTGGGGACACTGAGCCCAAGCTCGGTGTGGTACTCGTGCACTCAGCCAGCGCTGTAGCGGGCGCATACGTAGCAAACCCAGCTGAAGCACCGCATGAAGCCATGCCGCCTACCATTCTCGGAAAAATTTTCAGGGGAACAAGGCTGCCCGCCCGGAATGAAGCAGCTAGGTGTCGAACGCGGCGCGCGCGCGCTGCGTCGACAGGCGGGCCATCATAGACACAGAGTCCAGATCTATCCCCAGAAAAGAGGTCGTCTGGCTGGGCAGTAATGAGCTCTTGGTCCAGTTGGCCGTGAGACTCACATTTTCCAGGTGGCTGAGAAGCCGCGTTCTGTGAGATATCAATTCTATCTCCGACTGCGCTAGAATCAGCCAATCGTCCAAATAATTCAATATTCGCATGCCCTGACTTCTGAGGGGAGCGAGAGCCGCGTCCATGCACTTCGTAAATGTACGGGGTGCTAGGGACAGGCCAAACGGAAGGACGGTGTATTGATATACCTGACCGTCGAAGGCGAATCTCAAGAATGGCCTGTGACGGGGTATTATCTGAATCTGAAAATATGTGTCTTTCAGATCGAGAGATATAAACCAGTCCCTCGGGCGAATTTGCGTTTGGATTTGTCTGGTTGTAATCATTTTGAACGGTCGCCTCATGAGGGCTTTGTTCAGGTGTCTCAAATCTAAAATGGGTCTGAGAGCCCCATCCTTCTTTGGAACGAGGAAATAGCGCCTGACTCGCTCTGAGAAGGTGGTACTGGTTCTACAGCCCCTTTGCATAGCAGATTTGCTATTTCTGCGCGAAGTAGGTGTGCTACTTCTAGATTCACTTTCGTTTCGGTCCGGGCTCGGAAGCGCGGGGGGGCGATGAGCGAATTGCAGCGAATAGCCTTGCTTCACTGTATTTAGCACCCATTCTGACACTCCCGGAATAGCCTCCCATGCCTCTGCATGCATGGCTAGGGGTAGAATGGTCTCTTGGTCCCGATCGCCGCACAGTGTGGGCTCGTGAACCTGAGTCTGAGGCATTGGCGCTGTGAGCGCGCTCTCGGTGCTTGTATACAGCGGTGTGCTGAGAACGGCGGCTGGCCAGTTTGCATGTAACGTCCCGGTCAGCTTGGATGGGGAACGCTTCATGTGAAAAAGCCTGTGGCGCGTGTGCAGCGCTGGGCGTGGTGTGTTTGTCAGTAAGCGTGAGTGCTCGCGAGCAGCCACAGGTCTTATGACATAGCCGGTGTGTATCGGCTTTTTATATTTTTTGTTCCCTGGGACAAGGGTGTAACAGAGCGGGCAGTGAGTAGGTGTGGGCACTGTTCTGTGGGCACATTTCCTACATTTAACACTCGAGCGGCATACGCCAGCTTCATGAGAGTGGGCTCTGCATGAGTGAATGACACCGGGGGAACCGTGCTTATGTGTAGGGGTGAACACTGGGAAGCGGGCACATTTTCTACACTTAAAACACCATCGGTGTGAGCCGTTTACGTGATTTACACCTGAAACACCGCCAGCGTGAGCTGGGTTCATACCCTGGGGCATTATGTGTGTGTGTGTAACACAGATTCTGTTGTGTTCATAGGCAGGGGTGAGCACTGTACGGTGGGCACATTTCCTACACTTAAAACATGAATGGCATGAGCCGGTTTGACTGACATAGACACCGGGGTGGTGTGAGACACTGCGTGGGTGATGCCTATGTGTAGGGGTGAACACTGGGTAGTGGGCACTCTTTCTACACTTAGCGGTCGAGCGGCATGAGCCAGCTTTATTGTTTTCGACCTTGGATGAGTGTGACACACAGAGAGGGTAGTGTTTACGTGTAGGGGTGGGCACTGGGTAGTGGGCACATTTCCTACATTCAGAACACCTTCGGCCTGAGCCGGAATATGACCAGACATAATGCTCTTTTGAGATTTATGTGGGTAGCCATGAGAACGGCGTTTGTGTGCAGGCGAGCGAGTTAAGAGACCGGCTCGTTGGCTGCTGAATACACTCTTCGAATCGCCTCTGCTGAGGGGACTGAGAGAGCGAGTCGTGCCGATTTCGATGATGGTCCGGCCGCAGCGGGACTTAGCCATCGGCGCCTTCCTAGGGGTGCTAGGAAGATTTATTAAGTAGTATAATTTATATCTGCCGCCAGAGCCGGGATCGAACACGGGTCTCTGGCGCGAAAGCCCAGATTTCGCCACAGGGGAGAAATGACGTAAGCTTTCAATTGGCTTGAGCAGATAAGAGAGCGTCATGTGAGCCACGCGGAGAGCACCGGCGTGGGCTCATATGTTTAAAAACGCTCAAAATACTCGAGCCCTGCCATTTGACCGGGAGGGCGCGAGGGGCGGGCTCGCTTTCTATACGTAAGAAAGCTGGCCGCGAGCTCAAAGGAGAACACATAATTTATCTGCCGCCAGAGCCGGGAATTGAACACGGGCCTCTGGTGCGAAAGCCTTAGATTTCGCCACTGAGCCACAGGGGGAAATGACATAAGCTTTCAGTTAGTGTGAGCATATAAGAGAGCGTCATGCGAGTCACGCGGGGTAGACACCGGCGTGGGCTCATAAGTTTAAAACGCTCATAATGCTCGAGCCCCGCCATATGAACGGGAGGGCGCGAGGGGTGGGTTCGCTTTCTGAACGTAAGAAAGCTGGCCGCGAGCTCACAATGCACGCGGGGATTCCACCGGCGTGCATTCATGAACAGCTGGCCGCGAGCTCACGCGGGGATTCCCCCGGCGTGCAATGACGAACAGGATCACAATCCAGTGGTCTCTGCGGGCGGCGCTTTTCGGCACGACCCGAACGAGAGAGGCGGAAGCGAGGTCCATGTTGGAAATGGCTAGTCGAGCCTGCAGGGTTGATATTGTCATATCGTCGCAGTGGACGCAGCCGTCCAAAGACAGCGTGGTCTCGGCATAGGCAGAGAGCGCAGATCACATGGCGGTCTCCGTCGCTGAACGGGGCTCTGCAAGAGCCACAGGAAATACGAGGCATTTTGACGTAAAATGCCTCGCGCTCTTTTAGAGAGAGTAAAAGACAGGCAGTAAAAGGATGTGACGCCGGATAGCGTAGCAGGCACAGATGGCTGAAGGCGGCGAGAATCGTCCGGCTTCTTCAGGCGCTGTCCTGGGCGTGCTTTGTCACTTGAGTCAACGGCGTTGGCTTCTCTCAGAAGATCCAGCGATGCGGAGAGCTTCGCTGAAGAGATGAAAATCAGGTAAGCAGCCCCTGAGCCCTTCCTTATATACGCTAAGCCACACCCATTCTGGCGGGCTTTGACGCGTGAGGGTCATTGGGCGTGACATCACGCAGGGCTCAGCGATAGGCTGCTGCAGTTGCCGCAGGGCAGCCAATGAGCGCGCTAGTAAGCCCGCTCTAGGTCTGCTAGCTGCTGCAACGCGTTGACAATAAATACAAAATTAAGGATAATTTTTGGCTTCAATATCTCGAGAAAAGATGACTTTACCTGTAGCGTAAGCAACTTACGCAATACGAGAGAACCTCTCGTAAGAGAACTCAGTAATAGGCAAATATCTAGTAATGCCGATCTGGTTTTGCTAAGAGGCCCATCACCCACCAAAATAACACAGTTTTACAGTTTTAACAATACTTGGTTGTAAGATATCTTACATGTAAATGCGTTCATTATTGACTTTGCTACAGTCTAATCATGTCATGTCATTCATTAAAGAAAAGATACAGAGATGGTAGGATGACACTGAGCTAAAATGAGAAATAATTAAAATAAAATGGAAAGATGAATCACTTTTCTTTGACCTGTGGTTCTGAGCAGCTACATGCATCCATCTTCAAATGCAGCTAACACTCGCTGTAAATCCTTTCTTACATGACATGACAATGACACAAATAAACACTAACACTATCAGCCCGTAACACATGGGAGTGTAACACATGGGAGCACACACACACACAAACAGTCAACAGGCAGAGCACACACACACACACACACACACACACACACACTTAAAGGACAAGCCTAATTAGAGTAAATGTCACAGAGCCGTTATATTACCTGTGAACATGCACACTAAACATTGTGCTAGTTTCAAAGATGGATACTAGCCTTGAGAACAACAGCTCTGTTTTATCTACAATTGACAATCAAATCTTCAATGCAGGATGCAGGAAAATGCTGAAATGTGGTTGTGGATTCCACGTCCTCATGATAAATCAGAAGAGAGAGGACAGATACAGCCCCTCTGCTCACGTACGGCTCCCAGAAAAACATCATGACCTTGCAATTACAGCCAACTGGGGAGGATCCATCAAACAGCTCGGAGCATGTAAACGTGTGTGAATACAAGCTCATGTCAAGCCATGACTGTTCAGCTCTCAGGATCACAATCACACTCTGGGTTTAAATACACTCGATCAATAATGGATGGGCCACTACGCTCGCACACCTTCATTCCTTCTTGTTTCTCAGTGGGATTCCTACATATCTGCCAATCTGAAGACGAGAAACACTCAGAGGCTGATCAATATCTCTTCTAAAATGCTGAGATTTAGACCAACAGAATGCATCTCATCATGCATCTCTGTTTTCTTGTTTTCTTGCTAAGGCTTGAGAGAGATCCACACTACATAGATTTTATGAAAAATTGAAGATGATTCCATTTCAGATTATCTCAAGATATAAATGTGATGCCAGACTGAGCAATAAATCTTTTTTCATTCTTTTAGAGCGTAGGAAAAGAAATTATGGATGAATTTCAGAACTAATAGTCCTGACATATCCTCTTTATTCACACATGTCTCCTTCCTTAAATAAGGTACAAAACAGGGCCTAAAACCCACCAATTCATTTAAATTGGTTCGAAACATAGTAGTCAATACTTGAACTGGATCAAAAAAGTCCATAAAAGCTGTCCTAAAACAAGAACGGGTATTGTTCAAAATTCATAATAATAATAATAACTTGGACTTATATAGCGCCTTTCATGGTACCCAAGGTCGTTTGACAAATAGGGGGAGGGATTAGGGGTCAAAGGAAATGTTTTGAGGTGCATATTGAACATGGGCAGAGATGGGGCAGAGTGGACGTGGAGTGGTAGACTGTCTCAGAGTGTGGGAGTACTGGCAGAGAAAGCCCTGTCCCCAAAAGTCTGCAACCTGGTGCGGGGGTTGTCCAGCAGGTCCTTGTCAGAGGACCGCAGGGAACGTGACTGAGTGTAGGGGTGGAGGAGATCTGTGAGGTATTTTGGTGAGAGTCCATGGAGAGATTTGTAAGTGAGCAGGAGGATCTTGTAGGTGATGCGTGACTTGACTGGCAACCAGTGGAGCTGTTGGAGGTTGAGAGTGATATGCTGCCAGGGCTTTGTGTGGGTTAGAAATCTGGCAGCAGAGTTCATGGACATACTGGAGTCTGCTAAGGGCCTTGGTGGGCAGTCCAGACAGGACACCATTGCAGTAATCCAGATGGGAGGTGATGAAGGCATGGATGAGTGTCTCAGTTACTGAATGTGTGAGTGAAGGCCGGAGTCATGAGATGTTTCTGAGGTGGTAGAAGGCAGACTTGGTGATGTTGTTGATGTGGGACCGGAAGGAGAGAGTGGAGTCCAGGATGACGCCCAGGTTGCGTACCTCAGGAGATGGGGAAATGTAGCAGCCATCCACAACCAGGGCCAGGTCTCCAACTTTCCTGAGCAGTGGTGCAGTGGCCACCACCATGAGTTCTGTCTTATTACTGTTGAGTTTGATTAGGACTGGGAGGAGGAGTTTGTGCTGATATTAAGTTGAATCATCGGCGTAGCAGTGGAAGTTGAGTCCATGTTTACGGATAATATGACCTAGGGGTAGTATGTAAATGGTGAACAGAGGACCAAGCACAGAGCCCTGGGGAATGCCATGGTGGCGGGTGCTGGATCAGAGTTAGAGCCATTTAGGGTGATGAATTGTTTTCAGTCTGTGAGGACTGGAACCAGGAGAGTGCTGAGCCACTGAGGCTGATGAGCTCAGAGAGGCGGTGGAGAAGGATGGTATGGGAAACTGTATCAAAAGCTGCAGAAAGGTCAAGGAGCATGAGGATGGTGATGAGGCCATTGTCAGCAGCAAGCAGGAGGTCATTAGTGATTTTGATAATGGCGGTCTCAGTGCTATGGTGGGTTCTGAAACCAGATTGGAGGGGTTTGAAGAGCTCATGGTGGGACATGTGATATTGAAGCTGGGCAGCCACTGCTATTTCCAGGATTTTGCTGAGAAAAGGGAGGTTGGAGATTGGACGATAGCTGTTGGGGTCGTCTGGGTCTGAGCCTGGCTTTTTGAGAGTGGGGATGACTGCAGCCATTTTAAAGCTGGATGGTACCACACCAGAGGCAAGAGATGCATTTATAATGTTTTCCATTAAGTGGCAGAGGATGGGAAGACCTTGGTGGTGGGCATTGGGTCAAGACTGCTGGTTGAAGTCTTGGCTGAGATGACCAGTTTTGTTACTTGGTCGGAGAGAAGGCAGATAGGCAGCACTGAGGTGAGCGGGCAGCTGAGTGGTAAGAGTCCTGTTGGGGCAGTGTGGGGCAGGGGGAGAGCCCAGGAGACTGGAGCTGCTGGTGGATGGTGTCCACATTCTGCTGGAAAAAATCCAGGAACCTGGAGCAGAGGTCAGCTGCATCTGAGGATTTAGCGGCATCAGGAGGGTGAAGAAGACGGTAGATGGTGGAGAAGAGCAATTTGGGGTGTTTTTGTTGGTTACTGATGAGTGTGGAGTAATACCTTGTTTTTGCCTGAGAAAGGGCTTCTTTGTAGTTTGTGACGTGTTCTGTAAATGCTTCACGATGGACAGTGAGGCCGGATCTTCTGTATTGTCTCAAGCCTACGTCCTATGGTCTTCATCCTGCGGAGCTCAGGGGTGAACCAGGGGGCAGGACGAGAGAAAGACACATAACGCGTGGTGAGAGGAGCTACAAAGTCCAGGCTGAGAGAGAGGGCACGTTTGTAGTGTTCCACCATGCCATCAACTGTTTGGTAGGGGTGGTGGGTGGCGAGGTGGGCCGCTAGGGAGTCAGATAGCGTGGAAGTACACACCCGTTTGAGTTCCTGAACGTGATGGCCCGTTTGGTGCACTGCTTTGTGAGAGGCACAGGGACCAAGAATAGGATGCCATAATGGATAACAGCAAGTCCGCCACCACGGCCAAGGCTGCGAGGCTTCTGGATATAGCCATTACCTGTGTGGCATGGTTGAGAGTTGTGAACTCTTGCTGGTTCTGCCATGTCTCAGTAAGGCATAAAAAATCCAGAGATTTTTCCAAGATGAGGTCATGGATAAGGAGGGCTTTGTTATTTAATGAACGAATGATAAGCAGCATGAATGATGTCCTGGTTAGTGCATTGTCAGGGGTGACAGTGTTGTCCACACAGACCAAGGATCGCAGATTTGCATGTGATGGGCATGGTTTGCATCGATGACGTCGCCACTGAGAGGCATGGCACCAAACAGCTGGGACAGACAACGTTTCGTGAGAGTAAACAAACTTATGACGGGCAGCCCTATGGACATAGGGGGAACGACGCAGGAGATGGAGAGATTTTATCACCTCAAGGCAACTCGGGAGATGTATTAGAGTTGTATAACTTGTTTAACTTTGATGAAAGGTTTTGATCCACTTCAAATGTTGACTACTGTTTAAAGCCTGATTTGTGTGATTTGTATTTTTCTAGCATTAAACGTCAAAAAAAGTCTGTGTAAAGGCACGTTCACACCAACAACGATAAATATATTAGCGTCCACACCAGTGGACGATATCATTCTGCTCATTCTAAGCACGTGCTTGTCTGTTGCTTTAAAAGCAAATTCAGAGCAAATTTCCAGTGGCATTGTTGCTAATGCTAATGCTTTATTCTCAAAACATGATTTGATACTAGAATCATAAAAAAAAATCCAAATCATTGCAAATTTATTTTGCTAATGTTATGACTTTATTCTGAGTTAAGTTTTTCTAAACACATTACAAATTTACAGCGAGCTGCCACTCGAACGACATCAACCCCTGGCCACCCAGGCCAAGGTTTGAGAAGCCATTCCCGGAGTGTCAAGTTGGGTGTTGAAAACAGTAGAACAAGGTTACTCGCTGCAATTCGCTCGCAGGCCTCCCTGATTCAAGAGTGTGGTCACCAGAGGACCCAGGATCAATACAGCTAAGAGCTCACTGTTTTCCAGCCAGGGAATCTCGTTTCTGGGAGCAGTTCACGATTCAGGCCAAATGGGGGCCAAGCTCATGCAAGAACGAGCCTTGACGATTCAACAGCTCACAGCATCTTTCAAGGTTGGGTTCTCAACCCCCCTTAGGAAATTTTAGAGGATGCAGGGCCTCATGGCCTCCACGTCACCAGTGTTTCAGCAGAGCCTGCTTCACATGCAGCCCCTACAGTACTGTACAGCACTGAATCCTTGAGTTCCAGCCCAAGCTTGGCAGACGCCTCCGCATCAGGGTTGATCACGGCTACATCGTGGCCCTGACCCCTTGGAAGGACCCTCGTTGGTTCCAATCGGGTGTGGATCTGGGAAGGGTCTCCAGAAGGAAGGTGGTCTCGACAGATGCTTTCAAACACGGGTTGGGGAGCTCTATGCGAGGGCAGGCCGACTTCTGGCTCCTGGTCGAGTGTGGAAAAAAGGCTTCATATCAACTGCCTGGAAATGCTGGCAGTCTTTCTGGCCCTCAGAACATTCCAGCCAGATCTGAAAGGGCATCATGTCTTAGACAACATGGCAGTGGTGTCCAACATAAACCACCAAGGTGGACTCAGATCAAGGCCTCTGTACAAACTGGTGAGACGCCTCCTCTTATGGGCAAAACCCAACCTGGGTACATTATTTTATTCTTTTCTGAAGGGGTCTAGGAGGCTAAACCTGCCCCGCCCCCTCACGGTTCCTACATGGGACCTGTCTATGGTCCTCAGGGCCCTCCCTTCAAGCCACTCCAGCTGGCCGAATTATGACCCCTTTCCCTAAAGACCGCTCTCCTACAAGCCTTACCTTCGGTCAAGCAAGTGGGTGTCTGACAAGCGCTCTCTGTGAGTGCTTCTTACCTTGAGTTTTGGCCTAACGACTGTAAGGTCATCCTCAAACCAAGACACGGCTATGTGCTGAAGAGTGAGGACAGTTCTCGTGCAGTTTCACTGCGTTATTTTATAATCTAATCAAAATCAGTACTCGTTCCCGTTATCTCAGGGAACTGAGGTTACGTTAGTAACAGAGAACGTTCTCAAAGTGATTCCAACGATATGGTTTCTCTGTGCCGTTATCATTATAGCTGTGGTGTGAGAATGGGCCTTAAAAGTAGATAAAAAGTACAAAAGGTAAATACAATAAAAACAATAAATGCAATTATAAAAGTAAACAGTAAATACAAATTTAGACAAAATTAAATTGAAAGGGCCCAAATGATGCTACTTCATGTGTGTGCCAATCTAGTCACATGATCCTTCAGAAATAATTCTAATATGCTGATTTGGTGCTCAAGAAACATTTCATATATTATCAATGTTGAAAATAGTTGTGCTGCTTAGTATTTTTGTGGACACTGTGATCCACTTTTTTCAGGATTCTCTGATGTAGAGAAAGTTCAAAAGAACAGGATTTATTTGAAATAGAAATCTTTTGTAACATTATAAATGTCTTGTGTTAATCTTGTGGTAACTGGTATGAGTGCAGAATTTTTTTTGCATTTAAAATGACAAAGGGAATTTCACTACAATACTTTGAATATCAATTTAATACAATTATGGAATACTCTGATTCTAACTGTTGGATATAGTCAAGAAGGTCAAGGCCTCCATATTCATAGAATGTGCACATGCACTGTTTGCATACTTCAGATGTTTAATTAGTCTTGTTGTCTAGTACATTTTTAAAAACTTCTACTCTTGTAAGCTGACAGTGATTTTAAAACTGATCATTGCTCAGCCTCCATTATAACTAAGAGAAAGTGAGAAAATAAAAGTGAATTCTGCTTACACATGCTCAAACACTCACCACAATCTACAGAACCACATTAATTAGTATATCCAAGCAAAGTAAAACAGGTTGCATTTATTAAACTTGCACTTAAAAGCAGAGAGAGGGCAAAAATAAAACGTGCTATTGATCAGCCTGAACGAGCATCCAGGAACGTCCGATTCAGGCTTTATTATTGAAGTGTACACAAGTCTGTAGAAACCAAAAGCACTGTCAGAGGGTCACCAGAGGATTGTGGGAACTGAAGAGTGGGTATGGGAGCGTGTTACATTTTTCTTTTAAATAGTTTGCTTAAAGAATGACCAGTATATTCTCACGTACAAACTGTCCTTGCACTAACAGTCCAAAATAAAGAAAAAAAAAATTAACAAAACATTTGGTAAACATTCTCCACTAAAGGCAGTTCCCTTATATATACTGTGATTTCATCTTTCATTTTGTTTACATAAACAAGTTTAATAACATATCAATCAGTGGTTATTTAACAATTTGGGAAAAAAAGAGAAAAAGCACAAAAAAAATTGTATACTCTTTTACAAGTAAATAAAAAGATCTTTTCTCATCTTTTGTTTTCTTCAGGGCGCAGCATAGATTTCAGCGGTTCGTCTTGTGTCGGTGGGTGTTAGCGGATTCATTTCCTCGTATTTTCTTGGTTTTGTCTGTCCTCTCTTTTTATGCTATTACATAATTAGATTCTTACATACAAATATTGACAAAAAGATGGCTTAAATCACCAAAGCCATCCAGTCTTTTTTCAATATCAATGGATAGTCAAAGGCGGTGGGCGGGGCTTCAGGGGGAGAGGGGGATCATAGCTGGCCGTCGCTACAGTGGGCGTCTGGGCTGTCCGTCTGCTTCTCTGCGTCCTGACCGGGCAGCTCTTTCACCATGAGCGAGGCGCTTTTCTCGGAAAACTCCTCCCCATCCGGCTCCAGGCCTTCAGGACAGGGAAGTTTCAACAACTCCTCTCTGAGCTGAGCTGTGTGCCTCTGCAAAAAAACACATGGAATCAGTTTCCAAAAGACAACAAATGACACAATTTACATTGATATGACAGTGTTGTACCTTTAGCGCAGCTGCGTGATGAGACATGGTTCGGCCGACTCTCTTATCGCTGCTGTACTGCTGAATATCACAGATCCAGCCCTCGCACTGCGCCATGATCTCCGCTCGCTTCATATAGAAGTGTCGATGGATCACCTGCACGCATACACGCACACGGTTAGTGTTAAAAAACACATTATCAGTGTTCTTGGAAAAAAGAATTGTATATCAGTTCCCATAGAGCCCATAAATCAAACGCAAACCTCATATATTCAATTTTTAGTAGCACTAGAAAACCATCTGCTGATCTTCAGATTGAGCCTCCAGTGACCTATCGGATTCATAAAGACCAGATGACGAGCGCACCACACAGATAACCAGCAGTCACTGCCTGTCCGCGCATGTTAATACGAACAAACTAAGTGACCTTTTCGGTAACAAAGACCATAGGCAGGAAAGAGAAGAACTCCGTGCTCACACAGACACACACTTCCTCCGAATCTGTCCAAAGGCGAGAGCTGACTCACTCGTTCATTCTGCGTCTCCTAGATATTCCTCCTCTCCATCTCACTTTGTTTTCTAAACACGTCATACAGAGTGACGGTGTATTAAACTGCAGACGTGAGCGTGAGGAGTTGTTAATGTCAGTCACAACACCCTGATTTAACAGAATCAGAGTCGTTTCCCCAGACACCGGGAGTGGTTCTTAGGTTGATTAAAACAGCAACAACAAACTTTGTACCACCTGAAAAGGATTTCCATTGTACCACCTTTTGGTGCGTTCAAGTCCTCCTGGGAAATTTGTACTTACGGGGTGGGAAGTCGTGTTTACGACGGCAGGTGCGTTCAAGTCACTTTCACCGGAGTAAGATGGTGGTGTACTTTCTCTTAATTAATCTCACAAAAATACAGTAAGGTTCTTAAACTCTAGTTCTAGAAAATGAAGAACAAATTTATGTGCATCAGGTGTGCTTTGATTTTTTTAAAAGCATAGGCTTTTTTATGTTTTTAGTTCATTTATGAAGCCACTGCAAACTTTATCATTACATAAGCTATTACATTGTTATATTATAATGCCATCATAGTCTGTGCAGGCAATTAGCTTACTCCGCTGTAAATAGAAAAGCCTGACAATATCACTGCTAAATACCTTTAAGTATTGATTTTCCGCCATGTTTCTCACTTACACGCGCCCAACTCGTAAAGATCGGGGATTAAAGAAAATCCCGACCTCCTCACTCGTATTTACGATATTGTAGTGGCGTTCATGTGCGTTCAACTTGAAAATACGATCTTTACAAGATGACTTGAACGCACCATGTGTTATGATAGTGGCTCTTTAAAGTATTAAACAGAATTAGGATCTAAACAATTCATGAACTTTTCATTTTGTCTCATTTCAGTCATAACATTACAATATTAATGCAACTTTTTGAGAATAAAGTCAAAATTGCAAGAATACAGTTGTGGGGCTATGAGATTAAAATTGTAATGGTACAAGAAAAAAAAGTTATGTTATGAGGAAAAAAAGATGTTTGAGAAAGTCAATGTTATGAGAATAAATTTGTAATGTTTTGAGAATAAATATATAAATGTTTCAAGAATAAAGTCGTAATGTTACAAGAAAAAAGTCTTAAATGTTTTGAGAAAGCCGGAATTCTACGTGAACAATTTTGAACAAATTATGTTTTGAGAATAAATGTATAATGTTTAAAGAATAAAGTTGTAATGGTTATGGGAATAAAGTCATAATGCTACGAGAACAACTTTGTACTGTTTTGAGAAAAACATTTTTAATGTTATGAGAATAAAGTCATGGTTTGCAAAAAAAAGTCAATGTTTTGAGAAAAACTCTGAATAAAGTCATAACATTATCAAAATAAATTTGCAATGATTTGGATTTTTTTTTTATGATTCTAGTATCAAATCAATGTTTTGAGAATAAAGTTACATTGTTACAAGAATAAAGGTAATGTTTTGATAATACATTTCTAATCTTCTTAGAATAAAATCAATGTTTTGAGAACACATTTTTAATGTTTTCTGAACAAAGTTGTAATATTATGGAAATAAATGTGTAATTTTTTTGAGAATAAAGACGTAATGTTTTAACAAAAATTTATGCTTTGTGTGATTCTCAAAACATAATATAAATCTTCATATGAGTAATGAGTATTAAAAACTATACAATAAGCAAAATACCATCCATGTCTGAAAAACCTTGATGCCATTTGATTTTTAACTATAAATAAGATTCATTAAAAAAATCAGGTTACACACCAACTGAACAAAGGCAGAATACTCTTGAATCCACACCAAAAACTCTAGTGGGAAAACAGCCTTATAAACAGCTTCTGCAAAATCCACCTGTTGTGTCTTCACTAACACACACAGTCTCTCCCAGGATTAAGACGTGCACTTTAACCTGCTTGTAAAAGCTGAGACACTGTTCGGATCAAACTTCTGGGGGGAAAAAGACCGAGCGCAGGCGAGAGGGATTCAGGAATGAGTGCATGTGATCGATGGTCTTGCCAGTGTTGCCATGGAAACCCCGGCTGCCACTGCACATTACTCCCTGGCTCTGAGCTCAACCTCACCGGCCTTATATCTCTCTCTCTTTTGCTGTCTCGCTTCATCCATCCATCCTTCATAAATCTATCTTTCTCTCAAACACAAAAAGGTCAACCACCCAGACATGTGACTGTTACAGCCTCTCCCATAATATTGCGTTTGTTTCATATTCATTCAGTTCCTAGAACATGTGTAATGATATTGGAAAGCGAGAGAGAGAGAGAGAGAGAGAGAGAGAGAGAGAGAGAGAGAGAGAGAGAGAGAGATGAAAAAGGGTTAGAAACCGAAATGCCATTTAAAAGAAAATGAACATGAGTGTAGTTACGGTGTAAGGTTGTTGTGCAGGAGCGAGTGTGTGTGTTTCCTCTCCCTCTTCTGAAGTCAGCAGCCCACTATTTATTACCATGCATGACTGGCTCTTTGTGTGTGTGTGTGTGTGTGTGTGTGTGTGTGTGTGTGTGTGTGTGTGTGTGTGTGTGTGTGAGAGAGATATCGCTACGATATATTCAGATTTTTTTTTATTTTTTTTATCACATGTGTGTGAATCTGTATGGATGTACTACACTCCAAAACACTGTTTCATATAGTCCAATGGCAGAAGCAGCAATAGAAATGTTGATTTTAAATAATTAAAATTCATTCCACACAAGTGTTTAAAAAATTAATTATTTTAGCCAAAATTTGCATGCTACATATTTGTGCCTGCAAATGCTGATTTTAAATACTTCAAATTCATTTAACACAAAAAATTGGTATTTTAGTATAATTGGTATTTATAAAATTGGTAATTAATATATATTTTTTTTTTACTATTTTACAATTGCTTGCGCTGCATTGTGCCTGCAACTATGAGTGGAGTTTCACTAATGAGGTTCTATCTTCTGTAAGGATGCTGCCTATGCACATGTAGGTAGGGATGTGACGGAGAGGAAATTTACCCAACGGTTAACCGACGCGTGACAACACCGTTGGAGTTTCTCTCTTTTCCACCTCGCTTTTAAATAGTTAATGAATGCCTGTGCGCATTTTACGAATTAGCAGCAATTTGGGGGCGAACGATGATGGGGGCGATGCCACGGTGGGCAAGTGATGTAATTGGTGTGTGGCTGAACACTGTGTAACACCAGTAACACTGACAATCGCAGCAAGCCTAGTAGTAGGCAATTAACTAGGTTTTGGAAATTACCCTACAAGCCCCGATATACTTCAAGCAAAATCGAAGGACGGACTCAGCAGTGTGGGCGGCGTTAGATGTTCAATAACAGTATATCGCTGCTCACATATTTCGAAACTTCGTTTTACCCCTAAACGAAGAACGAAAAAGAACTTCAGCGTGAGTATATCGGGGCCTTAAATGTCCATGTGCTTGGGCTATTTAAGATTCTGCTGAACTTATGTCTGATAAAACCAACTTCAATCTCCATGTAGATGACGTCACAGGTCTCTCTTAAAAGAGCTGAAAGCAAATGTCTGAGGGGATGAGAGAGATCCTTTCTCAACACAAAAAGCTCTACACTAAAGCTCCCATGATTCAACCTGCCCTCAATACCTTACATTCAGGCCCATGGAGTCTTCAAACAGTCTACACACTTAATACATCCTCAGCTCCATGCATGTTTGTTTATTAAACATTTTGCCTAGTTTCATTATATATTCAGTAACTAATATGAGATTTAAATCCATTTCACATAATTATGCATATTCTGTCTGGGCCAATACATAATTCATCAGTAAGTATGAGTCCTATACGAGCTTCTGTGTTATAGCAGTCGATGCCCAGCCTGGCTCGGTTCTGCCCAAACGACAGCCCCACGGCCCTTTATCCCTCCGAACAATGCTCTGGTTGCCATGGCAACAGCCTGTTTAGTGTCCACTGTGGGATACAGAGGTAATGTACCAGCCACATAACTGCCTGAGGTGGCGAAGCAGCCGTTAGGCATGACATCAAACTCACAAATACCAGCTGAAATACCCATACTAGACCTAAGATGACATGGACGGATAATGCCAGTGTGTGGTGTGATTTCACGTAGTCTGATCTGGCTACTGATTTTTCAACTATATGACAGTCTGAGAGAGTAAACACTCACAAAATACACACTCATGACCCATATTTCTAGAGTTCAATGCATGCTTTTGGTCTGATCATGGAGTTTATGTTTGATAATTAGATGAGTGCACACTTTTGGGTCAGCACATTCATGATTCGTATCCCTCCTTCAAAAACTCAGTATTTTCACTCATTTATATTCTGATTCAGGCAGCTCCTTTCTCCTCTCTCTCTTTTCACTGAGCATATGGATGATTGCTATCTAGTGGTGGGGGCCATATCAAGGACAAAAGGAAATCAAAACAAAGAGGGGAGAAGATGAGAGGGTGGAGAACATCATTATCTATCTAAAAGTAAAAAAAAAAAAAAGATAGGACAACTCAAAATGTGCTGCTGACACATAGTGGACAAAAATCACCTCAGGCATATATATATATATATATATATGATAAAAAATGGCTGTAAAAAATAAATCTGCATTGTTTATCCTTTTGATCTTTCATTCAAAAAATTCACAAAAATCTAACCTTTCATTGAAGTAAAAGAATTGAAAGTGGGGGGAAATCACATTATAAAATAAATGTTTTTCTCCAAAACACGCTGGCCATAATTGTTGGCACCCCTAGAATTTTTTATGAGAAAAATTTCTCTGAAGTAGATTCCCATTAATATTTACCTTTTTTAGCACACCAGGGTGACTAGGAACATGAAATTGTCCAGCTATGACTTCTTGTTTCACAGGAGTTTAAATATGAGGAAACACAAAGGCCAAATTCAATTTGGCCACCACTATATATATATATATATATATATATATATTAGGGGTGGCACGGTTCACAAAACCCACGGTTCGGTTCGTATCACGGTTTTAGGGTCACGGTTTTCGGTTCTGTACGGTTCATGTTGTTGTTTTTTCTTTTAATCTTTAACACTCCAAAAATTTACTTCAGCATATGATATATAGCTGAATTATCTAATTATTTATTTATTTATTTCATAAATGGGGTGTGTTTGCAAAACGCAGCTTCTCATTTCCCATTCTGAAGTAATATGAGTGAGCAGTCACCCTGAGGAAACTTTCAGTGGCCCTGGAGGTCCATCATCTGTAGAGCTACGTGGGCTGTGTTGGACCGTTATTTGTCAATTTATCCTCGTGTCTCGTCATCATAGGCGGGACATGTCCCCACCATTTTTTGCCAGGGTTGATATTATCTTGCAGCACGGGTGTACCAATACAAATAAATAAAACATTTCCAGTTAACTAGCAAAGTATTTGTTTCATTCGTTTGTTAAATAAGAAGCAATTTAGCGCTGAAATGTGTTTTTTTAATCAAGTGATCAAAGTGCTCGTTGCAGTTGCGATCAGTGGTGCTGATACAGTGTTCTCGTGGCTCGCGCACACACCGCAGCGGCCGCACATTCATCACTCGGACGCGCGCTTCAATCCATTGAGGAGACTCAAGGCTACTCGTTCCGATTAAATAATAAAACAAAATTCATACAAATCGGTCCCTGCTTGATATACAACCGCTGATAAACATAATCGGTTTTGATAAAGAAAAAAATATATACGAGCGCAGATTAGAACTCAGAACCTTTGATACGCTTGGCAAGTTCTGCCACTGGACCATTAGGCTACGTGGAACAGTCGATCTATGTAGCCTATTTATTCACATGAAAAAAACAACATATAGTGGAGTAGATCTCATTAAATGTCTAGGTAAACTCAGTGTACTATATAAATCGATTGCTGGACATTGTAATGTAATTCTACATATGTCTGATTTATGATTTAGCATTGTATTAGCACGGGCACGAGGCTACATTGCGCATGCGTCGAACCGTGCAAACCGCGCGACGCACACGCGCACCGAACCGAGACAAGCGAACCGAACGGTTCGGATGTTTTTTCATGTACCGTGCCACCCCTAATATATATATATATATTTGTGGAGTGCTGCAGAGATTGTTGTTCTTCTGGAAGGTTCTCCTCTCTCCAAAGAGAAACGCTTGGTCACCTCCCTGACTAAGGCCCTTCTCCCCCAATTGCTCAGTTTGGCCGGGTGGCCAGCTCTAGGAAGAGTCCTGGTGGTTCCAAACTTCTTCCATTTACCGATGATGGAGGCTACTGTGGGACCTTATATATGTATACCATATATACACTGTAAATAGATATGCGTTTCATGTCTGTGAGGCAAGTAGCCTATCACAGAGTTCAGGGAGACCGAGATGGCAGAAAGCACATCCTTTTTTATTTTTTTTTATTTAACAAAAGCACATTTTGTTGTTATTGTGAGTGTACACAAATAAAAGTAAACCCTTTACAGTTTTGAATGATGCATTACTGCTATGTTGAGCTTTCCTTCTACCCTGACGAATCCCCCCCCTCCCTGCTGCTGAAAAACACTACCCACACAGCATGCTGCTGCTGCCACCACCACATCTTACTGATGATGAGCAGTGTCTGGTTTCCTCCATACATGATGCTTGGAACTAGAGGTTCATCAGACCAGAGCAGTGTCTGGTTTCCTCCATACATGATGCTTGGAACTAGAGGTTCATCAGACCAGAGAATCTTGTTTCTCACAGTCTGAGAGAGTCCTTTAGGTGCTTTTTTTTGGTGCAAATTCCAAGTGGGTTTTCATGTGTCTTCACTAAGGGGAGGCTTGAGTCTGGCCACTCTGCCATAAAGCCCAGAAAAGTGTTGCAGAAATGTTTGTCCTTCTGTAAAATTTCTCCCATCTCCATATATGAGCTCAACCAGAGTGACCATCAGCTTCTTGGTCACCACTCTAACCAAAGCTCATCTACATCGATCGCTCCATTTGGCCAGGAGGCCAGCTCTAAAAAGAGTCCTGGTTGTTCCAAACTTCTTCTATTAAGGATTATGGAGGCTACATGCTTCTGTGAACCTTCAATAAAGGTGTATCCTGACACAATCCTGTCTCTGAGCTCTACATGCAGTTCTTTTGACCTCATGGCTTGGTTTTTGCTCTGATTTTCAGAATCAGATTTCTGCTCTGATTTTCATTTTCAGATGTTGGACCTTTTATTGAGACTGAGGTGTGTGCCTTTCCAAATCAGGTGAAATTGAATTTGCCACAGGTTAACTCCACTCAAAGTGTAGTAACATCTACAAGCGAAATTGGAATGCTCCTGAGCTAAATTCCAAGTGTCCCAGAAAAGGGTACGACTTCTCATGCAATGTAATTATTTAAGTTTTTTATTTTTAAGAAATTTGCAAAGTTGTCCCAAGTCAGTTTTTTGCTTTGTCATTAGAGTATGGAGGGTAGATCGATGAAGGAAAAAAGTAATTTAAAGTAGTATTTGCAAAATATGACTGCAATTTAAAAATTTTAATTTGCGATTTAAATATATTTAAAAATGTTATTTATTCCTGTAGCAAAGAAGAGCATTTATTTAAAACATTTTTTTTATACAAACAGACCATAAACTTTTGAATAGTACTGTATATAACATACACATGTAACGTATGTATGTGTGTGCGCGTGTATATACACACATACACAAATTATTAATATGTATATAATAAATATTGTATTATATAGAATTTCCCCCCCCAAATATTTTCTCCAAATATCGCATGTTTACATGTGCATGCATGAACCTCGGGCACCCTTTCATGAGCCGATAAGTGTTTGTGATGAATGATATCTAACCTCTTTAAAGCAGGGTGAAGGGTTGCGGATCTGTTCTAGCATGGCCCACTTGACGGTGGCCTGCCGGATGTTTCCGTCGTACTCTCTGGAACTCTGCGTTCCACTCGGCGTGCCCCGGGAACGCTCGTAACCTGGTTCGTTGAAGTATGGCTCAGCCACCAGGATCAGAGACTGGATTGATACCAGCACCTAAAATAGACAGACACACACATGTGTTATAAATCCAAGGTGGAAAGACACACAGATCAGGTGAAAAGGTGAAGAACACACAGCTCTCTGTGACCAAAGCACTACTGTCCCAGTGCCCGATTTCCATTTATTGATCGGCTGGACACTAACTGTAGCACTAATCAATGGAGACATTTCTATGAACTGCTGGCAGCAGTACATGAGCACAAGCGAGAGGAGAGAGAGGAGCAGAGCCTGATCAGATCAATATTACAGGGTGAAACAGCTCCCCTGCCTATTATTTAGAGAGGTATGATGGAGGGAGGAAGGGAGGGAGGGAGGGAGGGAGGGAGGAGGGGTTGAGATGTGGGCAGATAATTACTGTAGAGAAGCCAGGATGGGAATGTTGTAAATGCTTAATGGTCGATGTGTAGGTGATATGACTAAATGCTCTCAAAGAAAAGTAAAAATGAGAGCTGTTCTCTCCGGCATTCCACTGCTTCAGAACTACCGAAAATAATCATCCTCACTTGTGCAGTATCGGTATCAGTATCGGAAGTGAAATCCTTCCTTACTAATGAGCATGAACAGGAGAGTCAAGGACAGCTTAAAAAAAAAACTGATTATTTAAGAAAGAGAAACTACAAACGAACGGGATTTGGCTCACCTGTAGAAAGCTAGATGTCTGAGGGTTCCATTTCTCCTCGGGACGCCCGTGCCAGGTGTTCAGGATACTTAAACACACCTGGTTGTTACCGAAGGGATGACAGGAGGTGGAGATGAAGAGAAGACAAAAAAAATTATGGTTAAACTAAACAATGATTACAAGTCAGAGGAGGAAGCTTATTAGGGATTGACAGTTATAAATCAAACAGGCAAATAAATTCAGGTCCATATTTCTTTGATTATTGACATTGGCATTAAAATATTTTTTTTTGTAAAAATATAATACAATAAAATAAAATACAAATAACATTATTTTTGTATTTCCATTCAGTCAATATTCAGACATTTTTGACATTATCGCAATGAGCTGTAAAACAAAATAAAAAAACACTTGTAAAAATAAGAATATAACAACATTATTTTTATATTTACAACCTACAGTCTATTTATCGGTATCGGTATTGGCCACTGAAAAATCTGAGAAAACGGGAAGAAAACACTAACCTTTCCATCGTTGTAGAGGTTTGGATTGAAGCGGACGCTGTGGCCACCAGTGGTCTCCAGATTAACAAGAGGAGGGGAGTTCGGGTAATCTTGAGGGAAGTAGACATCAAATTCAAAACAGCCGTTGGCATATGGTGTGTCTGCGGGCCCTGTTATCAACACCTGAAAGAAAAAGCAGGAAAACAGCCATTAAAACGGGAAGCCTCCAATCATTCAAAGGTGACAAAAATTAACATGAAAGCATTGTGTTGAACAGCACAGGAATGATTGTGCGTGTCTAAACCATGTTTGTAGAGAGAGTGTGAACAGATACAGGCAGAGACGTGAGTCAGAGAGAGGCAGATCGGAGGACTTGTATGCCATCCAGTAAATCTCTCTCCACTGCAGGCAGTAGAGCTGCACTCAGGCGTAAAGACTGTTTTGACATGACCATTCAAACGCAACACTAAACACACACAAAGCTGTGCTCACACAGCTCACAAAGCTCAGTTTACTGTTAATGTCCATTACGACTGTATGAAGTGTGGAGGAGGCCTGGCCCGCTGTTAGGGGTCAGTGTAAACAGACAGAGCAGTGAGTGGCCAGTCTGACTGGGGCTCCGCTTGTGGTCTGGCCTGTCCTGTCCGAGCTCAAGCCAGACACATTGACATTTACACACTTAGAAAGCAGCCAGGGTCAAAAACACATCTCAAATGTCATTAGGAAGAGTATGTGCACTCTTAAGTGTGTGTGTAAGAGACCAGAGGACAGCGAGACAAGCAAGTGACTGCTGGGATTCATTGCAGTTGTTTTGTCATGCAGCAGAGATCGAAAGGTTCATGTTGACCCACAGTAAACAGCAGGGCTTGAGTCTGTCCTGGTCTGCTCTCATAATCAGCACTGACATATCCGATTCTTTAATTTTATTCATTTATTTGTGCAATTAATCGATGCACATTATTTGAATATTAACTTGTTTTAAATTATAAAAATGTATATAAAGAAATGTATAATTTATATGAATTATAAATCAAGTTTACTCTATTTTTCATTTATGTATATATAATATTTTGCACAATGAATGTTTACTTATTAAATGATGCCATTAATCATGCTCATCCATCTGCATTTTGCATATATTGAGTAAAATTTGTTATAATTCCTCCACAGAGTTTCAGTGATCAACAAATGCTCTGTGAATCAGTTTGACAGAATCATCAAAAATAACCAGTATAAAAGCATGATTTGTTTACGAATCTGACATCGTTGCTAATAATGTAGTTGATTGCATAAATGTTATGGAGCGAATTATGTGCCATAATTAAACAAACAAATCCAGCATTTTGCAAACAAACTCGATCTACTTCGCAAAGGAAAACTCGACTCGCAAACAAACTCGATCTGCTTTGCAAAGGAAAACTCGACTCGCAAACAAACAGAAAGCAATGTGCAAGTACAAAGGTCAGTTTGAGTGAAAATGCACTGGAGTAACAAATATGTATTGTGTTTTACAAATATAAATAAATGAGCCAAGATAATACTTCACAAATAAATACAAAACATCCTACAAATTGCATGTAACCTTTGAACAAATACCAAATCTAGTGCATACAAAAGCATATCTGTCTGTTATGATTGTGTGACACTTGGCTTTTTATGAGATCTCTCGGCTCGATTTTCTTACAAATGTGTCCAGGCAGATTTTCTCACAAAAGCTGGATTTGTTTGTTTAATTATGGCACATAATTCGCTCCATAGAATGCTTCTGGAATAAATCTTACCCGTCTATATGAGATATATTCTGGTCCACAATTGGTGCTTTTAACCTAATTTAAGATGCTGATGTGGCCTAAATCGAACTGTTTTTCGAATCAACAACAATCTCTTTTTTTAAATATATGAGTGTCAGTGGATGGGCCGAGGGTGTCTATCCATACCTTCATGATGTCGAGGCGTTCTTCATCGCAGCGGACAAACACACTGGAGGAGGAGGAGAGAGGGAGGGAGGTGGAGAGCGTGACCGCCTCCTGTGCTAATCGTCGAGCACGGGCGGCACTGTTGGCATCGCTGGCGTTCTTCACCTGAGACAGGTAATGGTAGTTCACCTTAAACACCAGCTTAGAGTCCTCATCCTCACACACCATTTCAAATGTGTCTGTGAAAGAGACCACACACGGACAGTTAGTTATCAGCATTCACAATGACAATGCAATACGCCTGAAAGATATGATCAGATTCACGTTTCATCACATTTCCTCCAGAAACAGGCGTACTGTGAATTCTGAAGGGTCTGTTCTGTGTGAGCCAGTGCAGACATGTTAACAGTCACGTCAGTTGAGATTACCTCATTCGTCTGAGGTTGGGCTAAACCATTTTTGGCAGAACAAAACTCTTGTCATCAATCAGAGCAAAGACAGATGTGAAATGACAACAAGAAAAGCCATTCTACCAGCAAGATAACACAATCCTCCCCATTTCAATTCAGATGCATTGTGCTCCTTCAAATATTTGGTGCACTTAAAGGGAAAAAAGCAGATGAAGGGAAAACAGCAATTTCCATCCATCCACTAACTATTTATTTGGTACAAATGTATATCTATATATATATTAAAAAAAGGGGAAAATAGGTTTAAATCAGGGTTTGTGATCCATTTGGTGTTAATGAAAAGCTAGTAATTAATTAAGTAAACTTTTGGCTGATACCGCTAAGTTGATATTTATTTTCATGTTATGACCAAAAAAACTAATAAATAGCTAATACAAAATTTCTAAACAATTTCTAAATGCTACAAGTGAATTTAAGCATTAAACCATTATAACGTGTAATAGATTCATAAATAATGTAAAATATTCATTTTGACAATTGCTATTAACAGTGTAACTACATTATTAGTGTTTTAAAGAATAATTTAAGTAATAGATGATGGCAAAGATAATCTAAATTTAAAAATAAAGGAAACTGATGACTTAAAAAAAAAAAAAAAAGGTCATTAACCAATATGGTATCGATATCCTTCAACCCCTAAAATATTCTAAATTATTTGGAAAAACATTGTGTGAAATGTTTAATAAAATGCTTAATAAAATGCTTGTTCAAAGAGTAAATTCTATTATACATGCTCTCTAGTCTTATCAGCCAGTAAAAACTCACATGTGTCGAGCAATAGCAGAGATGTGTAGTTCAAGACTCACCAAATTGTAGCTTCTTCATTGCTGCTGTATATTTCTCCTCCATTGAACGCAAGATGGACAGCGGTTTGGGTCTTGTTGCTGCCTTCTTAGAGCTCTCTGCCATCTTCCTCTCTGAGAAACAGAAAACAGACACATCAAAAAATAGTGTGTGAATGTGTGTTTCAGAGTAGCCTGAGGGAGTGTTCGAGTGGGTCACATCTTCCATCCTCTCATCTCTAAACAACCAACACATCCCTACATCCCTACATCCCTCAGGCAAAGTAACCTGATGAGTATGTAACACTACTTTCAGTAAACAAAATATACTGCTTAGAAAAAAGGCCCACTTTGATCATATTTTTTTTTACTTGATAATTAAAAGACTCCCAATGGGACGTGTTTGACTGCAAATTTATTATCTTGATAAATGGCAATAAGCACGAAATGTCATGTTGTTACACAAATGAGTCGCTGCATTTCTGTTCCCTCAATTCAGATTGTTATCGAGAGGGCGCCAGACTAATGACAACGACACCAGCAGACCATCACCACTCCAGTGAGACATATTAGACCTGCGGATAGAGGCCGTTAGAGTAACAACACAATTAAACTTCATATATTTATGGAGCTTTATGGCATTTCCGCCCATTCCGCAGTGGGTGTAGAGACATGTCCCTCCTCACACGCACATGCACTGTGACAGCCAATCAAATTACCATTGCGTTTAACATGGGCGATAACAGCTGCGCTTTGGATACGAGCCACATAAAATCCAACCGACATCGATAGCTCCCACTAACATCAGTGCACGATACTGATGGCGATATCGATACCAAACTATGAGAAACCACTCTCGACCAATCAGACACCCTGACTGCGCAGTCTCTGGCGCTTAAAAAAAAGATGGATTACTAATTAAGCAGTTAAATGGGGTGGTAAGTAATGTCTCACTGCTCTTATCGTATAGATTTTCCTTATGGATGGTGACAGCAGCATTGATCCGCCTCACCACGTTTAACGCCCCTTTCATTCACTCATCACAGAGAGAATGAGAGCAAGAGATACCCAAGGGAGGGTGATAGTTATATGTGGAGATACAGTGACGCAGGAAATTCCCGCACACCTGATGACAAGGGTTTCTGCCTTAGGAACAAATACTCAAAGATTTGAAACTAAATTTCCCTTAGTTTTGCCCTAGAGGACCTGAGAAAGACAGTTTGGAAATGTTAATAAACAGATGTGACTTCTCAAGAGCTTTAGACCCCAGGATTAGGAATTGTCATGGTCACATCCATTTTTATGAGGTCAGCGTAAAAGGGACTAAACTTGATCATACAACCTCCCTGTCTGGAAATGCACCCTGGTCATGACTAAGGGCTGTTGGTTCAAATCTTAAAGAATTAGCACGACATAGATTAAGTCTAGTCTGACAAACGAAACTGCCCAGTAAAGCTGACTCTCCATTTAAAAGTCCTTCGAGAACGCAATCAGGCTTTCGAGAGCCTCTGGTGGGGCTCTGTGCTGAAGAGCCGTTTCTCTTTGGCTTATTTTGTCAGAGCAAACAGTCACTCCATGTCCCCCGGGGCCCTCAGATAAGAAAGGAGTGTGTCTTCAGCCTGTGAAATACACACCATCACTCTCCGGACTGACCACTATACATCCAGCACTTTCCTGCTTTCACTTGTGCTCTGATTCAAGTCTTGAGCACCTAAGAAATCAGACCCTACAGAGACACAGAGCATGAACAGCTTTTCTTTAAAGGGTTTTAGAGGGAAACTGACTTCAAATGGTGCAGTAAAATTCATGGGTAAGACTTGGGTAAGATCAATCTTTTTGTAAACAAACTACCATTCAAAAGTTTGGGGTCGGTAAGATTATTTAAATATTTTTAAGTCTCATTTATTTAGGCTCCATTTATTTAATAGAAAATACAGTAAAAACCTGTAATCAATTACAAATTAATGTGATGGCAAAGCTGAAATTTCAGCAGTCATTATTCCAGGCTTCAGTGTCACATGATCCTTCAGAAATCATTTAAATATGCTGATTTGGTGAAACCGTAATGCTGAGAACAGTTGTTCTGCTTTATATTTTTGCAAAAAAAAAAAAAAAAAAAAAGATTATATTTTTTCAGGATTGTTTGATAAAAGGCTTTGTTTTTTTTTGGTAACAATGTAAGTCTTTGTCACTATTGATGCATCCTTGCTGAATAAAAGTATTAATCTCTTAAAAAAAAAAAAAAAAAAATCTTACTGACCCCATTTAAACTTTTTAAAATTGTACGTATGCATTTTATTTTAATGAGTTGGACTAAATGAGTGCAAAACCACCCCAGGACGCTCTTCATGAAGTTGGTTGAGAATGAGCAAGGAGCTGGAATCTAGACAAAGAGCAACTTTGTTTAAGAAGCTAAAATATACAATGGTTTTGATTCGTTTAAAGGGTTAGTTCACCCAAAAATGAAAATTCTGTCATTAATTACTCACCCTCATGTCGTTCCAAACCCCTAAGAGCTTTTCTAGGCTGGTAAATGCAATTACCTAGTAGCCTATGAAGGAGTGAGACAGCTCTCAGATTTCATCAAAAATATCTTAATTTGTGTTCCGAAGATGAACGAAGGTCTTACGGGGTTGGAACAACATGAGGGTGAGTAATTACTGACAGAATTTTCATTTTTGGGTGAACTAACCCTTTAACATTTTATTGGTCACTAAATTTCCATTATTCCAATTGTGTATTGATGACTTATTGTAGTGTCTAAAATGGAGAAAATAATATAAGTGAAAAATTAGTCAATGTTTCTAAACTGGAAATTCATTAAATACCCATCTGTTAAGCATTTCAATCAAAGTTATTAAAAATGTAACCATTCCATGATTATTTAATAAATAGCACCTAACGGAAGCATTTGGGAAATAGTAGATTGTTCTCACCGTGGTTGGCCTGTCGTAGGTTGGTTGTGGCAGCATAGACGATCTCTGCAGTCTTCTGGATGTCGGGAACTAGCAGCGTCAGGCCTTCTGGCTCTGGGTCAGATGTCTCAGCCTTCATTACCCCTTTACTTTTGTCTTTCTTTGACCTAAGGTGGACAAAGAATCATCATGGGTCACATTTCAGTTTCTGTAGACGCTATAACTTGTTAATTAGGGGTCTATATTTGTGCTTGTGTGCATGTGAACATGTGAAATGTTTCATTGCACATTCAGTGTTGGGTTGAGTGGACCACAAAAATGGCAGAGAAAAGAACAACGGCATGTCCTCAAGAGCTTCTCAACCTCTCATGTCCCCAACCCTGAAACAAACACGCGTTGCTCGTGAGAGGTGCTATAGACACTGAATGCATCAAATGGGCAGCAGATCGTGACTTGTCCCAAAGTAAACCATTAAAAACAACATCCAGCTGTCTTGCAGCTAAGCACACACCCTCACAACATGCATCTTTCATTAAGCAGGAGGACAGAACATGAAAGAGAGAGAGAGACAAAGGAGAAAGAGGACATGAAATCATAAATGTCCTTTGTCAGTAAGTGACGCAGAGGAGAGTAATTAAGATGGCGCTGTCATTCAAGGGTGCACGTATTACTTTATTTTTATATGCATTTAAAAAAACATCTAAAAATTCTAAAAATAAAATCCTTTTAAAAATTTGTTTTAAGTTTTAAATTAAAACCCTAAAACCGTTTTTGTAAAACAAAAACAAAACAAAAAACAAACTAAATGTAATGTTAAAATATAAATATTATTCCTTGACAATACATTTCTAAAAATCAAATTCATAATGTGTATGTGTTGTTGGGTCGAGTGAAAACAGTGGGAAAAACAATTCTAATCTACACTATTTTGCATACACACTATATGAAATGGACAGGTTTGGAACAGCAGAAGCTCAGGTCAGTGTGAAGGTCACTGGAGATTGGAGGCTTTTCACGGGCAACAGAGGAACACTGACTGATCTAGCCGTTACTGTGTGTTATTCTTTTGATGAAACAAAGGTTTTGACTTGTGGCTATAGCATCAGGTTACATCTTGTGGATATAAGTCAGGTTTTTGCATGCAGGTCAGAGACAGTGAGTGTCACAGGGTGAACATCCATCCATCAGCAGTCACTCAGCCCGTCCTCTGTCCCTTAGTTTGACTGACCAGTGTGTGTGTGTGTGTGTGTGTGTGTGTCTGTCTGTCTAAGAGAGAGGAAGAGCGCACCTGAGGCGGTTGGTGTAGGTGTCTACGCAGGTCTTCATCTTGGCCAGTAACATGCCGACAGAGGTCTGACACTCGGTGCGTTCTTCATCCTCCTCTTCTTCGGCAGCGTCTCCTGATAGCGGCAGGAGCAGAGGAACCAGGCTGGTGCAGGTGGAGATGGCTCTTAGCAGCTCCAACAGAGCACGATACAGGGGTACGTGACGCGCCATGTCCAAAACTGCAGGAGACAGTGAGAGAGAGAGAGAGACATTACGTATTAGGGCAGGACACTTATAAAAGACAAAGTCGATTACATCTCTTAAAAGACAGAAGGACAGAGGGAAACAAGGGCCGATCCACCCATACACACATATTCAGCCTCTCAAGGTTGATGTTTTTAATGTAGAAGTTTTTAGGAGCATCATAGCCTCTAAATCATTCAGGACAAGGAAATGCTATATTAACGTCGTCTTCCATGCATTTTATAAATATACAAAGAACAACACTTGTGTTGCACCTGCTTAAAAGGATAGTTTCCTCAAAAATAAAAAGATTCTGTCAGTAAATATATTCACAAAATATATTTTATGTTCCATTTTTACGAGCATAAAACACAAGCAATCTTCTATTGAGCATGCTGAGATGCTATAAGGACCCGTTTGAGGCACAAGGGCTGTTTGTGCATGTATTTCCTGCTTGGAGAAGGCACGATAATCCTTTTGTGGCACGGCGGAGTCTTAAAGCCAGAACGAGGACAGTGAGAGAATAAAGGATGAGAGGGAACGAGACAGAGAAAGATTACTGAGGATCTTCAAGCTAAACACTATAATCGGGCTCATATTATCAGTGTGCAGTTGAATGTAAGGAAGTGCATGTTTGTGTGACTAGTGTGTGTTTTTAAAGTGCCCCTATTATGCTATTTTAAAGGTTACTAATTTTGTTTTGGAGGTCTCCTACAACAAGTTTACATGCGTCAAAGGCCAAAAAACACTTTCATTTTCTCATAATATAGGCACATCACCACATTTTTCAATGATTCTTAAACAAAGAGCAAGCGCTTTATGAATCTCGCGTTGAACAAGATTTGCGAGATTCTCCCGAGATTTGCGAATCAGTCGTCAGTAAAATGACGTGTTGTGGGCTGGTCAAGTTGTTCGAGGGCGGACAACATACAACATAGGTGGACATTATGCAAATGT
Organism: Rutilus rutilus; assembly: GCF_951802725.1. NCBI lineage: Eukaryota > Metazoa > Chordata > Actinopteri > Cypriniformes > Leuciscidae > Rutilus > Rutilus rutilus. The sequence continues at coordinate 18,792,203 of NC_140226.1, read as the reverse complement.
ATCTTCTAGTGACGTAGAACCGTAAAGTACTAAGATTCGAATAAAAAAACGACTCGTATTGGCGGTTCAGAGTCGATTCTTTCTTTTGGGAGACAATAACTTTTTATCATGCACTTTCGACTTTACAACTTTGCAGAACGTTTACATTCACAAACAGCTATATTACACGCTGCATGAAAGGGAATATTCAAATATAACGGGGCACTTTAAGAAGAAAGGAATTTTAAACACCCGAAGGAGCTATTTCAAAGGGTTTTATTTGAGTGTGCGCTCACTACGAGGACAACATAGATTAGAGAGCGTTTAGTGTGCGTGTTGTATTATCTCAATGTCAGTCTATGTTCCAGATTCTCCTCATGCTCTCCTCAGCTCAGACTGTTTCTCCTTCACTCTCATCTCATTTACAGACTAACTGATTTACTGCACACCAATCCTCCTCTCTGCCCCTCTCTCTACCTCATCAGACATTCAGCTCCATGCTGGATTGGGTGGATGATAAACAATGTTAGTGAGAGCTGAGAGGACACATACGTCAGCTCCCCTTCCCTCCATTGCCGTGCACAGAGAAGAGTGGAGATGATAGAGGAAGAGAGGAGGGAGGACACGACAGGACAGTGGGATGCAGAAGGGGAAGACAGCAGGCACATCAGAAGGAGAAGAGAATAGAGAACAGGCAAGGAGACATGAAGGGACCAGAAAGTAGGAGGGGCGAACAGAATGGAGGCAAAGAGAAAGTAGATTACATCAGAGCAAAGTAGAAGAGATGAAAAGGAAGAAGAAAGCAGTAGAGGAGATAAGTAATGACAAGTGGAAAGGTGACCAGAAAGGAGAAATAAAAAGGGGGGACAAGAAAGGAAATAGTAGAGGAGAAGACCAGAAAAAGGCAAAAAGATGAGAATGCTAGAGAGGAGAACAAAAATCAGAAGAGGAGACCAAAAAGAGTTAAGAGGAGGCAAGAAGAAAAGAGGAAATAAGATGAGAGAACACAAGAAAGAAAGAGACGAAAAGTAGAAGATGAGACAAGAGGCAAAAAAGGAAAGGGGAAATCAAGAAAAAAATTAGAAAGCTTAAAAGACAAGTACAAAAGAGATGAGGAGAAGAGACCAGGAGAAGAGGAAGACGATGGAGCTCAGAAAGGTGGAGAGGAGATTAGAGGAAAAGAGAAAGCAGGAAAAATGATGAGAGGAAAGATAAAAAGGGGAGGAGAGGAGAAAACCGAAGATGAGAGGCAAGTGGAGGAAAGGAGAAAACAAAGGGAGGAAAAAGTAGAAAGACGACGAGACAGGAGGACAAGAAAGAAAACAGAAAAAGGAAAAGGCGGAGAAAAGAGATTATTTTATTATAGATAATACTATAGTCTCACGTCAAACTCCTCACAGCAGCTCTAAGAACACTTCAATATCATCCATCCATTCCCTCTTCACCAGGAAGAGACTCCAGGAAGGTCACAGGTCATCTGGACTCAAACTGATCCACCGAGCTTTAATCGATTCTTCATTTTGTACCTTATGACCTTTGTGAATGACCTCTCCCCCCAACGTCTCACTGTCTATAAAAGATGTTAGCCTCAAACAGAAGCTCAGTGAGTGAGTGAGTGAGTGAGAGAGAGAGAGATCATACTCAGCAAGGCTGTATTTATCTGATCAGATATATATTGGAATACAGTGAAAACAGTAATATTGTGAAATATTATTACAATTTAAATAATATTTAAATTAATATGTAATATATGCCTCTGATGGAAAAGCTGAATTTTAAGCATTACTCCAGTCTTCAGTGTCACATGATCCTTCAGAAATTATTCTTATATACTGATTTGCTGCTCAAGAAACATTTCTTATTATTATCAATGTTGAAAATAGTTGTGCTGCTAAATATTTTTGTGGAAACCAAGTTTTTTCCCCCCCAGGATTCTTTGATGAACAGAATGTTCAAATGAACAGCATTATTTCTTTTGTAACAAATGTCTTTTCTGTAGGGCAGTATAATACAGCCCCTTTACGAGGCCCCATACACACACACCGGAACCATGAAGAAACGTGTTAGGGGTATGCAGTGTGTGTGACAGTTCTCAGAGCATGTGGTGGAAACTGTTTGTCACCATGACAACAAAGATCTCGAGGACAGGCCGGACAAGACACACCAGCAGCAGTGCAGAAGTGGGTAAGTTAAAATTGAATCTGGTTATTTACAACGTGCAGAAACGCTTAACTGTTCATGACATGCAGGTAAAGAGTGAGACAAAAATAACCTCTTATAATAGGACTCCACTGTGATATATATACACTATATATATATATATATATATATATATATATATATATATATAAATATATGTGTGTGTGTGAATGTTTTTTTTGTTTGAAGTAACACTAGCACACTTTTGTTGAAGTAAATCAGGTTGACAGGAGTCTGATTATAAATGCCGCTTTACAGAGCGGAACTGGGCCTGGAGTCTAATGATTGACACAAAAATCATGCTTCCCAAATCATTCAGGGCACAAGAGTCCTCCCTCTGTCTGGAGTGTGTGTGTGAGAGAGCAAGCAAGAGAGAATCCTTCACATGAGGGCCGGCTGGAAAGAAAGACACATGCAGCAAGAGCTCAGAGAAGCACTCCATCAATAATGCAACAGAACGAGGAATAAAACAAGATGAGCGCTACTGCATCTCCCTTTCACACTTCTGCATCTCTCTGACACAGACAACACTGAGACGCAAGACATGGACTGATGGCACCACCCGACCACTGACTCAACACACTGAAGAGAACAGCTCCTGATCCATGTGCCAAAGACATGAGGAAAATAAAAGAGCAGAGACTGAAAGACGGTTTAAAAAGCACAAGCATCTAGAATAGAGATGCTGCAATATTAAACTTCTGCCTGAAACTGATCAACTGATTGTTGCTGATAACCAATAAAAAGCTGATTCTGTACTATTTGCCATCTTACTATCTAAGCAAGTAAAAATAAAACACTACAAGTAAATGCTACAACTGACTTTGTCAATTTTAATATTTTATGAGAATGAAAAAATTGAAAATAATTTATTATGACATCTGCCAAAGATTACATTTAATACTGTTATTTAATTATTAGTGTTTCAATTATTATTAAAATGATTAAAGATTAAATTTAAGTGAGCGTTAGATGATGGAAAAGGTCATTTAAATGTAAACTAAAGGAAATTAGCATGAACAATTAAATATCCAAAATTGTTCAATATTGATGAATTAAAAAATGGCTGATAACCAATATTAGGTTTAAAGAATTATGCAGCAAGTCGGACACATTAAATTGATCAAAAGTGACAGTAAAGGCATTTATAATGTTAGAAAATAAGTCTTTTTCAAGTTTTTAAACTTTCTATTCATCAAATACATTCATCTTTCATTAAAATCACGGTTTTCAACATCGATAAGAAATTTTATTAAGCACCAAATCAGCGTATTAGAATGATTTCTGAAGGATTAGATAAACAGCCTTGGTGAAGAGACTTTCAATAACGTAAAAAAATATAAAAATAATTCTTACTGACCCCAAATTTTAAACAGTAGTGAACATTACTAAATGAATACTTTTAAGGTTGAGTACAATAGTCTATTAAAGAAACCTTCACTCCTTGTCCCAGTACCACACCAAATCCAACAGCATCATCAGAATGAGTCCAGATTCAAAATGCCGCGCTGTCTCTGGATTTAATCCAGCTGACCCGAGAGATAACAGGTGACAGGTGACTCTCAGAGTTACTTTAAACACGTGGAGTCAGCCAGCAGACACTTTGGTGCCCTGACAATCTGATTGTAGGCATTAACATCGACACCCTCATGAGAAAGTGGCACCCTTCCAGACGTTTATGTACGAGTTGCTTACAGGAGGTATCTGCGCTGCACAAAAGCAGTAATTTTCAGGAAAACAGTCTTGTATCTGAGGAAACTCTGTGCCAGCACAGGCTGTTTATACACAAGGATGTTTGATGGAGCTAATGGTGACGACCACAGGGCTGTAATTTTCCTCCTCTGCAAAGCTGCTATAAAACCCTCAGCTAACGGAAGGATAACAAAGTGCATTATTCCCTTTCTGCATCATTTAAAGCCACTAAATCATTCAGAGCATTTCTCTCATCTGAAGAGGAATCAGTTTATCAAGTGCTCTAAAGACACTGTGTCTGTCTACTCATGAGGGCAGGATTTTGGACAGCGAACTGAGCAACTGATGTAAGTGCCAAAATAAAAAATGTGACTGGCAAAAAAAAAAAAAAATCTTCATGGTCCCATGATCCTTCAGGACTCAACCTAATATGCTGATTTGCCACTCAAGAAACATTTTTTATTATCATCAATGTTGAAAATAGTTGTCAGTTAATTTTGTTCTGGAAACCATGATCCATTCTTTCAGGACTCAGTGATGAATAGAAAGTTCACAAGAATAATTTAATTTGAAATATAATTTTTTTTAACTGAATAAATGTATTGATTTCTTTAAAAAAAAAGAAGAAAAAAGAAAGAAATCCTACTGACCATAACTTTTTAAATGGTAGAATATTTCCGATGTTGACCCAAGGTAAGAAACTGTGCTTAAATCACCAGCATAAACCAATAAAAAAACAGTTTGAAGACCAGCATCCAACAGTCCACAAAGCAAAGTCGACTGAAGGCCAACAAAGCAAAAATAATCTTGAGGTCCAGTTACTTTCTGTGACTGCTTCATTTTAATGACCATGCCATTTCTGTCCTCCCATCCTTCTTTTCACTCCTCCACTCATTTCTTTATCCAATTTAGCTCCCGTGCACCAATCTAGGTAAAAAGGGGTATCTATCTTTCTCCACGCAGGAGGGCATAATTAATTTTGACAAGCCCTCTGACTGACATTTGCCATTTTGTGTGGGAACACACATGCTGTCAAAGAGCTTTGGAGAGAGGAGAATATGACTTTATAAAGGGCACCTGTTTAAAAGAGCAGCATTAGATATATTAATTAGGGGTGTGCGATATCAGCAACAAAAAACTGGGATTTTGTCTAACGATAATCAGACGATATTTTTCTGAGTGTGTTACTGTGCTGGTACCTTGGACAGCTGACTATTTAAATGTAGCCTATGCTTAATTTATTATGTCAAATCATTACATTTAATCAATAAATCCAATTAGAATAAGACACTATAGGGCTGTTACCAATCAAATGAAATCAGTATCAACTAAATCCATCTTTGCAATGCAGAGGAAACAAAGAAGCTGCATTTAGATGCATTTACACAGACTGTTTAATGCAGCTCAGAGATGACAAATGAATAACCTACAGTTACAAATGTACTGTTTTGATTTTTAAAAAATACAACGTTGATGTATGAAACCATTTTAAAATTGAAAAGATACTTTAAATATGAAACTAAAACTGCCAGTAGGTGGCGGCAAGTCACTGTTAATGAGCGAATCATCGAGTCATTAATTCAACAGATGATCTCAAACAGCTGATCATTTCAGGAACAAAGCATTTGACTTTTATTGAGTGAGTCACTGAATCATTCATTCAACCGATTCGTTCAAATGGACGATGAATGAAACGAATGACGAAACCCCGCTGTGTGTTGCTCAGAGACGCAAAATAGTTCTGCTGTGGCTTTGTTTGGAACTACGCTGTTAAGCGAAATAGAGCAAAACAGGCATATTGTGTCACTTAATATGAACTTTTGGTTTATTAAACTGCTGTATAAAATTAATAGCACATTTGCAATCGTGCTGATATTTGGGGGGAAATTAGCACTCTCTGTGTGATTTAATAACTTTATCATATGATATAAATATGACCTAAAAGACAAATACTCATACAGGGACATTTTTACTGCATTTTAATAGAGTAAATCAAGCAGTGAGAGCATGCAGTCTAATTGCTCACGCACAGTCTAAGCTAGTCCTGAAAGGCTACATCAATTAGTGTATGCACTCTAAGCGTGTTTTTTAAAAGTGAGGGACATACTCGATAATGTCAGATTGCACATCGTTAAAACAAAAATTACGATCCATTTTGCACACCCCTAATATTAATAGATCACAGCAGAGGAAACCGGCTGAATGCTATTACAACCCTTCACTACAAACATCTTAATGAGAAAAAAAGTACACTGGGGGAAAAAAAAAACTCAGCAAGAGAAAAATAATGTATCTTGCAGATTTTGACTGTCAGATATGAATTGTGTGCATTGTTCAGAGTTTGTCCTCTAATGATGATCGTGGTGGAGATTTAGAGAAGAAAAAAAAAAAATAGGTAAAGGCATGAATGTGCATCGGATGAGTGCACACACATCCATTAAAAGGTTTCCAAGCCATCACTCACTCTCTCCGTTTTTGGTGTTTGATCGAGGGAAGTAGGAGTGCATCCTGCAGGATGTTGCGGCAGGTTTGAAAAGCTTGTCAGAGCTGACCCAATTCACCACTGTCCATTTCTGTGAGTCTCTGCAGAACCTTGCTCAAGGTCCGTATTACACCATCAACTCCTGTTTTAAAAGCTACATATAAATACACTCAAGATCCAAGACTCGGGCTGTATCCTAATGACTGCCACTAAAAATTAGAAATTTAAAAATGTATTTAACTAACACTGTTAGTTTTTTATAACCAATTATAGTGTATAAATATAATATATAATTTCCTGGCCACTCTTTTCCATTTAATGAAAGTAAAAAAGGACTGGGGCTGTCAAGTCTAATTTTTTTTAAAATTATTATTAAAATGTTTATGATGCATAAAAGCTCAAATCTACATGAATTGTAATTGCACGGAAAAATGTGACTACGTTTATTATTCAGAATTACTCCTTTTGTGTTCCCTGGAAGAAGAAAAGTTAAAAAAAAATCTGTAGATATATTATAAAAAAAAAAAAAAAAAACCTCAATTGACTACAAAGATGTAAGGAATTTATAAATGATTCCAAATGATCGCAGATTCGTATTGCTTAACTTTAATGAATAAGGCCTTTTATCACAATAATCTTAATCCAAAAATGTCATTATTTTTTACATTGAGTTAACCTCTATGCTACAGAAGTGCATCAGAGGTCAAAGGCGGCAGTCTGATCTTAAGTGATTAGAACCAGATATTAATAGATCATCAATATTAGAACATGAGCAGATCTTCAAGGCAGCACAATCTTTTCAATATATTATGGTCACACACACATACAGTAATGAGGTCGCTCCATAATCGCCCACCACTGGCTGTCAGCTTGATGATTATATGATCCACAGCTCCAGAGAGAGAAAATTACAAACAAATAAATGAATATAAACAATGGCTCATTGACAAAGAACTCCACTTAAAGCAGACTGAAAGAAATATCCTGCCTCTTTCTACATGGCTTCTAACCTGCCGGGATCATTTTGATCCGTTTGAAATGTTCTGGCACCGCACTGAGAGCTCGGGACCGAGGGAATTCACCCACATGATAATTTCATTTAATTGGACTGTGCGATAATTTCTGCACATTATGGTGACTGAAATGTGCCTATACTAATTATCAAAGAGAGAGCGAAAGCTACAAAGAGAGAACAAAAGAGAGAGCTAGAGAGGGGTTGGGGGGTGTTGTCCTGGCATGAGACACGCTCTCAAACAATTATGGTGAAGATGATTGAAGCAAATAAAGTTCATATTCTACCATTTTTGGCTACAGGATTTTATAACCACGAATGTGTCAATGCACACACACTCACGCCATCTGTACCTCAGGAAGCATCAGGATGAAACACTGACATTGAACTACAGTAAAACAAAGATATACTGCTTTAACACTGCAGAAACAGCTAATCCACAAAAAGTAAAAAAAAAATGCAAAACATTTGTTCAAGCAGTATATTGAAAACCTTATTATAAAAAAAATAGTGAATGACTCAAAATATGTAACGCCAAAAAAGGAAAGAAACTACAAAAAACTTGCAACCCCTCCAACCACCTGGCTCCTTTTTGCTATGTAACACCTACTTTAAGACCTAAACAATTTCCAATGACTAAAATCAATATACATCTTTTCCCTCTTTGAATAGCCTTTTCACTCACAAAAAAAAAAACATTACAGAAGTAAATTGGGTTGCAAATGCAACAGTCAACTACTTCCTCTCAGACTGGTACAGTTGTGCCTGTAGGTATAGTCTTTTATTGACCTCCTGTGATTGTACGCCTGCGCAGAGGTCAGGATCATTTCAGATTAAAACAGTTAATAATTGATCTGGCTTTGCTGAGGTCCGAGGGCTTGCTAGAAGTAAACCAACTTATTTATGTAGCACATAACACTGATATATGATTTTATCAGACTGGATGTGGCAGGGACGGAGCGTATACAGATCTTCTACTCTCTCCCCTTCTATTAAAATGTTAATGTGGACAATGAGGTTGATAGTTTATTAACACAGACCAACGGACAGGAGACCAGATAAGGGCAAAGAACAGGATGGAGAATCGTAAAACGTATAGGGGAAGGAATGTTCAGACGTACGCAAGGAGGATGAGGGGGGGAGGTTGTGTTGTACTTTATTTCCACTGATGTTGAGTAAGGAAATAAGAATCATACTCCTCAAGGGTAGGGGGTGAGTCAGTGTTCGGACACACTGTGCTCACGGTAGCTTGCGTTTGAGTTTTGAGTTGGGCTGCTGTAGACGAGGATTACAAGAAAACCATTTCTTCACATTTCATCCTCAAAGCTGTCAGCATTAAAGGCCACTTAAATAACATTTATTTACTGTGAGGGGCCCGTGATCTAAAGTTCAGGGATACGTTTCATTTCAAATGTCAATGTGATCATTTTCTAAACTGTCCAATGAAATATATCCGTAAATCTTCCTCACAAAAATGACTTCTTAATGAGTTTTTTTATTTAGTCTTTTGATAAAGGCCAATTGAGCAAGACAAAATACACAGATAAAAAAAGAAGAAGCATGCTTTAAAACAATTGATAATTTCATGTGAAGTGTTGCTTCTCAAGTGAATTTATTTTGTTTCAGGGATTAACATTTTTTTTTTTTTACTAGAAAATACCACAAAATTTTTGGAAAAGTGTGTTTACAATCAAAAAAGTTTGAGGAAATGGCTGTCTTTACTCTTAAAAAAAAAAAGTGTGCGTTAGCCTGGAGTAAGCAGGTAAGTTCTGAAACATCATGCCTTGCATGCAGCCATTGCAAGTTTGAGTCAAGCTAATTTCCAATCCTTTCATCCCTAATCTCCTCATCATTTCCTGCCTAGTCTCTGCTATTATTGCCAATAAAACAAAAAAGAAAATGTTAATGCACTCAGGCTTTTATGGTCTTAGTATTCTTTCTTAAGAGGACAGGATAAATAATCAAAAAAGCCTGAAAAATAGTCAGGGATTATCGATAATCAGAAGACCAGGACACTTCATGTCAGTTTTATGTACATATGTAATTTATCAAATCCCAAATATGCCAAATGGCCACCATTCCACACCTTCTCTCCATTTGGATGCTTCTCTTCTCCTCATCTCTCTGTAGCTTTACATTGTTCTTGGCAATAAAGACATTTGACGTGTGAGCCTTCTCGCCGCCCACCCTCTCGATCTCCCTCGTTCGCTCTGTTTCCGCGGTTACCAGTCACTCTGCTTGGTTATGCAATGCACGGCGCTCTCAGACTCCGAGACGGGACCTATAACCACACGACTGCCATCGGCTACGGACAGAGAACGGCAGGGTGGGGAGCTCGCAGCTGCAGGTCACCAATCTCATGAGCGTCCGGAGGCATTTGCGCGCATCTGTAGCGCTTCTACACCCAAAGAAAAAGAGGAGCGCAAAAGAAGAAGGGAAAGAAATCGCGGAGGAGGGAAAGGAGAGAAGGTGGGGGCCGGTGTTTATTATAAATGCTGAGACACCTCACTTTCAGATGCTAAAAGGGTCAGATAGACAAGAGTGACAGCAGAGAACGGGAGCGTGTGACACTGAGAGGGAGGGGAGAGAAAGGAGGGGAGAGAAAGGAGAGGAGGAAGAGAGTGATTTTTTTAAGGGATATTTTGGTAAAAGGAGAGAGAGCATGGGTGAGGGAGGGGAAAGGAGAGCAGGGAGTGGATTTCTCCGAGCCCCCCTTGAATGAAAGGTGTAAGGCGTTCAAGCTAAGAATAAAAAAAATAAACAACGCTGGGAAGAAAAATAAAAGAACTGAATGAACGTGGAACAAAAGGAAGGTCTGGTGATACATAATGAGGCTGGAATACTGACACAGAAAGAGCGAGAGAAAGCTAGAGGGAAAAAGAGGAAGAGAGAGACAGAGAGAGAGAAAGCGAAGGGGAGGGACGTTGGGGACTGAGATTGTTGTCTGCGTAACGCACACGGCTCAAGGAGATGCTGTTGTAGACCTACTCTTTTACCCTCTCTCTTTCTTTCTTTCTTTCTTTCTCTCTCTCTCTCCCCCCTCTCTCTCTCTCTCTCTCCACCTCTCAATTTCTCTTTTCTCCTTTACTATCTCGGGGACATCGGATGTTTGGCCAGCTGGCCCTCATGTTACCGTCAGCCCAGATATGCCTCTCCTGTGGTGAACCCACAGCATGCTGGATCTTCCCCCAGATCTCCCACGCCATAGGGTAAGACTCTCTGTTTTCTTCCTACACTTTCTATGTTTATTGTCTTGCTCTCTCTTCACCGTTTGTATCAGTCTGTCCAACTGCTTTATTGTCCACTTCGCCGAGCTGTATGTTTGGCCCCAAGCTGCTTATCGGGGTGGATGTTCTGGTACCTAGTTGTAAGAACCTGGACGTATACGCTTCTATGTGTGCTCCAATGAATGTGGCACCATGCTATACCATTAAGAAAAGACGGGATGAGAAAGAGCTATCGTTTAGTGTGCGTGGCAGAGGCAAACAGCAAGTGAGACGGTTTAAATGTACAGTAAATCATCTCAGCTGCCGAGAGTCGCCCTGTTGTAGCAGCTCCGCAGGGAAATATCATTTTCTGAGGGGGAAATCCATCACAGAGGTGGGGGGAGACATCCTCTTTTGTGTTCATTACGCCACACTCGCAGCTGGGCAATCAGTGGAGAGAGAAATCTCACCCTCTGTGCCGCTCCACTGGGCGTTCGGTCTGGCTTCTGGATGGGTGCTTCTGGTGGCCGTCTGAGAACGTAAGGTGCGGATGGGCCACATGGAGGAACGGAAAGAGGCTTCCACGTCTTGTTGATTGTTTTTCTCACATTGCTCTCCTGTTTCTCCACAGATAAGCACCCTGGAGACAGAGGTGGGGGGGTCAGAATGGGAACGACCACCGTCAGTATAGAGGAGGTCCGGGCGCTAGAGGGAAAAGAGGAGCGAGAGGAGTCTATCTTGGCCCTGCTGGGGATCATTGGCACCTTCTTGAACCTCTTCGTCATAGTGTTTGTTTACATTTACACCACTCTGTGAGAAGGATCCACGCGGGTCGGAAGCAGGTGGAGGCGAGAGGCGGGGTCCAACAGAGATATGACAGCAGGGTTGACGTCTCAAAGAGAAGAACATGGAAGATGACACTGGGCTGCTCGGGACGGGGAGAGTGACGCTTATTCTTGACCTCTGACCCCGGGCGGATATATATCAATGCAATGGACATCAGCTTATCACAGGTCTCTGGACACACAGAGAACAATTCTTCGATACGACAGATTCGTACCCTTGCGAGACCAGTCATGGCCCAAGAGACCTTTCGTTTACCTGGCTATGGGAATTACATTGAGCACTGCCTACTTTCGATTACAAGGACACAGGTATGCAGAAAGACCCTATTGGTCAAACACAAGAACGTAATAGGGCAACAGAACAACTCCCTCCGAACTCATCCACCAATAGAAAGAATTCTGCAATAAAATGGAAACATTGGAATTATAAAATATTTTTCTATTAAGAACAAAAGAAAGAATGAGACACTTCGAGACCCATCTGCAGGTTCAAAATGCTGGACCTTAAGGGGACAGGCTGTTTGGTGACATATGGACACTTTTTCACTACAGATCCTCCGACTGGTTGAGGGAAGATAAACAGACAAATATGAGTGTGTGTTTTCTCTCTGATTTGAGTGCGGTGTCAGACACGTTGTTTCAGTGCAAAGGAAAACACTTTTGTATCAATACATGATTACATACTAGATGTACTGTGCCATAGGGAATCTGATCAATAAAATGATATTCTATGAATCGGGATGTTGTCAATGACATGCATGTGTGGGGAAAATGCTTAATGTTTTAGCTATATTAAATGGTCCTGTTTCGAGAAGACCCGAGTTGACCAATCACGTATATGCTGCCCTTGCACGTCTATGAGTGTGAGTCATGCATTTGGATTTTTGAGTGTTAGTAGAGCTCAGCGCACCATAAGGAGAGGCAGGTGAAACAACAAACAGTTGCGAAAAAGCTACAGAGAGAAAAACAGAGAGAGGAGGAGGTTGAGGCAGAGATGGTTACTAGGTATTAATCCTCTACTTTCATCTGTTTGTCCCAGTGGTGATGGAGGTGTTTTTAAGCCTTCTGAGATCGCAGAGTAGAGGTCTTCACGGGTCCAAAAATTCGTGCCCGAACCCGAAAGAGACCCGTAATGTGCTAAACCGAACCGACCCGGACCCGTCTATTATTTCAAAAGCTGGACCCGGACCCGTGCAGATCCGAGAAATGCCTAACCGGACCCGACCTGGACCCGTCTATTATTTGAAAGCTGGACCCGAAACCGCCGGGAAGACACAGACCCGACTGGACCCGATTGTCATATATTCCACCTTAAACTGCTATTACAAGTCAATAAACCTGTTGCGAAAAATACAACTTTTTGTCTTACCTAATTTAAGGAGCCATGGAAGCGTAGTAGTCTCCTCTCCCTTCCTTGTAGCAGCTAACGTTAACGTTACCTGACTGGCTGTGATCATGCATTACAATCCTCCGACAAGAAAGTTATTCATGTTATTCCTCTAGTTATTCCAAGTCCAAGCTTAATCCACTCATTATTTCAGCTTCAAAAGTCCACTTGATGTCACGGTGACGGATGACAAATGCAACTTGCACATGTAACATACATTCTGACTCGAGTTAACTCGCATAATAACTTTGACTGTTTGCCCTTTTGAACTAACGTTATAATAACGATTGCTCGTTCAGTGCCATGGCCGCTGACGTTATTTATTTGCTATCATCTCCGTGCTCTCTTCTCTGCATCGAGTCTGAATCTGACCACTAAAACTTTAAGATTAAACAAGACTGTTAATTTATATTGTAAAATCTAAAGCGCGGTTTGGCGGTCCCTCACTGAAACTCTGCTGGTTGCCATAGAAACATGACACGCGCTTGAGACTGCACATGCACGCTAGCTGGATCAACCTAAAATATGCTTTTTAACGCAATTTATTTTGAGTGTCCTAATTTTACAAGTTGCAAGTTACAAAAAAAACACAAGCAGTGTCTAATAACGGCCGGGTTTTCTCCGAGTCTGATCTAATGACTCCGATCGCACGGGTATTACACATGTTAAACAGACCCGGGACCCGAAGTAATAAATTCGGACCCGACCCGGACCCGGCTGATAATTTAAAATATAGACCCGAACCCGTACGGGTCCCGGGTCGGGTCCCGGGTCGACGGGTCTCGGGTTCACTGTGAAGACCTCTATCGCAGAGGTCAATTTTCATGTCACATGCGAAAGAGAGAGGTAGAAATGGCTGATGGGAGGCTTCATGCATGAGAATGAGACTTCAAAATGCGCTCTAAACAGCCTCCGACTTGCACACACTCCCCCAACCAATTCAAATACGGCTGAAAATGTGAGCACGTGATTTAATTTTTTCTTTTTTTGCGAGAAAATGATTAAGTTGCTGTGTGTGCGTGTGTTTGCCCTCTATCTCAGTGTGCTACAATGTGTCACACTGAAATGTGCTCAGAAAAATCTGCCTGTGGAAATGTTAGCAGGGCTTTACGCTTAGTCTCAGGTCCCTCAATAAATTCCAAAGCCACAGGGCACTGCTGTAATAAAGGCCTCTGCTGTAAATCAGCATGTACCTGCAGGGCTTATCATCAAATACAAATCCCCATTACAATGGCTCTGTGTAAACCAGCTCTCAGACCAGCGTAAAACCTCTCTACCTGCACTCAGATCAGCGTGAAAACTTAACACCAGCTCTCAGATCAGTGTAAACAGCTCTTATGTCAGTAAGTCATGAAACTTTACATGAACTTTAAAAGTTAAATTTCAATCGGAACTAAATAAATTGGTCTTTTCAAAAAATATAATGTAAAAGCCATAATCTGATTAATACCGAACTATTGAGTTTTTTTTGTGCCAGATTAGTAAGAATAACAAGACTTCGATAACGTGATTGTAGCTCGATTTTTCTCCAGCATGTATAATCGGCACCAAAAGACAGAGGTGATGTGTATTTAATCCTTCAAACATTCAAGTGTTCATTATGTCATATAAACTTGGACAGAGCGATAAAGACTGTAGCTCAATTTTAACTGTGCGTATATACATGCTTTGATTGTAGAGGGAAGCTGATGTAGATGGTTTACTCTGTGTAAACCCTCTCAGATTAAATTAAACCCTCTACACCTGCAATAGGCGCCTAGTATAGCCACATTTGCCAATCCTAAGAGCTTAATCGAACCATAAATAAAGCACTTCCATCATTTTGATGGACATGGCCTCCTGACACACACAAATGAATAAGGAACTTATGATTCAGTTTAGATACAGCTTGCAGGCGTAATGCAGGGGGGATGTGTGTATGCCCTGGGGTCAACATCCTGAGCAAGCCGCCCACGTGAGGTTACACGTGACACAGTGGTCAAAGACATATGAATCACAAATGCTTTTTTCACATCTCTGCTCTTCACAGGCCACCACATCAACACAGACACATGCGTGCACACACACAAAATACTTTTACAATACTTTGAAAGCACACCAATGATGCCTTAAAACGTCTCTGTAGGCAGAGCACTAGATTTTGAAACGAAGCATGGGTGAGGAGATAAATATAAAGTGTTGGAGTGAAAAGGGAGCCATATTGAGGGGGTGGGAGAAGAGAGGAACGAGAAAACACACAGGGAAAAGACTCTAGCACCTCAAAAACCCACCCTACTAAATGAGTGCACCACGTCAGCCCTGTTTCACACAAACACATGCTAACATTACACAAGCCTTAGCATAATATGTTAGCATGTGTTTGTTGTCAGGGGTGCCGTGTGTAGGTGAGTGTGATAGTCCCCTGCTAGCTATTTTCATTACAGGGATATGAAGTAAATGGAAATAAACAACGTTGAAGAGGAAATGCATGTCATACAGAGCTGCATTAACACAAAAGCTTGATCTTTTGTACACAAACTGATAATACCAGGACTGTGGTATTATTTTCTTGTTTTTTTTAATCAGCCAGCTAGCATTCTAAATGAATAGATACATACTAGGAATGCACCAAGATTAAAATTCTGGGTGATATTTTCATGTTATGGCCAATACCCAATATTTTTCTGATTTTAAAATTCTATACTAGTTTGTCAAATTAAATAATACATTTAAAACAAAAATTAATTGTTTAAAATACTAAATCACTTTTTATACTTTAAAACTAAATGCCCAGATCTATTTTGACATATCAAAAAAATTTTGTTGCGTCTGTTGTCAATCATCAAAGTTTCAGATTGAATCCCTCATTTTAATTTCGTTGTCACTTCCCAGACTCTTGCAGTGTGTGAAAAATAACACTTTTTTTTTTTACAATTTTGAACGGGTTATATCAGAAAAAGCGCATCCTTTATAATCAAAGCTGATATCATTTCAGTTCAACTGCAGCAGCAAGCTCACTGACTGAGTGAAATCTCCTGTTAAAATAAAAAAATCTGTCTATACTGCACAGTGAATCAATGTTGAAAACAGTTGTGCTGCTTAATATTTTTGAGGAAACAATAATTTTTTTCCAGGATTCTTTGATGAATAGAAAGTTCAGAAGAACAGCATTTATTTGAAACAGAAATCTTTTGTAATATTATAAAAGTCTTAACTGTCACCTTTGATCAGTTTAATGCATCCTTGCTGAATAAAAGTATTAATTTCTTTAAAAATGTATCTTACTGACCCCAACCTTCTGAACAGTATGTTCAGTGTGTATTCAATATAGAGCAATGAAAATCAATTAAAAACATCCCTAATATCAGTTTCTAACTGATATGATAACAGTATATCGTGCATCCCTAAAATATCCTTCAATCACTTTCACACAGTTGAGAAAGAGCAACAAATCTGGCACCTTCTCTTCTGGTTGATAAAAAATACGTTTTCTTAAAGGGATAGTTCACCCAAAAATGAAAACGCTGTCCTCATTTACTCACCCTCATGTTGTTCCAAACCTGTATGACTTTCTTTCTACTGCTGAACACAAAAGAAGATATTTTGAAGAAAGTCGGTAACCAAACGACTGATGGACCCCATTGACTTCCATAGTAGGAAAAAAAAAAAATACTATGGAAGTCAATGGGGACCAGCAACTGTTTAATTACCAACCTTCTTTAAAATATCTTCTTTTGTGTTCAGCAGAAGAAAGGAAATCATACAGGTTTGGAACAACATGAGGGTGAGTAAATGATGACAGCATTTTCATTTTTGGATGAACTATCCCTTTAAATAGTTTACACTGTTCTTCTTTACTTTGAAGTTCCAAACCCAAGTGAAAAGGGTCCATTTCACACAATTACAAAACCGCACCTCTGAACACCCCTGCCCAATTGTAATAGTGTACCAATTCCCCTCTCAAAATCTTAATGTAATAATTCTTGAATTTTTCAGTCGAGAAGCAGAGTAAAACAAATTTTGCTATATTTATCAACAGTGTGACCATCAGATTAGCAGAAGGTTATGTAAAAATATGCAGATGAAGTGATGTGAGTCGGGAAAAGACGCGCGTTTGACAATACCTCTGGGGAAAGAAAGCTTAATAATCTTTGAGAGAAGGTATTAAATGAACGTGCCGGATGGGGAGCAAGAGAAAAGGAGTTTGGCACAGACTGCTGGAACCTGTGTGCATCAGACCAGACCTTACATCCTCAATGAAAATTGTGTGCTTGTGGCCGTCCACATACAGAAAGAGCTCTATACTATTGTACTCTTTGTTATTTGCCCCTTGGCTATTTCTTAAAGCTTTTTGGAAGCAGCAGTTCATCTCTTCTCCCTCCCGTTCATCAGGTGGATGGGATGTTATTACAGCAGGGGTGATCTGAGACACTCATTTCCTGTTTTCACTCTCACAAGAATCTCAGGGCACAAAACACACACACTCTTTGTGTGCGTGCTTCTCTCTCGCAATCTTTTATTGGCCCAGTTGTTCATGAGAATAGCCAACTGCTGCTCCCCCTGCTGGTTGTGCGTGTTTAGAGAGCTAACGTTTGTGTGTGTTTGTGTGTGTGTGTGTTGTTCTTGTTGATTTGAGTCACACACACCATGCCAATGTAGGGTTGAAACCTCCAGCTGATATCTGGAGCTAATTACAACACATCGTTTTATCTGCGCTTATTTAATTAAGCCGGAAAGAAATAAACACTCACAGTGCACGCACACACACAGACACACACACCACTGTCTGGTTCTATAAAGCAACAAAGTAGTGTTTGTTCATGACTCTTAATACAAAGGGAATACTCAGCTTTACGAGTTCATATTAATTGAGAAACTACCGGCAATATTTTGCCTAGATTTGAAAATTCTTAAACCACAGGACTACAAGCGAACTGCAACAAAAAAAAAACTGAATGACTGAATGACTGAATGAATGAATGACTGAATGAATGAATGAATGACTGACTGAATGAATGAATGAATGAATGAATGAATGAATGAATGAATGAATGAATGAATGTTTTGTGTGCCCAAACAAATACTGTAGTCACATAATGACTAATTCTGTAGAGCTTCAGTTGGAGCAGTAATTTTAGTAAATTCAAATTCTGTTGGCATGTCATTCCAAACCTATATGACTCTCTTTACTCTGTGGAATATAAAACTTTTTAAAATATTGTACTGGTCACTCTTTTCCATTTGAATGAATGGGACTGGAACTTTGAAGCTTCAAAAAGGACACAAAACAATGCTGTGCTGGTCAATACTAGGGATGTGCGCAACGACTAACATCCGACTAGTCTAACCCCTGCACCCCCGGAGATGGACTGTATATGCGATCCTTTTTAAATAGACTAATCAATGAAGTCAAATCCCATACTGAATGCGGCAAAAAATAGATCAGATACATGCGACGTGCTTGCCTTGCATTATGGTCATTGTATAATAAACTTAAGTGTTCCTAGGCCTAATAGCCTATACATTTCCTCAAATAAAAGTTGGTCCACACAAGTCAGCACGTTAAGGTTATGTTGTTCGGTTCCAGACCGGGCTCCAGACTGCGATCAAATGGTCGCATTTTTCGGCCTTTTTTTCTGTTGGTGCGACAACATTTTTTTGCCCCAAAAAAGAGGTTGCCCAACTGAAAAGAGTTGCCATTTCTGTTACATATGAAAAAAATGTAATGGCAAATGAAACAAAAGCATTCATCAGCTCGAATCAATAATAGACAACGCAGTGCAAGCTCAGAACAGGTTTACTCGCGGGCCGATCACGCAACACCATTACTTCACATCACTGGGAGATCCAGTGAGAAAGCATTTGAATTAGCCGGAAAATTAATAACGCAGCGAGATCTAGTTGGAAGCATTCAAATTCAGCGCAGAATTCTGTTATAAACCACACATATCAGATCAAACAGCGCTGACATGGAAACCAGGAAAAACATGATTGTGTCATGAATGAAATTATAGAAGGCTTTTCAGTCCACAAATCACCAACATTCACCATGGATTTAATGTAGTAACACTAACTGTAACCATGGTATTGAGGCAGAAATATTCTAATGTAATAATTAATTAATGATTAAATTTTTTTTCATTATTTTACATTATCAGGGTATTCATTTAATTGACTAGTCTCACACATCCCTAGTCAATACACCTGTGTTCTGTATTCAAGCTGGAGTACACTACACATTTTTGAAAACCTGAACAGATCATATACTTGCTGACACTACACATCATACACTACAAAACTGATAAACTCACAGAAACATGCGCCAAATTGCTCAGAGATGCATGACAAGTGAAAATGTACGTTCTAAAATCAGCTTTGAATATAAAACAGTCTGTGCCCATCACACACTATGCAATTTTCTATGAAATCTGTCAACTCCAACTACTTAAAATCTGAAGACCAGCTGTGACTTCTGACAACTAGCGTTGACTGCCCAGATTTTTGCCTCGATTTGTAGTCTTGAGTAATGTAGTGTATCCAGCATTTAATGTGATAAACACATCATATTAAATGTGATGCACAGACATTCTCGCCCCTCCATTCGGCTGTTAAACTGTCGCAACCGAATCATTGAGTCAGTGAGTTGAACTCGAGAACCTAATCAGTTCGCTTTATAAAAGAATCATTCACACTGTTGATCCAGTTCACAAAACTGATTAATTGAAAAGATTTAATTTAAATGAATGATTCAGTCATGAATTGGATATCGCTGCTTCTCTCAAGATCATGCCAAGCATTGGCAAGGAGTGAATAAATATAAATTTTAGTCTGTTTCTCAGGGCATTTTCACACTTTTAGAATTTTGTTTTGTTCCAAAACAGGGATTTAATTTGTTACAATGTTGCATTTTCTTGGTTCCGTTTGCTTTCACAAGGCAACCTTTCAAAGTGTACTAAAATGTGTTTATGCAAGTCACATGCGAGTACAACTGTCCTCTTATTGGTCAGTTTTCTCTGCATCATCCATCAAGAAGATTGACAAGTTCGCTCCATGAGCTTATCGTGGCTTTATTTGTAACTGTCGAGATATACGCAAACACTATACGAATGTAGCCGTCATTCCCACTGTTAAAATGATATACTACATTCCTATTAATACTGCAGCAAATTCAAACGCTCTCTCTGGATCTCCCAGCGCTGTCTAGAGGTTAACAGTGACAAGACACACGCATACACTATACAAATGTTATAATGCAGCTAAAGCAGGAATCAAAGCTTCATCAGGACAGCATTCTCCTACGGAGAAATGCAATTACACAACATTTTATGATGAAGAGGTGTGCTCACTCACAGAATCAAACACTACTGCTGTTTACATAGCACACTTCCCATTATGAATTATAATACCATTTGGATCGTTGGTTTGTTGGGTTGGATTGCATTTACACCTCAAGCAGACTGTTCGTTTGCAATCAGATCCGAGAAATGGAGCAAATGTTTTGGTGCGGATCCGAGCATGATTGCCGTGTTCAATCGAACCGAACCAAGGATGAAAACTCACCAGGTTCCGAAACAAATGCTCAGGTGTGAAAGCCCCCTAAGACAAAACTATCATATGGCTTTAAAATTCTTAGAATAGAAAAAAAGTTATGTCAACTACTTTAATGATACTTTGGTACCCTTTAACTTCTGAGAGAAAAAAACAACAACACATGGTTGATAAAAAGGCAGGGAGAGAGATCGTTCAGCAGAGACAGGAGCTCCACCTGCTGTCTCCATACACAAGGCATAAGGTGGAACGTATAACACGTCTTTCTCTCAGGCACACACAAATGTAACTTAGTCATGTACAAAATCTTCTTCAACCACCTTAAAAGCTGTGTTCAGTTTCACTTTGCAAACAGTAAAGCACAGAGCACATCCCAAGTGTGGCAACATGTCCTACCTGAGTCATTGCGCAAGTATGAAGACATGGCGGGAATAAGACAGGACTGGCTGAGCAGTTCCTGCAGGACAGATGGCAGCAGTGAGCTGCTGTGACCTCTGACTTCTCCTGAGAGGGTCTCGCCAGATCCCATGCAGCCAGATGGATTGATATAGCTTGCCAAAACCTGACAGAGACACAGAATGTACCATCACACATCCAAACAGGCGTAAAATCTAAATCTCACTTGCATTATTTCCACACACACACCTGTAAGAGGCAGGTGACATGCTCCTCCTCTAGACGTTGTTTGGTTAGAGCCTGCTCAACATCCCAGCCTGACGCAGTAGAGCCTGTCCCAAAGCCTGTTCCTTTGGCCCAGTACAGCTGCTGTTCCTCTGTGGTACCACCAACATGCCCGCTGGAGACCTGTGGCTGCAGAACAAACACAAACTAAACTGCATGTTTCACACACGAGCAAATCACTCAAAATTTTCTCTGATCCTCTCAGTGTCATTCACCAAAAAAGCCACAACTGAGTTTTACATTAAAACGAATAGTGTCTGACAGTGCAAATTAAACGGGAAGTTAATGTTACTGTATATTTTAAGACTTTTACATGTAAAAAACTAACCTCTTTGCCAATCATTCATCAGGGCAGGCTAAATACCGTATTGGCATATCAATGTAAGCATGGGCGGTCACACAATTTAGTTAAAACCATTGGAGTTAAAAGTTTTAATGTTTTGAAGGTAGTCTCTTATGTTCACCAAGAATTTAAAATAACTAACTAACTTAAAAAATGTAACTGTTTTCAATTTTATATATTTTAAAATATAATGTATTCCTTTTCATTTATTCAAATTTTCAACAGACACTAACTCCAGTTTTCAGTGTCGCGTGATCCTTCAGAAATCATTGTAATATGCTGATTTGATGTTCAAGAAACATTTCTTAAGATTATCAGTAGCTGCGTTTACATGAACCCCAATAATCCGGTTGTAATTGGACTAGTAGCACAGTCGAAAAAAAAAAAAAGTCACATGTAACCATGTCAATCGGAATGACTTGGACAAATCCAATTAACATTTTATTTGGATTGTAAGGGGTGGTTTAAACCTTTTCTAATCAGATCGAGCAAACGGTTGCGCTGGTTAATATTTTTGTGGATACCTTGATATATTTTTTTAGGATTATTGAATAATTTTTTTTCTTTTTATGGATAGAAATCTTTTGTAACATTCCAGTATAATTGCTGTCACTTTTGATCAATTTAACGCCTGCTTGCTGAATAACAGTACTAATTTCCTCCAAATGAGAGAGACAGAAAGAAAGGAAAGAATGATGCGTTTCCTAGACTTTCTCTTCCACACACACCTTTCTCACTCTGGTGTTTGATGTTGATCGTTCCAGATGTGACGTCCTGCTGATATGTACTGCTTCCTCTAAAGACTGACAGCATGTCACAATATTATGAGAGGAAACAATGAGGTCAGAAGCTGTGCATCATCTGAATAATAGGCTAGTAGCGTGGTAAAAAAGAAAAACGGAATTTCTCACAATGAAACACTTCCCTAAGCAGCTGTCATTACATAGTTTGTACTTTATTTTGGATCGCAGGAACAGAGGAAAATAGGGAAATGGTTGCAGGCCGAACTTGAACCTGGATGAGCATTGTTCAAAGATCTTTAGTCATAGAAGGAGGGACAAATAGGAAAGCGAAAGAGAGAGCAGAATAAATGCATGTTGACTGCATCGCTCTTCTTCGTCTGAGAGCGAGCAGGTTTAATATTTGCTCTGCCAATACTTCTTCTGCCCCAAGGACACCCATTATGATTCTGACAGGCCACTGGCCACCATTCAAATCCTCAACCCTGAACCCACCCCTCACCAAACTGTAAATCCACACAAACACACCGCCCTGACCCGACTATCATTTATGCAGCTTTCATAAACATTGGAATTTTTTTAATTGATTTTAATAAAACTGGTCTGTAAGGGCAGAATATTGATTTTCATGAGTCATTTGCTTTGGTATTGGGGGTCTGATGATGATGGTTGTTTTTTTCATTATTTTCTCATTATGATTGTGCAGCAGTTGTCCTTTGTGAAGACACTTTCATTTCAGTCCAGTGAGACTCCACATAATCATGTAATGAGTAAAAGAGCTGTCCGAATCCTCTCTCTATACCTTCTCTTTTAATGGGACTACACTACACCTGAATGAGCGGATGTTCCCTCACACACACACACACACACTCCTCATTAAGGCAAGGGCTCTGAATAAAGAGCCCTTCAGCAGTCTGTAAAGAGTGGCTACCACAGTCATTAATAAAATGACACGTCTCAGTCTGAGAGACAAAAACATCTCCATTAAGGTCTTTACTGGAGTGTCTTTTCCTTCCACTGCACACACACAAATTAAATGAATAAAGTTAAAAAGGTGCTTCATATTTTTTTATAATCTTAATTTTTCTCTGAAGTCCACTTATAACTTTAGTCCAGATTATTTTAACAGATCAGTCAGACTGTGAATGAATTATTCAGCTCTGTTCAGTGAACTGATTCAATGAAAAGACTTAACTCAAAAGAATGATTAATTCACAAATCAGATATTGCTATTTCTCTCATAAGGTTTAAGAAGATGTTAAAGCTCCTGTTACCAATCTTTGTAAACATATGGAAAAGATCACATACTATACTATCGTTCAGGGGTTTGGGGTAAGCGCGATTTGGTTGATGTTAACATAAATGAATATTTTTATTCAGAAAGGAGACATTAATCAGAAGGAACAGTTAAGTTCAGACTAGAATGTCACAAAAGATTTCTATTTCAAATAAATGCAGTTCTTTTGAAATTTCAATTTTGAAAAAAAAAAAAAAAAAAAATCTGCAAAAGTATTGAGCAGCACAACAGTTTTCAACATTACATAAAAAAAAAATAACTTTTAAATGGTGGTGACTGTTTTTCAAGGAGGAAAAGAAGTCCTATATAATTTTTATTTTGGGTGAACTACCCCTTTAAATTCCCTGGCACAACAATGACCATTTTTGTGAATTGAATGACACATAAACGATGTGTGGGTTAACACTGACCTCACTGGAGTTGGCACTGCCACTGGGCACTCTGGGAGCATGATGGCTGAGGGCAGACAGGCAGGCCAAGATGAGGTGGATGGCACCAATCTCCAAAGCCATGCGTCTCAACAGCAGCCCATCATCTGTGGTGAGGGGAGTCGAGCTAAACAAGGACCGGAGCACGTGGAAGGGCAACGTGGGTAGAACGTTAGCAGAGGGAGACTGCAGGATGTGACCTTGAGGAAGAAAGATGAATGGAGAGAATGAGAAAAAGTGTCTTTTAAACTATAGCACTCAATAATACACCAATCAACAGTCCAGACTGACAGAAATACACAGTGGACAGCCAATCCAGGCTCAATTAAACCAATCAATTAAGCAGCCACGCAGTAACCCAATCAATGCTTCCCGTAGGGGAGATGCTAAGTAGTGCGTGTATCTGCCTGTAGGGTATGAATGTATAACGGCCATTAGAGAAGTTTGATTATCAGATGATGGTTTGTGAGGACATGAGAGAGCCTCTCTAAACAAATTGCATTTTTTATAAAGGCCTGAGGTGGTTATGTTAGGATTTAAAGTGTTAATTATCCCAAAATAAAAACTTCAATTATTTACTCACCCAGATCCAAAAGCATAAGAATTTTGTTTATCTTCGGAACACAGATGAAGATCTTTTTAATGAAATTGAGAGATTTCTGTCCCTCCATTGATAACTACACAACTACCACTTTGACACTTCAAAAAGTTCATAAAGAATATATATAAAAAAAAATTAAAAAAAATATTTTTTTTTACACTTTTTTGAAGTGTCAAAGTGGTAGTTGTGTAGTTATCAATGGAGGGACAGAAATCTCTCAATTTCATTAAAAAGATCTTCATCTGTGTTCATATGGTGGTGGTGTGGCGCAATGGATAAGACACATGCCTTTGGTGTGAGAGACCCGGGTTCGAATCCACTGTGAGACACCAATGTGTCCCTGAGCAAGACACTTGACCCCTAGTTGCTCCAGAGGCGTGCGACCTCTGACATATATAGCAATTGTAAGTCGCTTTGGATAAAAGCGTCAGCTAAATGAATAAATGTAAATGTAAATATACTATATATATATATAGTGTTCAGAATATGAACGAATGTCTTACGGGTTTGGAACAACATGAGGGTGAGTAATTGATGACATAATTTTCATTTTTGAGTGAACTATCCCATTAAGACGGATCACAGTGTCTCAATTCTAAACCCTAATGAGTTGCAGCACTTTTCCAATTAAGGCAACATGTGAAATGGACACTCATAAGTGATACTGAAATGCTCTTCATAGTTACTTAGCAACTCAGTTAAATGTCACTCACAAGCACCAGACCAAAAACATTTCTCATTTGAGGTGCTCAATAAGGGTGTAAGAAAATATCAATACACATCAATATCGCTATATTATGTTTGGTGATACTGTATAGACCTTATGCACCAGAGAAACAAGGGAGCCGCCATCTTTGGAAAATTGTCTTTTAACTTCCGTTTTGCGGTCGCTCTGTTTATTTATATGGCATTTCTGTCCAGGAGTAATTCGCTTTTTAAGTGGATTTACTTAATGTAAAGTTAACGAAAGTTATCATGAGGACTGTAATGTTTAAAGCAGATGACTTAACAAATGTAAATCGACCGGGAAGATTTTTAAACGAGCCGTTCATTAATAAACACGCAAAACGCTGTGAAAATACAGACCGGAAGTCAAAAGACAATGAGCGCAGCGCTGAAAAGGGGCGGGGCTGCATAAGGTCTATAGATTCTCAAAAATACTGTATCGATATTTATTTATTTGTTTGTTTACATCCAAGATTCGTGTCAGTGGCTTTGTGTTCAGTTTAAACCCGTCCCCTAGATTGCAGTGTTATCTCAGAACATAAACTGTGACGTGGAGAACCACAAGGGTGCATCGCTAGCGTTAGCATTAGCAAACCCAGCTCACAAGACTCGTTTTGGCTTCCACTATAACCAGACAGTTGACGGTAGCCATTTACTTCCATAGTAAGTTAGTAGTTCTTAGTATTTATTTTCCTACTATGGAAGTCAATGACTACCGTCAACTGTCTGGTTACCAACATTCTTCAAAATATCTTCTTTTGTCTTCAACAGAAGAAAGAATCTCATACAGGTTTTAAACAACACGAGGTTGAGTAAATTATGACAATTTTCTTTTCTTTTTCAACTATCCCTTTAAGAATCTTCTTTCAAAAACATTACAAAATCTTGCCAACCCTTAACTTCTGAATGGAAGACTAAGTAATAGCCTGTTTAATATGAGGGCTGAGTCTGACAGGTCTCTGAGACAGTGACTTAAATGGTTGATGGCGGACATAGATAAGCAGGGGTTGCTGATGAGAGAATCTAAAATAGTGTTCCATACAGTATCAGTCTGCTCTGTTTCAATCAATAATCTCTCTCTAAAACACACACTTACATACAGGGCTAATGGATATGTGAACACAGACTGAATATGAAACAGGCATCTATTCCCCAAAAACTTGGATTCACTTTATATGAACAAAATTGATTGCTAAACTGTAAACAAATTTCCGAAGTAGTGCTTCCTGTACTTGAGCGGTACTTACTTCCTTCTCCATCGTCCGTGACACCCAGCACCAGTCTGAGCAGACACTGTGCGTGCTTCCTCTCCTTCAACAGAACCTCAGCATATCCCGGCAGCCGCAGAAACAGGCCGAATGCCGCCAGCGAATGGGCTGGGATTGGCGACATGGTCTGAACGGAGGATTTGATAGGCGGCGGTTCGGCTGCGATGGTCTCGGGCGCCTCGTAAACGAGCTCCCCGGATTGCTCTATGGTGACCCACTCGAACTGATCGCTGTCCTTGGGTTTCTCCTGCGTGGTGGACGGCACAACTGGGGCGCTGACCTGCACAGAACGATCCGGACGAACAGGCTCAGCGGGCATACAAATTAACAGAAATGCTGACTAACCTGAGTGTACGGTCACCGGACAAGCTTATGAAGCAGAAATGGAGTGAAACTACAAAAAATTACCAACATGGTAGAATATGATACTGACCTGCTGGATGACGTCAGGGTACAGCATGGGAAGTCTCTCTGCTATGAGGGCCAAGCCGCCCATACCCGCGAACACCTGCAAGGGGGACTGGATAGGGCTGGTCTCCAGGAGTGTGTCATCTACCGCAGCATCCAAACCCTCGTCACCCGGGGTCATTGGTTCATCGTCCGGACAGCCACTTAGCATCTCACAGTGATCTACAGGAACAGAGCAGAAAGGAAACGCATCATTCAATCTGTCGCCAATAAACTCTCAAAACGTCTAGCTGTAAATAAAGTGGCCTAAATTGTTCACATCATAAACCATGATGTCCAACCGGCCATTACTGCACAAGAGCTCATATCTGTTCTCATAAATCAGATTATTCCTGTAAATCAGGGTTTTCCTTTACTGAGATTGAGGATCAATGCAAGAGAATGAGGAGAAAGTTGCAGGAAATGTTGGCTGTTAAATGTTTGGGAATGTACAGTCAGAATAGTAATGAAACAGCATCGCACGGCTTTATGGAGTTTACAGCCGACATAAATGTCTCTACTTAAGACATTTAAATGTCTAAAACAAACAAGGAGACAAAAAGAGGTCATACATTGATAGATTGTGATCTTTCTCTTACTATACTGCATCAATACTTTAGGTCATTGTATCAATATTTTTGTGCAAAGTAGTAAGATATTTTCTGTGAATGTGCAAGACTTCAGATTCATAAACTGCTATAGGTAAATAACTAGAAGAATAACAAAAAGTAAACAGTAAAACTATTTGTGCAACAAATCATTGCGTTTATGATTATGATAAATACATTTAAATAATATGATAACAATACCTACATTAAGCAGCATAACTGACTGTTTTTGTACAGTTAAAATAACTGGAATTTAGTTTCAGGCACCTCACACAGATGACTTTTCCATGACCTCTCCAATCATTTATGAATACTGGATGATGATTTTTAAAAACTATTAAGTTAATTCGATTGACTAATAAATCATTAAGATACTGAACTGGTTCAAGTGATTCACTGAAAAGAACTGGCTGAAAAGAATAATTCACTCACAAACCAGTCACCGCACCACAAGCTTTACAGTTCCCAAGATCATATATGTAAATATATGTTCATATATGTAATATTTACATTCACTAGAGTAAAACGTATTCAATTTCAAATTCGCATTTTTTGTTTGAGCTGTATTTGCAAAGGTGCTGTTTTCCAAGGGGATTTATTTAGAGATGCAACTTCCCAGAGAGTATATAAGTCTGCTCAGTCCTTTGAAAAGGCCAGCAACAGAAAAAGTGTGAGACTGAGAAAGAACAAGTATTTACAGATTACTCGTTGATTTAAGCTCTAGGGGATGGTGAAAGTTGTTTTTTTTAACTGTTGATATTTCAGTTAGTCGGTTTTTCATCAGAGATTTCGTGTCTTTGATGTTGAGATCAGTGCAAGTAAAAAGAGGAGGAATGTAAAACTCAAAGCCAAAAACTCTTGCTGGAGAAACAAAAACAAAAAAGCTGCACTTTAGAGCAGAATGTGAAATACGCTTACTCCATAATTGCTGCAGGGAAGTCAATGGGGCATATTTGATCTTAGTTTCATAGCACATCTGAAAGTCTCAGAAGTCTGGAGTCTGTGTCCAGGAGCAAACTCATTGGCAACAGGTTGATGGCACATCACAGTAACAGGCAGCAAGGGTTCAGAACACCGCCTGTGGTTGGAGTGTCTTCCACACACTTCCTCCACTGAGAGATGGACAGACTCCAGGAAGAGAGGAGAGGATTATCCATGGGCTGGTGAGCATCCTTTCAGCGCCTCGACGGAGGGATGCGAGATGAAAGAGTGCATGAAAAGCAGCAGGGTTGGGTACGCCAACAGTGATTCGACTCGACTAAGATAGCCAATTAGCCGGAGGGTGAGGTGAGTCCCCCAGGCACCATCACTAAACCGCAAACATCTGATCCCAGACTCAACGGGTGCCATCAAACGCGGGCTGCTTCAAGACTTCTTACAGAGCCAAACAAATAAACAAACGAACGAACACAGTGTGCTCGGAAAAGCCAGCGGAGCGAAGCAAACAAATAGTGCTAGATCTCCACCTTCAGAGCTTACGGTTCAGTCCCATATAACACCCTGACACAGTGTCCTAACAAAGCACAACGTGGCAACTTTCCAATGTCAAACTGCTTTTTTTTGTACTCTCTGAAAGTAAAATACTGCTGCACTGTCTCTACATCGGATTTGTATGTTGCAACTAGATTGTAGCAGCATACAACAAACTTTCAACTAGATTTATATTTGATCAATATATGCAAGGCGTGTATCCTCGTAAGCACAATCTTAAATGAGTTAAAAAAGACTTCAATGAACGCAAAGAGTTGGGAGAAAATTGGATGCGTGTCAGATGACGTGTTCAGTCTATAGGCGTGTAGTGTTTCTTTACAAAGTGACCTCGCCAACTACTGTCCTGGCATGCACAACACAGCGTTTGTCGTCTGTAAAGGAAAATTTTTTCCATTTTTAGTACATCGCTGCCGTGTAAACCTACCCTTAGATTGCACAGAAGAAGAGATTCATTGCTTGACGTTTTGTCGTGCCCGATTAGGATGCTGTCGGGACAATTTCCTGTCACAGCTGACATCCAGCACTCTGCCTGTGTTAGCAGATTCACCTGAGCTGACATCATCAGCTTGAGGAGGAACTCTGTGTATGTGTGTATGAATATTTGCTCTTTCCAACAGGGCAGAACCAATCAAGAGTATTGGCTACCGGGTAGGGAGGCAGCTGTCATTTTTTTGTATCCCTCAGAGAGCATGAACACATCATTGACAGAGCAAAGAAAATCATTTGACATCTGACGATGCAGGACACTAAGGGGGAAATGTGTGGGCACACGCAAGCACAGACACGCGTGGACAATCAGGCTATTTTTTCCCTGGGCTGGCAGAAAATGGGATATGTGGGAGAGGGAAGCTAAAAACTGCAGAAGAATTTTGGGTAGGAAAACAGACTATAACGAAATAATGGCAAGAAATTACTTTCTATTGAGTTTCAAATGAATAACTCGTATGAGCCTGTACTTTTTAGTGCATTAAAATCATATAGTAGTCTGGGTAGTCTGATTCCTATGAGCAGGTTCAACTGTTATAGCATTAGTAGAGAGTGAATTTCTTTCATGGGCAAGAAAAATGGAGATTGTAACCGAAATACCTAAATAAATATGGATCAAATCAAATCAAAGTTTGTGAATCAGAATCTAATTGAATCAAGTAATCTGTTTTGATACCAAACATTAGTTTATCATTTTGTGACAAGTGTCATTATAGTCTTGTTTATAGACTATTATAGTATTTTTTCAAATTTTTTATTAGCTTTTATTTGTATGTTTTCAGTTTACATTTGAATTTATTTAAAGTTTTAGTAATTTTGTTGTTTTTGTTATATTTATTGGTTTTAGTTTTTTTTTTCCGATTTAGCTTTAATTTATGTTTAGTTTTACTAATTTTATTAGTTTAATATAAATTTATTTCAGCATTTGCCATTAAAATTTTTATATTTATAATTTATCAGCTTTATTTAAATTAATGATTTTTTTAATATATAGATTTAGTTAACAACAACAACAACACCACTGTCCGTGACAAAGTCTTTCTTATGCTTATGTCTTTGCATGTGAGATTTCTGTATACCTTTCTCGGTACGGAGCCTTTTGAAGGAATCGGTCTTGGAGAGGCCAGGGTCTGAGATGACCTTTGACCCCAGTTTGACCGTTAGGTCAATGGAGCGGTATCCCTGAGGAAGTTTACGCTCATACAGCAGTGTCAGCAGTTGGGCCAAGGTCATCTCCGGTGGCAATGGTTGACCTGGAGAGAAAAGGTTTAAGCCAGAGTTTATTAAAAAGTTGATCTCAATTGATAAATCAGAACCTTGTTAGAATCAGATGCGTGTCATTTTTTTCAACCAAACAGCAGGCGAGGGAGTGGAGTTCAAAAACTTCTTTTTTTTTTTTTTTCTGTTTAGTGATGTTATTGGATTCGAAATTAAATGCCTTACCAAGTGCTGAAGGCTCTTTACAGAGGATAAGATGAGACAACGAGAGATGAGAGGGATAGAATGAAACTTTGAAATTGACATTCATCAAACTCTCTGCATGTCTGAATAAATGCAGTGAGGTGAAGTGGCAGGCAGACTGGGACAGGCACTAAGGTGACCTCTACTCTCATTCTAATCAGTATGGAGGAGCGAAAGGTGAGAGATGAGGAGGAACGCAAAAGAGTACAGAGTGGGTGAGAGGACCGGACAGAATGTGAGCGCTTGATAGAACTAGAGTGTGTGTTTGTACCCGGTAGAAGTTTGTGACAGAGGTGGAAGACAGGCACACTAATGGTTTTGGCAGATGGATCGACTCCTGAGGAAGCTGCCAGCTTGTCACTGAGGACACGTCCTCGTCGAGACGGGGGACGGGGAGGAGTGGACAAGGCCCTCTTTGACTGAGACTTGAGACCTGAAAAATAAAAAGAAAGAATGAAGATGAGATGCAACATGGGTAAACTATAGATCAAAGATCTCAGTAACTACAATGCTAGCTTGAGTTAACAGCATATATTGTTAACCTTTAGGGAACAACCATAAAAACATTTCAAAAAAATTTAACTGCCTGCCTACACAAAACTCCCAAGAAACAATGTGTGTGTGTGTGTTAGACAGTGTGTTAAAGCTTTAGCACATCCTAATGCAGTCTCTAGGGTGTTCCAGTTGTTAGCTGGTTTCTAGGGTGTTTTAGGTTGTGGACAGGGTGTTCTGGGTGATTGCTAGGGTATTTCAGGTGGTTGTTAGCTGGATGCCAGGATTGGGCTGAGAAGACAGAGTTAAACAGTACCTGAGGCAACAACGACACTGTAGTTGTCTTGGAAACCATTATCAGCCTTCATCTTTTCTTTTTCCTCATGGTTTTTCTTCTCTTTATCCTCCTTCTGTTCATTGATCAGTTTGGCTGTGATGCTGGGCGTGTCTGAAGGGTAAAGAAATGCAAGATCTTTAAATGTTATTTCATAGTGTGTGTGAGTGTGCGCGCATGTTCTTCAACTGGCCTGCAGTACATTTCCCTTTAGAGACATATACATCAATGTATATGACATGTCAGCTTAACTGATAATATGAATTATTGATGGTAAAGATGTAATATGCCAGAGAAGATACACCAATCTATAACGATAACAACATGCTGCGCTTCCTGTGAGGGTCTTCCATCAGTGGAAGTGACGCGAGTATGAGAACGGCTCCAAGACTGGACACCTTACATACTGCGTGTCTCAAAAGAACCGAAGACTATATCTGCCACGCTCAAGGTCTCAGGGGACAAGCCATTCATCACACACACACACACACACACACACACACACACACACACACACACACATGCTGATGACCATGCCATGTGGCAGTTCCAGCCCTACATGCTTTGTGCATTAGACCTTGAAAGCCTGAAGATGTGGCAAAAGCTGGATCTAACAGATCTGAGAGACTGCTGCATAGTGCATATAAAATGAGACTGCTGGAAATGCGATTTCTAGTATTTCAGCTTAACTGGTGTATAGAGTGTGAAGATTTATTAATGTAACTGTACACAGTGTGTGTCTGATTTGTAGACCGCTTTTGTAGAGTGGCACAAATACAACATTTTGAAACTGATACCAGTGGAATGTTACAATTATTGGAAGATATTTTCCAAAACGAATATGCTTCTGAACACTGAATGTCTTTAAATATTCAGTAATAAAGATTAAAGAAACAAATAAGGTCAATGAGTGTTCCAATTTTTTTGTCAAAATTCTTTTATGCTCACCAAGCCTGCATTTATTTGATCAAAGATACAGTAAAAACTATATTTGGTGACTACATTTTTCATTATCAATGTTAAAACAGTTAATATTTTTGTAAAAACAATGATAATTTTTTTTATTTGAACGGTATTGTATTACAATGTCTTCATACCTGAGACACGGTCCAATACTTCAGACAGTGTGGTTGAGATGGGCAGATGCAGTTTGCGGAACTTGTGCCCCGCTCCGTACATGGGGTGCTGGATCACATGACTAGTGGCATTAATGCGTCCTTTATACAGCTGAAGCAGAGAAAAAGAAAAACAGAATGAAACAGGTCAAGTTAATAGTGTGTGACTATATTACTCATATATGAGTACATGGACAAGCATATTTGTTGAAATTTGCATAAAGATGATCTTCAGGTGTTATATTCATATAGGTGTTATATTTTAGGTGAGATATTCAATTTCTCATTAAAATGGACCTATAGAATAATTTCCAAAAGGGACATGGTGACTCATCTTATCACTAACAAATATTACATTTCTGTCACATCTGCATGCTGATCTTAAGAGTGATCTTTATTTCTCTTCATTGTGAACAAAGAATCCATATTTTCTTTTGTCTTACAACTCTGTATCTTTCAAGAATGTGTGTTTAAGTATATTGATTATGAAGTTTTTTTTTTTATAAGACTACAGCTATGGAGAAAAACAAACTCGAGGAATATGAAAGCAATGGCATTTGGAAGTCCTGCTAATGTCAAATAAAAATAAAAATAAATCAATATATGACATGACATTAAAACAAAGAACCACAAAAGCATCTCTGAAGATTTCCCCTTTCCAAATGGGTGATCCAGACTCCAGACGTCTTCATTCCACTCGGAGATGGAGTTGAAGGTGCGTCTGAAAGGGTGAAAAAGGTCTGAAAAATGACGTCCCTGCCTTTGAGAGGACGCCCCGGATCATCAGCACTGGCTTGATCTAATGTGTAAACATTAACTTTTAAGAGCCCTTCTGTCGGGACTGTCTGTGAAAGCCTGATGATTAATCTGATCTGAAACGCACATGATCCCACAGTAATTTAGCGGAGTGAATGACTCGCCAGCTAAAAAAAGACATCTTGGGTCTTTACGATTTGGCATCGTTCCGGTTTGGCAGCTGCAGAAGAGGCATAACTCTACGTGTCATCAAAGGGGTGAGCTGGCTATGTCCTCCAACATTTAGATTATGTTAAAGGTGAAGTGTATAATTGCTTCACCACTAGCGGCACCAAACAGAATTGCAAAAAGGATTTTCCCAAACACTCTTGTTTGCCCCTTCCAGTACTGTTCAGACAAACTACTCTTTATTTTCCACTAGACTAGCCATTTTCTCCAGCTAAACAACTTAGTACAAGTACTCCTAACATCCGGCAATGTGTGTGGAGTGTGGACTTCTGCATGATTGGCAAGGTTTTGAGGATAAATCTGCCCCCTAGTGGTCACCTACAGCAACAGCACAATAAGCCTTGAAAAGAACAGCAGAGCAGAAGCAGTGGAGGTTTAAATCCCTCTGAGATGATGTAAAGGTCAGGGTAATTTTCCTTGTAAGTGGAGAGGCTTTTCTGAGCTTTACAGCAACAGTAATAAATCATTTAACAGACTAACCAAGCAAAACAACTTCTATATAAAATAAAATAATGGCTCAAAAGAGCAACGTTTCAGCTTAGATGGATTTTCAAAGCACATGTTATGGCATTTTGTGTGTGTGTTTTTGTGTGTGAGTGTGTATACCTACCGGGCAGGGGGACTGAAGAAAGACAGTAACTTTCTCGTCTTCGAGCATGAGTTGTAGGAAAAGCCGACGTATAAATCCAGAGATGTTCCCTGAGACCGGAACGTTCCCTCGCTGAGGAGCTGACTGGAACAGCTCACACAGAACCTTTACAAACAAAGAAAAAAAAAAACAGTTCAATGTAATGTGCACTAATCTCTTTCTAAAAGCATTCAGTTGATTGTATGAAGTGTATGATGCAAGAAATATCTAGTAGCCAAGTATAACAGCTTTGGCTATTTCGTACAAACAGGGCTCAAATATAAGGATGGCAGACAGCAAGTGTGAAAAAGTTGAGCCAGGTGAAATGCATTATTATTTAATACACATTATATAAGTATATATTTCTGAAGATAATCTTGGAGGCATTAGTTCTGGGTTGAAAATTAATTAAATTAACAACAAATTATTTTGGGGAAGAAAACATTTTTATATATTCAACGTGTAGTAGTAGATATAATTTATAGTGTGTAGATATTCATTTAATATGTGAAAAAAATCCTTTTTTTTATTCATCGTTTATAAAAAATGTAAAACGAAAAAGCATCCTAAACACACCTGTGCCATGAGCCTTTGGTTGTTTGGATGGCAGGAGATGCATTGCAGGAAGAAAGCCACTGTGGCGTTCTCAATGGCTGTCCTCTGCTGGGTGGTGAGTCCACTGCTTCGGCTCGTTGACGCCAGTGAGTATGACGCCCCTGAGATGTGAGGTGCGGCGCTGGCGTGTGAGGTGCTGGCTGATGCACCGTGCCCAGAAATACTGCTACTGCTGCTGCTGGTGTTTGCATTGGCATTAGCGACCCCACTGGCACTAGAGTGGCAGAGGAGAAACAACAGTGCTGTCCAGAGCGGGTTCACTTCTGGCCCACCCAGCCAGTCCTTCATGGTGTGACTGTTTCCTACTTCTGTTAAAAACCGCAATACGGGTGCTGCCAGCTCAGGAGACAATGGCGGCCTGTTTGCTGAGGATGAAGAGGGTTGGTTGTGTGCGTATGGGCGTCTTTCAGCCTGTGTGGAGAATCCTGCAGGCAAGGGAAGGTCCGCGCTGACCAACAGGTTGCAACAAAGATCGGCTAAGCTGCGAACCAGCAAGGAAGGCAGACCGGAATCCAACAGCTGCTGGATGGCACCAGGAGACTGGGATGCAGCTGCCAGGGTCACAAGCTGGCACTCTGAGAGGGAGATGGGCACGATTACCGGTGTACGAGCATGTTTGGAGTCATCTGTGAGGGAGGCGGCACTGTTTAAGTCATGTTGCTTCTTGCCATCGTCCGTCATGGCCATACGGCACTGTGCATTTGTCTGGGCAGCAGGGGGCGCCACAATACCCATCCAGGACATGAGCAGAGAGAAGTAACTAGGGTGGATGTGGCACATGGAACAAAGCAAGCTATCCACAGCCTTCTTTAAAACCAAGTTAGAGGGCAAAGACATGGACCAGTTGTACAACAACCTGCGAGAGATGGAGAAAAAGAAGAAGCTCTTGAATTAATAGTTCAAAAACAACCTCATGATTTATTAATGCACAACTGTTTGTATTAAAGGCCGTCAGAGTTGTATTTGCTCCCCGTACACAGCAAAGGTTGTTTCACTTTGCTCTACTTGGTACGCATAAAGTATTCATACCTGAAGTGAGGATGAAATATAGAAGAGTGCAGGAAAGTAAGAGCGGAATATCTACTCTCAGCCTCTCCCAATGCAGAGTGCCAAAACACACCTTAGGCATGATCATAAATTCATCCAAAACTTTTACTTGAACAATTTGCACTGCGAGACCGCAAAAAGAAAGTGTGTTTATCTGTGTGGACTCACTCGAAAAGCTCTCTGTTGAGCAGTCCGGGCAAGTCGTAGTCCACTGGCAGCTCATAACTGTGCCATAAGACCGACGCCACACAGTGCAGGTGTGACGGGGACGGCATGAGCAACCCGTATTCCCGTGAGGGCGCAGCATTCGGACCCACGTAGCCTGACGGAGAACTCTGTTTCAGGGCCGCAACCCGGGAGGAGTCATACACCCACTGTAGCAGAGCCTGGATCCTACAACACATTCACAACATAGCCATCAGAAGACTTCAGAAACCACAAAAAAGTGTGTATGAACTCATGTACCGATGTAACAGTATAACACAGAGTAGCTTTTAGAAGATTTTAAAAGTCAATATACAGAAATGTGGAATGTATATATGGATGCCCATTGCCAAAAAAGTAAATCATGATGACATAAAATGTGAAAATGAAATCATGACTTAAATGGAAATCATGAGATAAAGGTCAATTATGAAACCATTCAAAATGAGATACTAAGTTGTCATTATGACAAAACATCAATTACAAAAGTCATATATTTTAAAAAGATATATATTAAACAAATATCTTATATTTCCACTATTATTTACATTTTAACATCTCATGACTTCTAAAATGGTACTCCATTCTTCAAGACCATATATATATATATATATATATATATATATATATATATATATATATATATATATATAGGGCTTTTCAGACCCACTGATATAGAGAATAAACATGCAGAAATGACTCTGGACTCTGTAATGAACTCCATTACAGACCTGTCTTTGGTACCGGGGTCCTGAGTAGTGCCAAGCTGGTAGAGGATATCTATGGTTGAGTCAGACGACAGGCCATTTAACCTCCCGAAGAGCAGCGGACTGTTCAGATCTACAATAAAAAACATAACCACCAATCAGATAAAAAGGAAAGCCGAACTAAATCATGATGTCAAATCATATAAAAGACATAACATACTTTTTTCTGTACTCAAAACTAGCCTAAACATAATCAGCATGATAGTGTTTACAATTGGGATAAAGCAGTCAAGCACTGAGGAGAAACAATCTTAATGGAAACGAGTGGGCGGGTCTTACTGGCCAAATCAGTGCCAGAAGCAGCACAGTTACGCAGCAAGATGTCAATGAGTTTGAGGCCTATGCGTGTGGACTGGAGGCCGATCTTCACCAGCACCGCCTCGATGTTGGGCGAGTGCATGCCACAGTACGGGGACATGAGGAGGGCGGCGCAGGTCTGCAGGAGGTTTGCCGTAGGAGCAGCAGCACTGGCCATCATGGCCTCCAAATCAGAAACGTGAGTCAAACAATGATGCAGCAACCGTAACCAGCCAATACTGAGAGAGAGAGAGAGAGAAAATGGGATATTACAATAGATGGAGACTTAAAATAGGAAATCGAACAACTTACTAAACTTTATTTAGTTTAGATTATTTTAGATGTTACTTGGTGAAAAAAAATATTTTCAATACCTGGTTTTGGAGACCTGGTCCTCAGAGGGAAGAAAAGGATTGTTTACAGTGGCAGAGGAAGTGTTTCCAAAAGCAGTCAGGCCCAGAAGCTTAATCTGCGAGAGGCCCAGAGTGCTGGCGTCCCGCGGCCGGTGCAACCTCAGACACACAGCAGACGCCACCTCTGCCTTTACCAGCTGGAACTTAATGTAGGTGAGACCGCTAGTGATGACTGGGGTTGACAGGGGAAGCATGTTCACACCATCTGCGCTGATTTCCACAGACACTGAGGATGGGCATGCTGGGAAGGACAGAGAGAGAGAAAGAGAAGCATTTAGTATCCTAAAAGACTTTAGAATAGTCCTCAATAGTATGGAAAGCTTCATATATGGGCCAAATATAATATACAGCTGTGTCAAGTGGGGTTTTGGACCAAAGATATTGCATCGTGGGCAGGGCTACACGGCTACACTCACTGGCAAGGGATGCCAGGTGCGGCTGTATGTGAATCTCCTTCAGCAAAACGGCAGCGGGCAGGTGGATGGTGAGGTCGCACCAGGCCTCTTCAGGAAGGAAGATGTAGGACCAAGCAGCAGAACGGGCTCGTCGATGTGGGGGCGTGGCCTGCAGAAGCACTTCCGCTGGCTGTGCTGTGGGACTGCTGGAGTTGATGGTGCCTGCAAGGGAACAGCAGAAACTATGAACTGAAATCATTTTAATGCTTAAGAAACTGACGTTTATATGAAAAGGCGGAGCTTATGGCTTAAAATAAAGAGTGCTTGCTGTACCAAGAGGGGCGAAGTTGTGCAGTCCTTCTGCGTTGTCTGGTTCTGAGGTGAGCACTCGTGCTTTCAGGCTGCCATCTGCTGCTTTTCCAGGTCCGGAGTCCAGGAACTTCATGATAGTGGACACCATACTGCGTGCAGTGTTCACGATGGCTCGCGTGCTGGTGACCATGTTGTTACAGATGAGCTGAACACCACCTAAATGTGCGCACACAGAGTCAGAACATACACACCAGTTCAAAAATGATCTCTTCTGAAAGTGTTAGTGCTGGCATACCCATGTCATGGAAGGCTTTCAAAGCCTCGCTGGTGTCAAGCACTCTCAAAATAAACCACAGTAAAGGCTCAGAGAGCTGACATGTTGATAGAGATCCCTGTAAAAAAAATAACAAAAGCACTCAGCATTCACAAAATGCAGTGGCAGTATATTGAGGGCTTTTTTAGTGTTTTTGTTTTTTAGTGTTTTAGTGTTACTTTTTTTAAATACTGAAATCCAAAATTTGAAAAGTTGTTTGAATATGTGTTAATGTTTTTTAGACTACAACATACAAGCATAGATCATGTTTTGTGGTGTTTAGTTAATTTTGCATAATAAAATGTGTGAAAAAGTCCTGGCTCTTAAAATCGTCACAGAGTAAACTCTGTGGTCTCTCACTTCCTCTGTGCCGAGTCGTACCTGTCGGCCCATATAACCACAGGCCATGTAGGTGAGAATGGGCTGCAGCATGACCTGGACGGATGTGGCTCTTTTACTTAGAGTAGTCAGGATGGTGAAGAGGCCATCACCCACCGAGATGGCATCCAACCCACCATGAAAGTTCTCATGTTTAGTTAGGTGAAGCCCACTAGCACCTAGACAGAGAGAGAAAACACATTAGCAAAAGAATGAATGCATTATATTCAATATAAACTACTACTCAAATATTTGAAACATCCTAATGTATAATATCCTTCTAATATGCTGATTTAGTGCTGAAGAAACATTTCTTCTTATTAATGTTGAAAGCAGCTGTGATAATATTTTCTCCTCAGGATTCATTGACGAATAGATGAGGATGAAAAGAACATTTATTTGAAATAGAAATTCTGTAACATAACTGTCCTTACAGTCACTTTTTGTCAATTTAATATATCCTTGCTGAATAAAAGTAATTCATTTCTTAAAGAATTTTCCTGACCCAAAAATTTTAGCAGAATTATTAATATAAAATATTTATTTTGTTAATTTTAAATAAACTTCTGTACCAATTATCATGGCCATGGCACTGCTGTTGCACTGTCCCAGAGCTGACAAGATCTGACTCATGATCTGCTGATTGGCCAAAACCAGGTCTGCGACACCCGCTGCTGGTCCCTGGTTCTGAGCTGTGCCTGCCGCCCCACACTCTTTGCTTCCACACACTTTTTCTTCATCTGATACGCTGTCAGTGGCTCCGCCCGCTGGGGGCAGCCTCCCACTGAACTCCCGATCACCCGAAAGCGGCAGCATCACCAAAGCATTGACCAGCTTCAAGAGGTCAAACATTAGCTGGTCTCGTGTGGTCTCACCACACACAGCCTTGGCATCGCCGGGGCGAATGATATTAGCGAACAGGCCCCCGAAACAAGCACGGGCGCCCACAGAGCTGTCCGAACCGCTGCGTGAGACCACCTTTTCTGAACAAGTTATGTAGTGATGAACCAGGAAGGTGACTGATTCGATGACGGCCAAGATGGTGGTCACAGAAACGACCTCAAAGTTTTGTTCCAGGGTGAACTCTAAAAGCTTAACCTGTGCATCTAATGGACCCTGACCAGACTGGAATGGACCCCTATAAAAAAAGATAAAAAAATAAATAAATTATTTAAAACAAAAATCACAAATTTTGAACAAGCACCAGTTCAATTACATAAATGTTGGATCAATCATTTACCTCTCTGTAGACAGAATGTGCAACAATTTAAGCAGAAATTCGCTGAACATCTGTGGACATGTGGAGGACAGATGCACCTGCAACCTGGTTAAAAACTCCTGCAAGGCTTGTGTTGCAGTGGGGCCGACCTGGGAAGAGAGAGGAAGAGGAGTCTGAGAGGCACTTGCCAAATATACTTCTATGAAATCAGTCATGTGTGTGCATGTTCATTAAAAGCTCAATACCTGTGAGCTGTGCTGGCTAGTGCCGTGAGGGTTTCCTCCAGACAGGAAGCGCACAAGCACGTGCACAAGTGTGGGGTCAGACACCATCTGCTGGGCTGTGCTCTCCTGCACACCCATCCCACTGCTGGAGGCTGCAGATGTCACACAGAAGTTATAAGAGCAGTTAATCTGAAAGTGGGTTACAAGACTGTTTGCTTTTATAATCAGGCTGCAGCAGGGCAACACAACACAGATCTGCTGAGCTGGCAGGATTCCCCCAGAGAAAACCCACATATAGAATTGCAGGTCTCCCCTGGGAACACCCACACATTTGAGTGTGTCCAGAAACACATCAGGAGGTACAAAGACAGGCTCAGCCAATCAGATACTCACCACTAGTAGGCATATTGGTCATGAGGGTGAGACTGTGCAGGACAAGACACCATGTTCTCAGAGAAGTGTTGGGGTACCAGGCCAGCACTGACAGGAAACTGCTGATGGAGGCTGAGAGAGACAAGAGTTACAGTCAATTATAGTCATTACAAAATCTACTTATTGAACTACATAAGGAACGGTGAGTGATCTAACTCACTTCTGTGTTTCTTTAGCTCATTAGCATTGCTCTCGATTATTTTCTTTCTCTTTCTTGTTCATAATTTCTAAACATTTTTAGTTCAGAACCGGAGAAAGCCACCATGATACGCCACCTGACGTTTTTTCCCCTTGATGACATATATAAAAGAAGGCTGCAATATGTTTTAGAGATATTTTCGCAAATATTCAGTCTCCTTTTTGTAAAATTTGTAAAGTTCAGGCGTTTCCATGCACATTTTTTTCCTGCAAATCAAATTTTTTCAGGTCTACACCACCTCCTTCAATCCAATCAATTTCATTCAGATTGAGCTCAATCGGATCAATTGAGGTGTTTACATGTTTATTAATGGATTATTTGAGAGTATAAAAATGTAACTAGTGATATTGAAGCTTTTTAAAGTTTTAGAAACTTACAACAGGTAGGGTTTTAATTTGTATCCTTAGTAGTAATACCCCATAAAACCAACAGTTTATTTCAATCAACAATTATCCAAGCTACTCAAAAAATATGAGAATATCTTCAGATCAAAGCGTTCAATCAGTCGGTGAATATCACACCTTGGTTAAGAGGGATTGTGGGCACTCTGCTGGAGTTGAAGAGGAAGATGTCTGAGCCGCTCTCCTCCGATCCTCCGGAGCAGGAACTCAAACTCAAAGTCAACCACAGCTGCAGTAAAGACTCCAACTAGAGAGAGAGAGAGAGAGAGATAAATATGGTCTTTGAGTAAGATGGTGTGATTCTGTAAGTTAGATTTTAGGGAAATAGGGAAAGAGCAGTGGTAAATTCAAGCAACAAAAACAGACTGTGCCCGTACCTGAACATGATGCACTTGGAGTAAAGAGAAGAGCTTGTTGAAGCAGGTGCTCAACATGGGGATGGAAGAAGGTTGTGCCATCAGACTGCTGGCAGAGGGAGAGCTGTGGAACCCCCCACGCAGAAGAGAGTCATCTGTCCCGTTTGCAGACTGGGCCACTAAAAAAAGAGAGGAAAAAAAGATTATGAAGAGGTGATGCTAGTTAAATTAAGTCAAATAATTTTATAAAAAAACAAGCAAAAACAAAAGGGTTCCCCACACTTTTGGAAATGTACTTTAAAATTGATTTGGAATTATCAGAAATCATTATGTAAAGGTTACAATTATCAATTTCTGCCTGAAGAAATGTTTTAGAACTGACTTTTGAAAAATTATACTCACTATAGACTAAGATTTTATTAATGTAATAAATTTACAACTTTTCCAGGACTAGACATAACTACAAAAAATAAAATAAATATTCCATGATATCGCCAGATTTTACATGACTGTAGGACCCTGAACACAATGGACACAAATGTCTGTTGGTGTTTCCTTTTGTATTTGTACCAGAAGGAGATGTGGATGTCAGCGCCTGCAATATTGCATCTGCCTCCAATGTTGACATCATTTTCAGCATAAGTTCTGCCTGCTGTTCTAATCCCACCTCCAGTCGAGCATCCAGTGCTGGAACAAAAAATAAAGGTTTTGTAGCACTCAGATTTATTATATGTTTTATGTCATTAATGTATTTTTGACACCTCTCACCTTGAGACACAGACACTGAGAGGTTCTGAGATCCAGGCTTCTCTGCCGTGGCGGCCACAGGAGGTTTGGACACGGGAATGCCCACACCCCCCGTGTAGGGGTTATAACTGTATGAGCCGTAGTCAGCACCCCAGTAATCGTACCAGGTACTGCTGATCGGCTGCAAGAGAGAACATGAAAGAAAAAGAAAAAACAACAACAAAAAAAATCTCAGACACTCATCTCTGAGAAAAAAAATTAAAGATACTCTACTGGAAAGGGGTTAATACATTGAGTTTGTGTAAATCAGCTCTAAATATTACAACCAAACATCAACTACTGATCTCCAATTACATAATACATGCAGTATAGGGGTGAAACGTACAGTTCACTTCCCACGGTTCAGTATGAACATTTATAGCATCTAATGACAAGAATAAGTGTGTGAATTGTAATGTGGCTATTTTCAATAATTATAGAATTAAAGAATTTTACACGTCACTGAATCGCCGTACTTTCAGACATTTCTCAATATAAATATCAGTAATTTTACTGTGTGCTGTATTTTACAGACATTTTGGGCAACTCTGAAAAGAAAATATCAGCAATCTGATGGACATCAAATATATATGGGTATTGGGCTAGCAATGTACAAAGTAATTGCAAAGCCAAACTAAAACAGTGAGGACAGAACCGTGAGAAATTTTAACAATTACACCCCTAATGCCTACAGAACAGAGAGAGAAAGAGAAAGGTCCATACCTTAAAAACCTTGGCGGCGAGTGGATCTTTTTCCAAATCAATATCTAAAGGATCAATATCAACATCCATCAAGTCTTGTAGCAAGTCAAAGTCAATGTCTTTATCTTTTTCCAAAGATGATAGTGGAGGAGCACCTTTGGGCAACGAAAAGACGTTTAATATTGCAAGAGCAGCGCACCAAGAGAAGCAACTATACAGACAGCCCACTGTCAGGCTGTCACACTCCTCTTAGACCGACAGGGCGTCCGAACAGTGGATCGTTGACCCATTTTAAATTAATGTTGATGTTGACATAAAATCTTACCCATAATAAATGATAAAATGACTAACAACTGTAGGTTTTAAATGACTATAGACCAAGTCAAAATCATCTGCACTGTTCGAACCCCCTGTCCACTGCATTGTACCACTATTACATATTATATACAAAAGCAAACACAAAAAACACACATGCAGCTCATTCAAGAGAGAAAAAAGAACAAATAAACATCAGAAATAAAAGAAAGGTGAGGGTCCGTGTGAGGTGACGTGCTATTCGGGCGGGGTTACCAACGCACTTTGGAACACAGAGGATGTCCCGGGTGTACCTGCGATGATATCTGGTCCCAGAGGCTCATCGATGGTCTCAACGAGTGGGATGGGGGTCGGCTGGGGGAGAGAGTCATCGGAATCCACCACCACAGAGGAAGAGGCGGCCCCGGCCTCATCAGCCCCCGCCCCCTCCATCCCATCCCCACACACCGGAGACAACAGCTCTCCTGAAAACAGATTACAACATCTAAATATAAAACGGTGACATATAAAACGCGTATGACTGTCCGTGGGTCACTTCGAACTCTGCAGCTGAGACCATCTTTTAAAACCTAAAACACAAACCTGCAAGGATGTCCTGCAGCATGCAGGTGAGAGAGTACTGGGCCCAGGCTCCGCCCCATGAGATGTCCCCACGATTAAAGTCCGTCCCCACCAGTAACAGTAGTAACCTCTCCAGCTGCTGCTCTGTAACCACCTCACACAGGTGGA
Organism: Rutilus rutilus; assembly: GCF_951802725.1. NCBI lineage: Eukaryota > Metazoa > Chordata > Actinopteri > Cypriniformes > Leuciscidae > Rutilus > Rutilus rutilus. The sequence continues at coordinate 18,747,640 of NC_140226.1, read as the reverse complement.
TTGTGGGTCGTGTTGCATTTGCTATTCTGGCCAATACCTAAGCAGTGGATGAGATTTAGAACATAGGCATGGTATACAAAATATACACTACTGTTCAAAAGTTTAATTATTTTATTCAACAAGGACATGTCTTGCAGTAAAGACATTTATAATGTTACAAAAGAGTTCTATTTCAAATTAATGCTGTTTAGCATCACCTGATTTCAGAAGGATCATTGTAGTAATTGATCATTACTTTTTAAAATGTATCAATGTTTCACAATATTACTGGATTTACTGGATCTTTTTTAATCAAATAAATACAGCATTGTTGAACATATGAGACTTCATTCAAAATACACTACCATTCAAAAGTTTGAGATCTGTATCTAAATTCAACAGCACAAACCAAACTTACATTTTATGTATGTCCAAGTTATGAAACCCCAGGGATATTAGCTAATTGAGAACTGAATTAAGAAAGGTAAGGATTAAAACAAGTTGCACCTTGCAGACAAACAGGAGCAGGTCTGCGTGACAGGTGAAGTCCATGGAGAGGAGGAAAAGAGCGAGCTTCTGGACGACGCAGATGCAGCGCTCATGAGATAATGTAAAGGGCAGGAGCTCCACCTCAGGGGTCTCTTTTGCCACTGACGCCTCGGAGTCCAAGGTGGAGCGTGGCCATTCAGCGGTCCGCCTCAAACGGATCAGATCTTTAAAGTGCTGCCAAAGAAACAGAACCACATGGTTCACTTTACAATCTGTTCGAAGGCTATGTTTATCACTGCTAATGTGTACTTTGAATTCTGTTGCTACTCCTAATTTGTCCAACAACCACCCCTTAGAGACATTTGACAAAATTAGTTTTCAAAAGTATCTATTCTCACCTTGGACGTGGCTTGTTTGAGTTTGGCCTGTTCCACCAGCAGCTTGTAGGAGGAACCTTTGTTGCTCTGAATTTTCTCTTTCTCGATTTGCTCCACTAAAGCTTTCTGTTTGGCTTTCAATAAATTCAACTGCTGCAATGAAAGGAGAATTGATTAACATCCTCACTATACCTATAAAAGGAAAAGACTTCAAGTGCAGATTTTATAATCATCTGCCATGTTATGGTATGAAAGTAGCCTATAAATGGCACAGGAAGTTTGTGCGAGACACATGTACCTGTTTGTGGTGGACAAGCTGTTTGCGGATCTTGCGTGAATATAGACGATCTAAACTGCTGTTGCTGCCTTTGGCGGATCTGCTAGGGTTCTGAGACTGCAGACTGTTATTTATGAAACTCCACTGGTTCCCTGGTGAGATTGGAAAGAGGAAAACAAAGACACATTACCAATGAAGAAACATCTGTATGCAGTATGTACTCTACATTTCAAAAGTTTGGGATCAGTGACCCATTGATCCATTGCAGAGACATTCATAATGTAATATTCCTATTTAAAATGCTTTCTATTAATTAAAAACCACCACAACAACAACTGTTTTCAACATTGATAATAAGAAATGTTTCTTGAGCAGCAAATCAGAATATTATAATGATTTCTTAATGATGCTTAAAATTCAGCTTTATAACATTTTAAAATATGTTAAAATAGAAAGGTGTTTCAAATTGTAACAATATTGCATAATATTACGTTTTAACTTTATTCTTAATCAAATAAATGCGGCTTGGTGTGCATAAAAGACTTCTTTCAAAAACAAATGAAAATACATTTTCTGATTTCTGAGACTTCTTTCAAAAACATCTGGCTGACCTCAAACTGGTGAACAGTAGTTTACAAAAACGCACTGAATTTTCAGTTCTTACGCTTGCCCAGGCCTAAGAGTCTCACCTGAAAAGGATCTTTCTCTGTCTTTTGCCCCCAGAGGTTTCTTAGCTGCAGTGGCTTCATCTTCCACACTGGCCACATAGTCAAGCAGTCGAGAGACCAGCATGACCACCCAGCTGATCATGGGGATATCCAACACACCTATAAACACACACAAAACTGTAACATTACCATAAACACACAGGCGCATATTACATAAAAATCTCACGCTCAAACACGCACCTTCTGTCCTGCGGGACTGTGCTGCAGTAGTCTGCTGCAGAGGAGATAGCAGTGTGTCCAGAAGGTTCAACAAACCCTCCAAAACCCCACTGTTACTCAAAGATCTTTGGCCAATACAGGACAGCAGCATAAATACCCTGAGGGAAGGAAAAGATGGATTAACATAAGAGGTCTGAGTTTATTAAGGAATAGTTCCGATTAAAGGTGGCCGATATGACCAGAATCTTATTTTACCACATTAGATCACAATATAGATGTTTTTATTGTTTTTTATTATCTTATTAAAAATAAAGAAAAAAGTAGCAGTCCTCTACGTACATTGAAGCTTGAGTCGCCATTGGCTAGTACGTTTATTTTACTTGCCAGATTTTTTACATGGAATGCAAGAACAATGCAAATTATATATATTTTTTTTACATAAATATAACATCAAATATCAATTTCAAACACTATTAAAGTCAAATGAACAGTCTGTAATAAAATAAGAACAAAGCAATAGCACAAATAAACAGTGCTTTTCAGGTTTTACAGGTAGATCTAACAGTACAGAAATTGAATAAATTAATCAAATGTAAAATAACTGCAAGTCTTCACTGTATAAATTAAATATAGACTAATTCTTATTAAAGTTACAAAAGTTATTCATGCAAGAGCATTGAGTGACTTATTTCCCAGTGAGTCTGTTTGATTAACATTAAAAACAGACAGCAACAGGAATTTTAGACTGTTGTCACTTTAAAACACAATGCACAGATCCAATAAACTGATACTCTACACATGCGTTTTCTTTCTCGACTGTTTACATTCACTTAAGACATAACCGACTATGTTTACTAGGATCGCCAAGATGAACATTTTGACATTTTTTTGTGAAATTATATCTGCGCTAAACTTTTTGTCTCTAACTCAATTACAGGTGACTGTAATTGTATAATATACTAGCAATTGGCTAATTAAAGATTATTTAGTTATCTCACGTAAAATGTATTGGCATATGTGAGTTATTTACTCGTATCGTAGAGGGTTGAAACAGCAAACTGCAAACAATAGAACAAACACAATAGAACAATGATAGAACAGAGATCTTCTTTAATGGCTAGTTGCTCTTCACTATTTTTACCATCAAGCACATCCTGCCCTTTATTTTCTCATACCTGCATGTTTCTTTATCACTCTAAAGTGTCAATAACTTTAAGTAGTACTGTGCAACATGGATATATTTACATACCACAATTTAAACGATCTATGAAATCTCTAAAAATAGACACTTTATATGTCGTCACTAAATATATTCGTCATACCGCCCTGCCCTAGAGCCAACGGTGCATAACTCAAACACTCAAAACTGGCCCGACAGTCAGTTTGGTGTGTACCAGCCTTTATACAACATCTGAAAGAGCGTGTTTTTTGTGTTACCTGTCCTGGGGGAAGATGAGCAGCTGTTCTGAGTTGTAAAGCTCCTGCAGGACATTGGACAGGAACTGGCCCCACCACCTCTCTCCTCCACACAGCTGCACCAACAGCAGACCCGCGTGCAGACGGATCTTAGGGGTCCCACTGATACACAGCTGCTTAAAGAGCTCCTCACATGCCTGGGCGTGAAATGTGTTTTGCAACACTGTGGGCACTGAGTGACCTGAGCAAGAAAGAGGGAAAAGCGTTCAATTTGACAAAGTAAGGTCAATTTAGATTTCATGTCATTTTAAAACAGTGAGGTGGTATTGACACAGGCTGCCTCCCTCACCATTACAGCAGTGCAGCAGGCTGAGCAGTGTGTCCAGTAGGTATCTGATGATGGTTCGAAGCTGCTCGGTAGAAGAGTTCTGGACCAGCTCTCTGGGGTCGTAGTTCTCGGGTAGGTGTTTCCTGGTGGCTCCCAGAGACACACGCAACCTCTGGACAGCATGGTGGGCCAGATTGAGCTGGAGCTGGAGCTGAATGCAGTCTTGGTAGGCAGAGAAAACACGGGAATCCTCCTCAACAGCTTTATCGGGCTTGCGCAGGAAGTACTGTGCGTTATTAGCGCTGTTAAGAGGCGGCAGGTCGATGTTCTGAAGAAGCGTCTCAAGTCGATGACAGGCCAGATTATACCTACACGAGAGATTAGCATATTTAATACAGCATAAATTCCGCCTATACCATTTGTGAAATATAAAGTGCACTCAGGCCCTTAAAACTGCAAATGTTCATTATTTGACAAAAGCTTTTAATTATTAGCACTTAAGTGTAATTATAAATACACTACCATTCAAAAGTTTGGGGTTGGAAAGATGTTTTAATGTTTTTTTGAAAAAGCCACTTCTGCTCACCAAGGCTGCATTTGATCAATATACAGTCAAAACTGTAATATTGTGAAATATTATTACAAATTAAAATAATTAAAACTTTTTTCTATACTAAAATATTAAAAAAATGTAGCTTATTCCTGTGTTGGCAAAGCTGAATTTTCAGCACTGTCTAGTCTTCAGTGTCACATGATCCTTCAGAAACAATTATAATATGCTGTGGCACTCAAGAAACATTTCTAAATATTTTCAGTGTTAAAACTGTATTTGGTGAACCGTGATATATTTTTTCAGGATTATTTAATGAATAGAAAGTATTTTCTTTAAAGAAAAGAAATAAAAATCTTTTGTAACATTACAAATGTCTTTGTCAATTTAATGTGTCCATGCAGAATAAAAGTATTGTTTCTTTCAAAACAAAACAAAAAACTTCTTACTGAGCCCAAACTTTTAAATGGTAGCGTACTTCAGTCAATGCCAATGGCAGCTTATAGTTAATTGTGCTTTGCAGCCTCACCAACCTGCACTGAATGTCTTCCTGTAGGGCCACCATCATTGACAAATGTTGATCCAGATCTGGCTGACAGGCAGCTTCACTATCCCCTCTCAGAGGATCATGCATCAGCTTAAGTTCACTTTCCCATGGCAGGATGTAGGTGTGTCCATAATAGAAGCCCAGAGGGATTTTAGCCCGGGCATTAGTGCTGCCGTATCGACCAATCACAGTGATCTGGGGGAAGGGCATAGAGTGAATATCAGTGATTTGTCTTTTAAAAATTATTTTCTCTGTGCTACAGCTTATACAAAGCAGACTACTATTTGACCTGTACACATTTGATTATCATAAACTTGTATAAACCTTCATGAATCTGCAGACGGGAGGGGGCAACAAGTCATGTAGAATTAGAGAGTGTGTGCTGATATCTGTGGCGACCACGAGTCGCCTCCCATCCACCTCCTCCCCAAGAGTCCAAATATCGATGGAAAGGGAGGCCAAGTCAGCGCATGTGGGGATCAGCGCATCCGTCAGCAACACAGGCCGGCCAAAATCTAGAGTCACAAACCGTCTTGCACCTACAGAGAAGGGACATTTTTTAATTCAGATCACATGATCAAAAGATGTTGGTGCACCAAAGCATATAGCAAAAGCAAAAGAATGAGGACTAAAGAGAGTGTTCTAGAGCAGTGATTATCAACCAGAAGGCTGAGGCTCACTAGGAGGCCTCAGTAAAATTCTAAAGGGGGCCTCAGTATGACTTCAAAAGTTTTAAGATAAGACAACTTGCATTAAAACAACAAGCATTTATGCCAGGCTCTAAAATATTTTATGGGGTAGAAATTGTTCTAAATTGAGTAAAAAGTGTTCTGATTTTATGCATCATAATTAAGGTGTATACTGAATTTGATCATTTAATATCCCATTTTAGTACATTACAGCACTTTATTAATTGTTTTTCACATTAAGCATTTTAGAATGCCCTGCTATTTTTAGTGATTGAAACACTGCAGCAGGTACTGTACAGAATATGGATCACAAGTACCCAAAACTTGCATTTCGTTCACATATTTTTGTTTTTCTTCTTTTGAGATGGAACATTGACAGGTCTCTGCTGCGGTTTGAATTGTTGCAGACATTTTGGAGGCCACTGTCCAACACATTATCTAAAGCCCCCCTTCCTCCCATAATGGCTAAGATATTTCCTCTGGTATTTCTGCTGTAACAACTTTTTTGTTAAAAGAAACTGGGAGTGTTGAGATGTTCAAAGCTTCTGATGTTCTTCAATAAAACCAATAGTTATGAACAGGAAGGAAAAAAGATATGATCTCAGTGTACATTTAGATTTTTTGTGTTTTTAGCATTTTAATTAAGCAAATTTTTTATATAATTAAATAATTTTAAGTCTTCCTCTGGGACTGTATGCAAAGTACCTGAATGCATTCGCTCAATAATTATGGACTGGTGTGGTGGAGGCTGTAGAAAATGAGAGGCCTGTGAGATTGCCAATGCCAGGCCACTTCCTATGTGGTTCTGCAATGACAACACACACATATACATTAGCTGAACACATTCCACATGTTCAACTACAGACATTAAAGTTAACAAACACATGGCCCCTTACAGGGAAATAGCATATGCATAATTTACACTATTGCTATCTGATAATGTGCACAAGTAGAACTGAACATTACTAAATGATAACATTTAAACAATATGAATATATAAGGAAGAGGAGTTTTTCAGAACTTACTGCTTTGGCTTTCTGTGCATTTTTATTCTGTGCTGAAAGGTTCACAGGTGGAGGATCAATGACAGATCCCGGGAAGAGTTGAGCTAGTTCCACGCTAATGGCCGCAGACACTGCCTCATTTGGTGGGGTGAGAGGAGGTGTCATGAACAGCGGGGTCGTTTTAGGGGTGGGTGGGATGACGTCAGAAGGGTGGATGAAGAAGCCTGGGGCGGACGGGTTGGATGGCACTGAGTTGACAACGCCTGATGCTGCGGTGGCTGCTGCTGAGGTGGTCTGGTGAAGTTTGGCCTCCAGCTTAGCCTTCTATTTCATAAGACAATCAATTACATAAAGTCACAAAGTACTGAATCAATCAAGGCATCAAGATTGAAATGAATGAAGAGTGTCTCCATATATGACCTGCTGTTGGAGTTTTAGAAGCTGTTGCTGCTTCTCCTGAAGAACTTGAAGCTGCTGTTCAGCAGACACCATGGCATGAGACAGTGACTGCAGGGCCACCTGTGCAGCTGAGCTCAGGGCTGTGGACGCCTCGCCAACGGTCCCAGCAGATAGCCCTGTCACTGTGGGCGTCACACCAAAGGTGCTCACTACAAAAGAACGTATAGGGAAACAGATTTCGCAACAGGTTCAAGTTGGTTATGCAAATTCAGTTTCTTGAAAGAAGCTGTGCGTCATGCTACACTATTGACAATGGACCTTTTTTTGCCAGCTAATGTGACCGCACCTTAAAGATGAGGTCCACGATGACACGGTTGGTTGTGAAAGAAACAAGATGTGATAGAGAGGAAAAGAAAAGTGGGATATGTACCAGTGAACATACTTGCATCATCCCTCTCCACCCTGGTGCCATCACTGGTGGAGACGCAAGTAAAGTGCAGGGGTTCGACCTCCAGCAGGCCGGTCAGAGCAGTGAAACTGCCCTCTGCCACCCCGCTGCTGTTTACCTTCCCATTACCTGACATTAGATGAGAAAAAAAGAAGAAAAAAACCCTTAAACGTTTGTCTTTTTTGTTTTAATATTTATTGATGAATGTAAGTGTGTCAAAGAAGGAGAATGCATTGCCACACCTGAGAGAATATCGGACAGATCGATCTCGTCCGACTGGACCCCGATGCTGCTGCTGAAGGCATTCTTACAAGAAGACCCGCTCACCTCCAGGTCAAACAGTACTGGGTCAAATGGAGACCCGTATAGACCATATCTGAATAGAAAAAACCATGACAAAACCATTTAATTTCCTTAAAATGATCACATCTAACATGCTCATAAAAAGCTTTTTTGTTCAAGTACATTAAACAAAAGTCAGTTTGTGTATGGTTCAGAATGCAGCAGATCAGCTGACCTGGTCTGCAACAACGCCTCAAGTGGAGTCAATCGGTCCTGCAGCTGCCGAGAGACAGCAGTGAGCAGAGAGGCGCAAGCGGTACTGCAGCCGGCCAGGTCCTCATCTTTCACATAATTTAACAGGACAAAGTACCAGAAGACAGACCCTGAGAGACAAAGGCAGACAGCAATATAAGCGTTTTAACAAGATAAATTACTTAAGTATACTGTTTAGGGTCAGTATTTTTATTTTATTTATGTTTATTAAAGAAATTAATAGTTTAATTCAGCAATGATGCATTAAATTGATCAAATAAATGCTGTTTTTTTTAACTTTCCATTCATCAAACAACACTGGGGGAAAAATGCATCAGTTTCCACAAAAATTAAGCAGGACAACTGTTTTTAACGATGATAATAATAGGAAATGTTACTGATCCCAATCTTTTAAACGGTATTTATTTATTAGACTAATAATTTATTAGTCTATTTATTTATTAGACTAATAATTTATTAGTCCACAGCAGTGTTTCCCAACCCTGCTCCTGGAGGCACACCAACAGTGCGCATTTTGGCAGCAACAGTCTCCCTTATCGGCCCCATATATTTCTGGTCTTGGAGTCTCTGCAAATGAGCTGATGAGTTGATTCAGTTGTGATTGATTAGGAACAGTTGGAAAATGTGTAGTGTCGGTGTGCCTCCAGGAACAGGGTTGGAAACACTGCTGTAGACTAATAAATTAAAGTTTACATTTTTTAAACAAAATGGTCTTATCACTACAAAAGGCACTATACATTTACTACTTTTAAAAAATTACCTCCTGTAGCAGCAGCAGGCAGATAAGGCATATTATCCAGAAGAGCTTTAAATAGAGCCTGGCCAAAACCCTGCTGACCGGGGTCTCCTTTACCGGTACTGAAACATCAGACACTCAACCATTAAGTTTAATGAACATAAAATCATTGCATCTACAAATGTATATTGGACAGTAGATCATTAGTTCTGCAACAAGACTATATGATAAGACTGAAGATCAGAAAAATACAGAAAGGTTGCAAACTTACCTAATACAAAGTGCAAGAAAGCGAGAGCATTTATGAGCTATACTGCGGCCGGCCTCGAAGAAGCACGCCCTGATTATATCTGTCAGCCGTCTCCTGGTTTTGGTCAGAAGCCCCTCTTTCCCCTCTCTCAAACTAAAGGAATATTATAAAATTCATTAAAAAGACACACAAGATAAAACAGAGTTTAATAATACAGGCTCAAGGTGGTCTCTCACCTGCAGGGTCCGTTGGAGTAGACCCCTGCCAGCCAGCAGAGGATGTCCAAGATGAGACTCTGACAGTGTTCTGAGCTCTGACCGTCTTCTGCATGCTTACACAAACCTCTTAGCAGCTTTTCATGGAGCTCAGGAAACTGAAGCATTGCACAGCGTTGCACTCTAGGAAATATAAGCAGACATAGACAACACAGTTAGACTATGGTCTGGTTGCTGTGTTAATAATTTATAAATATTCATATTTATAATGATAAATGCTGTTCTTTTGAATTTTCTATTCATCAAAGAATAGATGTCTCCACAAAAATATTAAGCAGCACAACTGTTTTCAACATTGATAATAAAATAAACGTTTATTGAGCACCAAATCAGCATATTAGGATAATGCGACACTGAAGACTGGATTAATTGCTTCTGAAAATTCAGCTGTGCATCAGGAATAAATTACATTTTAAAATATATTCAAATAAAAATAATAGTTTTAAATTTTAATAATATTTCACAACATTACTGTTTTTACTGTAGTTGGATCAAATGAATGCAGTGTAAAAGGCTTCTTTCCAAAAAAGCATTAAAAATTTTACCAACCCCAAACTTTTGAACGGTGGAGTATATAATGTATACTTGTACAGTATCTCTTACCGTTCTTTGGGTACAGACGTTTTCTTAAATCTCCTGATTGTGACAGACACTTCCTGGAGCAAGTCACAGCCACGCAAGTTATCAGGCTTTTTAGGGGCAGATTGAGGATCTGCTTTGGACGTAGAGGCTTTTTCCTGAAAAGGAGAGAGATGTTATTAAAATGAGTACTGTAGTGGTGGTCACCATATGGCTTTTAACTCTTACTCCATTACAAAAGAGCAGATCAAGTAAAGTGCCATTTCTTTAATGAAGTAATGTAGCTACACAGCCACTAGGGGTCTATAAAGCAGTCAGACAACCCATCAACTAGCACACAAATATATGACGTCATTGTTTTCAGGAAATAGTGTTTTAAAACAGCATGAATGATTAAAGGCTTACACAATTCAGCTTAAGATTGCGCAAAAGTCAATTACAATTCAAGTGTTTTTCTGCTGTACCTTGGTGGCTTGAGCCCTCTGCAGCAGGGACGAGAGTGAGTGAGCTTTACTACTTTGGGGTTTGGCTGAGGGCATCCGCACAACAGGCCTCAAACTCTCATCCAGACCCTTATCACTCACTGCCTTAATGTGCACTAGGAATGAACGATATTTTCCCCCTGCCATGCCTAGAAAGTGGAATGAAAAAGAGAAGGACACATTTACAGGAAGATTTCATTTGTTTGAAGTACAACAAGAGATATTTACATTGGTGACCAAGACTGTGACATCTGTTTTAATGAGCATATAAACACTTTTTTTTATGTTGCATATTCATGCCAGTAAAATACTGCATGCAGCTCTGCACTGTTGTTTTACTGTAAGTCTACTGGCACACTGCTGGATAGGTGGAAGTGGTTGCTATAAATGGCTTGTGATGCTCAGGCGAACCTTTGAGGAGTTTGGGACTTGTAAGGCTTAGCATCCCTGCGTGTCCGGACAGATCTAGTCCACTGGACAGCCATACCGGCCCACACAAGATATCATCTTTGTGTTCCTGCAGGAATGGACACAGCCTGGAGCCTGAGACAGAGAGAGATGTATTTCTTAAAGAATGCTGACAGACATGAACATAACATTTTCAGGTGGTCAAGATGGCTTTTTTTCCTCTGCACATTTACCTGGTGACTCCTCGATGTCCATGAACTGAATGTCCTCTGAGAAGTCGTGCAGGAGTGGCTGTCCATTCTTCTCTCCATTTGAATGCAGGACATGAGACAAGGGGAAGACAATCTGCCTGTCCACTGCCGTCTCTGCAGTACAAAGTTTTACATAACAAGAGATTAACTTGGGGAATAAAAACAACATCATCACTTTCAATTTCTGCTGAAAGAGTGATATTCTGTCCTGGGACTCACCGTTAACTTTGCCCAGGCCTGGTGCTTTGTTCTTCAGCAATGTGACCTGGAGTTGTGGGATGTTAGTAATACTGCTGTTTAGCAAAAACTTGAAGTCCACATGTCCCACCATGCAGGCTTTGGGCAGGACCAGCTCAAACACATGCTCATCCCAGCTGGAGCTGAGAGAGAGAGAGATATTACACATTACATGTGAAAAGGGGGGAAAACATTACTGATGAGTCAATATTTAGCTATTTTTACATAAAATATTTATCAACATTAGCATAGATTTCTGATATTATGGTCCTTAAATATATTATAAAAAATATATAATGTCATTTGTCAATTGTTTTCACTGATTCAAATGTTGATTTTAAATGGTTAAAACTCTTCTTTTGTTGGGGGGGGGGGGGGGGGGGGGGGGTGAATGTTGTATGTGAATGTATACCTGTCGCTCTGTAGTTTCCAGGTGCGTGTGTGTTGCGCTGCGTCGCCGTGGTGCTGCTGGTGAAGGTGTTGCGGATGCCGCCTTTGCTGCTGTTCCTGCTGCACCTCCACCCAGCAAGGGGGCACTGTTGCGGAGAAGCGCGGCGTCAGCGTTTCAAAATGCGTTAGTTCCACCAGAGAAGAAAGTGTCTCTGCGGTCAATGGCTGGTCCACCAGGAGGTCAACTCCTGCAAACAGACACATGGCTTACTGTACTGTTCATTCCCATGGGTATAAGGCCAACCACCATTTTACTGCTGCTATGATTTACACAGAAAGACTCTACATCAGATGACAAAATGAACAAAGAACAGTGAAAAAATTCCCAGAAAGCACACTGTGCATCATCAGTTTTAAATAGATAAAATTCAATTAAGCAGGACCAATGGATTTCTCAAGGCTTTAATGTGAGGTAGCTGAAGGGGTAAATTGAACCATCTGTTTGATCCCTACAGAAACACTTTAGTTCAATGCCTTGCATGTGTCTCTCACCTGTGATACCTGGACTCGAAGGATTCGATGTGGGTTTTGCGCCGTCCAGTAATTGCTCCGCCCTATTAGACAGGGGGCCGTCGACAAAAATGTCGGCGTCATCAATATCATCACACACACCTCCAATTTGAAGGAAATGAAGCTCTCCACCTTCAGAAAGAAAAATAAAAACTTATTGTGCTGACACTTCAATAAAAGGGTTTACATTTACTAAACATATAGCATGTATACTGCAATGAAAATATCCCTCTGAACTACAAAAACAAGAATTTTATATTTTCTGGAGCAAATGGCTCTTGCCATGACAACGCTAGTATGTTCTGGTCACTTATGGCGCTTTTCCATAACGAGTACCAGCTCAACTCGACTCGATTAGACTCGCTTTTCGCTCCGTTTTCCATTGTAGATAGTACCTCCACAATAGTACCTGGTCGTCATAGCGACGCCGCAGGAAACTGCCATGACGTAATCTTCTACGTGTCACTACGCTGATTCTCTGACCAATCAGCAGTCTGCCGTGTTTTCACGTCACATTTTAGTATCGCCTCAGCTCGCTCAGAACCTCGCCGGAGGTGATTCGAAAAAAAGTACCTAGAAGCAGGTACAGGTACAACTTTTACACAGTTGAAAACCAAACAAAGGTGAGGCGAGTCGAGGCGAGCTGGTACTGTGTAGTGGAAAAGCGCCATAAGAAGCCAAGTCAAGAGTTTCTATGATATTCTGGGTAATATGACTTTGTTCCATACATCCTTCAATGTTTGAGATTTTTTCACGTATTATCGCCCATTAGGTGAAAAGTCAGATACCTTCAAAAAGTACAGCCACACCTCTTCAACAAACCACACAATTTGATCCTTCATATGCATAGCACAAATTGTACACAGTTCATACTAAGGGTTAAGGGCTTGTACAAATTTATAACTGCAAGTATGTTGAATAGTAATGCTTGTCTTGATAAAAACTAATGATTAATAAATACAGTGACAGACAGCATAAAAAAGAAAGTAAAAAAGGCAGAGGTGGAATTCCCCTATTCTCCCACTAACTCATTCACACGTGTAATAGACCAAAGCAACAGATACAGACTCTGTACTATTGTACTCAATGTTGTCCCCCTGTTGTCAATAATTTTATCCCTTAAAACACATCTTTGATCACCAAAATTACGTAAAAAATTTTTTTCCTGTGTAAATAATTTCTTCATGCCTTAAAATAGATTGAATGCAATTCTACACCCTTTGCATACATGAATATGCAAATTGCAAATTGGTCCCCGCCTCCACTCACTGACAACAAGCTCAGACCACCTGATCCACACAGTAAACTTTACTGTAGTAAACACTACACCTGGCTTCTCTTGAGACTCAAGAGAAGATATTAATCTTCGTGAGACTCTTGAGATATTAATGATATGCTAAAGCCCGCCCACGTTGACGGGATTGATTACATTCTTGTGACTTCAAAAACAGGGGTTTTCCAAAACACGTTTTTGAGACTGTCTTTAATATACAGCAGTTTTAAAGACAAAATACTCAGTATTTAGCCTGGCAAGCCAGACCTACATCAAGATGTTAGGTCTGGCAACTCACCATTGGCACGGCTCAATCCGAGGGGCGATATAAATAACGGCTGTCTTTCAAATTCCCTCTGCACGCAATAGGATAGCGCTACAACCAACCAGAGCGTTTTCCCACCAGCGGAGCTAGTTGATAGATTAAACTTTTGCCATATCTGGTCAGCAAAATTTCAAACACATTTTCCTTTTTTAAGAATGACTTAAGTGCCGTTCTTTGTTCTTTTCTCAAAGAAAAGATTAACTCCAAGTCCAAAAGACAAAGCCGATTCGAAAGACTGCTGTTCGCCAGCAGCAGCAGCTCTTCTTCAAGTAGCAGGGAATTCATGCGGAACCGTCACAACTCTGTCGTCATTATGTTAAGCCCGCCCACCGACTCTATACACGATGTGATTGGCCTGACCAGAGTTTGGTTTTTCCAGCTCGAAAGTCAACGGAGAGTTGCTAGACTACCCTGGCTGCAAAATTTTGCTGCCGCTAGGGTGCGTCTAGATTTCTAGGCTACTCAGCATTGGTGTTGACTGATGAATTTGTACATGGTTTGTCTTAAAGCACATACTTTTTTTTTTTTTTTAAATCACATAAACATATAAACATTAAAAACTTGATTTTCACCACAGGAGGTCTTTAATTCAGCCAATCAAAACAACAAGATAAAACCAGTACACTGCACAAACACACTGCACTCAATCCTTGACTTCCCAAGGTCATATCTCGCGATATGTGAACGGCCCCTTTAAGGCAACGTGACATTAGCCTAACCTCTCGTCAGTTGAGCAGATAGTCGGAGGAGTAATGTCAGCCATTTGGAGATATTTTAAGATAAGCGATGATGATAAAAGTAGAGCAGACGGCAAACTATGCTCTGCTAAACTGTCAAGAGGAAGGGTGAGAAATATCTCCTTTAACACAAGCTATTTGATTATACAAGTTGTATTAAGTTTGTTACAGTCAGAAAGTGAAAAACATCTGATGAAAATAAAACATTGTTAGAAGAACTGTAATGGTATTATTAAGTACACACATCGGTACTTGGTATCGGCAAGTACCCAAATGTAAGTACTTGGTCTGGAAAAAAGTGGTATCGGTGCATCCCTAAGGTCACTAACTGCACACTTGCTCACCTTTTGTGCAGGCACACAGCCGGTCGGTGCCTGAGCAGTAGGTAACAGAGACGAAGGGGTCCACCTCCTCTGTCCCCTCTTTCTTGGGTGGCTCCACTTTTGCCAACACCTCTAGGGTGGACAAGTCCAGAATCATGATGTAACCAGCCTGTGTAGTCACCACCAGGTGTCCGAGTCCGGCCACCTCTCCTCTCTTCTCCTTCCCAGCGGCTGATCCTGCACTTGGGCCAGCTGTCACTGCGGACGCCACTGTCCCCGTGCCATTTTTGAGCCCAGAGGGTGTCGACTCCTCAGACGTTTCCTCTGAATCGTCCTCTCTGCCATCTAGAACATCTGGCGGCAAGAGGAGGAGAGACGTGACGGCATCCCGTGGGTCACGAATCTGCTGCACCTTCACTGGTTCCTCCTCCAGGGTCACGATGCGGGTGGAGTAATTTAACTTGTAGAGTGCTAAGTATCCGCCACCACCACTGCCCCCCAGAGGCCTGGAAGTATGGGCCTGCTGCTGGTCATGAGGGGGCAGGATGAGAGGGGTCTGTGGAGGAGATATGCCCGAGTGGGTGTCATGCCCATTGGCCAATGTCTGTCCTTTGCGATGGGCACAGAGGGCCGAGTGCAGACGGTTTAGGGTGTTTAACACCTCCACCTGATTGATAGCACTAAGGGACTCTACGGAGCATGGTTGAAGACCGACTAACAAGTGTAAGCCATCGCTGCAGGGCGTGATGGAGTCCACATACAGGTTCTCTTCTTCTAATGCTTTCGGCAACCGCAAGCACTGCACCAGAGAGCCCGGTCGTGGAGCCAGCGAGCTCCACTTTTCCCCATCCAGAGGTCCGAGCCCAGCCGCCGCATCCGCAAACTGCTGGATGTATGTGATGGGAGGGTCCTGCAGCAGCAGCTGCTCATGTGAGTCAAACTCCATCTCGATAATCTGCGGGACGGTGAAGCCCTCCTCATGAAGTCCTTTGCTCATCAGGTTGTTCATTTGGGTGAACACCTTCCCTGAAGACTTCTCGTCTGCTTCCTTGATGCTGTACAGGAGAAGTACAGGCATAGTCCTATGCACAGGGGCGGCTGGTGGAAGCTTCGGGGAGCCCAGGTCTGTGGGGGGATTACAGGACTCGATTTCCATGGGACCCTGGTCTGTTGCAAGCCCCTCAGGGGCAGCAGTCCTTACTGGGCTATCCATGGAGCGACGAGATGGAGGGGGACCTAGTGGAGAACTAGCCGCTGACCGGTAGCTTAGCAGTCCGCCGGCCAGTAGGCAGGGGAAGGGAATGTTGTGGTGCTCAGTCAGCCTATCCTTTGCCTTGTCAGGTTTAGGGGGGCCCAGTGAGTGCTGCGGGTTGGCTCCCAACTCCTCCAGGTCTTTAACTGTGTCCTCCAGCACACTGGCCACCACCTCCCACTGCAACTTCTCAGGCTGCTGTAGGACACTGAGAGCTGTGACTCCCAAACTCACCTCCATCGTCTCCTTCTGACCCAGTGGGCCTACAAAAACATACAGAGGAAGAACAATAAGTAGGATGCTTATTGACAAAACTGGGCGTAGAAATAAAAAAAACAAGTGATGAATAAATGTTGTTAATTCATGAAAATCAATGTTTTACCTGTGACTGACTCTGATCTGGAATGCTCTTCGCTGTCCGAGTCCTCTATCTGGTCATCGCTAAATACAAAAACACAGGAAATGTTCAATAAACACAATAATAGGATATGATGTTTTAAAATAATTTGCAAAAAGTGTGTAAATGTGGATTTAGCACCTGTCCCCCTCTAGTTTGGGTAAGTCAGAGCAGCAAGTGGCCTCCTCTAGCCAGGAGAGCGTGGGTCTGCGTGATTCTGTGCCCGTGAGACTCTGCTGCTCGCTGCCAGACAGGATCAGCTGCCTCAGGATGGCTGGGTCATATGGGTTCACCTCAAACTTTAAATGCACCTGCACAGGAGAGAAAAACATTGTAGTGCACTGAGATACAGGCATATTGCATCTTTCACACACACTTTAGAGATGATCAACATACCTTCATAAGCTTTGAAACATCCCAGATGCAAATCTTCCCCCTTTTGGTTGCCGTAGCAAGGAAATGAGGGCAGCTACCGAACCCATAACACACGATTTTATCCGAACCATCTGCACTGGGACACTGAGCAGGGCTGGTGGCCAAGGTGACGGATAGTGGAACGTTTTGGGTGTGCTCTCCTTTCACAAACGGACAATTCGGAGAATGGCGCTCATGCTCAGACCTAAAGAAGCATTAAGTGTAGTGATGGAATGGTTAATAGCAATTGGAGTGATTGCAGCTCTTGGCCTTCGTTAAGGTGCATTTATTTTCATAGCAGTGTTTTTTCTGCTGTGTGAGTGAGTGTAACATTGTGGGCTGATTTTAGTGGGATGCTTCTCACCAGGGCTCATCTGTAGGTTCCCAGCACACCAAACACACACTGCAGGTGAAGCACATGGCCCGGTCATCACCTGTAGATGCAGGCTAGAAGGAAGAATAGCGAGCTGTTAGCGCCATCTACAGTGCAAAGAGACATTCAGAGACCTCACTAAACAGATAAAAATAGACCAGTCAAAAGACAACAGGTAAATAAACCGATGTTGTGCAGTGAATAAAGACGACAAATCATTGCACACTATAAATGCAATAGTCGAGTGTCACATGACGCAAATGAGTGCTTTGATTTTTTTTTTTTACTTTCTCTTTTTTTGTCCAACTCCTTTATTAACTCAGGACAGTTCTTTAAGGTAACTTCAGTTCATAATTCATCACATTTTCCAGTTTCGTTTTTTATGTCTTGAACTAACAGAATGTCCCTTTGCTGTGGCATCACCCTTTCATCCACAACACAGAGCCACTGTTCTCCCCTCACTCTGTTCGGTTGGCATGACAACAGGGAACATGGGTGAGAGGAGTAGTGTGGTCTCCTTGGTTACAGCGCAGCTCAACCCTTCTTGGCATGCATGGTGACACGAGTAGAGACAATACATCAGGTACCATAGCAGCATCGGGAATTCCCAGATATCAAAACAAAACTGAAATCAAAACATTCGTGAAATGATCTTTGATCTCATAATAGCTTTTTCAAACATTAATTGACGGTGGTGTCCCGGATTTATTTATTCTTTTTTTACTGTCTGAATAATTCATATTTGTTTCCTTTCATTCTTGTTGACCTAGTCTGGGCTCAAAATTATTTCACTTCCAAATAGTGATACAATCCGGCTTTCACAATCAGTCAGCGGCCATTAAAGCCGGGATCAGACTACAGGAGATTTTAAATCTAACCGATAGTGAAATCTGAGTGCATTACACACATAAGGAGAATCTTCACAGAATTTCTTCTTTCAAATCTCAAACCTGCACACACTACAAGATTTGAAAATTGTGGCACATCACACACTACAAGATATTTTTAAGATTATCATGCCAGATTTAGCACCTCATGGGGAAGTGGATGTAAACATAATGGATACTGTGTTGTGGCGACTTGCTGTAGACATTATACAAGAACACATTATAAAGGCAGTCCTGTTGTTACCACATTTCCACATTTTTCAGGTGTAAATACCTAGAGTTTCCACCTGAAACTCCTGTAGTCTTATGAGCCCAGCTTATGAGGAATCATTCAAACAGCGAAAAAAGAAACCAAAAACAAAACATACCACGCAAAAAGCAAAGCGGACCTGAGAAGAGAAAGTTAGTGCAAAATTTAAAGGGGAGTCAATTTTAAAAAATCATTGCCATGGTGATGACACAAACCTGGTGATAAAAGCCCGCTTGGGCCATTGGATCAGGCTGAGCCCATCTGTAGCCAGAATGAGGCCAGGATGTGAACGTCTCTCTCCTGTTAGCTTCACTGTACATCAGAGACCTATACATATCACACAAACACACACAATATTAAATGAAACAAGATCTTTGGTGAAGAGCACACAAACCTCAAACAGACCTACAACTGAGTCTACATCCTCAAATTCAATATAGTTAAAAGTAGCTTTTTACACTTTATTTAGAAAACATGAGATGTGCTTGCCCAGGCTAAACCTGCAACCATGAATATGGGGTGTTCTGGGTGGTTTTCAATGTGTTTTAGTGTGGTTACTTCAGGTGTTCTGGGTGTTTTTAGAGGTTTTTCCTTATTGCAACCAGCTGAAAGACACCAAATCTCAACGATTTACAGGTTTATAGATGTGGCTTTGGTCCATCCATCAACATAAGTCCCATCACCCATCAAGTGATAATGGAAAGTCTGATTGTTTGTAAAAGTAATAGCACACCTCTCAAGCACTATTTAAGGTAACATTTACAATTCAGAATGCTGTTATGCCATTACAAATAATCTCACACACACACACACAAAAATGGAAATGGCCCTGTTTCATGCAGTTACCTGTCTACAGAGCGTCCGGGTCCAACACCTAGCTCTGGCCTTCCACTCGGTAAGAGGTAGGAGAGTCTGTCCATGACCGAAGAGGCGACCGATAGGGCCGCCACATTCTGATTCAGCTTTTTGAGCTCGTTCACGATGGCACTTGTTACCACTCTCAGCACGTGATGAGGGAGATGGAAGGTCACGGTCGCCCACTGGAGAGAAGAGAAAAAAGACGGAGAGAGACATTCAATTTCAACAGCATTCACAGCAGATAGGCATGCAAGATGGAAAATGGAAATACTAGATGGTGTACGTCTTTTTTAGGAGTCTATAACACCTGCAAATATTTTTCAAGCTTGGCTGCCTAATTTCAGGCCAAAGCATCTAAACATTTCTAATCTGAAAAGTCTGAACAAGTCTAAACAAGCTTGTTCATAGAAATCCTGGCTTATTTGAACTTCACTCTCATTTAAACCTCCCATGTTCAAACAAAATGTGAAATAACTTTCCAAGAGCCAGGAAAGTTCCAGAACCCAGTGTAGAGGTCTGACAGGGGTCATTTGACAGTGAGTGAGAAATCCATCACCGTAGCTGATGCTCATTGTTACAGCAGTGCGATCTGGATGTCAGCCAAATTACAGGGGAAAAAAAGGGTGCTTGGATGACTACACGAGGGAATGCTGCACTTACTTTCATTTTAGCTCATGAGGCTGATGCCATGGTGCACTGCAAAACTGATAGGACTGCAGTAATATACTGATGGTTTGGAGGACGCAGGGAGAAACATGCCGCCATTATTAACTTGTCACGGGTCAATTTATTTTAAGAATGCTGATCTAGGATCAGTTTCGTCCCTCTTAGATAAATATGACTCATGTAAAAATACCTAGATCAGCATTTATAAAGTGTTCTAATAAACACAGATTGTAAATAAAGGAGCCGATAGTGCGATAACCGATTATCTTGTTTTCTCATTACACAGATGTGATCTGTAGACACTGTCCACAAAAGACTAAAGAAATCGCTGCTCTCTGTACACATTAAGAAGAAAGAAAGAAAGAAAGAAAGAAAGAAAGAAAGAAAGAAAGAAAGAAAGAAAGAAAGAAAGAAAGAAAGAAAGAAAGAGATGGTTTGCATTTAAAGTTTTTATTTAATCTTATTTTTATAAAAACTATTTATTTTAGTTAACTTATGCTTTATTTTGATGTAAAAATTTTTTTTTTTTAATCATTTATTGTTACTGTTATTTTATTATTACTGGCCAATTATTTGTTTTTAAATATTTCATTTTATTTTTATAAACAATATAAGTTTATGTATGTTATTTTAGGGGTGTAACAATACACTCGTCATTATTCGAAACAAATCGTGATACTGAAATCACGACACTATCGCAATATTTTAAGCCAAAATAAAGAGAGGTTGCTGTGACTATCCCGTGCTCACTAATGTCCCGCCTCTCTCGCTATTAATGCACTTTACATATAAGAATAAACTATCTAAAACGCTTTGAATAATCATACTACTAAAACTAAATATGATATGGTGATTGAAATGTTTGCACTTTCACTTTGAGGGGTGCCGTTCCAGCAATGCAATCAATCACAGTTCCACAGTTCTAAAAATGTATTCTGCATTTACTCACTGTCATGTTTTCACGTGTCACGCAAGCATTTTAATGTCCGTGTTTACTACAGTATGCTCGTTGTTGTAAACCTGTTCATCATATTAAGCTATCGTGTCTCTTCAGAATACTTGGATTTGGATTAGACCACTCACCTGTTTTCATAGTTAATTTTATGATGCCTTTATGACATTTTTTGGATCTTTTAAGTTTTAGAGGAATGTCTAAATGGATATTTTAAATGGAGGGACAGAAATCTCTCAGGTTTCATAAAAAAAAAATCTTCATTTGTGTTTGGAAGTTGCACGAAAATCGTATAGGTTTGAAACAACATGCGGGTGAGAACGTGATGACAGAATTTACATTTTTGGGTGAATTATAGCCTACCTTATAAATATAGTAAGCCAAGCCTTGGATAAAACTAACTCTGTATCACAAATCATATCGTTTACATCAATGATACATATCGTCGCATGTTCATCTCGATATAACAATGTATCGTTACATTCCTAGTTATTTAACAGTATATTAGTTTTCTTGTTATGCTTTATTTTGTTGTTACTTTATATATTTTTTATTTGTTGTTTATTTGTATCATTTTATTATTACTGGCACATTTTTATAACTATTTTTATTGAATTGATTAATTGTATTTTATTTTATTTTGTTGTTTATTTGTTATTTTGACATTTTTTTCATTTCGTTGGATATCACTTAATGGTATTGTTATTACTGCTGGCACATTAATATTATTTTTTATTATTATTATTTAATTTGTTTATTTGTTTTATTATATATAATCCCAAAAGAGTACATTAAAACTGAAAATGAAGAGAACAAAAGGAAGAAAGCGGCCTTTAGTGAAGTTTTGCTGCAGAGAGTTCGAACACAAACTAAAGTCACACCCAATCATGCGTTACTCTGTGAACTGAGTGTTCCTTTGTGCTCTTCTCTTTGCATTCTTACAGCAGCACATGGAACAGTATGCACGAACACAGAGAGAGTCTTAAGATGGACCTCAGCTCCGTCAAACTTCAGTGGCACAGGTGTATCAGCGGGAGTCTTTGATCATCCTCCTGTTACACCACCAAGCTCTGCAGCACCGCTGTTCAATACAGTGTGTGTGTGTGTGTGTCTGCACAGATCAGTCACTGTGAGGATGCGTCTCATGAATAATCTATATGCTGTAATGCTACATGACTCAACTATTCTTGCATATTAACAAACACACACACAAACACACAACACAGTCAGACTGCATTACATCAGCAAACATGTCACAACACAGACTGTGTCAGGAGATTTTAATCCAACTTTCTGGGGTACACAACTTTAAGAAAAAGTAGATTGCAAGAAGCTCTGCAGGCCTGAAACATGAAGCCAAATCCCAGCACTGCGCAATAATGAATAGACAAGCAATATTACAACGTGTGTGAGGAAGAGAAGGAGAGACCAGCACTGTGATTGAAGAACACTTTAAGAATGTATCCTACAATCACATCACTGACAAATCAGATATGGCTATGAATTAAATAAAAACAATTCTTGATAGGACAAAATATGTTTTAAATGGAAACATGTTTTCTGCTTTAGAAAAATGTAAATTAAAATTAAGTGTGCAATAAAGTTTTAAATATGGATTAAAGTCACAATTGCGAGAAATTAAGCAAAAATTGTCAGACAGAAATTTGTAATAGTGAGATAATAAATTACGAGAGAAAAAAAATAAAAATTATGAAATATGTGAGTCCTGTGGGGACTTTGAATCATTTCAGAGAAATAAATTTGCAATTGTAGCTATAAAGTCATATTTAGGAGAAATAAAGTCACAATTGTCAGATTATATAAAGTAAATGATGAGGAATAAAGTTGCAATTGTTGCGATAGGATCGGAATTGTTAGATATATAGTCATAACTATGAGAAGTAAAGTTAATATTGTGAACCACAAAGTCAATTCTAATATATAAATTAGGCAATTATGAGATATAAATGACTTCACAATTTGGCAGAAATGGGCTTGACTGATTCTCACAGAAAGATCAAAATAGTGATTGTGCAACCTATAGTAGGCTGGGTTGATAAATCATTAGGCTAATTATACTTCTACACTGAACTTTTTTACAACTCCTCACTTAGAAGAGTGAGATGACTTATGAATGGTGCATCCTCCTTCCTGTTGGACTCACCTTTGCCACTTTGTGATTGGCCGCCGTCTCATGTGAGGTATTCTCCAGGCCTTCTTTAAGCTGGGTGAGAAAGAGATCGTAGCCCTCTGTGTTGGAAACATCCACCTTCTCCATACAAGCATACAACATCTGCTGGGCCTGCAGGGGAACAAGAGGAACATTTCATTTCATGCTTACCACCCATTCAAACCTCAGAGGCACAGAATATAACCATCAAGTCATTTGATTCATCTAAATGGAGAGCAGAGAACTCATAGGAAAGGAGTAAAACATGACAATCCGTCACACTCAAAGCAACTGCACTGTGAATGGCCTTCTCGTGTCTGTATTTCCTCATGATGATATCAAATGACCATTAGACTCCTTCAAATTATTAAGGGATATTGATCTCAATGGACCGATAGCACAGGAATGATGCTGCTTTTTACTGCAGGAAACATTAGATGCTACAGAACCAATTGTTTTTTAGAGAAATGACTTCTATTCAGCAGGAATTCATTAAATTGATCAAAAGTGACAGTTAAGACTTTTATAACGATAAAAAGATTTCCATTTTGAATAAATGCTGTTTATTGAATGTTTAATTCAAAGAATTAACCTGAAAAGAACTTCATGTTTCCACATATTAAGCTGCACACATTTTTTAAGCTAAGAAATTTGTCTTGAGCTGGAAATCAGCATATTAGAACGATTTCAGAAGGATCATGTGACGCTGAAGACTGGAGTAATGATGCTGGAGTGAATTCAGCTTTGCCATTACAGGAATAAATGTATTTTTGATCAAATAAAATGAACCAAGGACTTCTTTCAAAAACATTTTTAAAAATTCTTACCGACCCCCAGCTTTTGAATGGTAATGTACTTTTTAGAGTCTATGCAAAGTCTAAATGGGTAACTTGTCAAGTAAATGTCAAATGGGTAAATGTTACGCACATCTTGACACCATGGCTATCACTGTATCCTTCACTCCACTGAGTTCAAAGCACTTGGGCAACGTTGTCACAAATCGCCTTAATACGCTGTGCATCTTTTACTGAGAGCTCAGATGGAAGTTCACAGCTTACATTACTCAAAATTAAGCACATCACAGAGATGTACGGCTGACATATCAAACAATACTGTATCTGTTGGTTCCACCTAGCAGTTTCCAACTATTAAGGTTATGTGTGTGTGTCGAAACACTTGAAAAATTTACGAGTTGAAAAAAACAACTCGTAAAAATGGCATGACGGCAATGTAATTTTAGACAACTGCAGAAGTAAAACACCGCCCCAGAGCTTAGAAAGACTGAACATAAAGGCAGGCCTCATGTATCAGTCTCGTATGATAAGATGTTCTCTCTTATCCATTTTACCATGTCAATACCAAAACCAATAACATAAGCAATAAGCTAATCACAATCAACATTATGGTATTTATATAAAAAAAAAAAAAAAAACTATACAAACAGATTTGCTTTCAGTGCTTTGGTGACGACTCATGTTTACACTTCAGTTCTCACATTTCACTGTACACGTTTATGAATGGCCTTTCTGAACAGCAATAACTTGAGTCACATGACTGAGACTATAGGAACTCCTAAGTTAACTCATGTGACCTAGCAGAACAGATCTGGCTGCTTAGAGGAACAGCTTGCGGCCTGCAGAAGTCTGTTTTGACATCAATAGCCTCTGTGTATGCAAAAATATCATCAGACAAATACGCACATAGATCAAAACTGGATTTCAAGCATTAGATGAATGATACTTATGTCACTGCCACATGTTTATTTCTAGTCTCTTTAAAAAGCAGTCACTCAAAGAAACAGAGACAATGGATTTATTATAATGAATTAATAGCCGACCTAAGCAGGTTTTTCAACTGCAGACGACAATGTAGATAACCATACTGTTTAAAGGTTGGGGGTCTGCAAGGTTTTTTTTTTTTTTTATGTTTTTGAAAGAAGTCTTTAATGCTCACTAAGGCTGCATTTATATGATTGAAATATAGTAAAACCTTAAATATTGTAAAATATTATTACCATTTCTTTATTTTAAAATATAATTTATTCCTGTGATGGCAAAGTCAAATTTTCAGCATCCAGTCTTCAGTGTCACATGATCCTTCAGAAATCATTCTAATATGTTGATTTAGTGCTCAAATAACATTACTTACCGGTATTACTAAAAATGTTGAAAACAGTTGTGCTGATTAACATTTTTTTCAGGATTCAAAGTTTAAAAGAACAATTATTTGAAATAGAAATATTTTATAAAATTATAATTCTGTCTTTAATGTCACTGATCAAAAAGCAGCATTGATCAATTTAATGCATGGATTCTTAGAAAATAAAAGTATTAATTTCTTTAAAACTTTTGGACAGTAGTGTATATCTTTTTATCTTTATTTTGCACAATATTCAATAAAAATACTTTATCTAATTATCTAATTATATCGTTTGATCAGGCAGGTAATCTCAACAAACAATGCTGATGTGGTCTAATACTAATTAAATGGTACAGAACTAACGTGTGGACATGTGATATTATCTAGTATAAGGCTAAACAAATATGTTGGACAGAAGTGGTAAACACAAACATTTATGATGCAATTTGTAGGGAAGAATACTTCAGCATATCAAAGTCAAAGACTGCCTTATGATATTTCGAACTCAAACCAGATCTTAAAACGCATGGTAAATCACCCATAAAGCCAAGACCAAGCCTCAACATCCACAAATGTATCCAATTTAACAAATCAAAGGACAAATCAAGTATGCTTGACATGACCCTTGTTTCCACTACGTCATATGGTGCATACTCTTGAAATGACAACCCCCGGATGAAATTTTTAAGCAATTCATTTCATTTTAACTGTAAAAACAACATTATATTTGAGTCTCAGACCATCTCAGGTAAGTGTGCCCATTAGTGTACAAGATCCATTGGTTCTCACACATTAGCGTATGTGGCCAGGGAGTGGTGAGTGCTGGGAGTTTTGTTTTCAAAGTGTCCAAGGACACAATAGACCAGTCTGTCTGCATAGCATTCTTTGTCAGACTGGTTATGCGATCGCTAAATCAACAAGTGCACTCAAACAACTACAATTTTGTACACCACATACTAAGGAAGTGCATGCTCATTTATGTTGTGCAGTGATGGATGAGGGACAAAAACTTGTGTTATACGCTATACTGACACTGACCTTAGCACAAGACTGACAGATGACCTGTACTTATATGTTCTTCAAAGACAGTCATGAAAAATATTAAGATTTTATGACTTAAACATTGTGTGCTGTCAAGCAGTGATGTGTCAGTCAAAAGTGTTAATCAGCTATAGTGCATCTGCAATAGTCACATCGTATGATAGGGCTGGAAGGTATGACGGTGTATATTGTTACCGCGTAAATAAGTGGGCGTGGTTAACTCACGTGCAGACTGAGACACTGAGATTTGACAAAGAAACATGGAGAAAGCTGATCAAGAGGATCCACAAAGGAATTACGTTTTCTAAAGGGTTGTTGTTAACGTGATATTTTAAGGGGGAAAAGGCGTAGCAGTCACCTAGAGCAGTACAGCACCAGTAGGCTACAGTTTAGAGGAGTACACGTTCGCATCGCAAAGGGGAAAGCATGAAGCTTACTTGACAACAACAGTTCATATATCAATATCGACCTGCAGCTTAAATCAAGAGAAGTTCAGAAGTGTCAAGTTCATCAAGTTCAGAAGTGACTAGAAGGAGAGCAGCAGTATGAAAACCGAACAGCAGCTACTGTTAGTGTTGACTAAGTAGTTTAAATGATACACACCTTGTAACTGCGGCATTATTTTACCATAGCCCGGTGAACATCGGCACCATTGATTTTGTATCAAACACAATTTGGACCCTGAATAAACTGATTCCATGCAGTTAAAAACGCAGATTGCCTCATTGTTTAGGCTTGAACTAAGATGGTCACTATTTACTGATAGGGGTCAGGCAATGCATAACAGCTCACTCATTTATGAAGACAAATCCCATTATTTAACGTAAAGAATATGTTATATACAATCAGTCAATTTGCTGGGTTTCTTACCTCAGTAACGGGCAGCTCCAGCTGCACCAGATCTTCTGGCTTGGACACAGGGGCCTGGAGAGCTGTGTCCAAAAGAAGAATCCCATTCAAGTCTTTCCTGCAGCCGACAGCGTAATCGTCCACAAACAGCACCTTATCCACAGCTGGGAAGTACTGACACCTCACTCGGCCCCCAGGTTTCGCTGTCAAAAAAACACACAGAGAAGGAGAGAGGATGATCATTAGCGCTCAGTGCCAATCTTTAGATCATGATGCTTTGCTACATTATACCTATTATAACACGCATGTCAAAAAATTAAACAAGTAATACAATAGCTGCTTTTAAATGGACCCTGATAATCCGTGTGTAATCGGAAAAGTAGCACAGTCGGGCAAAAAAGTCACATGTAACCACATCAATCGTAATGAATTGGCCAAATCCGAATGAAGTTTCAGTCGGATTTGGCCAATTCATTCCGATCGATGTGGTTACATGTGACTTTTTTGTAACGGGTGGTTTACACCTTTTCTAATACATTCGATAGGACATGTAAACAAAGCTTGACCAGATTGAGAACCGAAACTGGAAAGTTTCGACAGAGAAATGGTGTAATGATGTATGGTATGACTCACAGAACGAGCTGTTGTTGTTGTTGTTGAATATAGTTGTGTCAATATAAAAATCTACTCCACTCATCGTCTGTGAAGTGGTATGTCAGTCTATAATTCCACCACTTTGAAGCGGTACTAAACTGCAGTGGAAAAGCAAACCGAGCTATGCCGTGCAGTGCTGTGCCGTGCCAAGCCATGCAGTGGAAAAGCGCTTTTGGTGTGAGCACGAAACCTGTGGAAATTAGTCAAGTTATGTGCAATACAAGCACTATTGAACCAGATCGAATGAGACGAGTGAGTGAGATGAGGCGGGTGTGTGTAACTTAGCCGTCGGAAAAAAGAGAGCAAGAACGCGAAGCTGACGTTATCGCATGTGCCACTGGCAAAAAAACAGACCGGGTTGGAATCAGTACGTGAGACTAACCGGCCGGTCACCGGTTTTTTTATCAACACTTAGCCTAAATATGGGAAAGTTTCATTAAAAATGCAACATCTTGAAAATAAAGCTGAGAAAATCACGTTTTTTTCCCCTCAAAGATTACAATGTGCATAAGCAATGCTTTTATCGCTTGTTTCTGCTCCTTTTTTGTCAGTGTTTTGATCCAGAGATTTTCTACTCTTTCAGAAAATGCATAATAGACCCCCCTACCATATAACATTGAAAATACAGAAAGCCGCGGAAGAAATTCTGTCAATGGCGGGGAAGCGTTGTCTCATAAATGACGGAAAATTTTGTCAATGGTGGGAAAAGAGTTAAACAAAGATTTGATCATGCTGTATGTGTAACAACAACAATCACATACACCCTCTGCAAGCATTTGTTATAATATGTTATATACAGTTGATTATGTTTATATTATGTGTACTACATTATGTATTTTAACAGTGTTGTTCAATAAAACCTGGTTACTAATTGCTTTTGATGCTTTATTTGAACAAATTATAAGTCATTTTAATGGTCTATATTTATTAATTGATTACTCGATTAATTGTCCAAATAATTTACTGATTACTAGATGATTACCAAAATAATGGTTAGTGGCAGCCCTAGTTAGTAGTACGCGCCAACAGCAGGAAACACTGTATATTCGTCCAGTCTGTGCTTGACCAAAGATCAAATCCGATTTGAAGATTGTGACATGAACATGCACATCACTTTAATTAGCGTTCATGTAAACACTATGTCCGGGCTCATCAAACGGAATGATTTCATTCAAGAGGTGTCCTTGCAAACGTAGCTATTGTCGTGTCAGATGATATATCTGACAAAAGATGCCACGGCTTAATAAAATAGTGATTAAATGAAAAATGCATCCTATATTTTATTTTAATTATTTAATTAAAAAAAACTATTTTATAAAGGGAATAAGACACTAAAGGCAGTGACTAAAGGAGTTGCAGGGTATATTGCACAATATAGCACAATGTCTCATACCTCATTTTTAAAAGGCAACCACATTTACAATGTAGCCTACATTACATTCAACAGTATGGGGTTGGAAAGATTTTTCTAATGTTTTTGAAAGTTGTAGTAACCAAGGCTGCATACATTTAACAAAAATACAACAAAAACAGCAATATTATGAAATATCATTACAATGTAATTAAATTTTTTTAATTTTAATATAAATTAAAATTTAATTTATTTGAGTGATGCAAAGTTGAATTTTCAGCATCATTACTTCAGTCTTCAGTGTCACATTATCCTTCAGAAATCATTCTAATATGCTAATTTGATGCTCAAGAAACATTTCTTAAAATTAAGAAAAAAAATCTTTTGAATGGTAGGGTATATTTGAAATACTCATGAAAAAAAATATATGAATGAATAGAAGCAGATGCAGAATGCAAATAAGGAAATACTAAACTTGTTCTGGGCTACAACCTCGTTTTTGACTAATCTGAACTGAGACACAGAAAAAGTGAGAAATGTCACTGGCATCAGCGTGTCACGCTGGCATCACATTCTAAAATGTTCTGTTTCCAGCATCCTTTACCATGCATGAATGACAGGACGCTGTATGCAAAATATGACTGAATTCTGATGAGTAGAAAGAGTTGATGGCGGGTTATCACATAGCCTAAATACTGTATTCACAAGAAATCTCTACAAACATTTAGTCTACTTTATTGGATTTTACATCACTTCTTAACAAGAGGAAAGAGGAAAAAAGAGCCATCCTCTAAATCTGCTCCCAAGTGGCTGTTACACACTCAGGGGAGAAAAAAGGGAAAACCTCTCCAATCTATATTATCCATATACAAGCATGAGTCAACTGTTCTGAACTAGCAACTCTCTGTGCCGAGACTCCCAAATAAATAACTTGATTGCAATTCCAAACAAACATGTTAGTTTAGCATGATATCTGCAAATCAGCAATATTCAACCATACAAGTCTATAAATGTAGTCAAATCACTAGTGTCTGCCCCTACTTTCTGCCTAAAGATACAGCCTTCTTGTTCTTGCGCACAGGGGATTTTCAGCAAAGAATCACAATGTCCTACGATGTTACCGATCATTCTTTGCATTTCATAAACATCCAAGAATAAATGGGTGTTTTAACTCGAGAAATATGAGTACACTAAAGAAAGATGAGAGTCACATCTCCACTTCTTTCATTCCTGTCATCGCTTTCTGGGAACATAAATTCAATTAAACTCTGATGGCGAGTTGTCTTTTTCAGATTAGTCCTACACTAAATGACAATGTCACATTCATAACTTCTAGTTTAACACTTTAAATATGACCCTAACGTTTTATCTGAAAAGCACCTTAAAGGTACATTCACATAAATTTACACAAACATTTGACAGAAGACCTTCAAAGACTTGTCACTGCAAAGACATTGTATACATCATTTAGTTTCCAGTTGTCCTTTTTTTTATATATATATATATATTTCACCTTGCAATCTTATACATTTAATGAGCCGGATATTTCATAAGAGTAATGAAACAAACAAAATTATATTGATTAAATAAACATTGTAGGGAGACTAAATTAGTCTGAAAGAGAGGCTGTTTAACCCATTTGAATAATAATGCTTCGGGCAACAATACATAACTCCAGTGTAATTATCTATGTATATCATTACGCAATTTTAGCATTTAACACACACTATATATATAAAACCACTTAGTCTGACAAGTGTATATTACACGAATATCAACTAACGTTACACAAGCAGTCAATCTCACATTCAAAATGATGCTTACAAACCGGCACAGAAAGCACTCGAACCTTCTCAAACCACACATACGATTATAAAACTAATCAATAAGTATAAATATCCGTGTAGTAAGCAATTTTACAGTCAGCTGTCACCTGTCAGGATTGACATAAACATGAGCAGTGTTACTGATCCGTAGCAGGCTAGGCTACCGCTAGGCTACGGTTAGCATGATTAGCTAAACCTCTGTCAGCTAATTTAGAGCCAAAATCAATAAATTGTTTTCTTGAACAGTCGAAACCTATGATAATATGCACATTAAACCACTGACATGTATTAAGACATTGGTTGGATTTCACTAACACCAAGTTCGACAAAGACACACACCTTTACGAGCTGATATTTGCTAATGTTTAGATTAGCTTTAGTACCGCTTTACCCCCAATATCATATCAGATTTTAGATCATGTCTTGATTTAGTTTTATTCGACTATTAAAGACAATAAGTGTTATGTAAATAAACACTACTGATATGTACATAAACTGTGTGTTGGTGAATAACGTGGCAATGTTTACAGTGATCCGCCAGCACAAGAGATCCAGGAGGCCCTAAACAGTTAGGATCATCAGGAGGCCCAAAGACTGAGGGATCACTGACAGAACAACAACTGCATCAAGAGCGAACGATTATTCTCATAAAAGTCTCTATATTATCACATAGACCCATCAAGAGCGAGGGACCATCCATTGGGGGCCTGAATAGTAAGGAGTTGATATTAAAACACTGCTCCATCAGGAGGCCCTTGAGTGAAGGATCATTATCAAACAGTCCTTCATCGCACAAGCCTTTCCATCAACAAGCCCCAAAAGGTACAGAACATTTGGACACAGTCCTCCATCGGGGATCCAAACAGAGGAGTCATTCCCGCAACACTGCAGCATCAAAAGATCAAACACACATTTTGACACTCTCCACCTCCATCACGAGCTATGCGAGGAAAGGATCTCCCATAAGCCTCCTCTATGAGGAGAACCAGCCCAGGATTCCGTTGTGATAAGATCCAGGTCGGCCGGGATAAATCACTCAGAACCCGTACGAACCGAAACTCACCGTGCAGTGCGGAGGCCTGTAAAATAGCCCCGGAGGTGCCGTCGATGACTTTGATGCTGCCCCGGCTGGTGACGGCCAGAATGGCGTTAAGGGCCGGGTGGTAGGACAGACTCCGCAGGCCCTCTTCATCGCAGCGCAGGCAGCCGTCCCTCAGCACGACCCAGTCCGGCGAGCCTGGCGAGGCCGCCGCCGCCGCCGCCATCTTCCTACTAGCTTCCCTTCCTGCCTTCCCTCCTCTTTCAGTAGCACCTCCGTGGACACGACTCGACGAGAAAACGTTAAAGCTGAAACCCGAAGTACCGCTGCGCTTCCACTGCGGGCTGTAAACCTCCTCCCGATACCGCAGGAGCAGCGATTCACCATCAGCGGAGCGGAAACCAGCGGCTGCTTCTGCTCACACTCTCAGCAGGGAAACGGAACTGGCGTAGTCACTGTGTGATCGCCCGCCGAACCTCAAGGGGCGCTGTGACTAGATAGATAGATAGATAGATAGATAGATAGATAGATAGATAGATAGATAGATAGATAGATAGATAGATAGATAGATAGATAGATAGATAGATAGATAGATAGATAGATAGAGCGAGCTTAGTTTGAACAAGAAAGTATGGTCAGCAAAGCTCCAACTGCTGCACTGTTGTTGTTTTTTTAACAGTAGATTATAAAGACAACACTCTTGTGTCCTTGAAATAATCACTATACATAATCACTTTTGGTTAAAGCACTTACTGTTACATCTAATAACCAAGCATTTTAATGAATATTAAATTAACCAATAAATCATGCGATTAAGTAATATTATTCCCAGACATTAAGGAGATTCATGACAAAGAGTGTAATTACAGTGTCAATAATTTTTAATTTGATTCATGGTGTATGAATTTTATAACAATTTCCAGACTCAATTGTTTCAGCTAAACTAATATGGTAACATATGTCTGCAGTGTACACATTACCAGGTAGAAAGTTGCTTTTAATTGAGTGTTCTACAAGTCTTTCCTTTTTGGCTACATTTACATAAATAATATACACCACAGCCATATAAAACAACCAATTCAAGGCACCCATACTTAGCAGACACATTTAATCCAATCTAAATTGCCTGCATACTCTCTTTTCCCATGTGGAGTTCATAAATTAAAAATAAAAACTGATGAGTGTGAATGTACTGGGACAGCCTACAACAACAACAACAAAATCCAAGTTTTCACCATTACGTGTGGTGACACATAAATTCTGTTATGTGACTATCATGCTTAACATAGTCTTTTACAATATAAAGTTCTCATTTTTATTTTCCTTTTGAGGTTTGTAAATATGTAAAACCAGGGCTCCAGATTTCAGTGGCAGAGGGATCTCTGCAAACAGGGCTTCCACAGTAAAAGATGCAGCTTTTTATTGTGTGCAAAATTAATGGAAGCAGTTAAATATACTAATGTCTGTACACCTCAATCCCCCAAAGCATATAGGATTATAAACAGAGTAAAAGAAAATAAAAAAGAGAGAAACGGCCAACTCCTTCTCAGTCTTCATGGAATATCTCTTCACACCTCTCCACAGTGCTCTTTGTAAATGTCCAAGCAACGAGCCAATCAAATCCTGTGGTCAATTCAGACTCCAGTATACAGAGACAAGAAGTAAATGTACAAAAGGAAGATGGGATATATGAGAAGGGGTTTCTTCGTTTTGAATTCATCACCGACGAGTAAAGAGGCAGCACTGTATGCAGCCCAGAATACTCCAAAAAGCTAGAAAAGAAAAGAAAACAAAAAAAATCATCCATCCATATTTTTGCATTTAAGAGAAACTATTTTCATACTGTTACACATTTAATTCTCACCTTTATGAGTGTAGAGACGACTTCAAAGCCCCCAATGACCAAAAGAAGTGGAGCTATTACAATGAGTGGGAGCAAAGAATAGCCAATAACTCCAAGAACTTGCCCATAAGACACCTATTAAAAAAACATTTAAAACCATGAGTGGATATAACTTTCCATTCATAAAAATAATATGCTATCTGACGCTTTACAAGTTATAAATACCTCTCCACCCAGCACTCTTGCAAGAAGGAAAATCGTCAGTGATCCAAATATCCAGATTGTAACAATCCAGGAAACAACCTGATTGGTCAAAAGAGGGTATATGACATAAAATAATAATCCAAATTTGGGGCATTTCTGCTTCTGTTGACTAATTAAATAATGTAAGTGACAAAGTAATGTTGAAGTGAAAAACAATTACACTCTGATCTTCATACCTTCTTGAAAATGACTTTAGTACAAAGTTATTTGCATAGTAAACTATTATATTTACTGCTTTATGCTTTATGATGGCAGAATGTACACAAGCATCATGAATACACATACATATCACACCCATGGTCAAGATACAAAGACTGTCCCAACTAAGGAGCAAAGTTTACAGGGTGGGACCAGGGTTAACCCCCCAATATATATATATATATATATATAAGTACAAAGTAGTATCAAGAGCTTAAAGTCAAGACCTTCATGAATTATAGACCATGCTAGTTTTCTCTGTGTAAAATAAGTTTTGTTCTAAAGATGATTGATATTAGGAAAAACCTGGCTTTCTGAAATCCAAAAAGACTGTATATTTCATTAAGAGCCTGATGAGATGAAAACGATTTATGTTAAGAGTATAGGAAATAAGCACTTTCAATAGAACAGAATGTAAAGTGAAGTTAGACGTCCCATGGCACTTTGAAGTAGAAAATTCTGTTAAACGGAATGCAAATCCCATGCAAAAAAAGGAATGATCTAAATCAATTAATTGCAGTAATCATCTCTTAGCATGTATGCGTTATAAGCTACTACAAAAACAAACATTTAGCAAAAAATAAAATACATTTTCAAACTAAATCTACACCCTTGACTCACCCTGAACTGTCCATAGATGGAGATCATGGAGAACAGCAGGACGACGGCCAGCGGGCCCCAGAAGTCAGGATTGTCCCTCACCACCTGTCTGTTAAAACCCAGTGATGGCATGGGCATCAACACACACCTGATCTTATAGTAGATGTCCTTTAAGTCAATGTCCAACTCTTCCCTGCACAAACAGAGAAAACCAACAAATTCAACCAGCAACTCTAAAAGCAATTGTGAGATCAAGCAAGCATCTGAAATCGAGTCCTAAAAACTCACAGGAGCGGTTTAGTGTCCTCTGAATCTTCTTCCTCCACTTCCAGCAACCATCCATAACCCCTCTGCCTCAGAAAAGTGGTGGCATAGGTGTCCCTGCTGGCCTCAGGGCCCATATTTAGTGTGATATCTGGTGCATCGATGGTCCCGCTGAGCTCTGGTGGATAAGAGTTTGTTTTAGGTTAAAAAAGCTGACTATTGCATCCATATTGAGAACAACAAAACAACACCCATGTCATGATGCATTAAGAAGCTTGATCATACACATACTGGGGGATTTTTGCATTAATGTATGTGTACATCATACACACAACACACAAATACAACCAACAGCATTTCAACATGAATCCGATTTACATATCAGAGCAGAGATGTATGGATGCTTTGGGGCCTTTAACTACTGTACCTTCAGCGTCCGTCGAGGAGACGAAGGTAAAATCTCCGTTGGTGGGAGAGAACTGCATGGCTGACAGCGATTACAGCACGAGCTTTACTCACAATCACACACCGCCGCCGATCGCGCACCTTCACACCATTGCCACGTTTAACGATTCCTACCGATCAGCTCTCGGACTACTGCTGGCTCAAAACAGTCATGGAGGAAGCAGGAAGTTCCGAAAAAACACAAGCGACACGTCAAATCCTGGAGCAGAGCGGAACGGGGAGTCACGCGCTCCACCCAGCGCCAGAAATGAGCACCGACACCAACAACAAACACATAAAGCACAGAGACGGTCAGCACCACCACGTGACCCTTTTGCAAAATTAGAATTACATATGACACACAGTTCACCTTGAGACCAGTCTATGCTTGAGACATATGCCTGCCTGACCGTGTCACATCTTTCTGTAGTATTTAAATGGACTTAACTTATAAAGTTGTGAGAGTGTAATAGCAAATTGGCGATGCAAAAATATAAGTAAAATATAAAAATATAGGGTTCCTGTGCAATGATGTCACGTTTGTACCGCTAAAATCGAACCCCTGTAACGTCATTTAGATACTTTAATATATAATAATATTTACACATAATATATAAGTACATTATAAAATATAGTATAAAAGAAACAAAAAAAAAATACCATTTTTTCATCAAATTCCAAGCTGACTTATTTTGCAATCATTTTAATGGAATACGATTTTAATGACCTATTGATAATATTGCCAAATAAAATATATAAATTCATTTACACGACAATTTCGAGAGTTCCGATGTTGTGAAATTCCTTGTCCCGCCTCTCCCACATTTCTGGTCTGTGATTGGCTGTCTGTGCTAGGCTGACCAATAGGGCTCCTGTGCAGTGATGTCACGCTTTGCCGCTAAAGTCGAAGCTCTGCAGGAACGGCAGTCAGACACTAAAGCGCGAGTAAAAGCTCTCGGTAAGTGTTTATTATACATTAAAAACTAAAACTTTCAATAGTTTCATTTATAAATGAATAAGGTGTTAGCTACAGCGCCCTGATTCTTCCTCGTGGAGTTTTATCGGTTTAGTTTCGCGAGAATTTTTAGTGTGTTTTGTTTTGGAGGGATTTGGCGGTTAGTTTCTTTCGGACAGATGAATTAAACATATTAAATGTATAAAAAGTTTTTGTATGTAAATGGTTCTCTTTTTTCAATCGTCGTCCCAGTTGGACAGGTGGGGAATGTTTTCTGTTGACTTTTAAGGATGTTTATGTTCTACAGTGGACCATGTATTTCAGACCATATCTGTATAACGTTACATCAATGATAAGGAATTTTTTTTTTTTTTCTAGAGTGGCTCAGACTGGGCTCTGATAAACCAACATCTTCAGACACCTGTCCTTCCAGACAGACAACATGGGAATTCAAGGCCTGTTGCAGTTCATCAAAGACGCTTCGGAGCCCATAAGTGTGAAGAAGTATCGGGGACAGACAGTGGCGGTGGACACATACTGCTGGCTGCATAAAGGAGCTTTTTCATGTGCAGAGAAACTTGCTAAAGGGGAACCTACAGATCAGTGAGTTGTTTCAATTATTTGCATGCAATAGAAGTAATTAAGTTGTTCGGCGATGCCTAACATAATTTTGCAGGTTAAAATGTGCATTTTTCATTTTAACATTCTGTGTGTCCATCAGGTATGTTTCCTACTGTATGAAGTTTGTGGACATGCTGCTTTCTTTTGGTGTGAAGCCCATCTTGGTGTTTGACGGACGCAACTTGCCCTCCAAACAGGATGTGGAGAAGTCCCGGCGCGAGTAAGAACTCAGGGCGAAAAGTTAATTAAGTTAGTTGGCAATTAAGATTACTTAATATATATTTTACTAACAGGCGTCGACAGGCAAATCTGCAGAAAGGCAAACAGCTGCTGCGGGAGGGTAAGCTATCAGAAGCCAGAGAATGTTTTACCCGCAGTATTAATATCACCCCATCCATGGCACATGATGTCATTAAGGTGAGACCATTGCACCTGATATTTTTTAACAATATTTGTTTTGAATCAGTCAAATAACATATTTATTGAAGTAATTTTTTAATAGTGAATGTTGTAATTAATAACACAATGTTAGAAACTGATCAATGAAGATTTTCCTCTCTTGTTCTATTTGTTGGCATCTTTCCATTTACATATTTTGATGTTGTTGATGTTGATGCTGTTTTTCAGGCCGCCAGGACTCGTGGGGTGGACTGTGTTGTTGCTCCATATGAAGCAGACGCCCAGTTAGCTTTCCTGAACAAATCTGATATCGCTCAGGCAGTGATCACAGAGGACTCAGATCTGCTGGCCTTTGGCTGCAAAAAGGTATCAGTGCAGAGGCTCTTGATTGAGGATAAAGAATACACTTGCAATGACTAGTGACCACCGGCTGGTGTCATGCAAGTCTGCATAGCAAAAACTAATTTGTCTTATTTTTTATTTTATTTTTTTCAGTCAAAGTATCTAAACGTCCTTACAACAAGATACATTTGTCTAAAGGCT
Organism: Rutilus rutilus; assembly: GCF_951802725.1. Classification (NCBI taxonomy): domain Eukaryota; kingdom Metazoa; phylum Chordata; class Actinopteri; order Cypriniformes; family Leuciscidae; genus Rutilus; species Rutilus rutilus. The sequence continues at coordinate 18,709,610 of NC_140226.1, read as the reverse complement.
GGAACACACTACACGACTTTTGCTCAGATTTTTGCCCCGATTTGCTGTCTGAACAAGTCGACATTAGTTGCCTAAAGTCTGCGCCAGCCTGCAAATTTTGGACAGTTGGAGTTGACAGAATTAATAGAAAATAGTGTAGTGTATGATCAATTCTTGATTTAAAAAAAAAAATTTTTTAGCTTCAGACTATGATTCCATCCAGTCGGCGGATATCAAAACATGTTTGATATTTTGAGCCGATTTTAGAACGCATAATGTGTATGACGCATTACTGAATACAGTACATTACAGTACAGTCACATACACTGACTAGCCAATAGAAATCAAAGACACGAAGTCACAAAGCTTGAGAAGAAATGGAGACAGGCGGCAATCGCATTAGTGCTAAACCAACCATGTATACTGTTAGCTTGGTCTTGAGATAGTTAGCAGACCACATTCTGATGTAAATCTTGAGTCATTCATTTTTATGTTCATATTCTTCATTATCCAGGGCTCGAAATTGACACTTGTCCTGGATAAGTGGAAAATTAGCCTGAATGTCAATAGTTGCGAATTATTGATTATTAATGATTACATTAAATGTAAACAGTGATTCATATATTGATGGTAACAACATAAACAAAACAACTGACTGCGCCATTCACCTCAAACCTCTGTTGTAATCTGTAGAGTCCATACTGACCGCGTCTACCCACCCAAGGCCAAATCCAAATGCGCTTGGCTCGTTTTTTTCAACTACTATGGTCATTTCCTGCTAATTTACATGCGTCTCCTAGCAACAAGGCGAGTGTTTCCATGTGCAGTTTGAAAGTCTGGTAGTGTATGATCCTCGGTCGTTCTGTATGATGACTAGTTTTTCTCTGAAACCATTTACAAAGTCGTCAAGTGTATGATGCCTACATTGCCTAGTGTTTGAAAAAACTGTTCAGATTTTCGTTTCCACCTAGCAGTACGGTACAGTAGACCACGGTACGCAATTATTTCCGTTTCGATTGTCAGAAGTTGTGAATCGTACCAAAATACAGAACCGTACCGTACCAATTTTTTTGGACCCTTCCGTTGAGGTACCTAGCACAGTAGTCCGGTACCTAAAGGGTGGAGCTAGACTCACTGCAGAACGTTGACTGGTTGATAGAGAATAGTCACTTGCACATGCTACAAGGGGAATGACAATTTTTTTATTTTACAGTTGAAACACAATACCATTGCAACACAATGTTTTTTGTCTTGTGACAATGATGTCGATCGCTACTTTCCTGCATAAACCACGCCTAGCAAGTAAGGGTACTGTTGGCGGTGGAAACGCAAGCCGGATCAGGGTTTGCCGTCCCAAATCGTACTGTACTGTCCCGCTCGGTGGAAACGAGCCATAAAAGTTGTGTAGTGTATTTCAGCCTTAAGATAATAACATGTGACACTGAAGACTGGAGTAAGTGGCTACTGTAAATTCTGCTTTGCCATCACAAGAATAAATTCCATTTTAAAACATATTAAAATAGAAGACAGTTATTTAAATTGTAATAATATTTAACAATATTGCTGTTTTACTGTATTTTACAATTTTGCTGTATTATTGTATTCCTGAGACTTCTTTCCAAAACATAAAAAAAATTTAACGACCCCAAACATTTAAAAGGTACTGTGTGTATATGTGTAAATATAATATATACTTTTGGTAACACTTTACAATAAGGTCCTATTTATTTAATTTTGGTTAGTGCATTAAATCAAATTAATTTATAATAATATTAAATCATTTGTTACTGTATTTATTTATCTTTGTTTGATTTATTGTATCTGTTGAGCTTTAGGCTAGTTATTAAAAAATAAATGTTTATTGTTAGTTTGTGTGAGCTCAGATCCATTAATGTTAACAAAATAATACAGCTTTTGATTTATGAAATGAACACAAGCTAAGATTATAAAAATGCTTTATAATTATTTTTCATAGTACATGTGTACTAATGAAACCTTATTTTAAAGGGTTACCATACTTTAAGCATCTACAAATATTTAAGGAGAACTTAAAACAAACAAAAAACAACAACAAAAAGATTTGGTATGTTTTAGAAGAATTAACTTGAATTATAAACCTTTGAATCACTGGGGGATGCTGACTGACATGCTGGAGGACATTTGGGACAGTGACGTAATTTAGTTTTCAGTGTTTTATTTGTTATGCATTGTCTGCAGGTGATTTTAAAGATGGATAAACAGGGTAATGGATTGGAGATTGACCAGTGTCACCTGGGCCGTTGCAAGTCGCTTGGCAACATCTTCACAGAGGAGAAGTTCCGTTACATGTGCATCCTCTCTGGCTGCGACTATCTGCCGTCTTTGTACGGCATCGGTCTCGGAAAGGCATGCAAGCTTCTCAGGATGGCAAATAACCCAGATATTCTGAAGGTGAGAGAAAAAAAATAGGTTAGAAACATTTATATGCTGCCACAACAAATAGTTACATATGTGCACATGTATTTCTGCTCTACTGATCATATTACTGAAACGGTATGTTTTATCACGTCCCTCTTGCTCTGGCAAGATTTCAAAGTGACACTCTGCGTTCATGCTTGGGATGTCCCATCAGGTTTTTTGTGCCCCTGATCCAAGTCATTGAATATTGAGTGTCTGCCGATACCGAGGCCCAATCTGATACTTGTATTTTCTTAGTGCTTGGTGCACACTTCAAATACATTTAAAGTTATTAAAATCAATCCAGTGTATACAGGGCCGTGCAGAAAGTTTCTCAGGGGAGTATCCAGATCCACACACTGTAAAAAGACATTGGGATATGTAAACATGTTACAATGGTAGATATTGTAAACAGACTGTTATGCATATGGGACGACTGATATAAATTGTATTTCTTACAAAAGTGTGCATCGAGTATGCTAAACACGGAAGCTTGAATGTTTGTTTGTGACGCGCTAGAACAGACCTCATTGGTTCTTGTGCATCACAGGCACATTTGAGCTTCTTTTCCTTGTAATGGCGGTCTCTGGTTGGCAAACCCACTTGAAAGTGCATACCGCCACCTACTGCATTACACCGGCATGACAGCTGATGTAAAATAAAGGATCAGGCTTAGGATAGCTGTAAAAAAAATGCTTAATCGGCCCCAATACCAATCTTTAAGATCAGCTCAGGACATCCTTAATTTATGCTCAATTAACCACCTTATAGTTTGAAGCTTATTTCATATTCAGACTATGACTGGCAACCGACATCGGAATCTGCCAATTTGCTTGTAAAAAAAATCGGAATCGGCAATAAAAAAATTCATGATAGATGCATCCCTATCACACACAAATGCACTTAATTATTTTACCAGCTCTTAAAACAAATTTTAGTGGAGAACCTGAACATCCTTTTAATTATGGAAACAAATGCAGTATTATGAGAGCATTTGAGCGCGATTCAGTGTAACTAAACAAACTAAATCTGTCATGCAGGTGATAAAAAAGATGGGCCAGTACCTGAAGATGGACATCTCTGTGCCAAACGAGTACATTGAGGGTTTCACAAAAGCCGACAACACATTTCTGTATCAACTGGTCTTTGACCCCTTGAAGAGGAAGGTGGTTCCTTTGAACCCTTATCCGGATCACATTGACCCTGCTTCTCTCAGCTATGCAGGAACGTATCTTTTATGCCGTCATGAATTGAAAAAAATATATACATTTTCACTTAATCGCTTTTGCATTACAGATGCTGGAGCTGTTTCTAAACTTTTGCAAATGTTTTTGTTTGTGTTACAAAGCTCTGTTTCTAACTTAACCAAGTAAATACAGTAATGTAGGAGATAAGAGTGGGCTGGAAATGGCTCTTGGGAATCTAGACATTAACACAATGCAAAGGATTGATGACTTCAACCCTGACGCACCTCACACTCGGGTAACGTGGTCATCTTAAATGTGTTTTTGCTTGAACTTTTGGTTCATTTCATAGTGAAACAGTGTTATTTTAGCTTTATAAAAATATATTAAGCTAAAATAACACTGTGAATATATATATATATATATATATTAGGGCTGTCAATCTTCCTCTATAATACTATTCGAATTCCATTCCTTATTTTATTTAATATTCGATTAATATTCGAATATTAAATGCTCAGATTCATCCTATTATTAATATTTACGACATTACACAGTCTTATGGATCGCCAATGCCAATGCTCTCGGCGATTTTTTACAGTAGGCTAATGTTATGATGATACAGCGTGGATAACGTGCACAATTGTGTTACGATTCAAAAACTTTATTCATCACAAGAAACAAAAGCATTTAATTTTCACATGCGTGTAAGCCAAGGCTGCGAGAAAGGCAAGATTGCAAAAAAAGTAAAAATATACATTAAAAAAGCAATATTCGAATAGGAACTTCAGCATTCGAATAGTATTGATTTTTTTAATATTCGAATTATATTCGAATTTCGGAATTCGTTCCAACAGCCCTAATATATATATATATATATATATATATATATGCACACACACACACACATATATATATATATGTGTGTGTGCGTATATATATATTTTTATATATATATATTAGAATATAATTTTTTTTATATATATATATATATATATTATGTATTTATTTCTAGTACAGTAAGTACATGTAACAAAGACACTGTAAAATAAAGTGTTACCTAGCATTTATTGTTGTAGTTTTAGCAATTTTAGTACTTTAACTTATTTCAGTTATGTAACATTTTTAATTTTCGTAGTTTTTATTTCCATATTTTATTTCTGATTTCACTTTTCAAACAATTTGGAAAAGTTTTTATTAACAATAACAACACTGTAGCACAATACCTGAGGTTTACCTCTCCTCCTTTCCAGCCCTCTAAAGCTGCTCGCAGTAGTACTTGGAATGACAGATGTGACAAAAGTGGCTCATTGCAGATGAGTATTTGGAGCAAGAACTATGAACCAGGTAGCTCCCAGCCACAGAGTCCTTCCTTCCCCAAAAGACCCCCTCCCACCAGGGGCAAAGAGAGGATCATCAGCGTGCAGAGTCTAAAATTACCCCAGAGAGCATCACAGGTGAAAAGACCCCATGAAGGTAAGCAGACCTCAGTGCCATGAATATGAGTCTTAAGAATGGGACTGATTAATTTAATAAGACACCAGACGGGACATGTTTATATGTAAAATTGTCCTTTTTTTCCCTCCGGAAAGACACAAGTCTGTCTGTGGATGACCTGTTAGGGCAGTACTCAGCAGGTGTAAAGAGACGCTGTCCTGAAATTCCACCCACTACTGAGCCTCTGACCATCCACACAAGTGTCTCTACAAGTGTCTCTAAGGAGAAGGGGTGTGACAGCACTGCTGGAGAGTCTCGCCCTCGAAATCGCTTTGCAACATTGTTGCAGTGGAGGAACCGATCAGAAGAGGGCACTGGAGAGCAGGGCACGCGCAGCAGGTACAAGAGCATGATGGGAAACTTACCAAAGGAATGTATACTGTTGCTATCACAAATAACTACTGCTAGACCTTAATTTTTTCATTACACACACAATCAAGGGTTAAATTGGGCCTGACTGTCACGTGGCACAATGGCATTAATTATGTAGTACTACATGTATTGGGAGACCTGTTGGTTGTTCCTTCACCTCCAAAATCCCAGTTTAACCTCTGCTGACAATAATGATATGATTGACATCTCCATCAGGTTCTTCTGTCATGGTGAATCCAGTGAGACAGAGGCACAGGAAGACTCGCCAAAACAAGATTCACCTCAGCCTGTGGAGTCTCTAGAGATGTGTGCCTCACAATCTGGAGAAGACACACCAGCATTGTGTCAGGACCCTGACTCAGAGAGAGATCAGGCCAAAGATGAGTTGTCCAGCCCACCTGCATCTCCGTCTCACTCTGCCAGGCCTGCTAGTTTGGGTCTTGGAGCCTTTAGCTGGTCAGGAAGCACCAGAGAACTCAGTAAATCTGCTTCACATCCACCCTCCGTCACCACAGACAGACACCGGTCATCCTCCACACCTTCAGGGTTGTCCACCCTGCAGCAGTTCCACAGAAAGAAGGGCAGCTTCTCCTGTGCAGGATCTAGGCTTTCTCTCTCGTCCTCTCCTGTAGAGGGCACAGATGATGCAGAGAAATCTCCTGGGTCTCCTCCATCTCAGGACAGTGCATATTTCTCTCAGTCCAGTAGCATCTCTGCTGGTGTGGAGGACTCCCTAGTCACAGAGGACAAGTCTGATAAGGTGAGCAAATGTCCTTGTTTTTTATTTTTTATTATTATTTAAAAGATATATTTTACCCACAAATGTAAATTATGTTATCATTTATTCAAACGTGTATGACTTTCCTCTGTGGCACATGAAGGATTTTTTTGTTTGTTTTTCCCATACAATGGAAGTCAAAAAGCTGAAAAGCTGTTTGGTTTCCAGCATTCTTTGAAATGTCTTTTATACTCCACATAAGAAATATTGTAAATGTAAATGATTGCAGATTTTTCATTTTAGGTGAACTATCCCTTTAATGTGCTTGCTAAAATGTGTATTAATTAGTATTGTGCAGGCCTGGAAACTTCATAGAAATGAGTGAAATCATAAAAAGTCATGGGCAATTCAATAGTGAATAATTATAATTATAATAATAATAATTATTATTATTATTATTATGATTATTTGTATTTATTTTTTACTTTTGCTCTTCTCTAATATTAGGGATGTATGATATATTTATTCTATCTCTTTAAGTTGATTGGATATTTAATTGTGCATGCTCATTTGTTCGTTTACATTTAGATTACCTTTGCTGTCATCAGATGCTAACTTAAAAAGTTCATCTTCAAAAAACAAATTTAATAACACTGTTAAATGTGTCTTTAGCACATCTCATAATGAATATTCATTTTTATTCTGTACATTATAATGTTGTGATGCCTAAATCCACTTAGAATTCACAGATCATTAAAATTATTGATTTTTAGTTTGTGTATTATTTGTAATATATTTAGACATAATAGTATAGAATTGTATTATCTGCCATTTATCAATTATCAGCCATAGCGTGTAAATAATATAGTTTATATAGCGTGATAATAAAGTTTATCAGCAACGCCTTTGCAACCACCCACAACATCATAGAGGTTTTCCACAGATAAAAATCTGATTATCTCTTTTCTTATTAATTCTCTTTGAAGGAAAAGGATAGCGATTCAGATGTCTCCAACAGCGCTAGCAGTTCTCCCACAGACAAGCTGAAGCCTGCTCTGAACAGAACAAAGGCACGTCCGTCTAATCATGACCCAAAACCACAGTTTGCATTTCCATTTCCTGACACCTTGCATACAGTAGAGTGGAGGGGAAAAAAATTAAACATTGATGCAATTTTCCCCACCTCCACCCTCAGTCTGACTTCCTACACCTTTGTTCTAGGTCTCAGGGTTGTCCCGGAAACGTCCTAGTGGGCAGGGTAAAAGTGGTAAAATTGAGACCTCCGCTCCCGCCAGGCCCAGTGGTCTGAGGAAGAAACAGAGTGGGAAAAAAAATACTGTCAACAATGAGAACAGTCCAGGCCTGCAGGCCACCATCAGCGGCCTCTGGGGGGCCTTCAGCTTCAAGAAGTAAGTTAGCCTGTTTGTAAGTATGTGTTTATGTAACTAAATGCTTCAATATGGTTGAAGACAAGCCCTCACACTTTCCAATTCATCTTTTACTGTTTATTCATGGCTGTTAGTACCAGCTGCGAACAGCAGAGGCAGCAGGATAAACATGTTAACACAAAGAGACATCAACTGGGTTACTGCACCACTCCCATTAGATCTATGTGAACAACAGAGGTGTTACTGATTGTTTGGGTAAAGTGAGAGTCATTGTAGTAGTTTAGAGAAGGGTGGTGTTTTTTCACTCTGAAAGGAAATATATTCCCATTATGCAACGCTGAGACCTGAGATGAATATTAAGGGCCTGAGGTAGGCTTGAAGGGGGAGGGGCTAATCAACATACGAAATAAACATGGTCAATTTAAGGGCTGAAGAGAAACTGGAGAAATATCTGATTGCTGCCACTTTTTGGCATTTGAAAAGTAGTTAAGACTTATGTGATTTATTTTAAAGTTTCATGATAGCTTTAGCTTTACATAGGAACAGACTGAATATAGCACATTAAGTTGTCTGTGGCTGCATGCTTTGATGTGAATGTAATTAAATGTCTGTGCATGTTTATTTAAGGGACAATCCAAAGTTAAGCGCATCCAAGAAAGGAGAGCCGATGTCACCAGTCAGGGAGAATGTGATGGAAACGACTGAAGGAAACTACTGAAGCAGATAAAGAGATTCTCATCATCGCAGAATGATGTCATCTTATCAATCAAATAATTGTTTATCTTAAGAGTAACAGCCAGTCTTTCAAACATACTGTGTATGTTCATGCTTTTTTTATCATAAATAAATAAAATTTTTATTATAATTCTGAATTTTGTTTTATTTCAAGTAATAAAAAAACATGATTCTCTACCGTGGTCATGTTTGCTTTCTGATTATGTGTTAATTCAGTGGATTTTGATCTTGAGAATGAAGGTGATTTAAGTGACTTTGAACATGGCATGGTTGTAAGTATTTCAGAAACTGCTGATCTCCTGGAATTTTCACGTACAATCATCTCTAGGGTTTACAGAGAATGGTCCAAAAAAGAGAAAATATCCAGTGAGCCAGTTCTCTGACCTCTGAAATCAACATCAACGAGGCATTTTTCACCCAGAAGAGAATGGCTAGACTGGTTCAAGCTGATAGAAAAGCAACAGTAACTCAAATAAACACTCACAAAGCTCAAATCATCTCAAACTGTTTTTTTGAACATGACAATTTCACTGTACACTATACTCCACAGTGTATATTGTACTTTTTAGCCCTGATGAAGGCCTATGCGCTGAAAAAATAATTAACGCGTTGGCAAAATAAGTATTTTTTTCAGCTCATTTGGGATTTGGATTCCAATGTATGTAAATTAATTACCATTTATATGTAAATATGTCCCCTTGTTATGTATTGCAAGCCAAATTTAGGCTGTTTTTTTTCCCCTCCCTAAGATCTCACTGGATAACCAACTTGTTATAATTTATAGCCTTTAATTATGTTTTTATTTACAAAGTTCGGAAGGAGCATGTTCAGATATTCAACTTAATTAGCAGGAGAGGAAGTATATATATATATATATGTATATAGCTGACCTATCACATGACAGTTTTCCAGCATTCCTCCACCACCCACAACTCCTCACTCTTAAATATTTCCTATCCCAACCAGGAGTGGTGGGGTACTATGGGTTCGGGCCTGCATCACCTGCATACCTTTTCTATATCCAATTATATGTAAGGGTGAACTTGTGAATTAAAGGAAATATTTATAATCATACGCAGCAATGCGTATATGTCCAATGTGAAATATGTTACGGTTTTGGAATTGGAGTTTCACTTGAATTCCAACTAAATGAATAATTTAGTGTATTTGTAATGTGCGTGGGTTGAACATTATTAGGCTGATTCAGGAATGTTGTGCAGAAGTGAATACGTGCCTCCAGTGCAATGCTAGGCCTCACGCCTAGAGGACACTTCACATTATCAAGTCTGTTTCACAAAAAAATGCATGTGCTCATTAAAAAATGCTTGTCTTAGAGACTTATCAGAAGAATCTTGGTGCTTTTGAGTACAAATAGTTGCATCCATAATCTGGCACTCACATTCCTCAAACAAAGAGCAAACCAGTTTAAGTGGCACAATACTGATACTAACGGATCCTTGTTGGCCTCATCCAAGCGCTGGCCTCATACACTAAGCTTCCACATCAGAAATAAGTGTAGAATTGTTTTTCATGCTTATACTTCATGCGCATTTAAATGAGTATAACATTAATTCAGTTTCAGAGGAAACCCATTAATGTACAGATAGCAAACTCACTGCATAAAACATTCAGTCAATGAACAAGCATATAAGAAACTTTTAAAATGTTTTTAAATTAACCTTTTAATTTAGTTAAATGATGGTCACATTAAAATGATCTTGAGTCAAGATTTAAATCAATTAAAGTTCTATATATATGTGGGTGTGGGTGTGGGTGTGTCTGTATATGTCTTTCCAACAGTTGTGGTGTGGTATCAATTGTGCAAAAAATTGTGAAAATATTATTTCATTGTGTGCATTTAGGAAATTAATAAAAATGCTAGCTATTAGAGAGACAAAATCATCCATTTTATTCCAAAATGTTTAAAATGTCATTTATAATGCTGCTATTGCTAAACACAATACATAATTTGAACCGTAGTAGAAATGACAATATGGTCATTTTTATTACTTAAATAAATAATAAATAAAACATACTAAAACAACAGAATTCTCCTCTGAAATACAATTAAAATAAGTTAAACTTTTTGAAGTCCACTGAGCTCTTAGTTGAAGAAACACAGTTACAGTCCAGCTGGAGAAACTTTGCCTTGCTCTCTAGTTCTACAAGTGACCTTAAAGCCCTAAGAGACACTGCTACCACTCCACCATTCGCACGTCCTGATCACTGGATATCTGTTCAAACGATGATCTTTTCATGGCTCTCTTTGGCCTTAGTTGTGCAGTTGCATTGGGTTTCAAATACCTGCATGAGAATGTGGAGTGGTGGCATTCCGCTGAAGTGTGTTCACAACGCTCAATCTCTGCCGCACCTAGTGTACAAGGAGACTAAACGGTGCCAACAACACTGACTCAATGGCCATGCATGTTACAGGAACTACTCGGAACCAACAGGAATGTCAGACATGTCTGAATTACCCTAAACTGTATAGACCCTCAGTTTGTATATGGATGTCCTACAGACTTTGTATTATTTTCACAGTGAGTCATAAATTGGTTTAGACAGTAACTATAATTATAGGGCCTTTAAAATAAACTGCTTAAATATTTATGTCACTTCCATGACAATTCTTCCAGCATTCCTCCACCTCCCCCTCCCCCAGACCAGATCTATTTTTATTCACTTCTGCTACTACTCTAATATTAAATAATCTATATTCTTTGCTATAACCTAGAAGGATATTTAAAGGGTGGTAAGCTAAAAGTGTTTACCTTTATCCCTCTTGAGGATTATATGAAATTTGTGTTTCTGGGAGACATTTAAAGGAACACTCCACCGCTTTTTTAAATAGGGCTTATTCACCTTCTTTCCTACATTTAGATAGGTGGGCAAATGCATTTTTGTCTCAGTGCATGCATTGTTTTAGTTTGACAGGGTCGGCTCTAGCTTAGCTTAGCATAATGAATGAAATCCTTTGTTGCCAGCTAGCCTGTCCTGAGTAAAAGTGATATAAAAAAAACACCTAATTACTTCTTGTGGCCTGCGTATTCACAACAAGTACAAATAGTGATGCAGATTACTAGGCGATTTCCTAGGCAGATACTGACTTGGGACTATATTAGGGGGAAGCACAGGCGAAGCACTGCTACTTGGGCGCAGAGATATCACGCCCAAGTAGCAGTGCTTCGCCTGTGCTTCCCCCTAATATAGTCCTTAATATATAAGTCAATATCTGCCTGGAAATCGCCTAGTGTTAATCTGCATCACTATTTGTACTTGTTGTGAATACGCAGGCCACAAGAAGTAATTAGGTTTTTTTTTTGTTTTGTTTTTTTTTATCACTTTTACTCAGGACATGCTAGCTGGCAACAAAGGATTCCATTCATTATGCTAAGCTAAGCTAGAGCCGACCCTGTCAAACTAAAACAATGCATGCACTGAGACAAAAATGCATTTGCCCACCTATCTAAATGTAGGAAAGAAAGTGAATAAGCCCTATTTAAAAAAACGGTGGAGTGTTCCTTTAAGCCTACTTTTCTACTTGTTGACAAAATAAGCATATTTTGCAGATCATGCAAGTGGCCTAAATGCAGCAGCCATTTTGTTTTTCTGGCATTGGTAGCTACTAAACAACCTACTTAAAATCGGGAAAATTATGTAAAAATCCCAAGCATTTTCTTTTCAATTATTTGACATTTCATTAATGTGACATCAAATATAACCATATTTACAAAAAATAAAAAAATAAACTCACCAGAGCCTGTTATGTTGTTGAGCTCATAACAGGTAAAATGTAGAAAGAGGACCTTCAGCATGAAGACTGTCTTTGCCATTGCCTGATTTTATTTTATAGGTGACTATGGGGGTTAAGGTTAGGTTTAGGTCTAGGTTCCTAGTTATTACCCAGTTGTAATAAGTACATGGGGAACAGGATTGTAAAATAAAGGGAAGCACATTATTTTACAGTCCTGTTTCACATGTACTATATACTTCTTGTAGTAATTACAATAACTGGGTAATAACTAGGTACTAGTCCTGAACCTACTCCTAAATCTAATCGTAACCCATGTTACCTTGTATTACTCAGTACTTTCACTGTAATTACATTGAAAGTACACATACTGTGCAACCAAATAAAGTGCTATCCGTGTTTCAAGAAACAGTTAAACCACATAAAATTATAAACCACATAAAATTATAAACCACATAAAATTATAAACCACATAAAATTAACCATATTTCAAGAAATAGTAATGTTTATTTAAAAACGTGTTTATTTTTAGGTTAGTTAAAAATTTTTTTATCTATATTAAATATTAAGTTTGATTTGATTTAAGACGAGATTAAATTATGGTCTGAGGGTCAGAACTTTTTGTAAATAGAATAAACAAAAGCTTGTGTGGCATCTTAATTTGTTTAATGTTTCTTTAAACAATGCGACTATGTCACAACCGGATCAGTGGTATCTGAAGCATTCAGTACTGTGCTGATGGTGGTATGTGCAATGACAAAAATGTGTTTTTCACCAATCAAACTAACAGTTGCCCTACCACATTTCGTAGCACAACATAGTACCACAACAAATAAACTAAAACATTCACCTCTCAACTAGGACCATACTGAGTAAAATGCTCTTTTTGTGCTCCTCTAAATTGCCATTGGCTGGCATTGCCGTACTGATTCAGACACCTGTATGAAGCGTGAAGAAACATTCATTATTGTGTTTTTGCTTCCATCACTATGAGGTTCTTCCTTAATTAATGGTGAGGCCTTAACACGTTTACAGCTCGAGGAGGGCTTTTGTTTCCCGCTTTCTGGTGAATGTATTTCATTACAGAGATACAATGAGAGAGGCAAGTTCATACCTGATGCCCAGACGCTAAGACTTGGATGTAACTCGAATAAATAAAAGTCAAAGACTCAACTCCAAAGTCATCCCTTAAGGCGAAAGTACTGCTCTTGCCACAACATGTGCACAAGCTCCTCAATGCCACAGTCAAGCTTCATGCATTAGCCTACGCTAAGCACACAAGGTGCTTTCCTCTCTCAAACACTTCTTTTGAGGTTCGGTAATACATCTGTGGCTGTTCATGCAGTGCAGTCAATAGGAGCTTTGCTGAGTACACAGAGAAAACAGGTCATACATGGGTGAATCTTCAGTTAGATGCACTTTTGGCTATTCTTGAAATCTTGAAAAATGAAACTTCTGCAAATGTTTCACTATGTGTGGAATTTTTGAATTGTGGAAGCCTTTGACTCACTTGTTAGAAAGTCCATGAACTTTATTCGTAGAATTTGTTTCTGTATTAAATCAGTTTGGAAATGACACTAATAATCTACTCTCTGATCATGATGTAAGATTTTTTTTAAAGGAATGACATTTCTGATTTTCATACTATCACTCGCTCCAGCAGAGACGTTCTTCCATGTCCCTTTTCATTTCTATCATAAAAAAAAAAAAAAAAAAAAAAATGAAACCCTAGTTTGGTGTGATTTTATATTAGGGACAGCAAATCTAAGTTATAAAAAAGTATTACAAATAGTAAAAATTGCAAATTTACTGTAAAACAAGTTTAAAAAAAGCATAAACAAACTTTTTTTTATAACCGCATTGTCAAAAAGTCTAAAAACTGTATATGTAAAATAGTAAATAATGCCATAGTAATGTTTAAAGGTATTATAATAAAAGGCAGATGCTCAATCAATGAAGGCCTTCACTGTTTTTAGAGAAATAAAGTCAAGTCTGTTTATAGAGTGAATGTATAAAACTTCATTCAACATTCACAATTGCTGAACAGTTTAGTGTCCATGTAGTTAAACACTGTTACATATCTGCATAGACATAGTCTCGTCTTGTAATACTTAGAAGCTGTTTTCTGTTATGAATAGTGGTTAGGATAAAGGAATCCATTTGTGCTGTCAAGAGCTTGTGGTTGCAGGGTGGGTGACTGACTAATAGTAATACTTTTCAAAGCATGCTAAAACATATTACTTATCACTTAGAAATGTGGATGTACTACAGTTCATGAAATGAAACAAAAAAGAACTCTTACAATAAAGTCTTCATCGTATGCCAGAATGACAAATCATGTCAGAACAACAAACGCATTGCATTAACATTTCATTATGTTTGTTTCATTAGACATCTTTTCCAAACTTTCAGTACTATTCAACAAGACAACAGTTTCCTGTTGGACGTTTGTGGGTTAATTTACCTGAATATGCCTCAGTAGTGCTGAGAAATGTGAACAATCACTTCCGAAATACTTTTCAATCCGGGTTTGTGGGTGTGGCATGTTCAAGGAATAGTTCATTCTAAAATTCTGTCATCATTTATTCACCCTCACAAAGAAAGATATTTTGAAGAACGTCAACGAAAGTCAATCAGGTCTTAATGTCACACAGAAAAAAGAAAGAAAGATTTTTTATTTCTGGGCAAACAATCCCTTAACTGAAACTTTCAAAACATCCACCCGAAACCTTTCAAATGCATTTTAGAAAGAACTGCGTGAAGGGAGAAGGGTGTGTGGCTCAAGACTGTAAGGCCAAACCCTTGCAAACACAACAGTTTGCTTGCAATATTTCACTGTTGACAAAACACATTTATTCTCAAGCAATGTTTATGTTAAGTTTCTAATGATCTGACTGTAGCTACCATAGACGCTCCCACGATTTGACATTTGGTTCCCACAAATATTAAATATTTGATCACATCCTCAACTAAAACATAGTTTAGCTCAGCATATACAGTTCAATTATGAGATTTTCTATTATATGACATTAACAAATGCAGGTTTTTCCTTTCTGGATTATTATCATTTTTTTGGCTATCTGATCAAATCACTGTTGCTTTGGCAAGTCCGTCTGAACTAAAGTCCTCCATGACGCAGAACACCCCCAAAAAACATCACAACTGATTCAAAACATGCAAGAACATTTCAGTGCATCATGCCACAAAATTATATCTAAACTCACAATCCTAGGCATCACTTTCAAACGTACTCTCTGTATCTGTAGTTTCGGTGTGTGCGGTTGTCATGCTGATTGTAGAACCTGTTTGGCAGCTCCAAAGGCATTTATCTGATGGAAACCCCACGACAGAGAGGATGACAGTCATATTCACCTGGAGTGTAGAGGTGTCAACACGAGCAGCTACAGATACATGAACGACTTTGGGTAAGTGGCTCATTCTCTACTGTTCGGTTCATTGCTGCTCATATAAAACATACAGAATCAGAGAGAACATCATAGTGTAATTTATCATCCTGCGTCATGTTTTTGTGTTTAGGCATCTTTGCCTCTAATGGAAACTGATAAATTCACTTACTTGCAAGATGTAGAGGCACAAGTATGGAAAAAATATTAAAACTGTTCTGATATTGAAGCAGCTCCTTTAATATGTGTTTGCTGTAGCCTTTGCTAATGTTGTTATAAATGTGAGTCTATTGAGGTTTTAGCGATTAATACTAGCTTAGAAACTGAAAACATTCACAAAAATGTGAACAGGAGAAACATTGTTATTTTGCTAAGCTGAAACGTTTAGCACTGATTCATCATGCATCACGTGCAGGCTATAATTATAATATTATGATAACAAAGATGACTTTTTAGCATCAGGTTTTTTTAGAAGCAAGGTGACACATTAGCTGATTCCTGTTGCTGATTTTGAGTAATTATATCATTCTGATTTTGACACTAAAAATCTTTACTATATTGTCAAGACCATATAGCCCTTCCAATCACAGTCGGAACAATGTGCTTTAGACAAATCAGATAAAATTGGAAAACAGACATTCAGGGAAAAAAAGGCAAAAGAGAAGGCCTGCTGGGGCCTTAAGTATAAAACTGCGTAGATTTCATCTTAAAAGTGTGCATATGCACAAATGTTTTGAGATTTATAAAGCCACGCGTATGCCAGAACCTGCGCAAAATTCCTTTATAAAACCCAGTCAGTGGAAAATGTATACATGCATCTCCAGCCCGTCTATAACCATTTAACCATATATGGAGCTTACAATGCCTAGTTTTAATATCATCACGTTTAGACTACTGTAACTCACTGTATTGTGGAATGAACACTTCCTTGGCTCGTCTCCAGTTGGTCCAAAATGCGTCAGCAAAACTTTTACTCCGTAAATTCACTCACATTACTCCTGTGTTAGCATCATTGCATTGGCTGCCTGTGCGGTTTAGAGTGGAGTTTAAAACCTTAGTCTTTGTTTTTAAGTCCCAAACCAACTTAGCCCCCTCATATCTATCTGAACTTCTATAACCCTTCTCAAGCTCTTCGCTCCGGTAGTCATAGATTGCTCACTGTTCCCAGAGCCAGATTAAAACAAAGAGGAGAACGTGCCTTTAAATCTTTGCTCAAAACTCATTATTTGATATACCCATTGCTTTTAATGTTCCTTATTTTTGTGTTTGACTTCAGGTAGTATTTTGATTTTCTTTTGCTATTTAGTTTGAAAATTGTCTCTGATTTTATTTGTGAAATTAGTTTTCTACTGCTTTTGCTTGTATCTATGTTGTAAAGCGCATTGGTCAGCTGCTGCTGTTTTAATGGTGCTATATAAATAAACCAAACTTGAAACTTAGTTTTGTAAAAAATGAATCATGAGTCTTGTAATTTTCATTAAAAAAATTGAGGTGATCATTAAAAATATTATGTATATTTTATTAAGAAAATTGTGGTTAGGGTTTTATTGAAAATATTGAGAAAATTTCACTAATAACACCAAGAGATGCATTTTCCTATTTTTTTTAAGGAAACATACACAATTTTAAGGCTTGAACTGAGGAACTGATAAACCTCATAAAATTAAGGAAAAGGGGCTACCTATTTATTTTAAGAGAATTAGCTCATTTATGCGGTTTTATTTAGAGACACCATTGTTTGTTCCCAGCATGCTTTGCACATGGCTGGAAATGGAGAGTAAATCTTGAAATTAAGTGTTATTTCATGTGTTTTTGAGTAAAGGGAAACATCTGTTAATGTTTAATGTTCAGGTATGTTTGACATTTGAAAGAGTTTCTATTATGTTAAAGTTTTGATCGTTACCATTGTGCAGAAGAGTAGGGCTTATGGTTAGGTTGTGAATAACTGCATTTTTTTAATATTTTGAAGCATATTGTTATATACATGTAGCAATAATTCTGCTAATGATAGTGCAGTAACAAGTTTGATTCTGTGCTGTTCTAGCAGTATACGGTCTCTTTATAAAACAATATATCTCAAAGTTAAATATAAACAGGTCACATCCATTCACTTAACTTCACACAATTTTGAGAAGAAAAAATACTTCAAATAAAAAAGCACATTTTCACTAAAAAATTGTGTGTCATAGACTAAATAAATTAGGGCGTTTTACATGATTTATTCAGGTAGATTCCATGAATGAAATTAAGCTTTAACTACTCAAAAATATTATGTGTAATATTGTTACCATAATTTTTTTAAGTAAATAGCAGTAACATTTTTTACAGTGTACGATGCATATAATTTCCATATTCATATTCCCATCAACGTGATACCATGTTCGTACGAGACATTAGGAAAATATGAGATACAGACTATAAATGCCATTTGTGCAGTCAAATTACATTGTTAATTATTATTTTTTTATATATCTTGATATGTACTGTATGTAGAAAATTGCGTACGCACATTCTAATGCCTTTTTTTGTGCATATGTAAAAATTTTACATCAGGCCCCTGGTATTTATCTCCTCATCTTTCTTTCATCTGAACAAACTGGTTCTCCTCATTCTCCACAGTCCATCCATTCCTAAAGCATTCAACCACACGCACACAAAAACATACAAAATCTGTTAAAGAGACAGAATACCAGTTTAAAAAGCACATATGTATTTTGCACATATGTAAGGTTATGACAATTCTTCTTTATAAAAAAAAAAAAGACCTCGCAAGCCTATACGATGTTAGCTCAAACCTTAGTGTGAGATTGAAGATGTCTTGATGTCAAAAAGTCACAGCCCATGTGATTGGCTGCCAGGTTGCAGACCTTTGACTTTACAAGGCAAAGGGAGCAACACTTTTTTTTATAACTTGTTTTTAAGAAATGTGGTTTGCAAACAACCTTTTAACAAACACATTCTCACTATGAGGTGAGGTCTAGACTTGTTGAATCAACTAGAACTGCATTACAGCCGATTACATCTCTGTCTTGGAAAAACTGGAGGTGGTTCCTAACTTTTCACTGCTACTTCCTCTTTCCCTTCTTCAAAGCGCAATGTTTTTAGTAAATATTCAAAGAATTTATATTGCTAAAAAAAATGCAACTATCAACCAATTCATCTTTTAAAAACCTGTAACAGTGGTGCTTCATATTATCTTCATTCCCAGTCAATGTGCAAGGCTACTGAAAATGATGCAATATAGATGTAACAAGTGTCTAAAGGAGTGTGGGAAGGGCTTACAAAGGCAGCAAGGAAGTAACTGCACACTTATGCCCATTTATAGAGTAACGATGCCATGACGATTGTGTAATAGATGCTTTGGTCTGAATCAGCAGGGGGTTCTCTTGCTCTGAGGTCTGAAACTAGCCTCAAATTCAAATTCCGATTAGTCACTGTACTTCCTTTGTATGTTCCTAAAAATACTAAAATAAAATGCTTGGTTGAATGACTTTAGGTCAGTCATTTCACTTGCAAATTTTAAACGTACGTTTTAAAAAATATTTTCAATTGAATGCTCACTCACATAACACCATTCCCAAATGATTACATTGTCTTGTTGTTTTTGTTTTGACAGATCTCCTGAAAACTGATTTTCATGACATGTCCAGTTGTATTTAAAGGATTTAAGACATGATGGTAAGTACCCTGTCTCCAAAATAGCAATTTAAAGGTGCAATATTATCCCTATTACCTGACAGATGTAGTCAGATTTGTTACGCCATTCAGAAGACAGGGCGTGTCTGATTCAATGGTTAAGTCTGCTGGAAGTTTCAACGTGGCTAACAATCGTTTACAGCACCTTTAATTAAATTTCACACATTCATTTTACCTCTGATTACATCCTTGCCATGGCAGAGTAAAATATTTTTTTTCTGAAGCATATAATATTAAGTGTATATATGAGATTATAAACAAAACACTTCAATATGTGGTAGTAAGTAACCTTGTTCATGTGCAGAATGGAGAAACAAAGAGTGTAACTCTGGAGGGCACAGAGAAAGGAGGGGCCGTCGTCACAGGAATCACAAATCCAGCAATTAACCAGCAGAAAGGTAAATAACTCACATAAAGTGAGCATGTATCCGATATGTTGCCTCAATCATACAAGCAAACTTAATAGATTCTGTAACATACCTTATCCTCTCTTTTTGTTTCTTCCAGGACATCAGCTTGTTTCTGCAACAATACATCTGGACCACCTTAGTGAAGATGATGTGCTAAAACTGATCAAAATCATTGAGCCCTATGACAACAACCTTGAACTTAAGACAACAAAAGACCTAAAAGCAGGAGTGGTAAGCAATCTTGTGAATAAAAAAAAAAAAAAAAAAATAGAAGCTAACAGGTCTCATCATGTCTTCATCTCTTCATCTCTTCTTCCTCTCTTAGTCCCTTGGTGATCTCCGATTGAACAGTGAGGCAGGACTTCAAGCACCAGGTGTTCATGTTAATGGACTGAATGGACAGATAAATGCCCCTAGCCTCAAGGGTGGCATCTCAACCCCAACAGTAAATGCAGAAATGCCACAGATTGAGCTAAAGAATGCCACACCAAACTTCAGCCGCCCAGGGTTCAAAAGGCCAACTTTTGGCATGTCTGCACCAAATCTCGAAGGAGCAGGTCTGGATGGCACTTTAGAAGCACCTGATGTCAGTGTCTCCACCCCTAGTCTAAACACTCCAGGTGTTTCTGTTAATGTGGATAAACCTGAATTGAAGACCAAAACGAAGAAGTTCAAAATGCCCAACTTCAGTTTACATGCTAAAAAACCAAAGGTTGATGGTGATGTGAATTTAACCACCCCTGACATAAATGCTGACCTAAAAACCCCTAAGCTAAATCTGTCAGCCCCAAAGATTAATGGAGAAATGAACACCCCTGAAGTAGACATGACCTTGGCAAAAACTGAGCTCAGTGGTCCAAACCTTGACATCGAAACACCAAAAGTAAATATTGAACCTCCCTCTGGCAAGTTTAAATTTTCCAAATTAAAGAAAGCAAAAACTACAAAAGTACCAGAGGCGAGTGTTGATGCAAATCTAAATACACCAAATCTTGCGCTTTCTGCCCCAAAATTAAATGCAGATGTTAGTGCACCTAATGTGGACTTTGATCTACCAAGAGCCAATCTTGAAGCTCCAGACTTAGATATTCAAACTCCTGATGTCGATATAGGTGCTCCCTCTGGCAAAATAAAGTTTCCAACATTTAAGAAACCCACATTTGGGCAAAAGGTTAAAGCACCACAGTTTGGCTTAGATGCCAATGTATCAACGCCGGATTTGAGTCTCTCAGCACCAAAGATAGATACAAACACAGATGTTAATGTAAAAGCACCTGATATAGATGTTCATCCTCCATCTGCAAAGCACAAGTTCTCAACTTTTAAAATGCCAAAGCTAAACTTACATAAATCAAAGTTGAAAACTCCAGATCTAAATGCAGGGATACAAGCATCAGACTTGAACATGTCGGCTCCTAGGGTAGATATGAATCTGCCAAAAGCTGAACTGGAAGGACCGAATCTAGATGTCAAGGCACCAAACCTCAACCTCTCTGCACCGGATCTAGACATTAAAACTCCAGCTGTTGATGTGCAGGCACCAGATATTGACATTGAAGCTCCATCTGGAAAGCTAAAGAAGCCGCATTTTAAAATGCCTAAAATAAATCTATCTGGGTCAAAAATTAAAGGTCCAGATGTAGACCTCAATGCACAGGGAGATATCCGAGCACCAAACCTCAACCTCTCTGCACCGGATCTAGACATTAAAACTCCAGCTGTTGATGTGCAGGCACCAGATATTGACATTGAAGCTCCATCTGGAAAGCTAAAGAAGCCGCATTTTAAAATGCCTAAAATAAATCTATCTGGACCAAAAATGAAAGGTCCAGATGTAGACCTCAATGCACAGGGAGATCTCCGAGCACCAAACCTCAACCTATCTGCACCGGATCTAGACATTAAAACTCCAGCTGTTGATGTGCAGGCACCAGATATTGACATTGAAGCTCCATCTGGAAAGCTAAAGACGCCAGATGTTAAACTGCCTAAAATAAATCTATCTGGGCCAAAAATTAAAGGTCCAGATGTAGACCTCAATGCACAGGGAGATCTCCGAGCACCAAACCTCAACCTATCTGCACCGGATCTAGACATTAAAACTCCAGCTGTTGATGTGCAGGCACCAGATATTGACATTGAAGCTCCATCTGGAAAGCTAAAGAAGCCGGATGTTAAACTGCCTAAAATAAATCTATCTGGGCCAAAAATTAAAGGTCCAGATGTAGACCTCAATGCACAGGGAGATCTCCAAGCACCAAACCTCAACCTTTCTGCACCGGATCTAGACATTAAAACTCCAGCTGTTGATGTGCAGGCACCAGATATTGATATTGAAGCTCCATCTGGAAAGCTAAAGAAGCCGCATTTTAAAATGCCTAAAATAAATCTATCTGGACCAAAAGTAAAAGGTCCAGATATAGACCTCAATGCACAGGCAGATCTCCAAGCACCGGACCTAGACCTGAAAGCTCCAGATCTCAGTCTTTCAGCACCCAAAGTGGAGGGCAAATTAAGTGCTCCAGATGTGGATCTGAACTTGCCAGATGCTAATATCAAAAGTCCAAATGTAGATCTCAAAGCCCCGGACATTGACTTAAATGCTCCTAAAATAGACATTGATGCCCCCTCTGGCAAAATCAAGCTACCTCACTTGAAGTTTCCCAAGTTTGGTCTTTCTGGACCTCGGGTTAAAACACCAAAATTAGATGCACCTGATGTAGATGTCAACATCCCTACTGCAGAACTCAAAGGGTCTAATGTAGATGTTAAAACACCTGATCTTAGTCTTTCCGCACCTAAAGTTGAAGGTGACATTTCTGCTCCCTCTTTAGACTTTGGTTTGCCAAAAGCCAACTTAAAAGCTCCAACTGTGAACATTGGGGGAAATCTAAAGTCACCAAATCTTCCCACTCCACATGTAGACATAAACTTGCCAAAAGCAGAGCTTGAAGGACCTGATGCGAACCTAAAAGTCCCAGATGTTGACTTTAATGCCACATCTGGAACATTTAAGATGCCACATTTCAATTTGCCAAAACTGAATCTGTCTGAGCCAAAAGTAAAAGGTCCAGATGTAGACCTCAATGCACAGGCAGATCTCCAAGCACCGGACCTAGACCTGAAAGCTCCAGATCTCAGTCTTTCAGCACCCAAAGTGGAGGGCAAATTAAGTGCTCCAGATGTGGATCTGAACTTGCCAGATGCTAATATCAAAAGTCCAAATGTAGATCTCAAAGCCCCGGACATTGACTTAAATGCTCCTAAAATAGACATTGATGCCCCCTCTGGCAAAATCAAGCTACCTCACTTGAAGTTTCCCAAGTTTGGTCTTTCTGGACCTCGGGTTAAAACACCAAAATTAGATGCACCTGATGTAGATGTCAACATCCCTACAGCAGAACTCAAGGGGCCTAATGTAGATGTTAAAACACCTGATCTTAGTCTTTCCACACCTAAAGTTGAAGGTGACATTTCTGCTCCCTCTTTAGACTTTGGTTTGCCAAAAGCCAACTTAAAAGCTCCAACTACGAACATTGGGGGAAATCTAAAGTCACCAAATCTTCCCACTCCACATGTAGACATAAACTTGCCAAAAGCAGAGCTTGAAGGACCCGATGCGAACCTAAAAGTCCCAGACGTGGACATTAATGCCACATCTGGAACATTTAAGATGCCACATTTCAATTTGCCAAAACTGAATCTGTCTGAGCCAAAAGTAAAAGGGCCTGAGCTGGATGCTAACACAGATCTAGATCTCTCGGTTCCCAAACTTGAAGGACACTTAAATACACTTGGTGCTGACCTAAATCTTTCCAAAGCTGAGATCAGTGTGCCTGATGTAAATGCAACTTTACCAAAAGCTGAAGTCAGTGTTCCCAGTGTAGATGTCAATTCCCCAGACTTAAATGCTCCATCTGGAAAGCTGAAACTGATTTCAATTAAGAAACCAAAAGTTGACCTTTCTGGTCCTAAAGTGAAGAGTCCTGGGATTGACTTTAATGCAGAAGCTCCTGATCTCAGCCTCTCATCTCCAACAGTTGATACGGGTGTCAAAGTCCCAGATGCTGATATAAAGCTTCCCTCTGCAGATGTTGACATCAATAATCCCAAAGGAAAACTGAAGCTCCCAAAATTCAAAAAGTTGACCTTGTCTGGTCCAAAAGTTAAGTCCCCCGATGTTGACATTGCTGCTGACCTAAGTGGGCCAGATCTAAACCTATCTGCACCTGGGATTGGTACTCCTGATGTTGACATGAGCCTACCCAATGTTGGGGTTGATGTAGATGTTCCCACAGCAGACGTTGACTTCACTGCTCCAAAAGGAAAGCTGAAATTCCCAACATTAAAAAAGTTTAACCTGTCTAGCCCAAAAGTCAAATCTCCTGATGTTGACATTGCTGCTGATGTAAGTGGACCAGATCTAAATCTATCTGCACCTGAGGTTTGCAGTCCTGATGTTGACTTGAGTCTACCAAATGCTGGGGTTGATGTAGATGTTCCAGGCATCAATGCTGAAGCTGAGGGCTCCAAACGTGGGATAAAATGGCCCTTCAAATGGAACAAATCAAAGAATGAGGATACAAATTTTAAATCACAAGAAGTAGATGGTACCACTTCAGAAATAAAACTCACCCAAGATATACCTATCTTCAGGACTCACAGCTTGCCAGTCAGCAACATTGACAATATCTTGAAAGAACTCGGTAGACCAGTTGACCAAAATACAGACCCTGCGAAAACCATTACTGACGAGGCTGACTCGGTCTCATCAATCAAGACAAATCTGAAAGCTTCATCTCCATCTGTTGGGGTCAATGAACAGACAGTCGCTGTAGATATCATGGAAAGGCTGAGGTTGTCTAATGCACGTACCACAAGCCTAGATTTCAGCATATCTCCAGAACCAAGCAGCCCTACAAAAGTGAATAGAGGAACATTTAAAGTCACAAAGCCTGATGCTGATAAGGACTATCCAGTAGTTGATACTACTAGCAAGGAAGATGATGCCAAGTTGACCCTCAGCTTGAACAACATGCTTGGTTTGACATCAGATTAAACTTCAAGTAAAACCTTGTAAGTGTGGTTCCATATCCACTGCATAAAGATAATGGATGTGTAAAATAATATGTAAAAAAATATATATACACCAACTGTTTACGTTAAAAATGGGAAGAGTATTAATGGAGAAGCATTATATAATTTGACAGAGATGTAATTATTTTTATATTCAGTTAAATACATAATTGTATAATAATCTCTTTAAATGTTTAACGATTGTATCGTCTCAAAATATTAAAAAGAAAATGAAAGAAAAAATACACTGAATCTATAATTTGTCTATTTTGCCACTGTTTTTGTAGTATGTATGCATGTATTATTATCTTATATATATTTTTTTGTGTACACCTCTTTCCATTACAGTTTTATAATTTTACAAAGTATTGAAAAAAAAGAAAAGAAAAAGAATGTGGCATTTTTTTTATTTACCATGTGCCTACCATATTTACAAAGGCACAATTCTCTTAAAATACTTTAATAAAGTTTATCATGAACAACACATGGCTAATTTATTTTAATGCTTACTTCAGATCTGATTATGTCACACTGTTATGCGGGATGCCTTAAATATAAACTTGAAAAAAATGGATGCAGTACAGCAGTAAAACATCTACAATTATTTGTTTAGTTTTTCACCACTTCTGACATCAACTATGCCAATAGTTCATAATGTATTGTTGATGAAAAAAACATTTTGTACCTATCGACAAACAATTTTAACAAATATTTAGATACTGTGCATATAAATGTTTTATTTTTTTTACAGAGAACCTCTGATGCACACAAACAGATGTGGCTTTACAATTCATACACAGGAAATTAAAAGCTAGGTAGAGTACAGAGCACAAAACCAAACACTTTTTAAAGAGGACAAAGATAATCTTGTTTAGAAGAGGTAATGTTGTCAAAACCTACCCTATTACCTGCATTGTGATTGATATTTGACCATGAGTTCTGAAACCGCAACCAGCTGCATTTTTTTAAACTATCAAATATTTTCGATAATCAAATTTAAAACAGCTCAGACAGTTTGAAGTTCCATCAACTTCCAGATCCACGGTTCTCTGCAGTTATACTGCTATTTTACTGCTCCTTTCTCAGAGACATACTAAATCTTTCTTAAAGACTCCTAATAATAGGGCGAAAAATAATTTAAGTGCCATTCACACCAACCGTGATACTAAATTCAAGTGCTTAGTAAGCAGTGCAATGGGAATTTGAATATATATCAAAATGTTTTATGATACTTAAATCTAAATTTTGAATCTTTAACTGGCTACTTCACAAACCCTCCCTACAGAATGAGTCTCATTCATAGAACACGAGCAGAACGAATTTTAGTGTACCGTAAATAGTCAGTAAAACTTTTCTTACGTCTTGCATTTAATTCAAGAAATGGTTTACAGACAAAGGCCAATAATCAAAGCACACCATCCTGTACCATATACCTGTAGCTAGGACTATATTTAATTAAATAAATCCCAAGGTTAAACATTTTTTTATGTTGTTTTACTTTTTACAGACTTGAATCAACTGCAAAATAGCTGTAATCTATATGTGATTTGGCATCAATCAAAATGATGATCTACCTCTAACCTCATATTTTCCTGGGATATAAATGCCTTATTGCAATAGGAACTTATAGGAAGCTGAACTACAGCTGAAATGAAGGAGATTCAGTTTTTGTGTCCTGACCAGCCACTCATTTGTGATTGATTCATAGGCCATTACGAGAATGCAGGCAAGACTAAAGGTGAGAAACCATCACAAATGTTACTATGGACACTTCATAAAACCACCAACAGTGGCACAACACACAGATGGCTGTTTGTATTAAAAATAAATTAAACAGTGTATGACTAGACTGACAGATAATTTCCAGACATGTTGTCACACCTGAGTGGTCTTTCCATTTCCTCCTTAAGTGCTGAGGCGCCACTGCTTATATTGTTGATCACCCTTCAATCGCATAGCTAATATCTGTATTTCAAAGATGTGAACCAATCTGTGCAACTTGGAGAGATGAAATCAGCCAAAAAGTTCAAAATAAACTAAGTCCAGTGTACAACCTTGTAAACACTGTCTTTGTACCACCACTGTTCAGTAGTGTGTGTTCTGACCTGCTGTCCATGAATTTCAGATTCTACGAACACGTTTCATTCATTAAGGTCCAGTTATTATTAAGTCCCAGCTAATGGGCCTTCTGCCAGCGCGAGGGCCAGTCGTTCTCCAACCACCTCTGGAGCAATCGTAGCACATCGATGCGCTGGTAAAGCTGGCAAAGTTCGGTGAGCTCCGTGACAGGTTTCTGGTTGTAGCGCAGGAGGAACTCTTGAGTGGGACTCTGGTAGGTGGCGCCGTGTGTGCGCTGCTCTAGAAGCGTGAGCTCGTCGTAGCTCATCCCCCAGCGGCTTGCAAAGTTCTTCCAGTTTTTGACAGTGCAGTGAGTTGGATCCAGCTTCAGCCTTAGGGTGTACAGAAGGTCTTCGTCGTTCATCAGGTCACTGATTTTGGGTGGAGGGGCAGAACACAAACACTCCTTATAGGACTTATGTTCTTTACTAAAGTCTAGAGAGAGGGGAAACAAAAGCAGACATTATGGGATATATCCAAAATTGTAATTCAACAGTAACAATACTTATACCTACATTAGTTAACATGAACTACTATGAACAATATTTCTACTGCATTTATTAAAATGAGAGAATGCTAATTTCAACATTTACTAATGTATTTTTTAAAATTTATTAACATTAATTAATGCACTGTGAACTAACATGAACATATAATGAACAACTATATATTTACATACAGTAACACAATTTTTTATATTTCTCACTGTTAGTTCATGTTAACCAATGCATTTACTAGTGTTACCAAATGAGATCTATTGAGAAGTGTTACCATTATATATATCATCTTAAATAATCTTTAAATATTTTTGATGCACGATTTCAGTTCAGTAAAGTATTTCTACAGAATTCTAAATTCATTGTTGAAACTTAAGTGTGAATGTGATACACAAACTACACAGGAAAGCAACATACATTGTAACAATACCATATCAGCAGATTTTAGAGATTAATTAATCGGCTAATTGTTCATGCTCATTTGCTTGAATCAATTTAGATTTACCTTTGCCATCATCTAATGCTCATTAAAAGCTAATCTATAAAGTCCCCCTGTAGTCAATAATTTGATCCCTTAAAACTCATCTTTGATCACCAAAATTACATATTTAAACGGTTTCTTTTTCTTGAAAAAAAAAAATCTTCATGCCTTAAAATAACTTGATTTAACTCTACACGCTTGCCTCATTAAGTATATGCGGTTCTATGAATATGCAAATTAGCCCCACCTTCACTCACTCACACCAGCTCAGAGATCCACTCGTTGATGATCACATGTTAAAGTGATTGGTTAAAATGTAGTTTGTGACATCAGAATTCAAACTGTCTTTGTTTCACTGCAGTTTTAAGGAGAAAATACTCAGCAATGGTGCTGACTTACATGATTGGTCTTAAAGCATATTAAAACATTACATAGAAATATAAACAACATTAAAAGCTTGATTTTCACCACAAGGGGGACTTTAAAAGGTACACTATGTAAATTTTGCGGAAGAACATGGTAGCCGGCATGCTAGGTGTACCGTAGTGATTCAGGATAAGATAAAAACATGGTTTGGAATATAGATTCATGTTGTACTTGCTCATTAGGTACATTTTGAACAACAACAAAAAAGGTGCATACTGTACTTTTAAATAATAATTTCTTAAATACTTAATTTTACCAATTTTTTACACTGTATAAGTTGTGATCACTTGTAGCATATAAAACTAATATTCTACCATCGATACATACCTGATGAAACAGAAGCTGATGGAATCAATTCTGTACCGTCATTTTCCACAGGCTGGGTGATAAAGAATAGATCACACTTAGCACAAATACATTAAAATAAGGGGTACAGAACAAGTGAACCCACACCCCTAAAGAAGATTCAACTGAAACATATGAAACAAGTAGTAGGGGGAACAACCGCACAGCCCCGAGAAGTGGAATAAAATGTAGCCTTTGGCATTTACACAAAAACCACATTTCTAACACAGCCCACATCATACAACTGCTCGAGAATCAGTACACCACACAATGTGTAGTTTGCATCTATAAATAAAGATGTTGTCAGAAATTAGTACGTGACTTCCACAGATAATGATAGAAAGTGATCAGACCCAACTATATGCAAATAAATGACCTCAGGCAACTAAAAGATCACATGACTCACCTGTCGTATTCGGCCCACCGCTGACGTCAGATAACCAGGAGGAAGAGAGCTGAGCTGTAGGGTTACAGGATCTGTAGAGAAGTCACATTTCTATGAATAAATCTGCTGATCTTTTATTAACAATTAAAAGTTCCATTTGATTCTATGGAAAGTGTGGAGGCTCATTAAAAGGTCACCATTCTCAATAACTGAGATCAGCAGAATTGATTCAATGAGCAGACATGAAATAAACAGAAGCAGCAACAATATAAATAAACAATAAATACCTCTGATACCTTGTGGATCAGTGACCTGAACAGGGTAATTTGACCTTAGAGACTGAAACACAGAAAAAAGAAAAGAAAAGAAAAAAAAAAACATCAGCAAAGACCTTAGAGGTAAACAATACACCTTTGTTTCACTTTCTACATGTTGGGACACATTTGAAAAGAGGAGGTGTGTACAGTGAAGGGGAGGGGAATTAAACTTTCAGATGTGTGGATAAATGAGCAGAGAACATGCTAGAACAAACCTCTGAGAGCGTCACACAACAAGGTAAGAGTGTGGGTTTCAAACCTGCTCCTCCCATCCAATGCTACTTTGATATCATGTATGAAAATCATGTCTAACCTACATAATCAGTGGCATTTGATCACAATATGAAAGACGACAATGTTTACAACTCATGTAGTCTGTCATAACAAACCAAAACTAAACACCACATATGATTCAACTGATGTGTCAGTGCAGTGGGTTTTACCCAACGTCATCAATCCATAACATTCCACCCAAATTTTCTAAGTAAGACCTTTACTTTACACGAACAAATCAACGGTTTGTTTTTGAAAAATAAAACAATAAAAACATACCATCTCTGTAATGAAGGTGCTGGGGTCAGTGTCCTCCACCGGTTCAGAAGCCACTCTCCCTGCAAAAATCCCAAAGGTCAAACACCACATCACATCAACATTGGTGCATCAATGTTGCATGTTAGACAGACTACATCACACTGAACAACAACATATTTTCCATTCGTGAATATAAATATACAGAATTTGTGCTAATATATATCAATATTTGGCACAAAAGAAAAGGTACAGGTTGAGACAAACGTTGAGGATATGCAAGAACAAAATGTGACCAGTGCGATAGCATTTGATTCTTTTCTATTTAAAGAGAAACAAATCCACACATTGAGTTCCAAAATCATCAGTTAAATATCTCATTTTCAAAGACGCAAAAAAAGGCTCCTTCGCTATACAAGTTACTTGCCGGATTCCAAAAAGTCGAGCAGCAGCAGATCACAAACACTCCTCAGAAGCTGTATGACAATTACGGAACCAAGAAACAGAGAGGATTGCTAGTAAAAATTACTAAGTGACTGTGAGAGGAAGGAAGTGTGAGAGACGCGTGTGAGTTTGTGAAAGCCTCTGTGCGTTTGCAATTCAGTGGCAACGCTGCCCTGTGGCAGATTCAAATACAGATCTCTGCTTTCATGCCATTCAATGTTATCGCCAAAACAACGTTGAGCTTTAATGCTAGAATCAAAGTAAAGAGTTAAAGTCGTCATGAAATAAAATCCAACCTACATATTATATAAAAGTATTTTATTGATCTTATTGTGAACGATTTATCCATGCAGGCGTTCTATTTTTACTCTTTTTTTAACCTGTGCAATGACAGTTTCCTCTGGTGACATGCAGGAATTCCCTAATCATTTGGTCTGGATAAGCCCCTCCCCTTTCTTGAGGCCCGGCTTAGCCCCCGCTGCGATGATCTTGATCTGAAGGATTATTATTAGGCTACTTTTATTATTAAATTAATATTACAATTAATTTGCCCTGCAATAATTTCATAGCGCATCATAATAAAAGATGTTAGATTACTTAGTTTACACCAGGCACGGCGTTATGGGTGGGCCTGACGGGCCTATGCCCACCCACTTTTCAACAGGCCCACCCAAAACTTTTCTTAAAAATAAAAAAAAACATTTTTTTTTTATATATTCTAATTTTGTCAAGAATTATAAAAAATCGGCAATAAGCTCATAATTTGTGCTAAAATAGTCATACACATATATATATATATATTTTTTTTACACAAAATACTTCTCTTCTCATTTTTTTTTACTACGTAAGGGCCACAAGGGAAATATTAAGAAAATAAATTAAGACTGTTATATACCGTTATCAGAACATTTTGAAGTAGATTTTATGTTTCACTTTCTATAAAGTGAATAATTCATAAAGTGAATAATTGGCTGGGGTTGAGACTTATTAATAACTTGCACTTTCATGGTTTAAAATGGAAATATTTCCAATAATGTGACGTGGCAACAATTGCTTGCAATTGAGCAATTATTAAGAAGGGCCTCAGACTTGCAGTTTGAACAGATTCAGTATTCCTTAAAATAAAGAAAAACAGTGAAATGCAAACCATAATTTTACGCAAACCTGCAATAATTAAATGTTAAATAACATAAATATACTTTATGTATTTAATCTCACTTTATTAAGCAGTGTATTTGCTGCTGACCTTTGACGATCCAATTCAACCATAATAATCAGCAAAACTTACTTTAGAATAACATTTGGGTTTCATTTTTTTGTTTTTATTGCTGAATTCATAGACAGTATATAAACTGGACACAGCGACCCCATTGGATTCAACGGAGGCAAGTGAAGTCAATTAGAAGCACTAACTTCCTGATGGTCGAGCGTACTGCGCAGACTCACACTGAGCTTGACGACGTAGATGTGACGTGAGCAACCCGTCTGTCTTCTAGTAGCTGTGCCAAGCGAAATCTGAATCATTCCCTTCCGAAACTTGCAGAGACGGAGAGTGTGAGTAGGAGGTGTCCATGAACTGGAGCAGGAGAAACTTTTGCTAAGTATTCTGATTAAGTACTTTGCCATTTTGCCTCCACGTCCCCCCGATTGCGCGCGAGCTTCTCCTCCTGTCCATACGGTAATCTCTCTACTGTGCGACAGAGAGTCGCGTTGGTATGACGCAATCGTTAGCCTATTTTTACAAAAACTGCTTCTACGGGGCCATAACGTAAGATACAAGGTAATGGAGCCTTTTATACATTTTCGTGTTTCTTTAGAAATAAATAATGGACAAATGGAGTCTTTAAACGCCTCAGATGTAAAGTTATTCGCTGTCAAAGTGACGCCAAAATGAATGGGAGTCAATGGAATGCTAACAGCAGGTGATGGTCTGATAGCCAATGGCGGCGCCCGGGGAAGCTTCAACATAATATGAAACGCTGCCCCCCTGGCTGAATTAAGTTTTGAATTTTCTTCTCATGCATCCTATTCTTCTGCGATCTAGAATGAAAGGTTTGTTTGAGCTGCGCCCTCTACTGTACAGGCGTGCTTTTGCATTTCCTTCAGCCTGAGGCTTATTCATTTCACTTTTGACGTGAAAGGTGCATTACTTTTAAAAGTAACTTCCTTCGACACTGCCCCAGTATGATGCTAGCCCTGAAGTGATGACAGCACTGGGTCAATAATAGGCACTTGGAATAGTCCAAGTTACTGCAAAACAAGTATAGAAAGCATTTTTTTAACTTTTATCATTCGTCTCTTTTTCAAGATAAAACATATTAAATTTTAACTTCCTTTATACAGAGTTATGCTAAGGGACAGTAAAGTCACAACTTCAGACATCAGACAGAAAAATCTGCCTGTCTGTTTCCTAAGGCCGGTGAGGGAAAAGGTTGATCATGTTGAATGGTTATAACCCCAGTCTCGCCTACACCAGACAGCTTAACCACAGTTGTACCACACAACGTGCGTTCATGACCACTGCCGCTGCTTCACACGAAAGACAGACAAACACAATTCAGAGGAATAAAGTGGTTCCTAAAAACGGTCCTTGAAAACTTGAATATGAAATCTAAAGGGTATTTTCTAAGAAATCCCATCAGCTGAAACAGGATGTTGGCTGTCTGAAGTGAAACGCACTTTTAATGCAATGATGGTGACTGCTGAAAGTACATGCAGGGAAAAAACAAGAAACAAACTCTGATGTAAGCATCAAACCGGAAAGTGCCTAGCACCTTGAACTGATGTTATCTCTGGAAAGATATTTTCACTTCTGCCCCACTAACAAAAAAACCCAACACTAATGAAAAAAAAAAGCTTATGCAAAATGATTTGATGTCAGCTACAAATGTTTTACTCATTCACAATCCAGTGTGTTTCATTCTTCACAGCTGTAGAGAGATAAACTAAAACTCATGGACAGATCCATCTACAGGTGCCACATTTAGCCCCAGTCAGTACTACAGACGAATCCAAACCTGTGCAGCCTGCATCTATTCATGAGTGTTTCTGCTCAGCCAGGGAATGCAGAGAGCGTGTAGCTGCTTGCTCGGGATGCACTTGAACAGATAAAATGTAAACCACATCATAATATAATCCTGCAGGGCAAAACCCTCTGCACAGATCTTCTTCTGCATGGCCACCCATACACTAGCAGAAGCAACACAAACAAATCCTGCAGTATAAACCCGACCACCTCTACATACAAAGAAGAAAAGCCTTTAAAAATCAAAACAGCAAGTTTTAGTAACTCTTCAAATTAAACACGGCATTCGTAGCCTATAGCTTAAGTCACACCATAGACTACAGCTGTAGCAAGATAAAGTCAACCTGAGTTGCACTTGATGCGTCCTAACATACATATACATATATATACATACATATACATATACATACATATATACATATATATATATATATATATATATATATATATATATATATATATATACGTATACATACACACACACACACACACACACACATATATATATATACATACATATACGTATACATATATATATACATACATACACACATACATATACATACATATATATATATATATATACACACATACACATATACATACGCATATATATATATATATACATACACACACACACACACACACACACACACACACACACACACACACACACACACACATATATATATATATATATATGTATACATATATATACATACATACATATATATATATACATACATACATACATATATATATATATATACATACATACATAAATACATAATATATACACACATACACATACATACATACATATATACATATATATACATACATACATACATGCATGCATACATACATATACATACATACATAGGCTACATACATACAAACATACATATATATATATATATATATATATATATATATATATATATATATATATAGTCTACTTATGTTTACAAAGCAACTAAAGACCTAAGTTCTTATAGTATTCATTCATACACTGCATTAATTAGAAAAACTGAAACCAAGTAGCCTACTTAAAGACCGAGAAAAAACTTTGCCACTCAGGTATAAAGCACATTTTCTCCAGGAACAAAGACAGTTTAGTAAAGATCACGCAGATTTACTTACCAAATGGCTCGCTAAACGCCTTCAAGCTCGTCATGTTCACTGCGATTGTTTCAAACATAGGAAAAGTTCGCTGATGACCTTTACACGATAACTGGATGAAAATGTTTCGGGACAACTCCGGTGTTTCCTTCACCTGTGAGCGAGGTGAGCGAGTTGCGCGTGCTGTCCTGGCAGATAGAGTCTACACAAAAACCTTCAAACTACCTGAGCCACCTTTTCTTGCACAGCATAACAGACATAATGACGCGAGCTATGGGAGAGCGGAGCGCTCAAGAATCTCTCTCCCACTCTAGGAAATTGCGTAGTAGATGCGCGAGAATTTACGCCATAGATAACGCCATAATTTCTCACCTCTGCCTCTGACTACAAACGTGAAATGTCCCATAGATAAGGTCATAAGTTTAATGATTCCCAGGGAACAAAATGTTCTTGCTTCGTATAAAAGTATCTGGCCAACGTAAAAAATAGATAAGGTCATAAGTTTAATGATTCACAGGGAACACAATGTAGGCTACTTGCTTAACAATATTGTTAATGAATATTCTCAATTGTATTCATGAGGATAAAAAAAAGAAAAGATCTGGATGAACAATGGAATGCACCATCAAGTAGGCTAAAAATTAAATATTTTCTTTTCGAAGTGACTTCTCAAACATATCGGCCAAACTTTCTAAATTAATTTAGTTAACTGGGCTAATTTGTGAATAAACTTTATTTTTTAACTTGATTTAGGAAGAAAAAATAAAAAATAAAAATAGCAATAGGAGGCTATAAGCTACATCTTAAAGCGAGCACACTTACCTAAACAAAACGCAGCTTCTCTCAGTTATGACAGTTAAGCCTACTATTTACATTTTATTACTACTTACATTTGTCTGTGTCAATTTAAACTCGTTGCGTGGTCTATAGGACTATTGCTAACTTGCTGGGCGTAGGCTATTGCCAAAAATAACCCCTGGCCCAGTAGCCTATGTGTAATACAGTGGTTGGAAAAAACTGCCTCAAAAATAGGCTATAGTTTCAGTTTGTGTGTGTACTTTTTCAATTATACTTGTGAGGGACAAAATGTCCTCACTTATATAGTTAAATATGTAATGGACATCTATGCAATATCTTCACTAATATAGTGAAAAAAACATCTCTGTGTGTGTGTGTGTGTGTGTGTGTGTGTGGTTCAGGTAAACCTAAATCTTTTTTGGTCCCCATGAGCTTAGGCCTATTAAATCATACGAAAGTAGGTATAAAATGTAAAAATGCAGAAAGTTTTCTGTGATTGGTAGGTTTAGGGGTAGGGTTAGAATATACAGTTTGTACAGTATAAAAAAAAATCATTATGCCTGAGGGAATGTCTCCATAAAACATGAAAACCCAACGTGTCTGTATGTGTGTGTGCGCGCGCGCGCGTCTGTGTATTTCAGAATGTCACCACTGTGGGTCGCTATAAGGCCATGGTAAATAAAAAAACAAAAAACACATTATTTGCCTCATAATAATAATAATTTCTGCTAAGAATGACAGAGGGAATTGTTTTGCCGAGCTCTTGGTTGATTATGGTATTATCTGCAAGGATAACATTTTAACAGAGTACCCAGAGAACAAACAGGTTTGATAAGCTTTGATTAATCAATCAGAGTGATTTATTTCAACTAAATAAAATTAAACGTAGGGTTTTAGAGAAGTGCACATGCTAAGGTCACCCATGTCGCATGTTATTTTTCAGTTTGTATTTACATTCACATTTGGTGCTCAATTCAAATGAAAACGTGTGGCAGGAGAATAGTGTTCTATTTACAGAATAGTGACAGAAAGGAATAGTGTTCTTCACATGAAGAATAGTGACAGAGCGCAATAGTGTTCCATTTACAGATAGTGACAGATCACAGACGTGTTCTTACATGTAGAATAACGCAAAGCCTAACAGCATTCAACTTATAGAATAGCAGAGCAAAATATTATAGAATAATGATTTAGAATAGAGCACACTAGTGTTCTATATACAGAATAGTGACAAAGCAAGATCATAATTTGTGCTTAAAGAGCATCTCCGCAATAATGAGTAAACAATAGTTCCCTGATTCTCCAAGCTCATTTATGACACAGTTTGGTTATTCCATCTCTTTCCTCCCCTCATCCTCTATAAATGTTAATGTTGGCTTCACTTCATTGAGGTGAAGTATTAGATGTATCCATGTAGAAAGAGGACATTAATACACTTCTTGGAAAGCATCAACCAGAATAATTAGCTGCTCGCGATGTAGCCTACTAAATGCTCCATTGTTTAAAAATGGCAGGCCATTGTGTGATGTACAGCCATGCAATGGCCTGTTTTCATTCTTGAAATGGTCCGTTAAACAGCAGTGGGTTTGAGAAGAGGGACGACCTAAATGAAAAGCAAGTGGCTAGGCTACTGTTAATTATGTGCTAATCAAATTTAGCACTTCATCTGCAGGGCTAATTACTGAAAAATGAACATATCTCCAATCATTTCTTATTCATGTGTATTTTCTTAGTCATTTTTCATTCTTTGAATAATGAGGAAGAGCTACTACAGAGTATCTATATTAGACTGTGACGTGATAGCCACGTATGGTAACCCATAGTCATTTTCCTGCCGGTATTGAGAATCGAACCCGCAAACTTTGGGTTAAAAGTCTGACTCTCTAACCAATAGGCCACGACTGCCCAAAATATTACAGTGACACTAACAGAAAAAAGAAAAAGTGTCTGGCCTTCTTGTTTTTTCAGTGTCTGGTTTTGAAAGCACAAAATAAGTCTCCGGTCTTACATCTTCAGTGCTGTGAGATGATGTGATCTATTTCTAAATCGAGTGACTTATCTTAACTGGGAGATAAGTATGTAATCAGATTCAGTTCAGCTTTTGTAACTATGACAAAACTAAAAAGACATGACTCAGAACTACTGTAAGAGTTTCAGTTTCTCTCATGGTTTTGAAGTGGATTTTGAAAAACAAACAAACAAACAAATAAATAAATAAATAAAATAAACAAAGTGTTTACCATAATGAAGTTGTAGGTAAAAAACAAAAGCAAAAAAACAATTGTCTCATGGTTATAGAAAAATTCCCCCAAACACAAATTATTATCAAACTTAATGTGTTCCTCCAACATGTTTTTTTTTGCTTAATGTTAATTTTTTTTTGTTTTGCCTTATAACAAGGGAAATTGTGATTGGTGACTCCCCCAAAAAAGTAAATATTGAGTTCTAATTGCTTGATGCCCTTGTGTGGAATGCAAGAAAAATATTAGACAATCAGACATTTACAAAAAGAATTATATTTAGGGATAGTGCTGACTAGTGTCATCATAATAAGCTGTTGCATTTTCAACTAGTTTAAGGATACGTCGGTAACACTTTAGAATACTGTTCCTTCATTAATGAATAATTACACAGGAACAAACGAGTAACGCATTATTAACATTCTAGTAACTACTATTAACTAACAAGAAACTCTGATTAACAAATTAGTAAGTAATAGTGCTCAGATGAATGTAGTAGTTCATTATTAGCTAATCAATAACTACT
The DNA here is from genome assembly GCF_951802725.1 of Rutilus rutilus. NCBI lineage: Eukaryota > Metazoa > Chordata > Actinopteri > Cypriniformes > Leuciscidae > Rutilus > Rutilus rutilus. The sequence continues at coordinate 18,671,712 of NC_140226.1, read as the reverse complement.
ATTTTTTTCATACCTCCCAGATAACTACTATCTACAGGTTCATAATTAACATGAATAATGCATAATTTAAAATAAAAGGTAATGGTAACCCACTAGTAATGACTCAAGTATTACTACATCATTCTAAAGGAACTACTAATTATTTGGATCAGTATCTAAAGTGAAAAACATGATAACTACCTAATATTGACTGAAGTCATTGTAAGCTTTTGAGATTTTTGTAAGATTTTGAATAGTAATTCCTTCCAATGGATTTGGTAACACTTTAGTCATTACTTGTGTGTTCTTATGATCTTCACTTTAGAATACTGATCCAAATAATTAGTAGTTCCTTTAGAAAGATGTTAACACTTGAGTCATTACTATCAAAAACGTTACAAAAACCTTAAAACTTACAATGACTTCAGTCAATATTAGGTAGTTATCATGTTTTTCACTTTAGAATACTGATCCAAATAATTAGTAGTTCCTTTAGCATGATGTAGTAACACTTGATTAATTACTAATGAGTTATACCATTACCTTATTATATATTATGCATTATTAATATTAATTATGAACCTGTATATAGTAGTTCTTAGTAGTCTTCAGTGAGGTATGAAAAATAGTTACTGATTAGCTAATAGTGAACTACCACATTCGATTGAACGCTATGACTTACTAATTCGTTAATCAGAGTTTCTTGTTAGTTAATAGTAGTTACTACAATGTTAATAGTGCATTACTCATTTGTTCCTGTGTAGTTATTCATTAATGAAGGAACAGTATTCTAAAGTGTTACCGATACGTCTACATTAAGCCGGATACATTTGAAATCGCCGTTTTCGTTTCAAAACGCTCTCAGTCCACCACTGGCGATTTCAAGCGTTTTCCAAAAGTTTCACATCCATGACTGAAATGTCGAAAACGCCAAATTCACCTTATTGTGCATGGGTAAAACCTCATAAACGCTCATTGAGATGATACAGATGGAACAGACATAACAAGGCTTTCATGCCATTCTTCTGTCAGGATCATTTTATTTAGAAAAATATCTCACCATTCACTGATAGGCCTACGTCCAGTCTTATAAGTCACCAATATAATTTGGTCTAAAACGCAAATGCTTTCATGTTTTGACACAGGACAGCAAATACGAGTGAATTTTCTGTCATCTCTGCAGAACTGTGATATGAAGAGTGTACAAAGAAACATATTTAGCAACAGATAGCACATAACAGGCACAATATCGGTATCTATCGGTTCAGTATGTGTCACATGACTAAAACTGCGTCATCGGTTTAGAATACCTCCATTTTCACAGTCCAGACTACAACGCGAAAATGTAGTTTTCAAATTTATCCACTTTGGAGAGCACTTTCAAAAAGTCACGTCTTTGGGTCATTATACGAAAACATGCCATTTCCCACTTTTAATGTTTGATTTTCAAAATACTGTTTTGAAAATCTTTAAGCCCCTTTTTGGATGAAGTAGATCCTTACCTCTCAGGAAAATGTGTCGTGCCATCTCAGGCTATCTTATTTTAAAAAAATGTTTTTCATATAACCAACGTAAATGTGTGTGTTTGGTCAACCCTGTTACTGACATATTAATTACTTTTTGAAAAGGTTTTAAATAGATATATAGAACAAATCTGACATACTGTGAAAGATACCCCCCCTTTACATTAAGAGTGTTTGTGAATTGAGAATATTTAAAGTTTTTTTTTTTTTTTGGATGAATACGTTCATTCCAAATTACACTCTCCCAGCATCTTCTGTTTTAAGAAAAATGTATGGAGACAAAAATAAAACACCTCAATTCAATTTTGAGTGGATTATTAGCCTCTCTTACTAAACATTTACAATTAGTTGATTACATTTTTATTTTCATTTTTTAAATAGAATATTATACAAGTAACAGGGTTGACACATCAGTAACAGGGTTGACAACAGTTACCGTATTGGTTATACTGCTTGTTTGAGTTACAGTTATGGGTGTAATGGAGTCTTAATTGGACATTCATAAACCTTTAATTCAACATGACTAATCAGCATATTTTGGAGACAGCTCTATTGAGATATTTTAGCATAAAAATTATGAAAAATGATGATGATTCTGCGGATGGAAATGTAAACCAATTGTTTTATTAAAACATCAACCAATTGAACATGTTTGGCCTTAACAGAATAAGCAAAAACCACTAACGATCACTTACTAAAGGCCACAATAAAAAAGTATAAAAAACTCTCTCCTTCTTTGTCCTTAAACGCCCCTGATCACGTTGCCTGCAACACAATGAAGCACTGATTAATGAAATACTTCTACTGACAATCAAATTATCATGAATAAATAGGGAGATGCATGTACATGAACATGCATGCATGCACACACCCGCATACACACACACACACACACACACACAAATTGTAGACCTGCACAAGGCTGGGATGGGCTACAGGACAATAGGCAAGCAGCTTGATGAGAAGGCAACAACTGTTGGCGCAATTATTAGAAAATAGAAGAAGTTCAAGATGACAGTCAATCTCCCTCGGTCTGGGGCACCATGCAAGATCTCACCTCGTGGGGCATCAATGATCATGAGGAAGGTGAGGGATCAGCCCAGAACTACACGGCAGGACCTGGTCAATGACCTGAAGAGAGCTGGGACCACAGTCTCAAAGAGGACCATTAGTAACACACTACGCCGTCGTGGATTGAAATCCTGCAGCGCACGCAAGGTCCCCCTGTTCAAGCAACAACAAAGTTGTTGACAAAAACGCTGTCTCAGTGTAGACAGAAGGCCAAAACGGAGAGAAAAGGATGCGTTTTCAACCGAAACCGTATCAGTGTTGACAAGGCCTAAGACACGCTCAGAGCTGAGATATCCCCTGGAATGAAATAAAAACTTGTTATTTTATTACAGCATAAGTAGATTTACTTCAATGTGCAATTAAAATTCCTTTGAGGTGCCTCCACAGCCTCCGTAAACATGTCTCAGTAAGCAACAAGCTAAATAATTGTCTACTGTAGAAAGAGGAAAACCTTGTCTAATATTTCTTAAAACACTATCAACACTTCTCTCCTAAATTAGTCTAGCACAGAACACATAGCAGTTTTTTTTTTTTTGCTTAAGAATATACAACAACACAGTATAAAACGAGGAAGCATTACTGCTGTGTTTCAAAGAATGCTTTAATCTATTCAGAATGAGTAAAGAGTGTTTTGTAAGATTGTATGTGATATGGTTGAGCACAAGTCACTGTGGCAGGCCCTCTAAAATAACACTCTCTACAGGGCTCAGAGACCACTGCCCTGCCATTTATGTGACATTTAAAAACTCTTCATGCGATCTAAGTCGCTCCAGTCTGAATGATGACTGTTTAGAAATGCACACATTCAAGCACATCATTATTGAACATCATCTCTGCTGATTCATTCGAATGCCAAACAATAGTAGAAAAGCTTTTCAAAGCAACAAGATAATAGTAAATGACAGAGAAAAATGACTATAATAAAATGTGTCTGCTCGCTAGCAGATGCTCTGTCTCATGAAGAGCAGTTTGGTCTGAAAACAGCTGATTATGTCTGATTCTGACATAATTGCTTCCCATCAAACCATTTTAAACTTTAATGAAAAGCATTTAGGCAGACTGTGTGGATGTGCGCGTTTATGAATATTTTGAATATTCTGCCTCTCACACAACAGCGCTTGGCCTAAATGACTAAAAGACTGTAGGTTTTTGAAACACACGAGGCATTAGAGCAGAAACACAGCTGATGCAAATGTTTGTTGGATGATTGATGAATCTGTGTTCCGCAGTCTTTAATCTGTCCTGTCACATACGTTAAACTGCAGTGCATTTCACACTGGCTAAAGCTGATGGGAATCCTGGGCACAGCCTCAGGGGCTGTGGGTTTCAACTAGGGGTTCTTCTCAAGCGAAAGGCTGCAAACCTCGGCTAGCACGTCATCAAGAGCCTCGATAACAGTACAGAAGACTACTTCCATAAAAGGCATATAAGTATCAGTATCAGTATCAGTTATCAGTTCACATGGAACTTAAGGAGTCTGTGTGCCCAATTACAGTTACACTGGGTCAGTTAGTTCTACCAGAAAGACTCAGGAGGCAAAATACCGTAACAAGTACACATTTATTAACAGCCCAGCAAGCAAATATTATGATATAAAGTTATTTGGCATAGCTCATAAACCGAGGGTACGGAATCTGCATTTCCTGCCTGAAGACGAAGGCAGGGGTGCAGCCGACCCCCTGTGAGGTATGGGAAGGGACCATCCTGGTGGTGGTGGTGGTGGGGAGGATGGAGGTGAATGAAAGCGTCAGCATCTGCGAACATGTGTAAGTATCGATCTTTTATACTACAAGTATTAGAACGCGATTGGATAGATGAGAAGGTAATAAGTGACCTAACAATTGAGTCTTCCCAGCAGAACTTATACGTTAAAGCTTTCATTTCTTGGTTCTTTATCTGAGGTTCTGTTCAACGTGAATATCTCCTTTATTAGTGGCATGAAAGAATTGACAAATGAAATTTTTCTGAAGGCCATTTTCCAACAGAGAAGGTGAGTCCAAGTTCAGTCTAGCCAGAACTCATTACCTGGACTACAAATGGAATCTGAGTTATGGAGTGATTTGTGTTCACAAAGAGCACAAAGAACTTTTAAGATGAAATTCATGGACTGGCCCATGGTCACCCAATAAATAGAGAATAACAGAAAAAAGTTCTGGATGTGCATTATGAAATCTCTGTTATTTTATTAGACAGGCAAATACAGCTTATGCAAACACCTGCACCTACTGTCCAGGATGAATAAATGTCATTTATTAATTTGGTATACGCTAAAAAAACGTCAGTGCATTGAAGGTATATACTGTATTTCTATAATTATTAGCATCCAGCTAATTAACAAAAGGATCTCCATTAATTATCAAATAGCTCCGTCCTCTTTCTCTTTCTTTTAGAGAATCGGTTCATTCAGGTTTTTTTGCAAATAAAACTTCACTAATCAAATGATTTTCTGATTAATTTGATCATCCCCAAAATGTGTTTCTGTGCCAGGTAAATACCCTCTTGATGTTGCATGATCTTGTCGGTTATAAATTTGTATTGTCCCCTTATATGCGTACTGTTATTTTTTAAATCAAATTTAAAAGATTTACTCATAAAGAAACAAATAGCCGTATAGGGCCTAATACCTTTGAAAAATGTACACAAAAAAATTACAAATATGTTAAGTCTACTTACATGAGGTGTGGTGACAGTTATAGTTGTCAGTGTAAAGATGCTGTCACATTAATAAAAAATTGCATGGTAAAAGGTCCATTGTCAGTAGCGATGCATAAGGTACACAAATCAAAGTTACTTTCAAACCAACGTTACTTGAACATGAGCTTAATCTGAGCGAGGAACTTTTTCGCTCAAACGCTAAACTCCTGATGGCGCGCATTCCTATTAAAATGACTACGTTTCGCTGAGCAATGGTAAATATGAAACATACTGAGAGCACCATACTGAGGTAGGGTAGGAAATGTTTTTCATAAACACTTTTTTTTATATGATGTTTTATTAACAAAGTTCGGGAGGAGCACGTTCAAATAATCAATCAACTCATCAAACAATTACCATGTCTACCCTATCAGCATGAGAGGAAGCATATATTCACTCTGTCAACTCACCTAACTTCCTTGACAGTTTCAGCATCCCTCCACCACCCCGACTCCTCACTCTTGGCTTGTTCTTTCACAGCCAGGAATACGGGGGGAGTACTCTGGGTTCGGGCCGAATACCGAGCCCGGAGCCCTCTCCTCGGATAGGACGCCAAATACGCATTTATTCTATCTGACTTATTTGTAAGTGTGAACTCGTGAAACTGTTTGAAATGGTTAAGAACTGGTAGGCTACCCAGCAAACACGGAACGTTGGCACAACGTACCCAACCTTCTAACAACGTTTTAACAACATGGCCAAAAGGTTGCTATAACTACGTTGTGTGGTGAAGGTTGTTACAGCGTTGTCACAATGTTGACATTGAACCACCGTTCAGGGCCATTGCTTAAGGTTGTGTATATAAAAGTATATAAACATATGACTAATTAAAAATTAACCACAAAACATGCTAAATGGGGAATATCTATATCTAGCATTAAAAAAAAAATGGCCAGAACGTCGTCTCTCATTTGCTGAATGTCACGCAACAACGTTGCTACAGCCCTGGCGCGTCTTACAATTCTACGTTGTTACAATGTTGCGAGCACGTAGACAGCGATGTTGCTATAGCAGAAATGCAACGTGCCACAGACGTTGCCACAACGCAAATGTGTTTGCTGGGTAGAGGTCCTACCAGGTCCAAAAAATATGATCATATAACCCTAATTCTATCATCCCTACATTGGTTACCTATTAAGTCCCGTATCGATTACAAAGCATTGCTACTTACCTATAAGGCCCTAAATTGTTCAGCTGCTGTGCATTTAACTGGTCTTTTATCACCCTACAATCCATACAAATGCACTTTAAGGTCACAAAACTCTGGACTTTTGGTAGTACCTAGGATATCTAAGTCCAGGAGTGTTTTCACATTTGGCTCCTAAACTCTGGAATAGCCTTCCTGATAATGTTCGGGGCTCAGACTCAGTCTCCAAGTTTAAATCTAGATTAACGACACGTCTCTGCCAAGCATTCATAACCTTGTACTCTATTTATGTCAGATCAAAAGCATGACTATGCACTGCTTTAAGGGTTATGAACAGCAGCTACGCTAATTATTTTCCATTTCCACCTCAGGATGCCGGTCGCCGAGCGAACTTTTTCTGCGTTCACGCAGTGTTGTAACCATAATTACGAGATGGCAAGCCGTGACGTTTTACTCGGAGCTGTTCACGTCCTCAGACTCGGATTTATGCATTTCTATTGCAACACTGTCAAAGTCAGTGCTCTTTAAGTTGTTTAAATTCACTAATATTGCAATGTTATGTTCTTTGAGACATGAGGTATTTTAACGCCATCTCTCGAGACGCTTTGCAGACTCAGGCTCTGGCTGTGAGCGTTCATGTGTTTTGAAGGAGCCTTGGCTTTGGAGACACTCTGAAGGGAGGGTGGGATGATGGATCTTATGATTTCAAAGCTAGCTTGCTTTAAATATCAGTGTAGTTAATTTTGTAGTGTTGCCAATGACTTTTTCTTTTTAAAAAAGTACTCTAATACTACTTTTAATTATGAGTATCTTGGCAAACTACAGTTGCTAATTTCAAATTAGTGTCCACAACACCATTACTGATGACACCTTTTGAGTGTGTGTGTGTATTCAGAAACAATCATAAAAAGAGACACACTGCAGCCACTTAGCTCTAAACAGGATATCCCAAACTTTATTTCCTGTGTAGAGGTGTACTAGGGGAGCAATCACAGTTAGTGGACGTCCATCTTATTAGATTGAGTGCAACACGAAAATAAATCAAAACCAAAAAAAAGATCATATTTAATTATTCAGATCGAAATTAAAACAACCTAACGATCGAAACAAAACAGCGTGAAATAAAGCGAAAAGTGAGAAAGAAGAGAGAAGAGAGAGAGCGTGAGGAGGAAAATAGAGTCAGCTTTAATAAGCCCATGACAAGAGGACTGTGTAAGACACACTATGCCACAAGGCCACACACACTTGCATTAACATGACTCTCAGCGGTAGCTTGTACACACACAATGATTTGAGCCCCTCAATCTGTACAAGACAGATAAGATATTAAAACTCACAGCCTTCATTTAGATCAGCTATTACGTTACATACAATACATTCAGTCCTGCTTTGGCATGAGAGCTTTCTGCCATGTTGTTTACACTGCAAAAAAAAAAAAAAAAAAAAAATCTGTGTTTTGTCTTGGTTTCCTGTAAAAATATCCTCAACACTATTTAACATGTTAAATATTCAATTGTTATTTTCTCTTCTTCTGAAACCTAAACCTCTTTAAATTGTGTTAGATTTATGCTTGAAACAACAACAAATAATTTAAGATATAGATATTCTCTTATATTACACATGCAAATGTATCTTGTTTTATGGATTTTTAGATATTTCTACTGGAAAACAAGACAAAACGACTAGTTAAGAACAATATTCTTTGCTGTATAAGTGGTTTTGCAAACCTTTATACATGCTATACATTTATACATTATAAATAAGTGAAATGTAGACATTTACACACATATACTCATTGTTCAGGAATACCAGGAACATCTTTACACATAGACTGCCATTGTTTACAACATACAGCCTACAGAATTTCACTGGACACATTAATGCAAGAAGTAAGTGAGGCCTTGGATTGGAGAGTTAGAGGAGAGAGAGAATGAGAGGGGGAAGGGAGGAAATAATATTATTTAAAGATTAGTATTAAACCCCTGAAAGGCTAGAGACCATCTGAGCAGTGAGGAAGAGAGAGGGGTTTAGGAATGTAAGACATACACAAGGCAAACCCTGACACTTCACACACATTCTCCTAATGTTGTACAGACATTTTCCAGATGGTTCACTGATTTTTGCAAGATGGTTTACAGACTCGGAGCAGATAAATTACGGATTAATTCCCTTAATTCTAACAGATATCACAGATTGCTCCAGACCGACCAAGCACGCACACGCACACGCACACACACGCACTGCTCAGCGAAGAAACTAGAACAAAACAAGCTCTATGCAACAATCAATCCAAAAGGCAATATTTGTCATTCTGAAGTTCTTAAGGTTCTCAAATAAATACGTTGTATTCTCTCTGTGATAATGGCAGAGTGGTGACTCTGCCTTCATTCTGCTGTACATTATATACATACACACCTTAACGCTTCAACGACAAAAAATTTCATACCGTTAAATAATACAACCACTGCAACAACCAAGCAGAGGGCCTTGACATATTGCTTCCTTTGTTTGTACATGTGCTCCTGTACCAAACGACAGATACTGCCTTTTTAATAAACATGAGCAAGTAAAAAAAGAAAAAAGAAAAAAAAAGAAACACATTCAAATGAAACTTACGGACAGGAAAACCAACCGAACAAGCGAACGAAACGAAAGTCTGAATATCTATACAGCTTTCAAACCTCTGGTCGACTACGTTAATGAAGGGGATTCTGCGTACTATATACAGACAGGTTAGCATCCATGCATTGTCAACACGAAGCACATTAACATTCCAAATATGGACATGGCAAACAAGGGGGCGGGGCACAGGGAGGGGCTAGGTTTCACAGGGGGCGGGTCCAATACAGCCACACCCTGATTTACAGGCCGCAGAGCACAGATGTACAATTGCTGACCTTTGCTCTGCCAAAGCAAATACATATACAGTATAAACCGGACAGACCAGGTACACTTTGAACGCCCCGTACGGAGAGACGCACCTGCGGTCGGTTGGTGTGACGGCCAGCGAGCAGCACGTACGGCGAGAGTCCATGAAAATCTTCACGGCAGAACTTGGTATGGCTGTAATTCACATGGTTTCACCAACTCCAACTTCATTTGTTTGTTTATTGGTTAAATAGATATTAGGCTTCAGGAAAAAGTCTTTTTTGATCAATGTTGTTTTTTTCCTTCATTGTTTGTAGTGTCTTTCTTGTGGATCATAGTATTAGCAAGCAACAGCGGACCATCTTCACCAGGGACTGAAGGTCATCATAGAAGGTTTCCTACAGAAATGCCCTGAAGCTGGTACAATATTGTTTCCTTTCATTAGAAATGTAAAACAAAATAAAACACAAGCAACAATTTTTTTTTGAATAAACAGCTATTCAAGCAATTTTTTTTCTTCTCTTTCAAAATCAAGCCACTGAAACTACAAACCCCCAACACAGAATCCCAGAATTCCGTTAAAAACACTCTTTCATCACAGGAAAAGGTGTTCAGATGCAGTAAAAGAGCTGTAGGCTGGATCCCTTCAGTACAAACACCTATAAGAAATGTCACCAAGGCCTCTTTATCCTTGCAAGGACATTTGTTTGGTGTGGGTAAAAAAAATGTACGATCGAAATACAAAACCCACTTCAGGGGCTGTGTGGCACACTGCAGTTCTCCATTAGAAAGATTTTCCCTTTGGCAAATTTGGCGCAAAATACACAATATCTACGTGTAAGTATAAGCGTGATTTTATTTTCACTTACCCACTAAGACTGGAAATCGAACTTTGGAAAGGACAGTGAAAAAATCCTGCAAACGCATTTTCAAAATTTAAAACGAGCTCCTTTTTTCAGTTCGTTTGTGTTAAACCATGCTATCCTAAATAAGTTTAAAGTCAAATTCAGATTAGTTCTACAATTTCTGCTTTTAAATCGACCTACGTCTAAAATCGTGACTACTCTACGAGATTTGCCTTACAGCTCCGTACGCAGCGAATCTACAAAGTACAAAGAAGTAATCTCAGCAGGGTTGGAGGGAAAGCGTGCCCTCGTAAACTCCACATAGATGAGTGACTGAGTGTATCTGTATGGGACATTGAGCAGGTTTACCAAGCAAAAGTCTACCAATTATACATGCTTGCATGTGTAAGACTGTAAATTGTGTCTGAGAACAAAATCTCCAAAAGTACGCCCACTGGTTTTGCGTGTGTGTCTATAAATGTATGCGTGTTAGTTTGGACGGAAAGTAACAGTCATAATTGTAAACTCTTAATGTGATGTTGGCAAAAGCATGTCACATGCTGGATTATCTCACTACACTGACCTCACATACTTTCCATCGATTGCATAAATTAATAATCTAATCTGTAACGAACCGCGCGGTATGTTCATATTAGAGAATTCAGGATGTTCCTTAACCCGAGCTCATTCAAATAGCACTTTACGGTCTTTGAGAACGTCAGATCAAGGCTCTTAAACCAAAGTCTTGCACTAGTGCACCTCTTGTTTCTGAAGCTTCAGCGCCAGGAGAAGAGATTGGAGATGGCATACTGCACTCTCTTTATTGTTATTCTCTTTCTGAACTGAAATGAACTGCACCAGTGCAAGAGATGGTCAAAAACTGGCCTTCACAACAATAAGTTACACAGAGCTGCTCTTGAACACGACAAAAGCCGTTTAGAAGGATGCCCAAGCCGTAAACGAACGGCAAAATTTGACCCCTTTCGGTTAGGACTGCTCAGATTACATAATCTGTAAACACATAAAGTGGCGTGTCTGAAAATTCACCCAAGCAAATTTACCGCTCGGTCCACATTAAGATAACAAACCTATAACACACAGCCACATTACCCAGAGTTCCATGGCACTATGAAGGGAGCTTACAGATTCCACGGTCCCACGTGGCTTTTATACTGGTTTAGGTTAAAAAAGCACAACTACAGTAGTTAAAGGTAGCAATAGTAGCTTTTCATAGTCTAGATTTAATGTTTGAACACTGTGGTCAAACCCCGTCCAATCAGATGCAGTCATTTAGCACACACAACAAACAAGGAAAGAAGAGGATGAAGGAGTGGCGTGTGGAGAGAACAGAACAACAGGCCGATGGTCTGCGGAAAACGATTATCCACATGAACCCGAAAGCGAGTCCACCGCTGTTGCCTTCTTTAGTCTTTTCCCTTTATTTGAACCTTTAGTCTTTGCGTATTTTCCACAGAATGCATGAACGTGTGGTGTCACTGTGTGAAGGTGTGTAGTTCTGAGAGTGTATGCATGTGTGAGCGCATGTACGTGTGTTTAGAAGCCCTTGATGTGGCAGTAAGCCTCCAGAGAGGAGAACAGGATGTAGAGGAGCCAGAGGCTGACGAAAAGCATGGTGGTCAGCACTTTAGCAGTCCGCGGACCCCCCAGCTCACCGCCGATGTCGGGCCGGCGGCGGTACATGAGCACCGCCACGCAGATGAAGGCGAAAATGGTGAAGAGGGTGACGGAGAAGGCCAGGCTACCCGGCTCCACCTTGAAATCGCGCCCCTTTGAGTTGTGGTAGATGGCGGCGATGGACCAGGCCACTCCGATGCCCAAGAAGACGTTCACAGCATTGCTGCCGGTCACGTTTCCGATGGACGCGTCGGCGTACTGATCCTGTGTCGCTGCTACTTTACTGGCAAAGGTGTCTGAGAGGAAGATGATGAGGAAGGCAGGACAGGAGAGATGGGAAAGAAAGATTTTAGTACAGTAAAATACTTTAGGATAGTGATCTTGATTCATAAACATTCTGAGGGATAAATAATAATAATAACTTAAATAAATAAACAATACCATTCAAAAGTTTTAGATCTGTGAAAGGAGTCTCTTCTGCTCACCAAGGCTGCATTTATTTGATCCAAAATACAGCAAAAACACTAATAGTGTGAAATAGTTTTACAATTTAAAAGAACTGTTTTCTATTCAAATATCTTTTCAAATGTAATTTATTCGGTAACACTTTAGAATACTGTATCTTACTTACTGCATAACTAATAAGGAATTATTGAGGAACTAATAGGTAATTCTTTATTAACACTTAAGTCACTACTGTTAACTACTATGGAAGCTGTGTTAACTAATTAGTATGTAATAGAATTGTATGATTGTGTTAAGTTTCAGTTAGTTAATCAATAACTAATGAATTATGTCATTACTCTTGAAGAACTATTGTTAATTATCTATTAATTAATGTGCAAGAAAAATAACTAAGAAGTGACTACTAATGAACAGTCATACACAGTGGTTACTACAATAAACCGTTTTATTTTAGCAGTGGAGTGGTGGATGAAGTACACAAATCAAGTACTTGAGTAAAAGTACAGATAACCCAATAAAATATTACTCCAGTAAAATGATAAACTATTGGCCTATTCATTTTCAAAATTGCCTTAGTAAAAGTACAAAGGTAATTACTTGAAAAAGTAAAAAGCACTGATCAATGTTTTTTATTTTATTTTCTAGCCAGTTTTAGTCATTCTTCAGCACTAATAAGAAAGATAAGTGCAGACATTTACTAGGCTATATATTGATCTGCAAATAAGCAAACTTTTTATTTAATTAGCAAAATGTATCATAATGTATGATAACTTATCTATTTTACAAAGGTTTAGATAATACCGTTAATAATGTGTTTTTTACAGTAAGTTTGATTTGAGTCAGAAGTATGTGGTAATTCTGTATTAATTACTAATGAGTTCCCTATATTCTCACTTTAGAATACTGTTCCAGGTTCCAAGTAATTCCTGAATAATTATCTAATAATTATTTGTTAATTACCAATTAATTTCCTTATATGTTCACTTTAGAATACTGTTTCAGGTTATAAGTAGCCTAATTCCTGGATAATTATTTGATAATTATTTATTAATTACTAATGAGTTCCCTATATTCTCACTTTAGAATACTGTTCCAGGTTCTAAGTAATTGCTGCAGAATTATTTGATAATTATTTATGAATTACTAATAAGTTCCCTATATTTTCAGTTTCCCTCAGTCATTGCCTCAAACATGAATTTACTCAATGGCATTCTATGCTGAGGAAAACAGACACACACAGTACTGTATATAAAATATAAAAACTAATCTGAGGTTAGTTTTTGTATGATTGTTCATTAGTAGTTACTTCTTAGTTATTTTTCTTGAACCTTAATTAGTAGATAATTAGTAGTAGTTCTTCAAGAGTTATGACAGAATTAATTATTTATTGATTAACTAACTGTTACTTAACACAATCATAAAAATATATTACATACTGATTAGTTAACACATCTTCCTTAGTAGTTAACAGTAGTGAAGAAGTAGTTAATGAATAATTACCTATTAGTTCTTCAATAATTATTTATTAGTTATGCAGTAAGTAAGATACAGTATTTTAAAGTGTTACCATTTATTCCTGTGATGGCAAAAGCTGAAATTTCAGCATCATTACTCCAGTCTTCAGTGTCACATGATCCTTCAGAAATCATTCTAATATGCTGTTTTGCTGCTCAAGAAACATTTATTATTGTTATCAATGTTGAAAACAGTTGTTCATTTTTTTCCCTTGATTCTTTGATGAATAAAAAGTTCAAATGAACAACATTTATCTGAAATAGAAAGCTTTAATAATCTAATAATTGTCTAATAATAAATAAAAAAAACACAGGTTTCGAAACATTTAGTTATTTTATTTTGAACCAAATGTACAGCTAAATAAAACTTAAATCATAAATCTAATGTGAATTCTAAAATTGAGTGAGGTTTATGCTTAAAACAAGAACACAAAACAAAAAAAAATCAAGACAAGAAGTAATCTTTATATGAGTAATTAAAATAATTCTACTTCAAGTACTGTACATCTTGTTCGTCTAAATATTATTACTATTTTGCAGAGCACAAACAAGCATACGCACATAGTACCCATCTCCTCTCTCACTCATCTCTCCTTTTTTGGTGAGGATGCAATTTTGTAATAACAGCATGGTTAACCTCTGATTTGAGTTGAAATCAGTGGGCATTTAAACTGTGTTTTTTCTCTGTCGCTCAGAGACAGCTGCATGCTAACAGGGTGATCTATTGCAGACAGCTGAGAAACGGTGAGGTGCTGATTGTGCTTTCTGTCAGGGAAGGCCTCTAAATAACCCTAGATGCACATACACTCCCTTTCAAACTCTTTCTTCCTCTTTGTCTCCTTTAATTTTCCTCTCTCTCTTTCGTTATGCTAATGTAGTTCATAACGCATAACACCCTGCTGAACTGCTCTGGACATGTTGATATTACTCTTTTCTGCCTGTGGGCGCAAAGAGCCATTTTCCTCATTTAAAGGTCTCGCTATCCTGCGGATACACACTCTGATATTCACACATTGTAATATTATATTCACACACACATAATAGGATCAAGTAAAGACATTTATAATGTTACAAAAGATTTTGATTTCAAATAAACCTTGTTGTTTTGAACTTTCTATTCGCCTACGAATTGTCGTGTTGAAGCTTTTCGAACAGCTCAAAGTTGTCATCTGGTAATTGCGGTAATTCCAGCGCGACATGACTGCAGCACTCAGCGTCTGTCTAAAAGTGAAGGTTAGAAACTCTAGGTGGAAATCTGACAAAGTATCTGAGAACAACGGATGCATTTAAGGGCTTAAAAGACCAAAATTTACGCTGCAGCATCTCAAGACACAGCATTATAAAGTCAAAGCTGGGTTTTACCGTAAAGTAGCCTACTTAACTCTGAAATAACATTTTCCTTCTCGTTATTCATCGCTCTCCTGTTATGTTGTTGTAAACAACAGCATGGACGGAGCCGTTTCCATGGCATCACCAAGGAAATTCTCAGTTAAGGCTCAGCTAACACCCAGTCTGGTGTAAAGTCCTGCCAACGAGCCTGGCAGCGTGCGGACGACAACTGCCGCTAATGTGGGTGTCAAGGCAATGCATAGCTTCATCCCAGAAAGACTCTTGGGAGCAGTTAATCATTACAGAGTTAAATGGATCAGCGTTTCCAGACTGTAACAGACTTTCAAACTGTTATAAACCTCATATGCTTACGTTCGCATATGGACACAAACTTGACAGAACGACCACACATATCAAACGAGTACTTTATCGACTATAAATGTCCCTGTTGCTCAAGTATGTGCTGGGAAATACAAAGTGGACTAAATAATATTTAATCAAAAGAGAGAAATCACTTTAATTAACCTATATCGCCACACATTAGCGAGACTGCATTCAGAGGAAGCAGTCACTCATTTTAAATTCATCGAGCAAGTTAATTAAAGATACTCGAACTATATGCTGAATCTAAAGGCTTTGTTTTTTGCCTTATCAGTCAGCGTACATGTCCCTCGCCTGGTTTCTGGTCGCGCGCTTGGTTAATTGGAAGTTCAGTTGTTTTCTCAGTATTGACACATTTGTCATTTTGTCAAACTGTGCAGAAACAGCAGAAAACAATCAATGGATATGGTTGTAACCTCTTCAGCCTCATTTACCTTACTATTGACTTGATTTTTGACCTGTTACTAGTAAAGAGTGCAAGCACCATAGTTTTTGGTGTCTGAACCAGACTTTGTGATTTCATTGATCAAACTTCACCAAAAAAAATATATAATAGCATTTTCTAAGCTTTAGCTCCTCAAACTAATTTTTTGTCTCACCCTAAGG
Source organism: Rutilus rutilus (assembly GCF_951802725.1). Classification (NCBI taxonomy): domain Eukaryota; kingdom Metazoa; phylum Chordata; class Actinopteri; order Cypriniformes; family Leuciscidae; genus Rutilus; species Rutilus rutilus. Next base: position 18,655,655 of record NC_140226.1, on the reverse strand, counting down.
GATTTTAGCTGATAGGGTACAACGTAAATGATTTTAGCTGATAGGGTAAAATGTGTCTAAAATGAGGCCACCTGGGACTGCTTGAATTAAATTTTATCCTAAAACAAAAAGCACTACAGTCCTTTTCTCTTAACATCTGCAATACTTCCACTAGTGCTGCCACTATATGTGATTATCCTGGCCAAGAAAATGATCACTATATCTATAGAATTTTAACTAATAATTGTATTTTGTGCTTTATCTTTTTTGATATATATCAACAAAAGGAGAAGAAAAAATGGACTTGTTTTTCAATTTTTCTGTCCCCAAATAGCCCTGCAATTGAAAAAGAAACATTACTATTGATTGAGTAGCACAGTTCGTGTAAAAAGGAATACTGAAGAACTTCAGCAAACAGTGTCCCATTTTTCATTTGTATTTCTATCACTTTTAGCGTTTCATCAATCTGTTTTCTAATAAATATTATTCTGGAAATAAATCCATTCATCTGCACTTACGCAAAACAATTTGTGGAAGTTACAGGTGTATTGACGATAACCATGATATTTAGAAAATGAAAAAGGCCAATCGATATCATGTTAATACAACACTGCTAGATTATTAATAATGCATAATTTATTTTGAAAAAGAGAACATTTTAAAGGAATATGTTTGTTTTAAATCCAATCATAGTCAATTATATCGGGCATTTTGAGCTGAAGCTGCAGAGTGAATCAACAACACTGAACAGTAACTGAAGCGCTTTGCCATATATGTGGATAATAAACTCACCAAACGCATCCTATTAGAAATGCAAATGCACAACTGACCTTGATACATGTACCCAAAAATTTTAATTCTGCCATCATTTACTCAACCTCATGTCGTTCCAAACCTTTATGACTTACTTTCTTCTGTGAAACAGAAACAAAGATATTCTGAAAATGTCTGTGGGGTTTTTCTTTTTTTTTTTTCTCTCCATACAATGAAAGTCCAGTGTTGTTTTGGACCCCATTGACTTACATTGTATGGACAAAAACATTCTTCAAAGTATCCTCTTTAATGTTCCACACAAGAAAGAAATTCATGCAAGTTTGGAACAACATGATAGTGAATAAATAATGACAAAACTGTCATTTTTGGGTGAATTATCCCTTTAAGGATGCCTCTAAAAAATACTGATTAAGAAAATGTTGTCCTTTTGTGTGTACGACATTGTCAATGTATGTTGACTTTTACTGGAAAGCAAGATGCAAATGTAAGAAAATGATTTTCTGCAGCGAGATGAGAAGAGCAAAAGGGCGAGAAAAGGAGGATGAAAAGAAAAAAAAATGGAGTGAGTGAGGTAAAGAGGGAGAAGAACAGCATTAGAGAGAGAGAGAGAGAGATGGGAATGCTTTTGCTTTCTGCTCTCTCAGCATTTTCTCTATGAGTAGCCCAGTGTGTCTGGAATACTAAACATGGTGAACATGCCCTGCACTTCCAGCAGACACAATCTACGTCTGTGTGTGTGTGTGTGTGTGTTTCCTCTGTACATGAATATTGTGCTGTTTGTGTCTCTCCTCTGTTCATGAACATTGTGGTGTGTGTGTCCTGTTTTAAATAATAGTTATCATGACTGATGAAGGTAATATACTGTATGGGGGTGCAATGTAGCACTGAGCTCTATTCTGCATAATTATATGATATATCATAATCATAGCCCTGTGCGCACACGGATGCACAGGACATCCTCATTCTGTAATAAGTGTCTGTATGTAAATAAATACATGGGTGGCTGAAACAAAAATCATAGGTATGTTTTTTTTTTTTTCCTGTCTCCCACTTCCCTCTTTCTCTCACCTGGCACTGAAGTGCCCAGCGCCACAAACACCACGGCTGTGACGGAGTCTTTGAGTCCGACGGTGCAGCCGAAGTGGGATGCTAGGTCTCCGATGAAAGCCGTCAGGAGGCCGATCATGAGGATTGACACCACGAAACATGCCCACCCGTTCCAGTAGTCGGTGGGCGGGACGAAGGCGAAGAGAACTTTCCAGAAGACGGTGAGGAAATGCATGACGTAATCGAAGCAGGAGGGGAGCTTCTCCTCTCCACATTCTTCATCATCATCATCCTCACCTGCAGGAAGATAAGATAATGACCTTATACAAGGTGAATAAACCCCTAAGTATTAAAGTTTGCCACATGACTCATCCTGTACCATTTGTGCTAAAACAAGCAAGAAATATCATAGATTTACATTGAAGGAGGAATCGGGGGAAAAAATATTTAGGTTTTGACTTGGGCTAATAAGAGTGGGGTTTGGGATTCCCCCTCGGTTGAAATCGATAGATAAAGCCTCCACACACACACACACACACACACACAGCCTTTTATCCATAGAGCACACAGCATGTGTGTGTGTGTGTTCAGTGAGGTTCTAATCTGTTTGATATTCTGTTGGTGCTGCGTTTCCTTGAGAGCGTAAAGAGAGCAGCTTACACACACCCACACACTGCTCTCTGACAGGTGAGGCTGTTCCTTTAAAGTGTGATTAGATGCTACAGGATGTTCAGAAATCTCGTCTATTCACAGCAGCAGCTGAGAGCAAACGGATTCAAGCCTTTGGCAGTGGATTTCATCATTGTTTCGCTAAGACTTTCTATTCACAGGCAAAAACCTGATTACACACTGTGATTAAAAGGATTATTGATCAAGTAGATAGTTAGATTGGGACCCATGTGTTGAGACAGAACATTCATAATGATCATTAAAAATATGCAAAAATGTTGGACTGCTTTCATTACAGCCCGAGAGTATTTGAAGGTCACGATGATGTTTGCTGTCACTGCAGTACATGTGTGTAAATATGGATACATCTGTGGTAAAAAGACAGAGAAGGTCAACATGATGCTTTATGTGCTGTCCACGAGTGTGTCTGAAGGGTGTAAATGCCTCATAAAAGAGCATCAGATTGCTTTCAGACAAGAGTAATACATGCATACATGCACTATGCCACTGACTAATGGCATAAAAAAACAAAAAAACATGATTAATGTCCTAAATGAGGACATATTGTATACTTATGGTCTATTATTGTAGCTTTTAATTATATATTTTCAGTTTTCATAGTAATTTTAGTTTAAGATGTAGTAATTTATTTAATGCGCTTTTATAATTTTGTTTAGGTTTAAAAAATATATTTTCGTATATATCTTTAATTTTAGTTTTAGTAATTTTAATAAGTATTTAATATTTTATTTCTAATATTTATACATGTGATCTAAACTGATCATAAATATATATATGGCATTTTTACAGTTAACTCCCCTTCACCCATAATGGTTTTGTTAATCATAATTTATTTATGAAAAATTCTTCATGAATAACTTTCCCAATTAACGACATCCCCAGTTGCGTCGCATGTAGCTCAATTCTTGTGCCCAATCTATAGATAAGTAAACCCCTACACCCTCAGTGCTGATGTTGTGTTGACTCTTTTTATCTTTCGATATAAATTATCTCGCTGTGCTGCAGAGTCTGACATTTAGCAAAGCTTTTAAACTTTAAACTCTTCAATTTACTGCCATTAACTGCAGACCTTTACCGCTTCTTTGTATCTATCTGTGTGCATTTGTGCAAATGTACGTGGGTACATCTGTGTGTCCTGATAAAAAGTCGTGGAAAAATCTCTGTTCCTTCCTCAGTGGCATTAGATAAAAAATAATCAGGTGTTCCATTTGTCATCAATGACATCTGTTAGGAATCGATAGTTTGATGTTAGATAGGATGTTTGGTTTGCTTTTTTCCCAGTATGAAAGTAAATGGTGCTGCCAAGATCCAAAAATGATAAAAACCATTAAATTATTGTATAAATAGTCTACAGGGTGGGCCATTTATATGGATACACCGTAATAACATGGGAATGGTTGGTGATATTAAAGTCCTGTTTGTGGCACATTAGTATATGTGATGGTCACCACCCATCTTGAGGAGTTTGCCCCCTCACATATACTAATGTGCCACAAACAGGACTTTAATAATCACCAACCATTCCCATGTTATTACGGTGTATCCATATAAATGGCCCACCCTGTATATATGACTTGTGCATTTGAAAACGCACATATTTAAATTTGCTGCACTGTGATTCATTAAAGACACACAAGAACTATGAACATGTACAGTAGCATTATTGATTGACAACCTGGCCTGAAACATCTGTGTGAATTTGAATGAGATTTGAGAGGTGTAGTGGAGGAAAAAACTAAATCTTAAATCGATTCATTGCAAGACCAAATCATACTTGAATCGGATATTGCTACTCAAAATTAAGTGATACAGGTTTGGAACGACACAAGAGTGACAGAATTCATTTTCATCTTTAAACTCATCTGCGCATATATATATAAAATTGCAAACAAAAAAGCTGTTTTAGAAACAACCAAATGCTGTATGAAAACACTCGGTGTGACAGCAGTTGTGTACTGGTAATTACAGGTCAGCTCTGAGAGCAGAACACACACATACACACACAGGCTTTTAACCTTGCTTTGCCCCAGAGCACAAATTGGCACACTGAGAGGTGTTCAAGTGTGAATCACTAAGTCACCAACACCTGATCCACACAAACAAACACACACACACACACACACACAAACACATGGCTAGAGCAGCAGCAGCCTCTATGATCATCAGTCTCTCTTAGGCCGTGCTGCGAGTGCTAATTACTTCAGAGAAAACAAACCAAAAAATAAATAAATCCCTCTCTTGTTTTTCCTCTTTCTCCGCCTTCATCTGCTGTCTTTCTGTCCTTTGCACAAAGAATAGAGACTCCTTCGCATGGCTGTGAGTGTCTGAGTGTGAGGTGAGGATGTAAAACTGAATTTCCCGAGTAGCACAGTTGCCACCAGGGGGCGCTTTACAGCAGAGATACATTTCACAGATACGGTATCCTCTTAAAAATAGGTTCTTTATTGGCACTGATGGTTCCATGAAGAACCTTTAACATCCATTGAACAAAAGTTTCTTTATAGTGGAAAAGGTCTTTGGATGATAAAATATGCTATTTTTGAGGTTCCTAATTTTGTTTTGGAGGTCTCCTACAATAGGTTAACATGCATCCAAGGGCAAAAAACACTTTAATTTTCTCACAATATACATTGCAGCATCACCTCTTTTCTTACAGCGTCTCAAATGGATAAATAAAGGATTCAGTCTCTCTAAATCCCGCCTTTCCGCAAGCCTACTCTGCTCTGATTGGTCAGACGGCCCAGTCTGGTGTGATTGGTCTACCGCTTCGGAAACAAAATGCATATTACTATATCTGAATTTTAGATTCCTCAGCACTTGTACACACAGTGATACGAACAGTAACAATGGTGTCGGTTTTTCCGTATCAGTTCGAGCCAGAGTCTCAGTCCTCACTGGATTCGCAATGCTGAAAACAGCGTCTTCTTGACATGTTGACAACACCCATTCTTCTTTGCAAAACCTCTTAAGCTCCATCAGGTTGGATGGGGAGTGTTGGTGCACAGCCATTTTCAGTTCTCCTCTCTCCATAGAAAAACGCTGGAGCTCTGTCAGAGTGACCATTGTTGTTCTTGCTCACCTCCCTGACTAAGGCCCTTCTCTCCCGATTGCTCAGTTTGGCCGGGTGGCCAGCTCTAGGAAGAGTCCTGGTGGTTCCAAACTTCTTCCATTTACTGATGATGGAGGCCACTGTGCTCATTGGGATCTTCAATGCAGCAGAATTTTTTTTCTGTGGCTCGATACAATCCTGTCTCGGCGGTCTACAGACAATTCCTTGGACTTCATGGCTTGGTTTGTGCTCTGACATGCACTGTTGACTGTGTGCCTTTCCAAATCATGTCCAGTCAACTGAATTTACCACAGGTGGACTCCAATCAAGTTGTAGAAACATCTCAAGGATGATCAGTGGAAACAGGATGCACCTGAACTCAATTTTGAGTGTCATGGCAAAGGCTGTAAACACTTATGTACAAGTGATTTTCGTTTTTTATTTTTAATAAATTTGCAAAGATTTCAAACAAACTTCTTTCACGTTGTCATTATATGGTATTGTTTGTAGAATTTTGAGGAAAATAATGAATTTAAACCATTTTGGAATAAGGCTGTAACATAACAAATTGTGGAAAAAGTGAAGCGCAGTGAATACTTTCTGGATGCACTGTAAATGTTTACTGAAGGGTTCTTTAGGAAATCCCAAATGGTTTTTCTATGGCATTGCTACAAAACCCTCTTTTGGAACCTACATGTACCGTACATGGCCTTTGTACATGGCGATTGGACACCCTTGATATAACCCAATTGAAAACAAAGTGCTAAACAGTGGCATTTACTACTGCAGGCACTTCTGGCAACACTTATGAAAGATTAACATTTCGAACGAACTGTTATTTTTTAATGAATCGGTAAATCAGGCCTGCCGATGCTCCTCACAAACCCAAATACTCACCAGCGCTGACTGTGATGGCCTCAATAAACTGGTCCCTCCAGCTGTTGGTGCCAACCAGAAGAGCCAAGTTTGTCTTTTTAATCAGCTTATCAACAGTGTTCTATAGAGAAGAGAGACACAGCGAACAAAGACAATTTATGGCTTCATTACTATCCAGTGCAACTGAGAACAAGAATAAACAAACATACACACACTTCAGACGAGGCGGACAACAGTCCATCGAGTGTTTCTGACTGCTCTCTGGTCTGCCCCGCTGTGAAGTGTGTGTGGGATCGGAGTGTGTGTACGTCTCAGCATGGCTAGTGCGTGTGGGTTGAAGTGCAGGCGTGTGCATGTGTATCGTTCTGAAGTGTGTGGAGGCGACCGATGAGATGTCAATGTTTAAGATCCTTGAACTTCCCTGACAGAATGAGAGTGTTTCTATAAGGAACTAGAAGGAAACTTGTTTCCACAGAAAAGCAGGCATCTGCACACTTGCAGTCTGATGTATTTCTAATTCATACTGTGTGTAACCTATAAAGTAAATGATAAATGTAGTAACCCAGTGTCAGGTTTGTGTAAATACTAGCAACTATTGTCAATGAAAATCATCCACAAATCATAAAAAAAGCCTTCCGTGTACCAAGTATACTGCAGTAGAGATCTTAACGGGCGATCTGTTTTGTATGTTTCATATGATAATTGGCTATTGGTATATCTATGGCAATGTAAAAATTTACATTTTGTTTTCATTTACTCAACCTCAAGTTTTGTGTTTCACAAAAGAAAAAAAAGTCATACAAGTTTAGAACGACATGAGGTTAAGTAAATGATGACAGAATTGTCACTGTTGGTTGAAGTATCCCTTGGTTGCTTTAATGTGATTCTGAATAAATAAAAAAGTGGGAACTGTGTAGCAAAATAACACACCTTAAATTCATAAGATTCCTCGATGATAACCTCCAGTTTGGGGTGATCTCCGAGCATTGGCTTCCCCATTTCAGCGATGCGTCGTTCCTCATCATCTTCGCCCGTCAGAGGCTCCTCCTCTTCCTTCCCCGCCTCTTTCTCCTCCGCTGAAAACAAAAGCACCAGTCAGAGAGTAGAAACCAAACCCACCAAACCAGCCACCTTATAATTCAAATAATCATCCAAAACATGTTTGTGGACCAACAGGTTTCTGTGGATAAACTGGATTGTGTAAATAAAATGCTACAGTGAACAAGAATTTGGCTCAGCTGGGGAAAATCCTTTAAAAGGTCAAAATCTCAGATCTTGGTTGGTAAATTTAGCAAACAGGGTCCATTTCATAAATCATACTTTTATAACAGAACACATACAGACCACTGTGACTCTGTATAAATGAGAGCTGTGTCAGGGGCTGTGTTCATTCGTTTCAGCGATGAAGCTTCTATTGGCCCAATGGAATTCTGGGTAAGTAAGTGTGTGACATACACAACCCCTGATCATGTGACTGGGTTTAGCCCAATCAATCACCCACATTCACACACACAATGAAATGAGAGGGTCAAAGGAAAAGAAGCAGATGCAGATCGACATGGAAGATTTGGAAATGAAACCACTTGACATTAGAGACATGCACACACTGATGTGGACAGAAAAGGAAAGGGCTGGGAAAGGAGAAAATGGCAATCCTTTAGGCAGCAACATGGTGATTTAGTCCTATCACATGTATTCTCTCTTTCAATTTCTCTTTCTGTCTCATTTATTTCATATTTCTTTTCAGTTCACAAGCTCAGCTGGCATTACCGCAACACCAACAACAGCAACAGTCATAAAACAATGTTATGATGATTACATTCCCAAGCTCAAAACAAACATGAGCCTCATAGGCAGAAATGGCAGCATAAACGAATGAAATATCTAATGGAACGAATAAATCTCAAGCCACAAATGAACCCAGAGGCATTAGTGGAGGATTCCAGCATAAGATTCACTGTCAGATTAATGGCAGAGCAACTCGCTCCTGTAGCCTAAACAGCCTCTCCCCTCTCTGTCTTGATATTTTATGTTTATCTCTTCCTGTGTAATCCGTTCATCTTTATTCTCAGACGGCAAGTTCTCCTTTTTTTGTGAATGACTTGGTTTTCCACACTTTTCTGCCTGTTGATTTGTGAGATAACAAAATACACACATCACCATCTCTTTCTGTTTCTGTCCCTCTGAATGCAGATAATTTTTTCCACTTTGTGTTTAGTCTTATATGTTCTTTCACCATCTCCTCGGTATTGTTCATGGTTTTAGCATGTAACAGCCTCTCAATCATTTCTCTCGCAAGCGGTAGATCTATCTTGTTTGGGGTATCGACGCATTGTAAAGACGACGCATTAAATTGAAAACAAGAACTGATTGGTCAAATTTTAGTGGACCTGTTTGAAGAAGAAAGTCAATACGAAATGTATAGCGGATAATGGAGTGACCAATAACTAGTTGAGGAAAAACTGAAGAGGAACAGGCTGAACAATAATTGGGTATCACAAATATCAATAATTGGGTCAGAGAGGTTTGATTGATGTCATGCTTAAATTCTGCGGTCATTCACATATATAGGAAACAAATATAAGAATCAGCTCTTTTCTGATTATTTATTTTATTTTATTATCTTTATCCAGCTGGTAATCAAAGTAATACATTTCAGGCATACTGTAGATCTGTGTCCACCACTGAGATGTGTAGCGTGACACAGCCACAGAAAAAAGCTAAAAGATGGATGGGAAGTACATTAAAAGAGCAACAGAAAATGTGGCACATCTCAGAAGTAATAAAGTAAAGACAAATTAAAAATGAATTGGTAACATTGAGATTTTGTGATTAGCTTTTGTAATTGAATGAGATGCTGCATATTTTTTCTATTCTGTCTATAGATGTGACACAACATTAAGATGGAGTCAGGTTCATGTAATTTGATATTGATTTAATTGGCTGATGCTCTCTCTCTCTTGTTTTGTCCTTGAAACCAGAGCTATAATTTTCAGTCTACAGCTTGTACACACACACAAACACGCACACGCACACGCACACACACACACGTTCCTTTCATTTTCATCCAGCCATCTCTTTTGCAGTCCTTTATTTTTCTAGTGTCTCTTCTTTTCTTATTTCTCTCATAATAAGCAATCTCTTTTCTCTTGTCTATGATGGTTTTGAATTATCCAGGGTACTCTCAAATCCCTTACAAACTAAGCTAATCAAAAGCAAATGGACTCGATTATTAATTATTTTGAAAACGTTTCACCAGTCATCTGAGTGCCTTAATCAAATTTTTTTTGGTTAATCACTGATGAAGTCATATGGCTGTGTAGCAAAACATCATCAAAAATGCATAACCAAATCCAGCTGCACTTCATTGAATTCTACCTGATGTTCCTCTCTCGAATTAGTTCCCATTTACCATGTTTTGACCTTTGGATCATCTTATATCAGTTATGCTAAAATACAACATTAACCAAATCCAAATGAATATCAAAAAGTAAATCTAAATACGATAAAAACATTTGATACAAATTAAAACACTGTAGTGCTGGGAAACTGAACCGCTCTGCTTCCTGGAAAAGAAATGTTTATCTAAATGTGAGATGAAACACACTCAAACAACCTTGGCTTTGAAGACAGCTCACAATCTTGAGCTCGGAGTCTTTTCGAGCTCCCCTAATCTCTCCTCGTGATTTACAGACCAGTATCTGAACTCATTTGCTGGTGTGTTTTGACATTTCCTTTGTGTCTAGTTATGAGATTATTGCAAGGAAACGAAATAAAACAATTGGCTTTGAAGCTTTCTTTCTTTCTGAAGTATCCTGAACTTGGTAAACTACACAAAGATTGTGCAAGAGATGATGATCACTATAAATAAAGGGTCATATCATTAAAATGTAACTGCCCTTTTTAGATAAATGTTTTGTGTATTATATGAACATACTGCAAATTGTAACATTTCACAATATTACTGATTTACTGTGTTTTAGATACATTTTTTTTTAGCTTTGGTGACTTTTCAAAAACAAAGAAATCTTACTGATACCAAATTTTAAATAGTGGTGTATATTGAAATAAACTAGATACTTGTTCTGAAATCCAAATTTTAAAAACATTTTATGTTACTCTTGCTCCTAAACACCTTAAGATATGATAACTTAACTGGCATATTACTAAAGACAAGAGTAAAATATGGAGAAAATATAGCAAAATGTTGTTCTGATCCTGGCAAGGTCATTGCTAAAATAAAAAATGTTCTAAAAAAAAGTATGTGTAATGTATGCGTGTTATTATGCGAGTAATTGTGTAATCATCGAAAGCAAAGACAAGTCATTCGATTAGTAAAACAGCACACAGACACCAGGAGAGAGAGACAGAGAGGGTGAGACTCTGCCCAGAGGGAGAGAAGAGTAAAAAGCGAAGGAGACACTGTGAGAGGGAAAGAAACCTCTGTATACTGTCCATCCTCTCCTTCTCCAAAGTGGCGTCTGTAGCTCTACGCAAAAGCTGCATTGCTTATCGTATTCCTCTCGATTGAGAACCCTGACTGTTATCGTCTTCCTGCAGAAACAAGACAACAGGAGGGGGTTGGAATAATGCATGCATGATACACACACACACACGCACACACACACACACACACAAGCACACACGGGGACTGGGCTGCAGGGCTGTCGATGGTGTGGTTTGGCCTGTAGTTGATCCCGATGATGATCCAGAGGACTGGTGTTCAGTGTGTGTGTGTGTGTGCTGTATGTGTGGTTTCCTCGGCAGACTCAGGCCACGCCCCCCACCTTCCTTCTCATTGGTCTCTACGAGCTGAGGGTCTCCGATCTCCAGGAAGAAGCTCTTGTTCTTCTCGTATTCTTCGTCATCAATTATCCTGACTTTTATTGTTTTGCTGGAGAGAGGGGGAGAGAAAGAAAAAGAAGGAGAGGAAGAAAAGAGTGAGGAAAAGACAGGCCAAGAGAAAAAGAAGAAAGATAGATAAACGGCATGCAGTCATGCACAGGCAGACAGTCAGAATAAGAGGATGATGCACGAGAGACAGATAGAGAGAGAGAGAGAGCAGCCTCATCAATTCTGACTGTGTCTAAATACACTCACAAACACAGATACAATCAATATTCCCTCTTATTTCTCATTATTCAATGAAATGATAGCTGTTTCTCAATTCCAAGAACACAATGCGTTCTCGTGGAGACCGGTCTTGCCAGGCTACCTAGAAAGAACGAACTTAGAAGGACGCGAGGACACAGAACGCATCCTATTGCGAATTGAGATGTGCTTGCTCAACTGACCGTCCAGCATATTACAGGCCAAATTACAATAAATGGAACATAACATAACAAACAAATGTCATAACCTATTCAAATATTTATTTCATATTATAATAGACATTATTTTCATAGTATTTTATATCATTAATGTACTTTTTGTATTTGTGAAAATGAGTATGTTTAATGTTACTTATGCTTTGTTAATGTTAAGATTCGTTTTAATATGCCAATAAAAAAAGCTTAGGCGGGAATCTCTTAAGTGAGAACGAGAGGTTTAAAGCTCACAGGCTTCCATACGTCGACCGCCCGCAGCGTCTTCTGGAATTTCATCATGTCTGCACTCGAGGCATCCTCGATATCAAGAACACATCCAGGTGATTTAATGCGATGCGTTCTCTGTACTTGCTTTCTTGAATACTGTAATTGAACTTTGACGGTTGATGATGTAGTACGAGAACACAAGGTTGCAAGATCGCTTAAAAATGGATATTGAGAAACAGTCATTGACCTTATTTAACTCTTTCTTTCAGTTGTATGAATATATTTATAATGTATGTTCAGATATTCATACAACAGTATATTCTGGGTTTTCTGAAGTTTTCTGAAAATGAGAAAAAAATGCTGGCGCTGGTTGGCAACTAAAAAAAAAAAAAAAAAAAAACACTGGCAGGGAAAGAGTTAAATAAAGTCAATGGATGTGCGGATGGACCCTAGCTGAATTGGCCATTAATTTAGCTCTGACGTTTTATCTGACATTCTGACAAATTAATTTAGCTCTAATTTTCCCTCACATTTTTTCCCGTCAGGAGCAACACCCAGCCCGGCATGCTCAGAGGGAACATTGAATACAAACCTCCACCTCCAAGCTAACAACATCATCATCAGAACCATAAACAAAATCTTTCATGCACAGATTCGGACCACTTGCTGCCATGCTTGCATGACCTTTCTCCAAGAGTAACCGCAGCGCAGAACATTACAACCAGAAAATCTCCACAACCAACCATGTCATTTTGACCTAATGTCATGATTAAAGTCAACAAGAAATCAAAATTGACTCTCTTGGCCTACATTGAAGCTGCTTTGATACAATCTGTATTGTGAAAAGCGCTATACAAATATACTTGACTTGACTTGACTTGACATTGTTTAACATAAAAAATTATGAAAGCCCGACGCAAGGACTGCTGGGATGACACTGTCCTGCACAACGTCACAGGCAATAAGTGGAATGGGAATTTTAGAATAACACAACAGTCTTGATTTATTACACTAGAACGCTATATTCAACAACAACAACAACAGTTCGTTCTGTGTCATGTCATTTTGCAATTTCTACACCATTGCACATGGTTTTTCAATGGTTCAATGGTTTTTGGCCAATTAATTCGGACTCTTTTTATTCCAACTGTGCTACTAGTCCAATTACAAATGGATTATTAGGGTCCATGTAAACACAGCTAATGAAGAAAAGGCATGAGAAAATGAAGCAAGGAAGACAGAAGAGTCATCAAATGCTGGCATACGCTTCAGGGAAGACTAATAAACACAAACACTATCTTTCTGTCTTTCTCCATCTCTCACTTCTCAAAGACAATTTCATGTTCCTTCAGTGGTTGTCACAGAAACAGTGTTAGATAGTTTCCAGATCTGCACTGTATGATGCATTAAGCTGTATGTGTGTGGGAATGACCCTCTCCACTTCTCATCTGAATGTGGGTTAGGTTCAGCTGAGGTCACGGCAGTGCGCTAACGCTACATCAATTAGTCATAGAACTGCTTTTACACGCACACAAAGGTTTTAAAAATCACAGCGCATGCCGTTTTATTATGCGTGCATGCATGTGGTGTTTTCTTCTCCTATTTATTCTTTGTACGTTACGTTCTTGTCAAGTGTTTTTGACATCCGTCATCTGTAGTTACTGGACACTTGCGCAATTTCATTACCCACCTAAATTCTCCCTCTCTCATTTCAAATGATGTATCACATTTTTAACTGTATGAGACAATGGGTATTAAATCTGACAGAAAACAAAGTGATCTTTTAAGTGTGTGCGGTGTAGATGAGATGTTAATTAGAAATGTTCCTGAGCTCTGTGAATAGTGCAGAAGATTTTATCATTCAAAAGAATCAAGACATAACACATTCACAAGCAGTCAACACATGAGAACTCAGTGAAAACATGTTACCAGTTTAAGCTCTGGGTGAGACAAACTGTGACCATGTGACACAAAAACACCTGCTAAATATCTACACCTTTCACAACCATGTTGCTCTCACCGCTTATCAGTTAAATATATTAATTAAATAAATGATATTCTCTTATGAGCCAATAATGTAGGGTTTCTCAGCTTTTACTATTCGCATGGGCCTGACCTGACACACCACACCCCACACACCCAAAGGGACACTTGACATGATCGACATGAAGACTCGCACCTTGAAGCCTCTTGTATTCAGTACAGCATTTCTCTCCTTGTTCGCTGTTACAGTAGATGACAGTGGCTTTATGCGTGTGTCCCGAGTTCCCCTCTGAGAGCGCCTGTCTCTCTTTAGCAGCTCAAATTTGAGCCTGCAGGAAATCAAAGCGTGCTTTAGATTAAGCCAAACGGGCAGGGGCTTGTGGGGGACGCTCGGGGTCTTGAATCTCTGATCAGGGTGTTATATAAAGCTGCTCCAATTCATGCCTGACCAGAAACCAAGCACTGCAACATGAGATGTCACACATGCACTTATGAAAGACACAGTTGGGAACAATGCAGCAGATACACAAATGATATGACATTATCTGATCATTAGCATATCTGCATTGCAGTAGCCTTGATCGGAAGAGATCCTGACACACACACACACATACACACTTAGCACAATCTCTTTCACACAGCTCCAGCTCCTTAAAATACATATACATAATACATACAGCTCATCAACCACTTCCTGTTTGAAATGATCTTCGGGTCGATGCTTCTAGAGGATTCACAGATACGTTTTATAGACCAGTGGTGGGACAGTCGGGAAGCCTAAACTCACACACTCTTGCTGCAGTGCTTGCAGATAATTGCCCGTCGCTGCTGCATTACAGTGAGTTAGTGACTGCGGTGATGTGAACACATCTCTGGGTCTGATCCACGTTCAGGTACCAGTTTTAGGTCATTGCAGCTGGACTGGAATGAGATCCAGACCTATTTGCTTGATTTATATGCCAAACCCACGCACACACAAACACACACAGTTTGACTTACATTAGAGTCCAGAAACATTTGCCAGCAATTAGATCTGTGCTTAGCAACCGTAGAAAGGGCCAAAATAGAGCCACTTTTCAACATTGATTTACCAAAGGCCACATTACATCGAATGTGTGTAAGAAAGAGAGAGAGAGAGAGAGAGAGAGAGAGAGAGGGAGAGGGAGAGAGAGGGTGAAGTAATGCAACCTCTTTAAAATTCAGATCATGTCTGCTCTCCTTAACACAAGGAGGAGCCACATCAAATCAATATGAGCTGACTTTTGTATGTATGTGTGTGTGTGTGTGTGTGTGTGTGTGTGTGTGTGTGTGTGTGTGTGTGCGGGCATATGGGTGTGAGCATGTTGAATGAATATAGAATGAATTAATATATGGGTATTTACTCTTTTTCTTGTGCCATGGCGAGATTCAGTAAGAATGAATTGTGCCCGTTGATAAATCCTGTCATGCAAATCAGGCAACAGTGCAAATCATAGACTTTACAGCCTTATTACACCACTGCGATACACACCTGAATCAGCTCCTTAAAACACCAGTGCGCTCAAACTATACTGTGTGTACTGTAAGAATATATAGGCCTAACTCTTTTATACATCATTTGATGAATCACTGCTGCCAGGATCAATAAAAATAGTACATAAACAAAATAGCTGGTAATTGCAACAGGCAAGTAATTGACATTAGAAGGGTGCATGTTTGAGGTAAAATGATAATGACTTCATTTAAATATGCCTGGTGCAGATATTGTCAGTTTAAACTGGATTGCAAACAGTAATTACAATAATAATAATCAAAAAAATATGTTATACATTTGTTTTAAATAAATATTTTACTGCAAAAAAATTGGATTGCATATAGTTAAGATATTAAAGGAGAACTCCGGTCAATTTTAACATTGAGCTCATTTTTTTGTACATTTGGAGTGCTGTCAATACAGAGAACAACGACAAAAATCGGTGTTGCCTACACCGAGTTATTCTATTTTTAAAATTTGCACCCTGTTGACTTCAATGGGGCAAGTACTAAACCTGCTTTTAGCCTCTTAACATCCTTGATGTGTCATTACAAGTGCACAGAAAATGTGAGTGATTCCTTCTGAGTGAACACGAGTGAATCTGACTGCAGTAGATGTGAAAGATATGTATAAAAATGATGTTATTTAAGCCAGCGCAAATACCTGTATTTACATCCTGTTTTCGGTTGAAGTCCAAAGTAGTCCATTGCCGAGTTCACGCGCATAGGTTTAGTTACCTATGATCACGCGCGTGAACTCGGTAATCGATTACTTTTACCGTTGCCGGTATTTGCGGTATTTGTAGGCAACACCGATTTTTGTCGTTGTTCTCTGTATTGACAGCACTCCAAATGTACAAAAAAATGAGCTCAATGTTAAAATTGACCGGAGTTCTCCTTTAATACATCATGCACGTCCTCATATTTTATGAGAGAAGTGAACATAAAAACCATTAAACTATGGAAAAGTAAAACTGAGAGCATAAGACTACTGTAAGTGTGTGTTTGTGCACGAGTGTGTGTCTCAAAGTCTGAATAAAACCATTTCCAACATGACCAGAAGTGCAAGGTAATGCATAAACTAATGTAAGCAAATGCAATCTCTCCTTTTGATATATTCTGTACTGCAATCTGGACTCAAATGTGCATGCAAAAATCTTATGACCGTTTGCATGCTCATTTATCTAAACACACTTAAGCCTACGCAAAACGTGCAGGCGCTCACACACACACACACACACACACACACACACACACACACACACACACTGCAGGTATTGATTATGTCGTAGTGGGGTGAAATGAGAGCTTGCTGCAGAGACCTGAATAATGGAAGTAGAGAGAGAGAAAGAAAGAAAGAGAGAGAGAAACAGGGGGATGGAAAACTGAGCAGACGAGTGTATATGCCTTCAATATAAGTATTACAGGGCACTGAAACACAAACATCATCTTCCATGTGATTTTCAGTACTTTAATGATTTGAATTTGTTGAAGTTACAAGCCGATCTGTGAGTGTTTAAAACATTTTCAAGCCCTTTGATAAAACATGGCACAATAAAGCATCACAACTTCCGATATATTTTGTGCATTTGCTCATTGTTCTTTTACAAACTGCAATTATTACATAATGGGATGCTTCATAACTTATAATTACATTTATTTTGTAAATGCTATTTCGTCACTAATGCTGATGTTTTAAAAGGGCCTTTTGTTGGGCAGAAAGTGAAATTTGGTAATTTAGTGTAAAACAAGTGTACACCCTTAGAAGAAAGGGTTCTATATAGGCCTTTATCACACTTACACTACAGCCTGTATCAATGGCTGTGAATGGGATTGTTGTGATTTAGGCCTATGTCAAATTCACCAGATACTTCCAGACGTGAATTCATTCATATGCGCGTGATATTCTATTCAAAATATCAAACATTACAGATTGATTATTTTTCACTCTGACATAAATTAAGAAATGAATGTCACTGCAACCTAGTTTTATCATAAACAGTGGTCAAATATCAAAGCTGGAGTCTTTAACCTTTCTAATGATACTCAGTTTGTCCAGATCTGGGGCCGTCTGCGATCTTTGAACGGTTAATTTAGAATGGGTACTACATCTAAATTCTTTTTTAGTTCTGTTCACTTTTCCTGCTCTCAGAATTCTAGGTTCCGGGTCAAGGTGAATCCAAACTGAACGAAAGATTTTTTGTTCTTGACACAATTTCTCAAGTCTGAACTGTCACAAGAGACTGAAATGACAAGAAGACCCAATTTCAGAACCACAGCACTTCAAAAACTCCATTGCTTCTGTCTGCTGATATCTGGCTCACCCCGCCCATCTCTCTCTCTCTTCTCAGTGTCTACCTCTCTCATCCTCTCTCGGGTGACTTTTGATGGGCAGGTCTTAAGTGAGACAGTTAATTAGATTAATGGTAACTGGCTATGTGCCTCAGGAGACTAAAATATGTGTGTGTGTGTGTGTGTGTGTGTATGTGTTCTGATGAAGTGGAAACTTTTAAAATTCTTTAGTGATAAAAGCATTTCAATATTCATGAGCTTTGTTTTGCTAATCATTAATAATGTATTAATTGAAAGAGCTGCAGTATGTTCAGATGGGAGGGTGGAGATGCAGTCCAACACGGCAGAGTTGAGAGCCCTTACAAAAGGCAGCACAACAAACATCCATGCCTTTGAGCATGTACACACACACACACAC
The DNA here is from genome assembly GCF_951802725.1 of Rutilus rutilus. NCBI lineage: Eukaryota > Metazoa > Chordata > Actinopteri > Cypriniformes > Leuciscidae > Rutilus > Rutilus rutilus. Next base: position 18,637,501 of record NC_140226.1, on the reverse strand, counting down.
ACACACACACACACACACACACACACACACACACACACACACACACACACACACACACACACACACACACACACACACACACACACACACACACACACACACACACGGGAACATGTCAGAGAATGGAACAAAAAGCTGCAATAAAATTGGCCTTCATGACCTTCATAGTGTCTCTTGTTTTCTCTCTTTTCATTTACAGCCCTGTGCGGGTCTCTCCATCTCTCTCTGAGCACTTTTCTCCAACAGAAGAGCTTAAATCAAGGGCTGCTGGAACTGCAACAGCCCTGTCTGCCGGTTCTCTGTAATGAACAAAAGCTGGATGTGTGTGTCTGTGTGTGTGTACGTGTTTCAGAGGCCTTCAATCTAGTTCACCTATCTAGAAACAACCAAAACATTCAGACCTGTCCAGAATTTGTACATTTTCTAAAGAGGCAACTGCTAGTGTTTTGGGTTGTTATAAGGCTGTTGCTAGGTGGTTGCTAGGCTGTTAGCTTATTCAATCAGAGCAGACAGATATATAGAAAGACAGGCAGGCAGACAGATATTCATGTCACACACTCATAGTGCAGTCCTCTTTCCTCCGCTGGGCTCTCTGGATGCCCATATAAGGATATATTTCTCAGCACTGACCCCTTGACCTCTCCTCCTCTAAAGATCCCACATACATCAGCTCTACTGTCACTGTAGCAACAGTGTGTGACTCCAGTAGCTACTCTACATATATGTGGAGATCAGTGGCGGCTCCAGGATTTTGTTTTTTCTTGGGTGTGCAAAGGGATGGCTTAACAGTTCAGAGGGGGTGCTAAGATTGCTTCAATAACTTCAATATCCTACATTTATTGCATTTTATTTAATTTTCCATTTGACCTCAAAACTATACATTTACAATATCGCATTGTAAAGTGTGCAGTTATTAAGCACGTTATCAAATTCGCTGAACATCTTTATTATTACATTACCTTATTATCATTCACCTGACCGAGGCCTAATTGACTCCTCCCCCATCAAGACCTTTGTTTATACATATGGGAACATTAAAACATTTATTAAACTTCTTTTTACTTTCAGGTTTTTAATTACTTTTTTATGTTTTAAATTGATAAAAACAAAAAAAATGCCAGTGCTATGCACATTTCCGGCGAGGCTATAGCCCCAGCATGCTCCGCCACTGATGGGGATGCTTGATGTGTGTGTGTGTGTGTGTGTGTGTGTTTGATCCTCCTTATGTGTCTCTGGATCAGGTTGTTGATGGATTTTCAGAGGTTTCCAATTCTGTTTTATGCTTTATTGCACACACATACTCCCACAACTCTGATGACAGGCAAACATCCAAGCGAGACAAAAAAGTCATCATATATTTACTAGAGGTCAAATAACAGCAATCGTTCTCTAGTGTCTCTCTTTTTCTCGTTCCAGCATTCAGTCTGGATTTCTTTTCTGGGAAGAGCAGCCATATCCACTTTTCCTCGGATTACCGTCTACTACGGAGCTGCATATTCCACACAAATGTTTCTCGCTCACACACATACACACACCCGGCAGCTACTGGACAGTAGAGACACGGCTAACCAGAGAGGCTGAGTTCAAGACAAACTGACAGCACACAAATCAGAGAGCAGAGCCCAATCCCACCAGATCATTATCCACCTAATTTCCGAACAATTCAGCACGGATCGAGAGCAGATGAGACCCATCAGCTCCAGCCAGCAGCCCCTCAGATGAGTCACAGAGACCCCGTTCCACCCTGCTGCTCCTGTTAGCACCAAAGACACCCAGCAGCTTGTTTAGATGATCCACAAATGTGGCGATTACACCTCTGCCACAGGATGTAATGACTGTGTGAACTGGGGTAAAGATAAATGAACTGATTTGTTGGACGGGTGCAAGGCAAGCACAACTGCTTAAGAGAAAATTCGACTCATTAGGGTGTTAATAATGACGAACAGGAACAGTCTGACAGGCTTGGAGAACCTGAGGCCATCTGCACCGTTCTACTGATAGAGCCAATAATGCAATTCAGAGAGGCATCAGTCTTACCGCATTAGAATAAACCAAATTCTCCAATCACACTTTCCACCAACTGAGTTCAGTAGTCCCACCTCAAACCAAGAGAAGCACCACAAAGCTAAATATTTATACTTCCCTAGAAATCAACCTACAAACGGCTTACTCAAAACACTAAATTAGGACAAGTGAAAGTATAAAAAAAAGAAAAAAAGCATCCAAAATCATGTAATTCCTGCCATTTATTAATTTGACAAGCCTTCTTTTGTGGACTCATTCTTTATATTATTACTTGCTGATTTTTACTTGATATGTGACAATTTGAAATGTCATTTATATGCATTACTGTTCAAAAGTCTGGAGGCATATTAGGCCACATACAAAATATACATTTTAAAAAATGAATGAATACTCTTATTCAGCATGGATGCATTAAATTTATCAAAAGTGACAGTAAAGACATTTATAATGTTACAAAAGATTTCAAATCAATGCTGCTTTTATCTTTCTATTCATCAAAGGATATTTAAAAAAATGAATCATGGTTTCCAAAAAAATATTAAGCAGCAATGTTTATCATTATTAAGAAATGTTTCTTGAGCAGCAAATCAGCATATTAGAACGATTTCTGAAGGATCATGTGACTGAAGACTGGAGTAATGATGCTGAAAATTCAGCTTTGCATCACAGGATTTTTTTTATTTATTTTTTATTTTTTTATATTGAAATAGAAACCAGAAACAAACTAAATTTAACGTCATCTAACATTAATTATGCTACTAATTATATTAATTATTTTATTCAGATAATACAAAATATATTTTTGGTGTGTTTTTAGTTGAGGTGACATTTCTCCTTCCTTCTAACTTGAGTATATGAGAGCTGAGATCAACAAACCTCTTACAACGCCTCTGTCTCATGGGTTTTCAGCATTACTGATGTCAAAGGTCACACAGTGAGAGCCGCAGAGGGAGAACATACTCATCACCCCATTGTATATGCAAATAACCTGCGACAAGGTAATTAAAATCTCCATATAATGAAGTCATGCTTGGGCAGGAATATAGAGCAAAGGGAGGGAGAGAGTTGCAACAAAGAAGAAACATAGAGAAAAGAAACTGCAAAAAGAAAAATACTTATAAATCCCAAGGAAACTTGTGGTAATATATGTTGAAAATGAACCTACAGTATATATGTATGACATCAAAGTGAGACAGCATGTTTCGGGCTGATGGAGCTGGAAAAGGCCCACGGGACTGAACTCAGGTAGGGTAAACTTGTGAACCAGAGATTTTCAGAGATTCGAAATCACCGTGCCCTTGAGCGAAACGCTTGACTTTCTGTCCACTGACATAACTTTCCTGTTCAGTATGTCGCTGCGATATACAATAGTTATGTTTCGGTCCTAAATGACTGTATTTGATCAAATCTTATAAGTGAACGAATACAGTATAGCACTGATTCGTAAGTCTTCTAAATGTGTGGCTATATCAGTAACACATCAGAGATCAAACAAATAGTCTTAATAGGCAAGCTTTTAATCGATTGGTAAAAGTTACTGAATGAATCTACCGCTTCTCTGAACCGAGTTGGAGTAGAGAGGCACTGAATCAAACATCTTGTCTGAGAACAAACCAGGCATGTCAGCTGTGAACGAGTATCTTTTGACCGACAATAAACCATTGGGATTAGAATGTTGTTCATTCAGTTCAGCAAAGCATAAGCAGGCAGATGAAAAGTGTAGCACTACGCCAAGTTTTATAGGTGTACACACAGCATAATCCTCAATTTATGAATGTGTAAAAATGACTGATGACATCCACAATTTTAACAGCAAGGAGCCTACTTGAAATGCATTGCTATGGTGCCCAATGTAATACAATATCTCAATAGCGCTTTTTAAACACTTTAAGCATATAACTGAAACTCATAAATAATTTTTAGGCTATTGCTGTCATTTCTCTTAAGCTTGATAAAAGCCCAAAAGTTGACAAAATGGAAATAAAAACAATACATTGGCTTTGAAATCAGATATTGTGGCATTATTTCTTGCGTCTCTTAATATATCATGTAGAGGGGCAATTTGTAATGAAAAATAATATGATTTTTTTGGGTGATTTTGAACAAATCCCAAATGAATGACTCAATTATTCACTCATAATATTCTAAGACATTCATTGCTTGCAACCTACTGGCGTAAATACGTGATCTACAAAAAGAGTCACTGTATGAATCACAGAGCAAATCTGAGCAAATTTTTTCGGTGAATGGATTTAAAAGATTTGAGTAACAGACATGAATCAAAACCCTAGCACTAATATCAAATAACTATAAAGTGAAAATCAATGGAAATGACATGGAATAGCTCATTCAAAATATAGCAAAAGCTAATTTTGTCAATATAATAACATCTGGAAAGAGGTCACCAAGGAGATCTAAAATACTTGGAGAGAGTTTGATTTTGCAAAAATGTTATTTCATCAGAATACATGGCTACATTTCAATGGCTGCCAATAGAAACTAATGTTGTTCTGGCATCTACCAGCAGGGATCAAAAGATCTGCTATGGATACTGGCCATGCACTTAGTGTACTGTAATGTGCTTTTGGTAAAGAGTCTCCTAAATGACAAGAAATGGTACTTTGGAATGCTCACTAAAGCATTTAATGAATTATTAATACACTCCTCCGACCATCGTTTTCTCTGCACAGACCAGTGAACAAATCAAACCTTTTATAGAACTCTGACACCCTCCATACACGTTTAGAGAAGAATATGGTGCAATGAGTGAAAAATTGTCTTTGTGAACCAAAGAGCTCTGGTGAGGGGCGGGATTTAGCCATGTCAATCAAATGGCAGCCAATTCCATTCTAATACATTGATGTCAGTGAGCTCAGCTGTTTGTTTCCTGAAGGTTCAGTGAAGTCATGGCAACTGGTTTTCCGAGGTCACGGGGGAAACTTCAAAAATGTCACCATTCCAAGTTTTCAATGGAAAACTTGTAATCGGTCCCTCTTTCTCTACTGGCATGTTTCAAAATCATTTTTCTTTTCTTCTCTTTCTTCCATCACTGTGTATGCGTCTTTCGAGTCTGCATCTGTTACTGTACCACCCGCCCACACACACACACAGCTATTACTCATAGAGCAACACACACACAGACACAAATACACAACGCTATTACTCAGAGAAATACACACACGCACACACAAATGCATTATAAAAGCTTGTCAGTTTTTTCATTTCAAAAGGTTGTCTGTAAAGCCAAAGAAGCTCTCAAGAGACAAAAACTAGTAGAAAAAAATAACAGGGAAGGACAGATGACAGAAAACAGACCTGTATTTCAATGGCAAAAATACATGGCTTTTAACCTGTCTGCACTCACACAGTACATTCACACACATACAGCGGTTGGACAAAATAATGTAAACACCTGTGAATTTTTACATTTCATTTTACCCCAAAATGTACATTCTGTCATTTAACTTCTTGTTCCCTACTTTTATTGTTTTCTTTACAAGGATATGTTAGGAAAAATGTTCGGGCTACATTTTTTTTTTCTTTTAACAACTATGACTGTTGTGCTTTAAAAATGTTTTTTTTTTAAAAAGCTCAAAAGCCTGTGAAAAGTTCATATGTCTAGTTCAGTATATTCCATGTCTCCTGAAGCCAGGCGATAGCTTTGTGCAAGGAAGTTTTTGGTTTTAAGTATTCACTGAAATTTGAAGAAAGCTATTTGAGTAAATTGAGCAAACTACCCCTTCAATTTTTTTAATTCTTCTGTTCAAAGATGCTGATGGGTCAAGGATAGACGGATAGACTATTGTTCGATAAATGAACAGATTGCAATATTGATTGTGTAATGATCACTAACATCCAGCACCTACATGGCTGTGTCTTTGAGTTTCACAAAACCTCCATTTTAAAGGTCAAATTGCAGTGATGCATACCAGTGTCAGGCATCTGATGCTTCTTTCTTTCTCTTTCGTTCTCTATGCCGAATGAATGACAGCTCCAGAAATGTTTACGAGTCAGGTAAATCATGACCTTTGACACTCTATTCAACACCAGTTTTTTTCACTTGCATGCGGATCTAGCGGCACCAGCCCATGGAATAAGGCAAAATATAAATGCGAGAGAGAGAGAGAAAGAAAGAGAGGGAGCGAGGTACTATAATAACCGTAGGAGGTAGAAGGCTTCACAGGAGCAGACTTTCAAAGAGGTAGAAAGAAGGGATAAAGAAGAAAGAAGGAATAACGTTAAAAGGAAAGTGCTCTGCAGGAAAACGAAGCGTCTGAAGCTGTTTGGGACGTTTCTATTGAGCTCCACTGAAGGTTTAATCAATCCTCCAGAAAGCGTTTGGGTGTACATATATCACACCAGGCTACATTTGGCATTAGCACGTGCGTGTATGGACACGTAACCTATAGAAGTGCATTGATATGGCGTGTTTTCAGGACACATTTGGAAGAGAAAGGTGTATGTTTTTTTTTTTACGCTTGTACTCTACCTAAACTCAGACATGGTTTTACATGAAGACTCTCCAGCTGGCTGCACAACTATTCTACACGGGTTACCAATGGCCAACCGTAGCGAGAATAACATAAACATGTACGTTAGTGTGAGTAGAGACACACACACATTTATGGGTACACAAATATGGATGAAGTTCTTAAACACCCCAAAATGGCAGGCTGTACCTAAAACAGGCCAGTCATCACCCCGGCAACCATCTGCACGGACTAAACAAAACAAAATCAGAAATGACACTTTCAATGAATGATACATGGCAAAAGCAGGGATAAAAATGAGTGAAGTGTGCGTGTGTTTGAGTTAAGCCACTCTCTGAGATGATTGACAGATGGCACTGGTTAGCTTTCCGGTGGCAACGTCCCCCTTACTTGTATAAGCCCAGCTGTGTGTTTATAGTCCAGGAGTGAGAATTATGCTCTGGCACACAAACCCCTTGAGGACTGATTAGGGTCTCTCTCTGTCCATCTCACTGTCCTCAGTCAAACATCCTTAAGGACTCATTAGTTTCTGCTTCTGTCCACACCGCTGTCACCCCACATCCACCCAAGACCACATCCACCCAAGACCAAGGCTGCATCCTAAATTGCATACTTCTACAGCGTACTAAGTTTACTGTGGATGGGTTAAAATACTTTGAGTATGTTTTAATATGGTCTCTAGTATTGGGACACACAGTACAACATCATGATATTATATTTTCATACCACAGAGCAATTAGTCGCAAGCTATGCGCTTTTGCATGCAAGCATTAACACTAGGGTTGGGTATCGTGTGAAGTTTAGTTTCCGATTCTGCTTATCGATTCTGATTCTTATCACTTCGATTCGTTTCGATTCCAATAAGGTACAACATTTTTTTTTTAACTTTGTCTTTTTGCAAAACATTCTGTTGCAGCTGAATACCATGAACAAAAATCAGCAGCCTATAGAACACTTAAACAAGGAACTTTTGACGCAAAACCAACTAGACTGAATAATATAAGTTTCAAACATTATTAAAGACAAGTAAACAGTCAGTAGTAAAATAAGAACATAAACAAATTAGCAATAGCACCAATAAATAGGGTAGAGTGGGGGAAAACGCCCCCCTGGGGTAAAACGCCCCCCACCTGTTTTTCCCAAAATAACCACTAAAAGTAGTCAAGATACATTTTTACTGTTGCTATGCACTACGTTGATAACGGGGATATACAAATCTCTATGGATAAGCTGACACCAGCGACACATTTGAAGAGAAGAGGATTACAGGGTAAATGCTATAATTTTCAGATATTAGTAAATAAGTGTTTAAGAGAATATTGTTCTGCAGGATATCACAGTGATGTATGATATATGAATAGTGAAGTCTGTAGTTTGAGATCATATATTATTTATAAGGAATATAATTATATTTTAAAAATTAAACATTTTTTTTAAAAACTCATAGCTTCTGGGGTAAAACGCCCCCTACGCTGAGGGGTAAAACGCCCCCCCTGGGGGCATAGTTTCTCTATCATAATTACTATAATAAAATATTTCTGTCTATCAAATCCTTTGTTTTACACTTAATGCAGTATAACTAGGTGGTAAATCAAAATATTTGAACAAAACATGAAAAAATTACCTCAAGTGAGCATTAACTAGCTAGCTTGCTAGCACAGTTAGCTCACTGATGGAAGGTAGTTAATTTTGCCTATTTTGAACATTGCTGAAATAAATGTTAATATATATACATGTTGATACATTACTTGCCTTTTACCTTTAGAGATTAAAAACTATTGTCTGTTAATTTTGCTGTTGATCTATGAAGCAAACTGGTTGGTAAGAAAGGGGGCATTTTACCCCACCTTGGGGGGCGTTTTACCCCACCGCTGGGGCAAAACGCCCCCTTTGTACAAAAATATTTTCAGTGAAAATACTAATTAATTATGAAGGCTAAGCAATTTTAATATTTGGTGAATAACTCCTGCCATAGTCACTCAAAACCGGGATGGCAATTCTAGTCACATTTATGTTTTGTTTCACTGTAATGTCACATTTTCCTTAAGGGGGGCGTTTTCCCCCACTCTACCCTACACCTGAACAAAATTCAGGTAGACAAATTGAAATCAAATGTAAAATAAAACGGCATAGTTTTCTTTTTCGAAATAAAACAGATTAATTCTTAAAGTTATAAAAGTTATTCAGTCAAGAGCCGTGAGTGATTTTCTTTTTGTCTTTTGTTGTTGGATTAACAACGACACAGATGGCAGCAGGTTTATTAGGCTGCTGTCACTTTAAGACCGAATGTATGGATCCAATGTACTGATGCACGTGCATTTTCTTTCACAACTCTTTACATTCACTCAAGAAAAAAAACATCCTGTTTACGAGGATATTTTGACAATTCTGTGTGTATTTGTCCGTTAAATTGCAATAAGAAACGAAAGAGAACTCAATTCAGTATAGAGTGGTGCAGTGGCTATAAACAAGAGCACAATTACTAAGCTTTCAAGAGCACAATTATAAACAACAAGGCTGTGAAAGTGGATGAGTGAGTAGGCGAGTTTACCTGTTCAGCTGATGACGTTTAATGTCCCCGACAACCCCTCTAGTCCAATTTAGCCACTTGTTAGCAACCGCCTTTTACAAGAAAAGTAAAAGCTTAAAAAAAAAAAGAATGGCTGCCCTGCACCACTCGATTTGCACTCTATTTGAGTGCAATAATAGAGTGACTATTACATTTAAAAAAATTTTTTAAATAGAAAATAGTTATTTTAAATTGTAATAATATTTTGCAATATTTTACTGTGTTTTGATCATATAAATGCAGCCTTGTTGAGCATAAAAGACTACTTTCAAAAACAAAAAAACAAAAAAAATCACAAACTTTAGACCAGTAGCGTATATTTTTTACAATATAAAAAGTACCGTCACAAATTCCTTCTCTTGAGAATGGGAAAAGAATTGTTTCGTAATATTGGCCCGAACAGCCTCTATGGCATCTACAAAAATCTGACATTTTCACATGATTTGAGACACACTAATCATAACCTTGCATAGTATACAGTAATGATAGTGCGCGAATTGTACAAACCCACTGTACAAGCACACATGACAGCTATACACAGACCTCAAGACACTTTTTAAGTGCAGAATATGTTCAAATTCACAAACATTATGCTTCACGGCCTGAGAAAAAACACTGCACTCATCCCACTTGGATGCAGAGAGCAGTGAATTCACCTCCTCACCTCCACCGTCCAGTCTGAATGAGAATTAGCTCTGACAGCTGGTTGTGGGGGCGCGTGGAACAACTGTACACTCACAGACTGTTTCCTTTCAAACCTGAAATGCTACAGCCACACGCTGAGCATGTAACTGTGCCATCTGTCACGTTTGGCGTTTTTTACTGTGGCTAATTATTTCAAAACTAGCTTGTTAGTCCGCTTGATAAATACAATGTAATGTTTTGACAATATTTGTTGCTTAGTTATCTGAGATTTGAGGCTAGTTAATAAATCTGATCACATCTGATTCAAGCATCTCACTTGCACTGAAATAAAGCTAAAGAAATGTTAGATTGTCGTCTTTTGATAACATTATATATATATTAATATATATGGTTGCAACAAATGGTTGCATCAGAATTTAGATGTGATTCATTAAAATAGACAGCTTAAATTGACTCTTATTGAAATTGAATTGAAATTAATCAAACTTACCACATCTATCAGTTTTTTATAAACTTAATTTACCGTAAATTAATTATTAATGAATATTAATGATAATCCTGAACAGATTTTCATTCAATTAAATGTTTTACATACAGAACACAGAAAATAACGTCATGAATGTGATATGAAGCCTATTAACTATTTTAAAAAGTGACGAAAAAAATCTTTATTTTATTTAAATTTAAAAATCTCTCTTCACAACTAATAAGACAAGATCTTGAAGCTAATCCCTTAATGAAACTTAATAGTTAAAAAAAACTCATTAAAAACATTCACGATGTTGCTTAATCTTTTATCACCAGCAAAATCGCTATAATAATTATTCAACATATTGTCGTACATCCCTAATGCTCATTCATGCTGTATTCTAACTAAAAGGCCAAAGATTCTCAAACAGCTGTGATGAGCAGTAAGAAACACACAGTAGATGTGTGTGTGTGTGTGTGTGTGTGTTTCGTTAGGCCAAAATGCTTCTCTTTTCCGCTTGGTTACAGAGGCCACAATTATCCTCCACTCATTCCTCCATCTGTTCTTACAATACGCCACATCTCTCCTTCATTCTGCTCTTTTCTACAAAATGAGCCACTGAAGCAGTATGTATGTAAGATGAAGTGTGCCTGCAGTTTAATTAGCGCATATATGCATGACAGATGACTGAGAAAGAGAGAGAGGGAGAGGGAGAGCATGCACAACAGTTCTTTTTTTTGACAAAAATTAATAACAAGATGTAAATTAAAATAGCTCAGTTTAGTTACTTATCCTCTATGGCAGACAGATGGGCTTGTACTCATAAATACCCGTGGTGAAAACACAAAACAAATCACAGTGCTTTTTGATTCGACATGGGCGCTGAGCGAGGAGAATCTGTTATGCTTCAAATGAAAATCCCAATTTGTAGCTCTGCCTTTGAGATCAAAGCTTCCCATTCACATAATTTCCTGATTGTGTGTCTATTGTAAAACTTTAATGTTTCTCCAATAAAGGGATGAGAGTTCAATACACATACAGTGGTGTGCAAACGTCTGAAATCATTCTGCATTTTTCTAATATATTATTTAATAATTTTTAAATATTTAAATCATTTTTTTTTTCAAATGTCTAAAAGCACTCGAGCTGCATGAACTCCACAAGTTTGTGTAAAACCTGCTGACTAGTGACCTAGAAATAGTGCAGAATCAATTTTTATTTTATTTCAAGGTTTCAAATTAGAAATGCTACAGTAAGTCCCACATCTCAAGACATTTATAATGTTACAAATTTCTATTTCAAAATTAACCAGCACAACCGTTTTCAACATTGATAGAAATAAGAAATGTTTCTTGAGCAGCAAATCAGCATAAAAGAATGATTTCTGAAGGATCATGTGACACTGAAGACTGGAGGAATGATGCTGAAAATTCAGCTTTGCATCACAAGAATAAATTACATTTTAAAATATATAGAAACAGTTTATTGAATTGTAATAGTATTTCACAAAATTACTGTTTTCCCTGAATGTTTGATAGAATAAATGTAGCTTTGGAGAGCATAAGAGACTTCTTCCAAAAACATTAGCCTCTCATAATTTACACATAAACAATTATTTTTATTGCCTAAAGCTTCATTAACAAGAAAGAGCGATGGTAAATTAAAGAACCATGACTGAACTATAATGTTTGCATGTGTGTGGTTCCTGGGTACGCTTGTAAAAAGGAAATGGGGTTGACCTTTGGCCTCATCTGAAAATGAGAGCAAAAATATGTGGATGATAATTGACATCTTGTTGACATTTGACCTGAGAAATTGTTCACTGTTCTACTGTTCTATGCCTATTGAGTTTTCCCAAGATGAGGAAATCTTTCAACCACTTACAGTATTACGGTCACTTATGGTCGATATCTATTTATTTCAGCGTACTGCTGTTTGCTGCCTCTCTTCTCATCCCAAACAGACCTACAGTCCCATAGTTGACAGGACTTTCAATTTCCCTGGAGCTAGCGAAGTGCCTTGCACCAATAAACAACGCAAGAAAACTAAGTGTAGATTTAAAATTGGCTTTGATGTCAAAATGTAAACAAAAGTGCACATTAAATGGAGTGCAATATGATATGTAGAAAGGTTTAGAGAAAAGTAGTTTAAAAAGTCAAATTAATAAATACAATTTTATAATTTATTTTTAATAATTAATAAAAATAACTTTGTTCAAAATAATTAATTCAATCAAGTAATAATACAATTAAATAATTTATCATTTCATTCTGCTTTCTAAAGACAGGTCGGAAATCATCACAATTTATTTTATTCCATTGACAGCAATAGTTTTATGCGTCTCTTATAATTACTCTTATAGTATATATAATATATAATTTTATATAAAGTGCCTGCATGTTGACATGCAGAGTAACATCAGAATAAAGGGCAATATTTTGATGTAACCTTACAGATTGCTGTTGTAACATTCTACAAATAATTTATGTAACAGTAGAAAGAACGTTATTGGGTGACGACATGGAACTAGAGTCCATGTCGTCTGACTCTTATTGGGTGAGTCCATTAGACATTTACACTACTAGACTCTTATTGGGTGACGACATGGAACGACATGGACGACTACTACTCTGTCTGGTGCTGTCTGTGTAAATTTACACTACTAGACTCTCTGGGAACCAAAAGTCGAAGCTTGACTGTCACAAACAAGACACACATGAAAACGCATGCTTGTGTGTGAGGGGGAGGGCTGTATGTACACATGTTTTTATTTATCATGTTGTGCAGGTGAGTGTTCATCTCTCCTGTGCTGTGTGTTTATACTTCCTCTTTCTAACATCTTCTCTTACTTCCTTTGGCTTTAATAATAATCTGAATTATCTAATCATGCAAACTGTTACTGTAATGTCAGGGTATATGCAGGAATCTTGAAGTTAATTTTAATACCTTTTCAAGACTTTTTCAAGACCTTCTCAATATTTTTTAATACCTCAGCGCCACTTCAAGCGTGGCCACGAATTAATAATACCTCAGCAGGTTATACTAATTTGTTCCCTCGTATTACTATATTGTGGCCACGTTGTAAATTTGTAAAACGTGCTGAGGTATTATTAATTCGTGGCCACGAAACAATTCACCTGAATATTCACCAATTCACAAAAATAGGTCTTTAGCATTCACTAATTAATAGTATCAAACTGTTTTTGGCCACGTTGTAATTTGTTAAATCAAAATGAGGGAGGGAATTAGTTCAACGTGTCCACGATTTATTAAAACGAGGGAACAAATAAGTCGTCGTGACAACTAATTATTTAGATCAGTGGACAGGGCGCAAGAACAAACAGAGAGAGAGAGAGCCCCGGCCGCGCGCGCGCACTCTCACCGCCTTCAAACAACACGAGCGCTGTAATTGCTCTCTCTCCCTCGCGCATATCAACACAATAGTAAAAGGTCGGAAGACCGATTGTGTTTTATAGATTAGTAGTTTGTTCATATAAAGTGTTTGATTAGCAAATACATGTTAAGGAAATGCATAATACAAATTGTATGGGTTAATATAACGGTAAACGGACTCTGCGGGTAAAACTGTTGTGATGAAACTGCGCATGCGTGGGGTAAAACTGCTGGGGTAAAACTGTGGCTCTGCGGCTCTGTAGACAGATATTATTGCATTATGTTCATGCGTTCACCAACCTTCTCTTAAAACATTTCGGTGCGTTGTAATACGCACTGGGAACGCCAGAGCGTACATTGTGCTTTTGAACTTCCGCCCGCCTGCCCGCTCTGGTGCTCTCAGAGGCAATTTACGAACGCACCCACAATAGCCTCGTTTTTTATGTACCTGTTCGTTTTTTTAATAAAAATGACTAAATTCACACACTTTTACGATGTTTTTGGGACTCAAACTGTTGGACAGCTAATTCAGAAAAAATACTTTCAAAATGTAAGACTTTATAAAGCCGTGATAAGACTTTTTAATACTTTTTAAGGGTCTTAATTTTCCCAAAATTGATTTATCACCTTTTAATACTTTTCAAGACCCCGCGGATACCCTGAATGTACATATAATAAACAGACAGATAAAAAGAATGAAGATGCAAAGCAGACAGAGTGTGCCTTTCCATACTTGTGCGTTTTAAACCAACACAACACACATACACAGACGGCCAATCATATAGCGGCTCTCTTGCGTTCACACACCACTGATTTATAGCTGAGAGTGACACATTTATTAGATGTTATCGCCTGTATATCAACTCTGACTGCATTACGAGGAACCACTGAACGTTAGAAAGGTTAATGTCAGGTCAAAGGACTCGAAGTGACCTACATTCAATCTGAGGTCAAAGCCACTGAAAGGAACGAGGGAAGGCCCCACACACGTTCACAAAAATCGCAGATTTTATAATGTTCAATTCTTGGAACTGTATGAATCAAGAGTTTCGAAAGCATTAGCATTAGCATGGCTGCAAAAGGCGATAAGAAGTGGAGATCAGGCCGATTGTATAGAAACACAATCACTCTGTTTGGATTTGTTCTCTTCTGATGACTCTCCCTCCCTCTCAATCTCTCGCCGTGTCTCAGGCGGCATGGTAAAAAGACCTTTTGGAGCATTCAATTCACTCCTTTGTGGCTGCTGTCAGCATTTTAATTGAACCAGGCAGAGATGAACAATACCACAGAGAGTTATGGAGTTTGTGTGTGTGTGTGTGTGTGTGTAGATGTGGCGCAGGGGGGGGGAGAAACGTTTAGTAAGACAGAGAGAGCTATTTGCTGTGATTCGGCTTGAATTTGTCTACTAAAACAAACCAACAGCTGGAGTCACTTTTGAATAACTCTCATGACTTTTGGTTTGATGGTTGGATTTATAGTGCCACTCTTACAAAATTGATCGAATGAAGAAATGTTTAGCAGAATGTCCAGGCTGCTTTTTTCTTACATGAAAATGGGGATGGGTTTGGAAAGTTGATGAGCTGATGATATAATGACATTTTTTTGGTGAACTATCCCTTTAATAAAAGAGCACACCATCTCCGTTAAAGGGATCGTACACCCAAAAATGAACATTTTATCATCATTTACTCAGCCTCAAGTTGTTCCAAACCTGTATGCGTGCGTTTCCTCTGTTGAACACAGAAGATATTTTGAAGAATGTTGGTAACCAGACAGTTGACGGTAGCCATTGACTTGGTAGGAAAACAAATTCTATGGAAGTCAATGGCTAACATCAACTGTCTGGTTACCAACATTCTATTAAATATCTTCTTTTGTGTTCAACAGAAGAAACGCACGCATACAGGTTTGGAACAACATGAGGTTGAGTAAATGATGACAGAATTTTGGAGTAAACTATCTCTTTAAGGCAATCCCCCGGTTTGTGAAAGCGCATTTAGGATCACACAAACTGGGGTCCGAGGACATCCAAAAACGGTTCAAAGAAAAGCAGTGTAAATAATGTAAAAAAAATAAATAATTCAAGTTCAAAGGTTTGGGGTTTAAATTTTTTTTAAAGAAGTCTCATGTTCATCAAGACTACATTTATTTGATCAAAAATACAGTAAAAACTGTAATATTGTGAAATACCATTAAAATAATAACTTAAAAAACTACTTCTGTACTCCAGTCTTCAAGTGACACATGACCCTTCAGAAATTTGCTGATTTTGTGCACAAGAATTATTTTTTTTTTATAATCAATGTTGAAAAAAAGTTGTGCTGCTTATTATTTTTGTGGAAACTGAGATAAAAAAAAATCAGGATTTGATAGGTAAAAACAACGGCATTTATGTGAAATAGATTTTTTTTGTAACATTACAAATGTCTTCACTGTCTTTTTGTAACATTACACGTCTTCACAGTCTCCTTTAATCATTTTAATGCATCCTTTGTTTAAAAGTATACATTTCTTTTTAAAAATATCTTACTAAATTTTTAGCAACAGTGCACAAATATTTTCGATAATATACATTATTAATGGGTCTGACTACTAAATGTAGGTGAAACGTTGAAAACCCATGAGTTAACTAATAAATATTTATCCAGGCTCACATTCTAAACATATAGCTCAGACTCAATAACAGGTCAGACTGTGATCCGGTAGGCACTTGGATTATTCTCAGTATAATGGGATTATATGAAGCTGGTGTGCGATTATGACAGATAAGGATGTGACTGTGAGCTCTGCTCTTGTGCAGCCAGATTAGGGATTAACCAGAGACAAGATGCTCTTATTCTAACCCATAATATCTAGGAGGACTGTGTGCTGGCTCTCTCTCTCTCTCTCTCTCTCTCTCTCTCTACGCATCGCCTTGACCTTTTCATTTCATCTCTTATTTTTCTTCTCTGGCTCCAACAGTGAAGCTCCAGGCACAGAGAACCCATGAAATTAAACCAGTATATCATCTCAAACACCCACACACACACACTCAACATTTCCTCATTTAACAATGAAATGGTTGTGGAATGATATGGAGCGTCTACCTCGTTGACTGAGTGTGTGTCAGTGTGACGTTAATGTGTGAAGTCATTGATCAAGTTCATCCCAGAATCCCTCAAGCAGTCAGGCACTTTAAAGTTCCACTAAACCGGATGGCACGGTTGCTCTCTCAGGGCCTTAACGCACACACACACTGCTCACACGACACCCGGAGTGAGTCCACAGACACCCCTGTCAATTTAAAACACATGCTGGATATGAGAAAAGAGAGAATCAAGGACAACAAAATCCCCACAATGTCACTCGGCAAAACGACGTTCCGTTCATCGCTGTCGCGCATGTCATTCTGCCGTCCCTGTGTTCCCTGGCGACCACCCCTCAGACTTCCTAAGATGCTGAGATTTCCCACAAGGCTGTCGGTGTGACAGCACCAATGACAGCGGAGAGGGTGAGTGGGAGGAGCTGTCACGCTGCATGACAGCTCTGAGCCAATCACGGCCCAGCTGAAGCTCCGAGAGGGCTGGGACTGTCAAATCAGACACTACTAAATTTCATGTGTTTGTGGGCTGTTGTACTTACGTAATCTACATGGTGTTGTTCTCTATGTGTAAGTATGGGTACCTCCTCTTTTGTTTTGTGCTGATCTTTAGTAATCACTGTTTAACAACTCTGAATGAATTATAACACAGTGCGCGAGTTTATCGAAGCCAGTCGCACACTACACGACTCAAGCTCGTCAACCGTGATCTTTTGAGTTGTAGCAGTCAACAACACTGTGCTGGTATGCATACTTGCTGCTAGTTTGTACACTTGTGAGACATGTACTCAAGTGTGTATACAGTCACAATAAACCATAGAGCAAAATTGAACATTGAGAAGCAGGAGCAGAAAACACAACTAAAAATATTAGCAAAGCCTGACAAAACTTGTCTTTGGGAACATCCAGGGTTCGAATTACGGGGGAGCTAAGGGGAGCTCGGCTCCCCTGAAAAGGACCTGGGCTCCCCTGAAAGCCTACTTTGAGACATTTAGGGGGAGCTCTACACTGTCCATTTTTTGTGTCGCATATAGATTTTGATTTTCTGTACAAGGGAAAACTCCTTTTCTCGAGAATATTGAAGCCTTTTGAAGCCAAGTACGTTCTGTACTGTTTACTGTAAACCTATTGTTTTAAATACCCGAACATGCACCAAAAGCGTTAAAGTCAGTCAGGGAGGATCGGAAAATAGGGCTCCCCCGAAAGCCACTTTGTAATTCGAACCCTGGGAACATCTAATGAGGCCCTGAAAAGTAACAGTATGAAAGTAAAAGTAAAGAATGAAAGTAAATAATGTTTAGTCTGTAGTAATTAAATATCTTTCTATAGAACAACTGCAGTCTGGAATATCCTCAGATAAATAGAGACGGATGTTTCTGGGACTTTCCTCCTCAGACTGGAAGCTAAATCTCCTCAGACATCACTAACAAAAGCACAGTACGAAACATTAATAACATGACCAACAGATCAGTCAAACGCTGTCTAACTAATCACGTTGAGAGGACAACCTATCAGGGCTGTTCTTTGTAGTCCTGCCTCCATTCTCCATGGCAACAGCCAATAGGATCTGTTTTCTGGTTAATTGACTTTTTGAGAGCAGAGGCAGAAACATCAGTCTCTTTAATGGGGAAAAAATAACTTCAAGAAATTAAGTCTCTCTCTCTCTCTCTCTCTCTCTCTCTCTCTAACACACACACACACACACACACACACGTCTGGTTTACTATCTTTGTGGGGACTCTCCATAGACCTAATGGTTTTTATACTGTACAAACTGTATATTCTATCTCCTTACACTAACCCTACCCCTAAACCTACCCATCATAGAAAACTTTCTGCATTTCCAAAAAAACTCATTCTGTATGATTTATAAGCTTGTTTACCCATGAGGACCTCAATTTAGGTCCCCACTGTGACACGAGTCCCCATGAGTCTGTGTGCATTCAGGTTGAAGTTCCCACCGGGATAGAAAAACACACATATACACACACACACACACACACACACACACACACACACACACACACACACACACACACACACACACACACACACACACACACACACACACACCTCTAAACCAATACATCATTCCAGCTAAATAATAAAACCAAGGCACACAAAACAAAAATCACATCTAATAGCACAAAACAAAAACACACAAAGATATGTAACAGTGTGACTAACACTGTACCAACAGAGACCAAACTTATCCAAAAAATCCACTTCCTCCCCCCCCCACTTGTCTTTCTCTTCACGCTTTTCTATCTTGCGGTCGCATCTTCGGTTCCGGCATGTGCGTGTGTTGGTTGGACTTGTGTTCTATGTTCTCGGGTTTCATGAATAATTGAGCTAACAGGTCCTTAATTTAATTTAATTAACAGCCTACATAATGTTTGGCAGAATAAACAAGACAGAAATAGAGGCAGAAACAGGGTGCTGACCACGGAATCTCAGCACTGAGTGCATATTTGACATTTTATATGATAAATTACATTTGTCAACTGCTTGTTTTTAATCTCATCTTTGGAACGTGATTACAATTTAGTTTCATGGGAGATGTAAGTTTAAAGCAACACCATGTAGTTTTTCAACCTTCATAATATATTTCCAAGACCCTTGTGATGGTACATCGACTTACAATAGGTTGAATGACACGTCTGCCATAGCCTGACGGGGTCTGTATCGCTTTTACTGGCGCTACGGAACTTCGGGGTTCGGGTAGTAACCCGAGCACAAAAAGAACTACAAAATTCGACTGCTTTACGGCATACCTCACTTCCCCCACCACCCCCCATTTCTTCAAATTCGGACGTATAGCGTGTGGTATAGCGTGTGTATGTTGTTGTCATGGCCTAAGCAGCAACGAAACCGAAGAAGGCAAAGGTTTTGTCGGAGGAGACTAGGAAGAGAAAAAGGGAGAGTGACAAAATCAAAGGCCGGTGAAGCAGTTGATTCTGTTCCCTACCGGAATTCCTGTTCCCCCTCAAAGAGCCGTGTCTGCTGACAGCGCATGCGTCAAAGCCTTAATAAACCTTAATAAATCAAAGCCTTAATAAACATTACATTGAAATCGGTAATAACATTTTAAATTTGAAAAGAAATAATCTGGATTGAATTGACAGATGGGGAAAAACTCGCTTCTAATAAAAAATAAAAAAACAATTAAAAAAACGCTTAAATTTCGGGAAAAAATACAATCCTTTTTTAACCTTTTGGCTTTCCGTACATCCAGTTGTGCTTCTTGCTCGTATTCAGTTCTGATGGTACGTATGGTAACTCGGCAACTACGCATGATTTGTAGTATGATTGCGTAAAGGGAACAGGAATTCCGGTAGGGAACAGAATCGACTGCTTCACCGGACGAGGATCAATATTGGTCCAGCGTTCGCTCGCTGGCGTGAGCTAACATGCTAGTTTTCGATGAAAAAATAAAACCCATGAAATTATATTCATATGATGACATGCTGAAATATATGCCACTGTACCTGGGATGAAGACATTTCACACGCAACGCAGGCAGTCTGCCCAAGACGTGAGAACTCCTTCTGCAGAGTTCGGGGTATCGGCTTGTCAACAAATGCATGTGTATCCCCTGGTGTAACCATGACAGATTTTACCACAGTAGTAGAAGACAATACTGTTTCCCAACTGTAGGGGGACCCCGAGAGCAAAAGTTGCATGGTGTTGCTTTAAAGGGATACTCCACTTTTTTCGGAAATAAGCTCATTTTACATCTCCCCCAGAGTTAAACAGATGAGTTTTACCGTTTTAGAATCCATTCAGCCGAACTCCGGGTCTGACGGTACCACTTTTAGCATAGCTTAGCACAGATCATTGATTCTGATGAGTCCAGTAGCATTTCTTTCAAAATGACCAAAGAGTTTCAATATTTTTCCTATTTAAAACTTGACTCTTCTGTAGTTAAACCGTGTACTAAGATCGACGGAAAATGAAAAGTTGCGATTTTCTAAGCCTATATGACTAGGAACTACTCTCATTCCGGCGTAATAATCAAGGAACTGTGCGGCTGTACCATGAGTGCAGCAGGCGTAGTGATATGACGCAGCGCCTGAAAATAGGTCTAATAGGTTAGACAAACTTAGTCCCAGTCACGTTGGAAGAAGTTACCGAGCTGGGGACTATTTTCAGGCGCTGCGTCATATCACTACGCCTGCTGCACTCATGGTACAGCCGCACAGTTTCATTTTCCGTCGATCTTAGTACACGGTTTAACTACAGAAGAGTCAAGTTTTAAATAGGAAAAATATTGAAACTCTTTGGTCATTTTGAAAGAAATGCTACTGGACTCATCAGAATCAATGATCTATGCTAAGCTATGCTAAAAGTGGTACCGTCAGACCCGGAGTTCGGCTGAATGGATTCTAAAACGGTAAAACTCATCTGTTTAACTCTGGGGGAGATGTAAAATGAGCTTATTTCCGAAAAAAGTGGAGTATCCCTTTAACACTAACCAACCAATCAACCAACTGATTTACTAAAACTATGCTTACTAAATAAGTAAATAAAACCAAAATGTTAAGTAACTAAATAAATAAAACTATGCTAAATAAAAAACTAAATAAAAATACACTAGCACTCCACTAAACAAATAAATCCATGCTAGCTATGTAACTAAATAAAAAATAAAAATAAAACCAAATAACTATAAAAACTATTCTAACTAATTAAATAAACTGTGCAATATAGCTTAATAATTAAAAGCTACACTAAGTAACTAAATACAACTAAGCTAACTAAATGAGTAAATAAAACTATGCAAAGTAAAAACACCACTAACCACTCGGTGAGTTGAACAGTTTTGAAAACGAACGTTAAGGATTGTTTTAAGGACATGTTTGTGCATGGCCATAGACTCCCACTCTAAAGCGGTCATGGGCAATTCTAAAATAGTCAAAAAGTCGAGACAGGAACCATTGTCAAAATTTCTTTGTCCACCACTCTTGTTCATCCAAAACAAACTACAAAATAGACTCAAAGTGTTAAATACCGGAATTGTCCTTTAAAAGTAACTAATTGCATTACTTAGTTACTTGTTTTGTCTTTTTATAACAAAAAAGATGTTTCATTCATTCAAAAGATGACAACATTCTATTTTTGGGCAAAAAAATAGAGAAGGCCCTTTCACACCAAAATGTAAATAAGGCTGAAGGAAATGCAAATTCCCGCATATACAGTAGAGGGCGCAGCTCAAACAAACCTTTCAGCTGTGCTGCCATTCTGGATTGCAGGATAGGAAAGTTTAACACTTCACCAATAAAAACAAAAAATCTAAAGTCATTTTTGCTCATGGTTTAACTAAATCACGAAGGTCAGCAAGTACATTAGTTAATAAAGTGAGATTAAATGCATAAAGAAATTTGTTTTATTTAACATTTAATTATTGGGTTATATTTGCGTAGCATTCTGATTTTGCATTTCATTGATTTTATTCATTTTGAGGAATAGTGAATCTGTTTTGTGCAATTGAGATGAGTAAATGTCTGCTCACATTTAGTCTAGAATTACAATAATTCATTAGCTTTTACAACGCACATAACACCTCTGCTCTTACTCCCGATTTCTCTCAACATGGGGACAAGAGAGCTGTCAGTCAATAAATGGGAAAACAAAGTAACTTGCATTACTTATTTGAAAAAGTAACTCAGATAAATTTAAAAGTAATGCGTTACTTAGTTACTTGAAAAAGTAATCTGATTACGTAACTTGAGTTACTTGTAATGTGTTACAACACTGTTTCTCATGTCTGAAAAAACTACAAACAGTTAATGCAGTACAAAAATAGATGAAATGATCAATATTCCTGCAAAACTTGGTATGGGTCTGTGTGTGCGAATATAGTTATTCTGATCATTTCTCATGGGGGTTTCTTTAAGTTCCCAACATTAGATTCGTCTTGCTCTCAGAAAACCTGCTTTGATATTTTGCCAGTTTTGCATTTACAGAAAACCACACAAACATCATCCTCCTGACATGGACCCACATACAGAGTCTGAAAGTTCACTAGAGGGAGAGGAATGAAAAGAAGTCTACAAATAGATAACTGGAGGATACACAGAGAGAGACGGTTTGCCTGATATGGACAAAACAGCAATGCCTCAACCCCAGTTTTATGTGGTGTGGGTTAGGGGTTAGGGGGCCTGCATGTGTTTTCTCTGCTGGTCTTCTATGGCAGGGTTTCATTTCTGAGGCAACCATCTGGATCAAACAGCATCAGACGCTATAGGACAACACACACATGTTTGCTTCTCATCTGTCCACATGCCTAAATGCTTCTCTTTTTCCTCATGACACTATCTCTTCGGCTGCTATTCTCACTCTTACTGGATATTCTACATATATAATACACACTATATATGTCCACAGTGTGTAATATATATATATATATATATATATATATATATATATACACACACATACACTGTATATAGTAAATGAAACTCTTAAAGGCACTCTATGTATGATTTTTGAATCAAAATATCCAAAAACCACTAGAACAATGTTATATATGTTGTTGATTTGTGTACTTACATTATCCCAAATGTTTCTAAGAATCTTTAAATCTGGAAAAATAAGCTGTTTAACCGTGCGTCGCCTATCAATGACATCATACCCGCGTTACCCTCGATTTCCGGTTTTATTTTGTGGAAACCATGGAAACACCAAAGACGCTTTAATATATTATGTGTTTTATTAGACAGGTGAGCAAATGTTTGGAGACATTCATCGACAGAAAATGAATCATTGTTATACAGCTCAACACAGTAATAGTACCATATTTACCATGCCTAATATTGATCTAGCTCACTGCAGTGTGCAACAAGTGTCAAACGCACAGAGTAGCATTATAACAACTTTTATCACACTCAAATGTATCTAATATGATAAAACAGCGCTGTGTTACCTCACATACGCATGACCGGAAGAAGCGGAAACGGTCGTCTGCGGTATAATAAAAGCTCCACTGCTCTCGAACTGTGTGTCGTGCTTGTCGCTCATTAGCAGTTGCTCTAGTGGCATTGTTTTTTCAAATCTTTTGAACATTACCGCTCATCCATGAATATGATTTCTGCTCGAGTCTCATCGTATTCTCCACCGGCTGTAGAAGTGAAGACAACTCCTCCCATGATTCCGCGAAATCAAGGTGTCATCAAGCTACGCCTTTGTTTTGAAAAAACGACCTCTAGAGGCGAAAAATTACATAGTGTGCCTTTAAGAAACAATATATAACTACAATTTAAAAGTGTGGGGTCACTATGATTTTTTTTATTCAGCAAGGTCGCATTGAATTGATCAAAAGTGATAGTAAAGATGTTACAAAAGAATGTTAAAAACAATCCTGAATTTTTTTTTTTTTATTATGTTTCCACAATATTAAGCAGCACAACTGTTTTCAACATTGAAAATAATAAGAAAAGTTTCTTGAGCACCAAATCAGCATATTAGAATGCCATCGCAGGAATAAATTACATTTTAAACAGTAGAAACAGTAACTACTTAGAAACATTACTTCACAGTAGTACAGTTTTACTGTATTTTCAATCAAATAAATGCAGATATTTTTGTCATTTTTTCCTTAGTTTGTTTTATATATATATATATTGCAATGACACTGAATCCCATGTTTCATAAGACAAAAACACTGGGAAGAGGACGGACACACACGTGGGCTCTGGGGGTCTTGTTGCTCGGGTGACATTGCCCCATTATTTCAACTCATGCACTCTGGGCAGGACCAGACAAAGAAGTTTCACAGGGGGGCTGTGTGTGTGTATGTGTGTGTGTGTGTGTGTGTGTGTGTGTGTGTGTGTGGTGGTGTACACAAAAAGGACTGA
Source organism: Rutilus rutilus (assembly GCF_951802725.1). Classification (NCBI taxonomy): domain Eukaryota; kingdom Metazoa; phylum Chordata; class Actinopteri; order Cypriniformes; family Leuciscidae; genus Rutilus; species Rutilus rutilus. The sequence continues at coordinate 18,612,975 of NC_140226.1, read as the reverse complement.
AGTCATGGAAAAAATGTTGAAGTTTACGTAGCTATTCAAAACAAGAAGCTGTGCCAACAAGAGACAGAGAGACGCAGAGCGAGACAGAGAGAGAGATTAATCATGGTTAGTAATCTTTAAACATTCTGTAATTTTAGTGTATACCAATAATGGGGATGAGAGTTGTTTTGCTGCTCCGCAATAATCTTTGGATTAACACTAAATTCAACAATCACAAGATGGGAAAATTAGAAACACAAAAACGGACAACATGATTTTTTTTTTTTCTTTGCTGCCGTTACTAAAAGAAACTGTGAGAACTGTATGTGTGTGTGAGTGTGTGTGTGTGTGTGTGTGTGTGTGTGTGTGTGCGTGTGTTTAGGGGATGTCTGGGCATTCCTGGGGGATTCCGACATTTTCCATTCCCTCTCAGAATGTCCCAGACTCTTTTCCATGAAACCAGAGCAACGGCTAATTCAGCTACCAGCACAAATGTAATCAGTCCCTGAAACACAAATCTAATGAATGCATCAACAGAATTTATTTATCAAATAATTCTTTCTGCACAGAGGGATGTTACTGAGCAACATTTAAAAGGATTTGATTGTCAGTGTCCTTTCCCTGGCACTTAAATAACTAAATAAACGTTAAAAATGAATTTCTAAAAATGTATTCGTATTTATTCGTCTGTATTGTTTTAGCACCCATACATATATAAATCAGGTAACACGGCGACAATTAGTGATGAACATCAAATTAATGTACAGATGTATACGTGTTTCTCATATGGGCATACAAAAAAAAGCTATATTTTTAGTTTTTCGCTTCATTTCTTTAGAGTAAGAAAACCAACTAACAAGTAAACAAAGTTTTATTGACTTTCTAAAGGCAAAACACGGTCTGACATGTAGAATTTGTGGTGCCAGCTGGCCTTAAGTCTGGAGGATTAATGAATATCAGGGAGCAGAGAGGATATGATTCATAACTCGGCAACAGGAGAGAAAGAAATATTTCATTTCCTTTTGTTCAAACTGAGTGAATGGACACTTCACAGTGATGATTAGATGGCAATTTAAGCTGAGTGCTGTATGTGTGACAGTATATGCAAATCATATGGAAGTGTGCGTACACGCATGATAAATTTTTTTACTGTTGAGAGTAGATTTACAAGTTTCTGGCCCTATTTTTTTTAACCTATTCGAAGTGCCAGACTTGCACGCAGAAACAAACAAGTTCATTTCTGGTGTAGATTTCTTAGTGACTTTCATGTCACACCAATATTCTTTCTTATAGTGTGAGAGGATAGTTACAGGCAGGAGAGAAAGAGAGAGAATGACTGGAAAAGAACCACAGCAGATTAAATGAAAAGAGAAGGAGGGAGGGAAGACATAAAAGAGTGCAAACGTGATGCGCACATCAAAGCTTCACCATAACGACCATGGCATTTATGATGACATGTATGTTAAGTGTGTGTGTGTGTGTGTGTGTGCATGTTTGTGACACTCTAACGTACAATCTACAGTGGCTTTTGCCTATTATAATCAAACCTCTTTTCTACATAAATTGCTTTGTTTTTCATTCAAAACACGGTTACGACCTTGACTGCTGATCTGAGACCTGCTTTACTGCTCTCTGAAGTGTTGAAGTTTGAGTTCCATGAAAAAAACCCCCAGATAAAACCAGCTTCTTATGGCAGTAGGTTTTAATTTCCAGCTGGTCTAAGCTGGTTTAGTTGATTGCATCAGCTGCAATACCAGCATTTATCAAGTCCGACCTTATATTGTAGGAAAAAAACGATCAAACAAACATTTGTCTTTAATTTATCACGGACTACAAAACAAAAGTTGTTCCCAATTCATGTACTTTAATTTAATTTATGATTTTTTTTATTTTTTATTTTTTTATTTGAAACAGAAAGCTGCCTGGTTTGAAAGTGACTTCTGCATGAGCTGTGATTCATGCATCACTACACTATTGACAAGAGACAACATGATTTTTGAGGTAAACTGATGGAGACATGCATGAACTGGTTAACTTGCTTAACCATGATGTTTAAAAAACACAGCTTGACCACCTTAAAACTCCACGAAAAACACCCTTCTCCCAGTACCCCTTTGAATAGAGCCAAGCTGCTCATCTCACCGCCTGCCAAAATAAGCCCAACAAAACGGACAACAGCAATCTTACACATTCTGACTTCCTGTCAATTAGACATCGTTTCGACGGCAGCGATCAGCCTCTCTGCCCACCCGCCAGAACGCTTTGCTCCTGGAGACAGACGGATGAGGCGCACGTGTGTATCATAGACAAAGCAGAAATAAGGGTGCAAAAATAAATACAGGCGTGTTTTATCAATGAACTCACTCAAGTCTCTGTCCGTACATGTGCGTCATGTCAGAGCGTCACATGTCATATCATTTTTATGTGTGGAGCCTTAACTGCTCTGAGTCAGTCCGACAGACTAACCAAGCCTAGTATAATTAAGGCCGGCTTATTTCTAAACCAATTCAGTTGGCACAAATTAATATCTTTTGATCTTTTGCGGTAGTCAGAGTTCCAGGACAAGTCTTTTGTCAAGAGCTTGTTTGACACAATAAAAGACTAATTTTTTAAAAGGTACAGATAAATTAATATGGGATGAGTTCAGTGGAGTGGGTTACAGCTCTCTGCGGTTTAATTGGCTTTGGAATACGAGAGAGAGAAACAGGGGAATTTCACACAGACTGATATGTGTGTACATATGTAAGTGTGTGTGTGTGTGTGTGTGTGTGTGTATGAGGGCCTGGAAAAGACAGTTGCTTAAGCAGAACACCAGAGGATTCTGGGACGTGAGTTGTGCCTTGGGTAACATCATTGCAGAGAGCTGCAGTGACGCACTCCAAAAGATCACACACGCTCGCACACACACCGGGAGCGGTTATTTGGAGAGAACGTGCTGGAATATGACAACAACGATTCAAATGCTGACAATTTACGTCAATCTTGCTCACCTCCCTCAGCATCACCTGCCATCTCTCTTGTTTTTCATTTAACTAGCCCTCCCTCGCCATTTTCTCTGTGAAACGGCATCCAAATGGTGCAAAGAGAAGCCAAATAACATCAGTAGATCCAGAAAGACCCATTCTCCCATCCAAAACACTGCAATGACCTTGACGGCTGATCCCAAAAATGTTGAGGTGGAAAATCCAGGTATGTATTACACGGTTTCTTGAGGTTTGGAGCTGGTCTGTCTGGTCCAAAGGGGTTTGGTTGATTGATCAGCTAGAATAGCAGATGGTTTAATTAGAAGACCATCTTGGTTAACCTAATAAGAGCCAATTAGACCACCGAGACTAAAGGCAGGAATACACTAAACTACTTTAAAAATCTGAACGGGGGGGGATCTGTGTAAAAGCTGTGTAGTGTATTCCAGCCTTAAGTTGATTGGGGCCTCACTATTTTCCAAAACACAATTTGACCTTGTAAACTATCTCAGTCCAATTACAGCAAGTAGCACACCTTGACTAAACCGGTAGAGACGTGATTGAGCTGGATAACCTAACTAATGTTCAAAAACAGCTTGACTAGCTTGACCCTTCTGGATAGAACCAGGGCTGTTCATTTGGACAGCAGGAGTCTTTTACATTCAGACTCCAAGCCATTAAATCCACTAACAGTAGCAGCACTAATAACCTAAAACGAAGATGGATATGCTAATTCTCCTTCTCTCTCTCTTTATTCCCTCACTCCTACTTAGTTTCTTTTCTTCTCCCCCTGTTCCCCCCTGCTGTGTCCTGCTCTTACTGCAGTTCACACTCGTTACTGTGGGAGCTGTAAATCCGTTTGCTGTTTTCTCACTCGAGAGGGAAGGAGAGACAGAAAGGAAGGAATGATGGAAGGACTGATGACTAAGTCAACTTCAGTAACCACAGATGGGAAAATGTGCTTAAATTTGAAAAGCAGCAACATTTGTGTGACATTTTAAAGTCAAAATGGCATTCTCAATGGATTTTCTTCTGCAATTTCTGAGTATTTCCAAGTGGAATGGGAAATTGGAATGGGAATTAAATATGCCCTGATTAATCTTGCACAACACCACCAGGAACATGTATTAAGATTTTAATTGTCTGATGAAAGAGTTCAAATGCGCACTTCAGAACATCTCACAGCTAGATTTTGACAAAGTCTGTGAGGTTTGAGAAATGAAATGTTCATTAGATATTCAAATATTTGTTTAAATGACACAAATGCGTATTTGCTGAATGACGATAAATGAGAATGTATTATAGTGTTTGTCTTTTTCTTGCTATTAATATAAAAGTAAACCCTACAATACTTTTTTGTATATCGTTTCTTTGTTTAACACGTCTATCTAATAATGTATTCTTCCATATTTAAAAAAAAAAGCCAAATAGTGGCCGATATAAGGGCCTTGGCGATGTATCGGTCGATCACTATGAGTCCACTACAAAAGGTGTGATGTGGCCTTTAACTATACCCAAAATTTTATATAACTGTTCTTGTGTGATGACAACATAAACTCAGCATGTTTTATGAAAGTGGTAATGCAAGTACATATTATATTATATTATATGATATGATATTATATGTACTTTAGCAGATGCTTTTATACAATATTAACTTTATTATCAATATTACAATTCTATACAATTTTGTTATAATAAATTAAAAACCAAACCCTATGACACCATAAGATGATGGCAAAAGTAAGCTAAATGTAAAAATAGAGGAAACGAGCATGCACAATTATCATGTATAATTATCCAATATCAGCTAATATATCCAATGTGGCTAAATTAAAGAAAAGTATTATTTCTCTGCCAATAACCAATATGGTATCAATATATTGTGCATCCCTATGCATAAAAAAGCTTTAATACATAAAACAAGACAACAAAATAGTGATTATATTTTTGATAATATTTTTGTTTAAAAGTAAAAAGCAACATTACAATATTTTTCCTTTGCTCTTTAGTTATTGCATCAAAGGTAAAGTCACATTTCACTTGCAGTTCAAGTCTAAAGCCTAAACAAACTAAAGCTGGTCTGAGCCTCAGCTGACAGAACTGGACATAGACCTCAGACTACAGGAACCATCGGGAAGGACACGTACACGCACACTTATCAGTGTCTCTGTCCTCTTAGTGGACTGGACAACCTGCCCTCAGCAAAAAGAGAAAGGGAGAACGAGATAGAGATGAAGCAAAGAGAGAGAGGGGGGGAATATCTATGTCGTTGTATGCTTTTTGACTCAGAGCAGTTTGAGTGACTGAAGGTCTCAACCCATCACGACAATATTCAGATCCCATAGACACAAGACCCGGAGCACAGTGTGTGTGTGTATGTGTGTGTGTAGCGGGTGGCTGTCCTTGCCTGTCCTGGCCACACCCTGCAGGGAATGAGTTATAAAAGGAGCAGAGCTGCCTACATGCACAACAAACACAGTCTCTCACTCTCGGAGTGTTGCTCCTTTTGTTTTACACCATCCCCAGGGTGACAATGACACAATGAACACCCTAACCTTAAATCTGTCCTCACCCATTATTTAATCTCTATCTCCAGTCTTAACCTCTGATCCTAACCGTTTCCTCATTCCCAGCCTCATCTTTCACCCTAAACCTAAATTTTAATATTGCACTTAGTCAATTCCAAACCACCCCAAAATCTAACTTTAATCCTAATCCTAATCCTTTAAGAAAACCCAAAATTTCTCCAACACTAATACCAATATCCTCCACACCTTCCCTTTCATTTCAATACAGAATCTTATCATGACCGCTTGGTTTAGTTCAACCCTAAAAGTTACTGTTCATAGAAAAGATGCTTGCCATAACTGATCAATCATACCTTGGCTATGGTTGCCATCCAAAGATTTCTCAGACAAGCTTTTGCTAATTAGGGCCAGAGCGCCAATAGTGTGAGGACCCTTATAGAATTGCTCTGTTTATTTCTAATGTAATTCTCATTGTTGACAACATTGTTAAAACTAAAACAAACCTGGTAATCTAAATAAAGGCATAAAATAAAATAAAATAATAATTAGATGAAAAACTTAAATGAAAATGAGAAATGAAGTACTAAAATTACTAAAAATAAAACAAAATGAAAAAAATTCAAGCAAAATAAAACTAAAACAAACAAATTAAAATAACTGATATATATATATATATATATATATAAATAAAAGCTACTAAAATAACACTGTTAAGTCTATGGAAGATCTGTGTGAATAGTTTTAAATGTAATTTAATTTTATAAAAAAAATTGGCAAACATTATTTATACAAGATTTAAAAGATTTAAATTTCTTGATAAGAACACACTGTATTAAACTCAGTCTCAGCCTTCATTCCTTAAGGAACATGCAGAGCATCAGTAATAGCCCCTACATTTGCTTCAAGGTAAATTCATTTTAATAATTAATGCCAGCTCATGTGCATACTGATTCAGGTTGTAGTGTTGATTGCAACTGCACATTTCACAGTGCCATACTGAGTATGTTGTAGAAACTGTAGAAGCAGTTGTGTTCTCTTAAGGCCAAAGTATACTTCACTTTTTACATGTACGCGAGAATCAGCGAACAGTGCGTGCGCGTGACGCAAATTTCATCATCAGAAGAGTATGAGCGTCCGGTACGCACAACGCCGGATTTTTGTAACCGGTCGCACATGCACATTTGATTTTTTTGCAGTAATTAGTGTATCCACAAGGTGGTAACCGTGCCCTGAGGGCGTAGTTTCACAAGGTAGTCGAAGAAAACCGCATAATAAACAGAACGGAAGTAATGCAAGGTACAGCGACAACGGAGGCCTACATAGATGATTGCTCAAAACTGCGCATGCGTCAAAAGAAGTATACTTTGCAAGGCTGGGAGTTCAACTGTGCATGTACACGATACTTTCTGATTTACACTGATTTTATCACTTATAAATGCTTTCAAATGAGCCATTTCTATTTTCAAATGACTGTGATAAGAATTTGTTTCTGTTTTAGTCTCTTCAGTTTTTAATATAGCATAATTTAACAATTTCTTTACAGTAAAAGGGAAGAAAAATGCTTTACAAAGTCATGATACATTCCAAACCATGTAGGAATGATGATGAAATACATTTGAGCCACTTTCTGAGCTCATTTTACTGACTGTTTTACAGTTGATTCCTGTTGAGTGGGAGGAGCTTAACAAAGGGACATAAAATGCATAAAGAACCATAACTTAAAGGGATAGTTCACCCAAAACTGAAAGTTCTGCCATAATTTACTCACCCTCAAGTTGTTCCAAACCTGTATGAATAGTTAATGGGCCCCATTAACATCCATAGTATTTTTCTCCCATACTATGGAAGTCAATGGGGCCCATCAACTTTGGTTAACCATATAATTCAAAATATCTTATTTTCTGTTCAGCAGAAGACAGATATTCATTTTTTGGGTGAACTATCCCTTTAAATGGATAGCATCTCTGTATCACATTATTCCTACTTCCCCCTTCTACAGCACACCGGAAAGATCCAGTTTAATACCAAAATGTTCATTATACCCATAAACATCACTGCAGCTATTGTAGGGCTACACCAACTCAAGATAATAGAGTTAGCTAAAGATAGCACTTTATTAGCAGTTACAAGGATGCTAAAGGAACAGACAGCTATAAAAGAAATTACAATGTTCCTCCTGTTGTTGTAATATCTTCACGACAAAACAACTGCTCATGACTCTAGACTTCACCATTTGCCCAACTCATGAAATCCTCATATTCCACAAATCTGTTAAAATAATCACATTTTAAAACAATCCCCCTGAACATCCATATTAGACTCAGAAGTTTAATCGGAGGTATTAGCTGATTTAGCGATGCGGCGCAAGTAAGTTCGGCCAGTGGACGCTTAAAATGAATGAAAGCACTTTTTCAGTCTAATGGCGTTATTGAACAGTAAAAGAATGCAGCAGCTCTTTCCTGTAATTATACAGCAGCACTGATGGTCGTCTGGCCTCAGATCGGTGATGGAAGTAAGATTTAGAGCCACCCCCTTATTCAGTCTGATTAATGAATCATATCAGACTTTATTGATAGAGACGATACTTGTTTTTGCATAAAGCTTTTCAAAAACTGTCCTAGCAGAGATCTGGAGAGAAGGGTATCTCTCTCTCTCTCTCTCTCTCTCTGTGTGTGCGTGTGTGTATAAAGGGGTTGTTTGTATTAGTCTGGTGTGTTTTTGCAGGTGATTGAGTAAATGCTATAAATATGTTGCATGCTCATTTTGTGTGCGTCTGTATCTGAAAAGTTCTAAAGCTGTAAAGCAGGGGTGCCCAATCCTGCTCCTGCCAATCGACTGTCCTGCACAGTTCATCTCCAACCCTGAACAAACACACCTGCCTTTCATTTTCAAGTGATCCTGAAGACCTTAATTGGTTGCTTCAGGAGTGTTTGATTAGGGTTGGAGATGAACCGTGCAGGACAGTCGATCGGCAGGAGCAGGTTCGGGCACCCCTGCTGTAAAGGAACAGAGTTTGTGCTCCTCAACTCCCCCAAAGCCCAATTTTAGCTGTAAGTAAGACCAAATCCACCAGCCCTGCAGAAAATACCAGCATTACTAGTCCTCATGGAATGGTGGTGTGCTGGTCAGTCTCCTATAGTGTTGAACGTACCAACAAGATTTTTCCAAAATGCTACATTGCAACCTGCGTCTGCTCAAAATGATGCAAATGCACAGGTGGACTTGTGTTCACTGTGTAAGCCATTTTATGAATGTTTTTTTTTTTGTGGGGGGTGAAATTTATATTTTTGTTCAGCAATGCTGCATTAAAGGTTGTATCAGCGATTTCAGGCCCAAACATAAACGATCACATTCATCTAATCTTTCCTAACGATCCGCTAGCTGTCCGCCCCATAAGCAGGCCGTCAAAAAAAACGCGCCTCTGTAGGCAGCCTAGGCTCTGAGATCTGCTCACAAAAACAATTGGTTTCACCAACCACTCAAAACCAAAATAAAGTGTTCCAACCAATCACCAACAGGGTGGGTGTTGTGAGGTTTTGCGCTCGTGCTCGGCTGCACGCGAAGTCGGAGCTGAAGAAGAAGCCAGCGTCTACAACGATCAAGAGAAATTGAACATGGCGAGTCAATCCCCACGAGGAGGAGGATTAGGGCGAGGGAATACCATCGTGTTTATTCCAAGACACGAATAGTTATCGGGAAGGCTTTTGAAAGGTGGAGAGCACTTAAAGAACTGAAATTTTTTAAATCGGACGCCGTTTCTTCTGAACAGGTGAGTAGCTGCTAGTGATGACTTGTTTGGATGTGAACTGTGTGTGAAAATATTCTTCTTGAAAAAATATGAGCGAAGCTCGACTAAACTAGAGTAGCTCTAGCTAACGTCGCTTTAAGAAATGCGCGTGCATGATCGTTTTTTTCATGATGCACGAAACGGGAGGCAGGGGCGAGCTAACTTGGTTTGTTTGTTTGGATCTCGCTTCAAACCAGGCGGGTAATCCATCGACCGGAAGTTGAACCCGGCCGCGTGCCGCCATCTTGTAGCAGAACTTCACTTGCGTTAGCATTCCATTGACTCCCATTCATTTTGGCGTCACTTTGACAGCGAATAACTTTACATCTGAGGCGTTTAAAGACTCCATTTGTCCATTATTTATTTCTAAAGAAACACGACAATATATAAAGGGCTCTATTACCTTCTATGTTACATTATGGCCCCGTAGAAACAGTTTTTGTAAAAATAGGCTAACGATTGCATCATAACCACTTGACTCTCTGTCGCACAGTAGAGATATTACCGTACAGACAGGAGGAGAAGCTCGCAGGCAATCGGGGGGACGTCAAGGGAGAAGCCCATAGATATATTATACTGTCAAAATAATTAATCACTCATTACTGCTCACTCACGCCATAGAACTCTTTGCTCAAGCTCGCCGTCTCTGCAAGATTAACGTTGGCAGTTTGCACGCACAGCTACTAGAGGATTTACATCTGTCAGACAGGTTGCTTACGTCATCAAGCTTAGTTTGAGTCGGTTTGAGTCTGCGCGTCAGGAACGGAAGTGCTAAAAAAAAAAAAATTCGCTAAAAATGGCCTTCACTTGTCTCAATTGAGTTCCAATGAGATGGCTCTGTCCACTTCTTATACTGTCTATGCTTCAAACTCAAACAGAAGTGACGTCACCCACAATGGCTGATACAACCTTTAACTATTGATTTTTCAAATAAGTTGTTCTTTTGAACTTTATAATTTATCAATATAAAAAATAAGCAAAATCTAAAATATTAAGCAGCATAACAAACTTTTATACGGGTGATCATGAGTGCATGAATATACCGTAGGCTCCCTAATTTGATTAATCAAACTACCATGGTAAACTAGCATCACCACAACTACCTTGCCCTTCAGTTCTACCAATTCACTAGCTAACAGCAGCACCAAAACACCTATTTGGTTATCTTGAGTCATCACATCTCACATTCAATACATAATATCCATGTAAAAGCACAGCTCAACTGAAGCACTTGCTCACCGATGCGCAGTTGACACCTGGCTTATTCCATGTGACAGAATATGATTGATTGTATTTATTGACATTAGCCGTGGGCAACTTTAGATCCGATGAACGTCTCTTCCAACGCTAACAACTGAAGATCAGTGATACAATTAGAAGTGACTTGAACATCAGCCAGGACAAACAATAGTTAGCGCCTCAACAGATGCTCTCTAGATGCAGAAAAGAGTTCAGTTAGCTTGCTCGGTCTCACTCTTAGCTGGTCAGTTTTTATGGTTCAACTTTTATGGTTACGGTGGTTTCAGGCTCTTATCGGTTTATGGCATCTGAGTGTTTCCATGATACATCCAATACATTAAAGATGATTTCAATGCAGTCACACATGTTTGTTTTTCCATCACTGTGGGAGCTTTCTATTGACTTTTACTGTTTTTATTCTGAGATACATACGGTTCAACAGCATCTCCTTAACCTAACCTTCACAGAAAATTACATTTTCAAAAGACATTTAGTATCTTGAAATTCATTCTGCTCTCGTACATACTGTACTTATGATCAACATCAACTGTCCACTCGATTTATATGAAACAGTCTTGAACCCCTACAGTGTCTTTCTTTTTTCCATGGTCTATCTTTCTGTGAGCTTGTGTGTGTTTCAGTTCATGCATGTGTGCTTCAAATCCTGAGGGGCTGCGTTGTCTGCCCAGATAACCGAATCTACCCTTCAACCCTTTTTATTATTTATGTTCTCTCTCATTTCTCTCTCTCTCTCTCTCTCTCATTTCTCTCTCTCTCATTTCTCTCTCTCTCATTTCTCTCTCTCTCTCTCTCTCTCTCTCTCTCTCTCTCTCTCAAAAAAATGGAGAGGCAGAATGGGGGAATAAGGTGTGAATGAATGAAAGAGTGAAAAAAATAAGACCAGCAATAGAAAATAAAAGAGAGAGTGTGTGAGAGAGAGATATAGTCCCTGGGATATCTATTTGCTTGCAGTCATTCATTTTAAGAGATGAAGAGGAATAGTGGAAGTGCCCTCTGGCTTCCCAGCATGCTTCACCAAATCCTAGAAGTCTTCAGCAAGAGCTCACAATCACAAACACCTTTAGACACAAAGAATTCTCAGTAAAGAAATTCATATCGTTACACATACACAATTGGTTAAGTTTTAAACAGAATTCAAATTTGCGTCACCCGCACGAGTGCCGGCCTCAATGTGGCCGAGCTAACTTCTGGGTCACAGCTCTGACATAAATGATTTGCTAACATGATCTTCTAATGTGACAAGGCGCAATGTGACACGTTTTCAGAAAAAGGCAAATTGTGTGTCCAGGCTGAACTTGAACCAGCGTGACACTCACATCCAATGTACATGTAAATGTACAATAAAGTGCAACATTCACCGCCCACTTTTTCAGTGGCCTTAGTTCCCGAAGTGTTTTTCCCATTAATTCCCTCATAGAGAAAAAGTCTTTAATATCTGCGTTTCCATTACCCTTCAAATTGCGCAAATTGAAATTGCGAATTGAAAATACGTCCAATTCTTTATTAAACTCATAAAAGACAAAAGAATTGCATGAATACTGGATTCTAAACAACAATGAAATGCCACAATTTATCAAGACCTAAAAGCAGATAGGAGGGAGAAACACCTCATAAGGGGCCGCTCCCAAGTATAAGGGGCTTCCCTTGCCATTAATACTTGAATAACAAGTCTACGTCTCCTTCGATTTAAAAATAATGGCTAGTGGGGTGGCTGCGATAGACTTAAAGGTGAACTAAGTAACTTTTTTACCTTAAATGAACAGCTTCGGAGTCATTGGAATGGTTATATTACTTATTTCGGGTTGAATGGTGGTCGTTTCGCACCCCCCTGGTGCCCGTGAGCGGAAAATACGCACTTGCAACTTTGGGGCGGCGGGAGTCTCGCGTGATATCAGGTCTCGCGATGTAAACAATTGCTTTACGGCCAAAATAAATCTGCTAAAATGCCGTCATTATTGCGCTCCCTCACGCTGTCCGAACCCGAATGAAGAAGACGTTTTAAAGAATGTCCCATCTGCTTTGATGTCGTTGATCTACTAGCCTCTGGTGTCTGAGAATCGCCAACGAGTTTTTACAACAGTGTTGTCAAATATCTTTTCCGAAGCTGTGGGGGGAGCTCTAGAGAGAAACCTGCGAGCAAAAAGCGAGATTGCGAGAATACAGCGAAGAAATCCCGAAGTTACTGAGCCCCGCTTTAATCCATCCGTTGCCAAGATTTTTTGAATTACTTATCGCAAGAGAAAATTTTTTTTTTACGTTTTAGTCTCATAGCATCGGTTAATGGAAACGCAGTCATTTTGTAATCGTTTTTTTATCGACATTTAGAAAATATTGCAAAAGTTTTGCGCAAATATGTAATGGAAACCAGGCTAATGAAAAGTTCTAAGGCATGAACCAAATCAACCATCACTGAGATCATGAACCACATCTCAACTTTGGTTTTACTGTAGATTTATATTAGTATAAAATGTAATATATTTTCAAATTTGGTTACATAATTTGCTAATGCCTCTTAGGAGTTTGCTGCTTTTGGTGTGGTTACTGTTTATATGTTAAAGGGATACTCCACTTTAAAATGAAAATTCTGTCATCATATACTCACCCTCATGTTGTTTCAAACCTGTATGAATTTCTTTCTTCTGCTGAACAGAAAGGAAGATATTTAGAAGAATGTCAGTAACCAGACAGTTTCTGGTCTCATTGACTTCCATAGTAGGAAAAAATATACTATGGAAGTCAATGAGACCATAAACTGTCTGGTTACTGACATTCTTCTAAATATCTTCCTTTCTGTTCAGCAGAAGAAAGAAATTCATACAGGTTTGAAACAACATGAGGGTGAGTATATGATGACAGAATTTTCATTTTAAAGTGGAGTATCCCTTTAACAACAACTTTTCTGATTAGTTGATTTAAAGTCCACCTGTGCTTTTACTGCTTTTAACGTTTTAATGTTGTTTATATGTCTATGTGGTGTTTTTAATATGCTTTAAGACAAACCATGTGCAAATCAACACCATTGCTGAGCATTTTCTCCTTAAAACTGCAGTGAACCAAAGACAGTCTCAAAAACGTGGTATGAAATCGCTGTCGTTTCTGACATCACAAACTACCTTGTAACCAATCAAGTCAACGAGTTGATCTCTGAGCTGGTGTGAGTGAGTGGAGGCGGGGCTAATTAGCATATTCATAGAACCGTGTATACTAAATGAGGCAAGTGTGTAGAGTTACATTCAACTATTTTAGGCATGAAGAATTTTTTTTTAAGGAAAAAAAGCATTTACTGTAAATATGTAATTTTGGTGATCAAAGATGAGTTTTAAGGTATATAATTATTGACTACAGGGGGACTTTAAAGAGTTTCCTTTTTCAAGATTGTGGGTATTGTAGTTCTTAGATTTTTTTTTTTAAAGAAAAAAAGCTGAAATAAAATTTAAATTTAAGATTTTATGCTCACCAACGCTGCATTTATTTAAATATTATTACTATTTAATATAACTGTTTTCTATTTGAATATGTAATTTATTCCTGTGATAGCAAAGCTGAATTTCCAGCAGTCATTATCCCAGTCTTCAGTGTCTCATGATCCTTCAGAAATCATTCTAATATTTGGTGACTTTTTTTTTTATTATCAATGTTGAAAACAGTTGTGCAGCTTAATATTGTTTTGAGGAAACCATGATACATGTTTCTGAAAGTTCTGAAGAGCAGAATTTATTTGAAATCCTTTGTAACATTACAAATGTCACTTTTGATCAATTAAATGCATCCTTGCTGAATAAAACTATTCATTTATTAAACAAAATATATCATACCGACACCAAACTTTTGAAATGTAGTGTGGGGACAATGTTTTACACAGACAACAAAAAACCTGTCCACATAAGCTGCTCTTGATGTTGGAGGTAGCGCTGAAACGCCCCTGCACCCCGTAGAGTGCATCCTCTCTGCGCTTTCATAATTACCTAGTTCTATCAGAGAATGTTTGGCATTTATCGCACTTTTCTGTGCACAGCATGATATCCTCTCTCGCTCTCTTTCTCACTCTAATATAAGAAACTTGGCTGCACCTGTCGGGGCTCTTATATAACACTACAGTATGATACAACATGACTAGCACAAAACAACTGAAAGCGTACAAACATCTGATCTGATGCGTAGTACATTAACTGTGTCTTGGCAAGACGAAAACAGATCCAACCCTGCTATACACGTTACAGGATCAGGAGATGGTGCATCTAAGACAAAAACCAGGGGAACACGTGTGTGTTGCCAGGGGCCTGAGGAGACATCTATAAATACGTTAGTGAACCAGGCCAGAGTGGAAATAGGGAAATGAAGCAGGACAACCTCCACTGAGCCAGGACTAGAAAAGAAAGATTAAGACAAAGACACGAATAACAAAAAGAGAGAGATATGGACTGCTTTATATAAGACATGACATCTATTCATGGAAAAAATACATCACAAATGAGACATCTTTCATATCGCAATCGTTTCTCAAAGACACAGTGGGGCCACGGCCCCTCCATTTTTATCTTACCATTGTGTTCTTCCAAAAACAACATGCCCCCCACTGCTGCTCTCAAATGTCATTAGAAAGAAAAAGTAAAGTCATACAGGTTTGGAACGACTTGAGGGTGAGTAAATGACGGAGTTTTCCTTTTTGGGTCACTTGAAAAAGAAAAAAAAAAGTTCTTTAAATTTCACAAGTTTTGAAAAAAACATCCACTGAGCAATAACATTTCATCTGGGTAAACCAATAAACACAAACTGTACCAAGATGCAAGCAAAAGCAAAAGCTGGTATTTTGGTAGAACTAAAAAGCTCGTAACGATTACAAAACAGAATGAGAGACACTTTGTGCTCCCAGAATGCTCTAACAACTAACCTACTCCTCTCTCTCTCTGTCTTTCTCTCATTCACACCGCTACTGGACAGTCAGTACCAAGAGACACTAACAAGATGGCAGACAGACCACAGTGGCACCCTGACATGTTTCGACCCTGGGACTCACTGATTGCGACTCTCTCTCTCTCTCTCTCTGTGTGTGTGTGTGTGTGTGTTGACTGAAGGACAGGCTGATTGCTGTGTCTTCATGTTAACCTTCAGACAACAGAATAAGTGGTGTTATAAGAGCCTTTCCTGCTTCTGTAACAAGCCACCCACATCAGTGTGAAGTGACAGTACATTAAGTTTTTTTTTACTGTGCTGCTGTTCGATTACCATTGGGGTACATCTCAAAAATATGACATGTCATGGAAGAACGACATAGATAAAGAGAATATGTCATTCAGAGAGATCAGACAGCCTCTGTGTGTCACTGCCAATCGTATCTGGGGCATATATTTGAATTTTAACCGTGTGTGTGTGTGTGATAGAGATCCACACAAACACACATTTCCAATGGGAGATGTTTAATGATGTTCTATCAATAGAGGGTGAATCTTTCTGTCTAATCCTTTTAATAAACTCTCCCAAAGCCAGATGAGCAGTGAATGGAGAGAAAAGAAAGAGAGAGAGAAAGGGTGGATGAATAATGCAATGGCACAGCACAGCCTCTTGTGTCCTCTAGACATCACATGAAGGGATCAACATACACCTTCATGACTAAACACACATGCGCGCACACACACACACACACACACACACACACACACCGCTATTTAAATGAGGGCATACCACAGATTTAGTTTTTAAAGGGAAAGTGTGTCATTTCTACTAACAAAAAAAGTCCCAAACACTCCAACTTACAATTTGTCTAAATTCTGACGACTATACTCTCCCCCAAATATAGCTATGTAAAATCACAAAATCAGGACTTCTTAAACTTCCCTCTTAAAGGAAAGGCTCACCCCAAATTCTGTCAACTACTCACCCTTATGTCGTTCCAAATCTGTATGACTTACTTTCTTCTGAGATAGTATGTTTTTTTCAATGTTTTTTGTCTTTTTCTTTTTTTTTTTCATACAATACAAGTCAATGGTGACCAAAAAAGTTTGAATCTTCTTCTTTTATGTAAAAAAAGAAAGTCATACATTTGAAATGACATGAGGGTTAGTAACTGATGACAGAATGTTCCTTTTGGGGTAAACTGCCCATTAAACATATTCTTTAAAATGAGAATGTGTATGATTTCTTTCTAATCCCACTTATGAACTGATAATTAATTCCTTCATTGGTAACAATTTTCAATAAAGTTCAAATCATTAACAGTTGTAAACCTGAAATAACATCTGAATATGCAAAAATAACATTGACCTAGATTAATGAATGCATTAAAAGAATAGTTTAGTGTTGGTAACCAGTGTCGTTATTGTTAACTTAAACTATTAAAACCATTTTTTTTATTATTAAAATAAAGCAGAAATAAAATATACAAATACAAATGTCAAAATACAAAATACAAATATTAGATTAAAATCTTAAATGTTGCCATGGCAACTAATTTAAATAAATATAAACTGAATTATAAATAAATTAAAACTATTTAGAAAACAAATAAACACAAAAAAGCAAATAATATAAGCCTAAAAATGAAACTGAAAATATTCAAATAAAAGCTCAAAATATTAATAATAATAATAATGACAAGAGCATATAAATAGTACTAAAATACTACTGCTAATGCATTACCTAATATTAACGAATTCTAAAAGTAAAATGCTACCAGGCCATGCTTATTTTAAAGCTTTATGTACATTATAGGACAGCGGTGTCCAATCCTGCTCCAGGAAGGCCACTGTCAGATCCAACCCCAATTAAACACACCTGAACCAGCTAATCATGGTCTCACTAGGCATACTAGAGATGGTCTTATTATTGGGAGATACAAGGGTCCGTGGCTCTACCATTGGAGAAAGTGTAATGGCTAACTTGGATCACATGTGTCTTGATAACCAATCACATTACAGCCTTGACGTCACTGAATTTTGTTCAGAGCTGTGTGACAGTCAATCTCTGTTTGTGGATACCATAGAAATCAATCAGAAGTGCCGTAAACAATCATACCTGTCGCGCAGTTGTCCGTGACTTCTCTTATAAAGCAGCATTTTTTTTTTCGGTGTAAACTCTAGAAATAGACCAATCCAAAACAAATGTTTAAGAGCAAACATGTTGAAGATTAGCCAATGGACTGTCGATTCATTCAATTATAAGCTAATTCCTCACAAAAGCATTTTATTCAATGTAGTGAAGCACCTACTCCATTGATATCCATTAGAAAAAACTGCCTATTTTCTCATTTCCTTGCGTATACCGCAGCGTTAGCAGGTATTATTTTTCGGCTAAGGTTGAAGGCTTGCCTTCAGGTGGCTTTGCCAGAAACTTCCAGGTAGATGTGTTGAGGCAAGCTGGAGCTAAACTCTGCAGGACAGTGGCCCTCCAGGAGCAGGTTTGGACACTCCTGTTCTAGGGGAATTCACAAAAACATGAACGAATTATGAAAATTAGAAAACGATAAACAACGTAAATCAATCTGGTGTAAATCACTCCACCACTGTGATCCAGACTCCTGAATGACAATAACTTAATTTAAATACTCTCAGTGCACATTTAGCACATGGATTACGGGGAGTGAGTGAATAAGATGCTGTTTTTTAGTTTTTAATGAAATGCAGCGTGCAAAAGTGGTTAGCTGTTTAGCTAGCTTGCCCCATGTGTATTTTTAGTGCGTGCATGTACACAAACATAAAACATCCATTCTTAAACCAGTACACACATACAGTACATAACACTGTACACCTCAAAACACAGAGACATACTGAAGAACCAAAAAAGAAGATTCATTTGACAACAGTAAAACACCTCCCATTGGTAGACAGACTCTGACATTTCACAAAATATAATACATCAGATGAAAAGAGTTCGATTCATTTAAACGGTGTGTTTGATTTCTCCCTCAGCGCCGCTCTGATAACTAGGACGAGTGTTATTATCTCTGCCTCCCAGGAACTGGACCGAGCCAATCCATGAAGTCTTTTGTGTTGCAAAGAAGAAAAAAAAAGAGATCTCAGCAGGTCTCCATCTGCCGGCTTTGAAAACGATGCATCCTGAAGAGGGGAAGCATGCACAACACAACGACATAAACGAGGGGGGGAGGTACGGGATAGCTGGACGTCCGAGAGGGCCAAATTCCTGTCAGCGGATTACCGACAAAACTGCCCTCATAACATGACTCATAACATGAGATTATCAGATGTCACCTCTCACACACACAGACTCATCTCTCTTTCTATTCCTCCTTTACTCTTCTATATGAGTGATTCTTCACTTATAGTGAACTAGGAACTTCTAGAATGAAACTACAGATTCATGCTGAAGGGAAAAAAACCCATTTAGATAGTTGTAAAGGATAGATTATAATAGCATTTAACTTTTTATTGTTTCACTTTAATTGCCTTTTCCTCATTTTTAAAGAGGTTCAATTAAAGTTTTTAAAGGTTAACTTGGACAGAATGCCAAGTTCTTTTCAACTCCCACTCTATAAAAAAATTTATGCGTACTGAAATTTGTGCGTACAATTAGTATTAGTATACACACTACTCGTCAAAAGTTTGGGGTTGGTAAGCTTTCTATTCAGCAAGGATGCATCTAATTGATCAAAAGTGACCGTAAAGGTGTTTATATTATTACAAAATAAAATCTATTTATCAAAGAATCCTGAAAAAAAATGTATCACGGTTTCCACAAAAATAAGCAGCACAACTGTTTGATAATGGTAAATTATCGCCAAATCAGCATATTATAATGATTTCTGAAGGATCATGTGACACTGAAAATTCAGCTTTGCCATCACAGAAATATATTACATTTTAAAATAGCATATAAATGCAGCCTTTCAAAAACATTTTAAAATCGTATCAACCCCAAACTTTTGAATGGTAGCGCCGCGTGAGATCAGAAAAATGATTAATTTATCTATATTATATATATATACTATATATAGTAATTGAGAAAGACAATTCAGATACAATATTTTCATAAATCTTTTTATTAATTGACTGCTGTCTCCAGTGTTGGTAAGTCCAAGGTTAAATGTCACTACTGTCATAACATTATATCCATCATACCGACCAACAATTCTTGCGATCTCACATTATAGCAAAAATCCACTTAAAAGGCAATCTTCTAGATAAAAGTATCATTTTTACACATTTAAAGTAGTCAAAATTTCAATCAAAACGAATCATCCACATATAGAGGCATGAAATTACAAAATAACCTCAGTATGTGTTGCTGGACTGTGTGAGTATTCTTGACATTTCCAAAAGACTTATTTATTAAATAAAATATGAAATCCCAAAAAGTATATCACATGAATAAGAATTCAAACAAATAAGAACGTTCTTTCTCTCTCTCTCCATTTCTCCTTTCTCTCTGTCCATTTTTCTACTCCTCCTGCCTGTCTTCTTCAATAATGAGGATGGATTGCTTCTTCTACTTGTTTCAACATCATGAATCTAAAGCTTAGCTCATTACCGAACCTGAGACATTTAATAACCTCCTTTTCAGAGAGCTAATAAGCATTAATGCTCCTTTGTTCGCTCCAGGCCCCAGTGTGAATTGACATTCAGCAAATCACTGGTGTCAGTCAGAGGAATCGCCCTCACTTTCAGCCCAACTCGGGGAACCTCGCTACAAAACTATAAAACACTAAAAAACCTCACTATGCCGCATCCAACTGTGCCTGGATTTGTTCGGAAAAGGAACGGGACCTGCAGGCCACTGTAGATTAGTGCGGGAAGTTTTAATCCTGTGAAAAAGTCACAGAAGAAAGATCAGCAGCTTAAAAGTTCCACTGCAGAAGGCGAAAGGCCAGCTCCAAAGAAGTATGATAGCTCAGACTTTGTGAGTTTTAGAGTATGTGTGTGTCATAAATCTAGCAAAGGTGTGTAAAATTGATCTAATCCAGGGGGATCGGCCTCTACCGGCACCAGGATTTTCCTGCTCCACTAATCTTTAAAGAGAACCATGCCAATGTTTCCACCCGCACCAGCTCATTTATTCAGCAACCCTCTCTGCCTCCATCTCAGCTCTATTTTCTCCCCTTCAAGTTTCTCTTTCCTCATTTGTGGCCTGAAGAATGGCAGCCACTCCATCACATCTGTTGCTTAGTGATGATTTCTTTTCCAAGTTCAGCTCTTTCTCTCTTTCCCATATACATATAGACAAACACACTAGCTCATTGCTCCTGACTGAGCCTTATTGCACAGCTCCGGATTTAAAGAGGTCATATCTCACACTTTCGTGGCATTTTATATATTTTTCCTCTGAAGTCAACTTATGTTTACTAAAGGTTTCTAGCACCATAATTTAGTATTTTAGGACCATTTTCCACCCACTCTCTACCTCAAGCTGCTTTTTGTACTGTACATTCAAGACTTTTATGTGCAAAGAACTTCTGTTATGATTGGCTAACCTCTTAGCATGT
The DNA here is from genome assembly GCF_951802725.1 of Rutilus rutilus. Taxonomy (NCBI): domain Eukaryota; kingdom Metazoa; phylum Chordata; class Actinopteri; order Cypriniformes; family Leuciscidae; genus Rutilus; species Rutilus rutilus. Next base: position 18,592,023 of record NC_140226.1, on the reverse strand, counting down.
GAAAATAATTCAATTATTAACATATTAAGGACATATGTCATTTCATGCACTGATCCGGATGGGTTGGTATTAATGGGATAGTTCACCCAAAAAGGAAAACTATAAATAATTTACACACCTTCATGTCATTCCAAACCTATATGGTTTTCTTCAGTGAAAAACAAGCAAAGATTTTTTTTTGTCCATACAATGAAAGAATGTTCATTATATATATATATATATTATAATGTATTAATTCCACAGTTAATCTCCAAATGAATGTAGAACCAACAAAAAGACAGCATATTTCAAATACTTGTTTAATGGCATCTTTTTATGAATGAAGGTCGGTATCACGGATACTAATACAGCTATTGATGTCTGGATAAAAAAAATATAATTTTTTTACCAAGATGGAAGTGTTATTTTAATTAGAAAGTTGGCAAAAACATCTAATTCTGTAATGAAGATGCACTAGGCAGCCTGACAACAAATGTAGCTTTAATTACGCTATTCAACAAAGATCAAAATAATTGAGAAACGTTTTGTGAAAAATTATTTACTACTATCACAGACATTCCTATCCTATATTCAGCCAAAAAAAAAAAACAGTACATTTTCAGCAGGTGAAAAACAAACATGTTCGATTGATCAAAAAGTTTGCGTGCAGTATGAATTTACCTGACATCCTCAGGGAAAAAAAACTGGTGCCGTACGAACAGACTGTTTATGCAGTACATCAAACTCTGCAATTTCACCAGAACAAGCAAAAGCCTATTTTCCATAATATTCACCCTTTAACCATTTCCTTTTTAATCCAGACACATTCATTCCGAGTGAGTGGATGAAGGAGTGATTTCATTCCTCATGTTCAGGCCTGAGTCTGCAGACTTTTTCCACATTCTCTGCACCTATTTAGGGCAAATATCTGCAGGATTCTATACTATAATGCAGCTGAGAGTATTGTGCTTGAATTGGTAACTGAAAAAAATGATCAAATTAACCAAAATATTTGGGAATGGGAACTGGCACATGCATGAATAATGGGCGTTCCAATTCATGCGCAGGCCTGGTCGTGTATAAACATAAAATCTCTAAACAGGGCCCAGGTAGGATAGAGAAAGAGAGAGACATAAAGTGGTGTAATGGGTCCTGCTCTATGTCCAAACAATATATGAAACTACTTTTGTAGATCTATTATCTCCTAGCACAGGAAACCGATTGTTTAAAATGTGCTTTGGGTCTATCTGTGTGGCTACCGCTAATATTCTTCTGTAATATTTCAGGTCAAAAAGAAGAAACTCTTAAGGGGAAATAAAACACACACACACACACACACACACACACAGTTCTCTGGTTACAGTAAATAGTAATAGCAGTGTTTTGGCAGAAGTAATCCCCACCTGTTAGCTCAGCGCCCGCCAGGGAAGCTGAAATACAACAAACATTCCACCGCCTTCTCCGCTTCTCATTTTCTCTTCCTTTCTCGTTTCTCCAATCCCCTATTACCTTCTCACTCGCCTCTGTGAGAATGAACTCACACCAGTGTGACCCATAACTAACACACACACACAGAGAAACCAGAGCAACCATAAACATTCACTCTCTTACTTTTCTCTTAGACACACATTTACAATTAACTGAAAAACAAGTGAGAAAAAACATGATAATGAAAAAGAAAGACATGACCAAGTAGAAGAGTATTTGGGAAGATACTCAGAATTTCTCTGATTTCACATGAATTTACAGAATACATAGACAATTAATTTGTCACACCAAAGGGATATATTAGTGTACTTAGTGGGGAAAAAATTAAATATAATATAATACTTAATGTAACGTGTGTACTGTACATTAACCTAAAGCATATTAAGTTAATTAATTGTACACTTACATTATATATCTGATCTCCAGATGTGGCTTTTATTTCTTAGGGATAGGTTTGTTCAAATCCCTAACCCCTAAATATTAGGAGTGATAGAAAGCAAGCAAGTAAGAAAGAAATCAAGGCAGAGAGCGCTGACAGAGCTGAAAGGGGACTGGAGCGAGTGAGACAGGGACAGTGTGTCGAGGTATTCATTAGTGAGGCTTGACAGCTCTCGGGGTGAGTGAGGGTTCAGGATATCTGACAGAAACACTCCCTTTCCACCTGCACAGGAAGCTTGTGTGCTAATTGAAATATCACTGTAAATAAACCTCTCATTACAGACGCAAAGCCCAGAATGCAACATTTTTCATGCCACTGTCAGTGAGAAAAAGAGACAGAGAGAGAGAGAGAGAGAGACATATGCCAACAGACAGCACTGAGCAGGAGAGAGACTAAGAAAGCCAGACAAATATTTGAGGAGACCAATTTGAAATATTGGCTTATATTGGGGTTCATTATTAATATTTAATGGATTGCTATTATACACAGTAACTTATTACAAGCTTTACACATCATTAAGAACAGTAATCAGCTGCACTCATTAGTTTTAAATATCATAATAGATTTAAAATGAATGAATGACACTTACAGGTGAAGTGGAATTTTTTTCTTTGCTCCAACAGTTTATGGAAAATAATATAAAACAATTTTTCCTGCAAAGTTTAACTGAATAAATGTCATTCTTAATTGTCAGCTAATATCCTTTAAATAGCATTTAATAAGTGTGTGCAAGCATGTCTAGTGTGTGAATGGATGTGTTTCTGCGTTGTGTTAAAAACTCAGTCAAATCAATATTTTGTGTACAGTTATTTAATTATGCAATCCAGTATCATGGACTCGCTCCCCTTATTTCATGCAAACGCTGCTGCTGCCATTTTGTGACTATTGTTTTGTACAATGTTGGATTATAAGATACAAACAGATATGATTTTAAACCAGTTTAATCTGAAATCTATATCTCTTATCTCCATAATTATTTATGTGGCGAAATGCTGTGTAATGAATGTGGTATGACTGAAAAGCGTATCTCTTGAATGTCCGTCTAGTTTGAACTTGCTCTGTGGAAGCTTTGCGTTTAAAGACCTAATAAAATATTTTGTGTCTAATTATTTACTTATGTGGCAAGTAGCCGTGTAATAAGCAGGATAACGTACATCCAGTTATATAAACCCCCTTCAGGCTGATCCAAGACCCCTCCGCTTCGTGTCGGGGTCCTCATCACCCTGTCAGGGGTTTATTCTGAGATAACAACCGGCTGGATGTACATTATCCCTTACATATACACTGTACTGTATTTTATGTACATACAGACCTGGCATATCCTGTGAATATATATTTTGTCTGTGTAGCATTAAAAAGTCTATGCAGATGGTATGTGTACCACAAACTCTCTAAAATCTAACCAAATTCATCACGAGAAGGGCCCCTGCATGACGGTCAGGGGCTGCGAGGCGTCCCTTTCGCCAGTGTGTGTAAGCTTGTGTCCAACTGCTTGTGGCGTGTGTGTGTTGTGTGAATGTTCTAGTTATGCTGTTTCCTGCAGCTGTTACAGGCTCTAATGAGAGCAGATTAACACTTCAAAACTGACCGTGTCTCTCTCTTTCCCCTTCTCATTTTACCCATCTATAATTCTCTCTCCTTGAATCTATTGATCTCTTCATCTTTCTCTTCCTTTTTCTTAACTTATTGTCAAAGATTAGCACTTACCAAGCACCAAATGGCTTTGGCAGGTAAATAAACTTGGATTTAGCCATTTAGGGGCTCAGTGGTTCCCAAACCTTTTGAAAGCATGGCACCCCTTTGTAGCATTTTTTTTCCCCACAACACCCCAACCCAAAACTAAACATACATGTGCACATATACATATGTTTAATATTTTTATGAAAATAGCATATACAGTAAATTATCAAATTGACTTGTTTTATCAAACAACTTGAGAAAAATAAGAATATTCAAAAAAGTATTTTAATTTTGTGTAATTTAACCACTTTTTACATTCACTGAAGTTAGCTGAGCAGCGTGTGGGACATGCCAAAGTCACATACATCCAATCAAAGAAAATGGTATAAAATGAGAAACACATTTCAAGAGATTTATCATTGTACTTCTATGTGTGTAAATGTTTGTTGATTTATCATAAAACCTCAGAATTTCATTATTTTGCATTGTTCATAACGACTAAAGGCACATAGTGATTTCGACCCATATATAAAATTAAATCTAGATGAGCAAATAACAACTGAAGCATAAACAGCAGCATGAATTTATTATGAATGCATCACAACAGAGATAGGCCTAACAATAAGCCTAACACTGTGTCTTAACCAGACGCGCCGGCGCGACGCGCGATAAAATGTATATTTTCCATGTTAAAGGGATAGTTCACCCAAAAATGAAAATTCTGTCAGATCTCGGTCCCCATTGACTACCATGGTATATATTTTTTCCTACTATGGAAGTCAATGGGGACCGAGATCTGTTTGATTACAAACATTCTTCCAAATATCTTCCTTTGTGTTCAGCAGAACAAAGAAACTCATACAGGTTTGGAACAACTTGAGGGTGAGTAAATGATGACAGAATTTTCATTTTTGGGTGAACTATCCCTTTAATCAGAGTTTTTGTCCTAACCAGCCGCGACGGCGACACATGATGATTTTATTTTAGAAACGGTTTCCATCTCTGCGACATCGCGGCTGGAACAACAACAGAAAGTAGCCTATGAAAATCTCAGGTAGGCTACTGTTTATGTGCTTATTTAATGTTAAAAGTGCCTGTGCCTATCATTTTGTGTGTATTTCATAGCCGGAAAGCAACAATTCACCTCAGATCTTTAAAATAAAAAATGACAGTGAACAAGAACGTTAAAACTGTCAATTCATTGTTAATAGACATGTATTTTATGACAACAATTGTTTCAGTAAGTGATTTGAGGATTGACAATTTTGCGAAATTGAGGATAGTGCAACTCGTAGATCATGCTACATTGACAGGCGCTGCCTTTTTTTGTTTTTTACGTACACCAGGGATGAGAACGCTAGCTCCATCTTTGCCCTATCTTGTCAATATGCGTGAAATATAAAATTTAGCACGCACCAGTATAGAGGGCGGAGCTGAGCGGACCGGGCGATTTAAACTATTTGTTGTTTCGCTTATTTATATTCGTGTGGACATGCTCATATGTTGGTGTTTTGATATATTTTTTTTATATATGCTATAAAAAATGATTAAATGGTAGGATAGTTATTTTTGGCGGTTTAAGTTGGAAAAAAGCTGAGATTCTATGGCACCCCTAGCCAGTTGTCACGGCACCCCCGGGCAATCTTTTGAAAACAGGTTTCAAAGTGCAAGATTGTCTCCCTTTAAACAATAAAAACGTGAATCTGTGAAAACGATGACGTCATGCACGTGCGTATTACGTGTTCAGTCTATAGTGTTTCATCGTCATCTAATGGCCTGGCAGCAGAATACAGCGTGAATGGGGATTGTTTTGACAATGTTGTCGTCTGTATGCAGAAAACTCATAAGGAAAAACGTCTCCGTTTTAAGCATATCGTTGTCGTGTAAATGCACCCTTTAGCCAGTGACCCTATTAGGTTAGATGGAAGTTGAACTGCAAGAATGACCCACATGGATGTACCGTATTGTTCAGAATATAAGATGATATTTTTTTCTTGGAATTACATCTGAAAAAATGGGGTCGTCTTATATTCGGGGTCTAAACTTTTAAATGTCAAAAATACACCCGTAACAATAGGGAGCGCCAAATACATGTAAATACGAGTCATCAAACATCAGTACGAGTCAAACAACTCTCTGACACCATATTTCTTGGCTGCTTAATGAGTGTAATGTTAGAAGATGGCAAGCCCAAAAAAGACAGTCAAAGCAAAGCATACCGCTCAGAAGAAACTGACAAGCAAGTGTGTTAGTACGTAGACAAAACAGAAATGAGGGGCTGCCTATAACCAGAGCAGTCATCCAGCTGAAGGCACTTAAAATCGCCAAAGAGCTGAACATTCCCACCAGCGAGGCCCATCATTTCTTATTTCAGCTCTGTACTGACGTACTTGCCTGTCAAAATCCTCGAAGTGGCTTCTTTGATGCGGCGTAAGATGCAGTGTAATGGATTAGCACTTGCCCTCCGACTTCAGGGAGAAACTGCTGTCTTTTCAGCGCTATGTGAAGGAAAAAAACATTTATATCCCCCCTAGATAAGATAGGTTACAGGTAATGCAGATCAAACACCTTTTTGACATGCCAGCATGTGTCACTGTACATAAAAAAAGGTGAGAAATCAGTCATAGTGAAACCTACTAAATGTGAACTTCAGGTTATTTTTATGGTAGCTGTGCCATAAAGTGTTTAAAAATGTAAATATGAAAAATATGCAATTATTTTCTTTAAAAGACAAGATTTGGTCTTCATAAAGCCTTATTCCAAAAGGTACATCTTGAAAAGTGGGGGTCGTCTTATATTCTGAACAATACGGTAATTTACATGAGTGATTTAAATCAAACTATCTACAAAAAAAATTATTTGCAATTTGTACATTAAAAAAACAAAAAAAAATTCTGTTAATCTACAACTTTTTTTTTTGTTCTCCAAAACACATAAAAAATAAATGTATAGCCACCAAACGGATATGAGGATCAAAATAACAATGTCTTTACGTTTTTGTGACAAGCACAGAGAGATGGACACTAGCTAGCATGTGACGCATCAAGGAACATAATTGCTGGTGCTATTTAGAAAAAACAATTAAATAATTTCAAAGTTAATACAAAATTCTAGCCTATATTTTCTATTTCTATATCATATATTTATATATATAAAAAAAATACAATGCAGTTATTGCAAAATATAAATTCATGACCAGGTTGTTTCAAAACCTAGCAAGCTGTCCACAGCACTTTTTGGACACTTTTCTGTGATGCCTAAAATGCTCTCTATTTAGGCAGCTCATTGAGCTCAAAATGTTTTTTTTTTTTTTTTAAACACAGCCTGTCTCTCATATTTCTCTCTCCCTAATGTTTGCCTTCATTTATTCCTTCTTTCATCTCATTCAGAGTCTGTCCAGCGGGACGGTCTGATGATTAAGTTGTCAGATACAGATACAGATGTCATTTGTCACACCGTTTTATAACGGTGTATTTACACACACATAATCCCATGAACACGACTGCTTTAAGGACATCTTACCAATGGCTGCTTCAAAATGACATAGGCTACATCTACATACACACACAAAACTGGATGAACATGTGCAAACCTGCAAACAACAGATGTACAACCATAGGCATGACTCTCCTAGCCACACAGTGCCCTGGCATTTCATGAGAGCAAAATGTCAAAATGCCAGTTAAAGCTAACAATGTACAGTACTCTGAATCTGTGTGCACTGCGACTGTGCGCTATATTTTTTGTTTGGCCGGGATTTTTTTAAGTGGGATCTGGTGGAAATTAATACAGGAAACCCAGGGTTGTGCAAATTTCAGAATGATAGAACATCCATCCATCCATCCATCCATCAAAATATATTTTTTAAAGTTTCAAACAAACCTCTGTCAAGCCAATGTTCAAAATTTGTCTTGACAATCTTTGCTTTTCTACGTAAAAACAAAATTTAAAATCATTTTAATTCAACTTGCTTTTGTTCCAATTTAAATTGTAATTCTGCATTCTATTTGCTACCTTGATTCAAATGAAATAAAAATCAAGGAACTCAATTAGAAAGTAAAAGTCGTTAAATGCACACAAAAAACGAAAAAACGAAATTAAGTAGAAATTAGTAGACTTGAACAATTTTTTTTACATTTTCTGATTTCATGGGAAAATCTGCAGGACTGCAGTACAACACATTTATTGGGAGCTGGAATAATCAATGCGCCAAATATTTCATAAACGAACAAGCAAGGATCAAGGGATTTGTAGAACTCTGTGAATGACAAGTGCTCTAGCTCTGTGGAAATCTGCTTATCAGTTAATGCCAGCGATCCTGACTCTCGGAATAATCCAATGGGAGTAAAGAAACTACAGGCCTGCAAGGAGCTCAAACTTTAGTTCTGTGTTTGTCTTACAAACTGAAATTAGGGTGGAGTTTGCCTCTGGCTCTGGGATGTAGATCATCTATTTTCTCATTCCCTTTGACTTTTTTCTTTTCTCTCTCTTTTCCAGAGCAATCCATTCTGCCTTGCTTCTGGGTTGTGTTCAAGGACATCGCAGCACGATGGTGTTTCTCAGCCTTGTCTCTTTCTATGAGATCTGGCTTGGACTTCTTAAGATCCCATGATACCACTGAAACACAACCATTAGACCCAGAAGGCACCTCAATAAAGGGGATATTGAACTGATATTTACCACATGAGATGAGTTTCAATCTAGATGATCTACTGTGTGACAGTGAGACCACACAATCCTGTAAGGAAATTAAAAAGTTGTGTTTCCACAAGCAATCTATGATGTTAACAGTTTGGCAGTAAAGGGAGAGTTTGGCAGTCCATTCATCTTTCACTGACATACAGAAGAAGGTTCTGAGCGTAGTCAAATACTGTTTTGGAGCGAATAATAAAAATGTACAGAGCTGTATTTAGTAAACAGAGCGTCCAAACAGTTCCAAAAGGGCTCAGAAAGTGCGATGAATCACAGTCCTGCAAAGTGAGGTAACCCTGCATTCCAACCTTGTTCCACACTCATATTCCAGAATGCTGAGATAATGTTCTAATTATAGGTTCTGGAATTTTTTAAGATCCGAAGGAAATCAAGACATCGGAGTTCTTGAATGCGAGTTGAGCTGCAAGACTAAAGCAGCCACAATCCCGTCTACAGCACAGGGCATGACACACCCCCTATCCCTTCATCATTTCATTACAGGAGTGTTATTAAAATCCACTTAAAAGGCGTGCACAGCTTTGCTCTATGGAAAGTATGCAACAGGCCAACAGGCCCCTGAAAGTCTGACCCTCAACATCTGCTTTGAATCTGGTTAAAATTTACACGGCCCTATTACAATCGGTCACTGTGCTTGCCTAACGTCTTTTATACCAGGACAGATGGACAGTTTTCTGTTTTACTGTGCATCTTATACAGATGTGCTGATTTTTCACTTTCAACAACCTTTGCTCAGGTGCAGGAGACGTGTTAGAGATAGCTTTGAGGCTTCCCTCTCAAGTCAAGCAAAAGCTTGTCAGCAAACAACAAAACACACTCACTCTATGATCTGTAGCTGTAGAACATTTGTGTTGTCATAATGGCAAATCTATGGGATTTGCGTGGCAAGAAACCTGGGCAAACACTGTTGAAAAAAAACTAAGCTGGTTTGCTAATCTTTGATGGTTTAAGTTGCTGGTCTCCCAGCCTGGACAAGATGATGTTTAGCTGGGTGGCCAGCTTAAAAAGTGCCCCAAACCCCTCTAATCCAGCCAACAAAACTGCCTGACCAGGATGGGAGACCAAATAGTCATGACATAAGCTACAGGCATGCATGCATCATCTCCAGAAAGGGACAATTGAGTCAAAGGCTATAGTCAAAAGCAAAAAGAAGCCTCATTAAACATTACACACACTACACGAAGTGGTCACTAAATAAAATAATTAATAAATAAACCGGAAACCAAACAGTCAAACTTCTGCCAAACAGGATATTATAATCATCATCATCATCATCATTCACACTGACTCTGAGGAATCAGGCTTTGAGGCTAAAATCTAAAGAGAGAGAATTGTGAATGAAAGATACATGAAAATATGGAGAAGAGGAGAAGATGAGAAGTAGATCTGGGGAGTTTCTTTTTGTTGACATCCTCCATCGGCTGCTTTTTGCACACAATGGTTCTGATATCATAGTGACATCACAATGATGTCACATAGCTAAATACTTAGCATCATGCATGCCACTCCATCAGGCACATACAATTCAAAAATATCTTACATGCATGACATTCCTGTTCTGACAAGGCACTATACTAATACAATTGAAATTGAGATTTTGAAAAAATTCTAAAATAGTTCTTCATATCAGTGATATTTTAGGAGTGACTCATCAGGACAGGAACCAAACACATTTTATTGTAAATATGAGACTATGACTTACAATATTTCGTCGTTTTGGAACTCCAGAACACCATGGGAGTCTTCGAAGTCCTCTCCTCCTCCACGGGCAGTTCCCTCAACGGTTTTATACGGCAGTGACACCACCCCACGGGCGCCAGACGTGCGCAGGACCTTCACTTCCATGACACCCACACTCTCACTAACGTGGGCGACTGGCTCTTCGAATGTGAAGATTCCAGCATGGTCATCGTCAAAGATGGTGACACTTGCTGTGGAGGGCACACCGAGTGTTGCGATGGTGTCCACGTGATTGGCCTCAGTGGTCTCTGGCTCATCACCCTCATGCAGCACACGGACATTGCTGAGGTGGATAAGGAAGTTCTCGTCCTCTTCAAAGATATCATCGTCAATAATTCCAACTCGGATCTCCTTCTGCGTCTCACCTGGCTTGAAAACGACAGTGCCTTCAGTGAATTCGTAGTCTGAGCCGGCATTCGCAGTTCCGTCTTCTGTGCGGAATTCCACCGACACGGTCTGGTTGAGATCGCCTCCACGCCGAATCACATTCACCGCCACAGTTCCGCAGTTTTCCAGACACTGGTAAGAGGCAGGGTCAAAAAAGATCTTAGAAATGGGGTCATTCTCTCCAGTGTCACTGCGCACCTCGTGCATGCTCACTGCTTTACGAGCCTGGTCCGCTGCATGCTTCTTTAGAATGTTACCTGCTCCAGTCATCAAGCGGGTCGCCTGGCATCGGTAGAACGCACGGCTCTTCTGCTGCTGGCTGAGCACCTGGTAATTAGCAAGTTCAATCAACTGCTCCACTTCTTTATCGGGATGTTTCTGCTTTAGTTCCTTCAGGATCTTTGCCATTTCACGCCTAGCTTCCTCCTCATCTAGGTCTTTGTCCTCCAGTTCCAAAGCCAGAGTTCCATCCAAGAAGTCCACTGCGTGAGAGTTCAGCATCTTCCCGTCCATCTCGATATCCACCTTGGATGGCAGAGGACGGTCCCCCTCAGTCTCAATGATCATGCCACGGTGCTTGCCGGCTCGGTAGCGCTTGTAAACATACTTGTAAAACAGGAGCCGGCGGTCAGCGATCCAAGCGAAGACCACGCAAATCGGAAAGAAGAAAAGAGTGAGGAGACCCTCCCACACCTGGACGATGCCCGGCGAGATAACAGCCAAGATCAGGTAGAGCCACAAGTAGGCGAAGATGCTCCAAGCGGCGGTGACGAAGAAAACACGCAGGTGTTTCACTTTGCGAAGCTCTCCATCGGGCACCACATAGACACAGATTCCAATAATGACGAACATGTTGAAAGCTGCACTGCCGACGATGGTGGAGGGTCCGAGGTCACCAGCTTCAAAGTTATGGCCGCACACTTCAATCACTGAGAGCAGAATCTCAGGAGCAGACGACCCTAGAGCCATGAGGGTGAGGTTGGACACAGTTTCATTCCAGATGCGTACAGTTGTGGTGGTCGTTTCACCGTTTGGTTTCTTAATGGTGATCTCCTTCTCCTGAGAGGTGATTACCTCAATGGATGCCATGAAGCGGTCAGCAACAATCGAAACTCCCAGAAACATGTATACCAGTGCCACAAAGTAAACCGTGGCCCGGGCTACCTTGTCCCCAAAGGAAGGGTTTGGAGGTTCCCACACTGGAAGGATGACTCCAGCTGCACATGTGACAGTCCCACCACAGGACAAAGACTTGTTGGCAGGAGAACTATGATCCTGGCTCTGGTCCGGAGCATGTTCCGCTGTCACATGGTGGACGTTAAAGAGCAGTATCACCAAGACGACTAGACACTGAAAGCTCAGGAAGAGGCGTGGGGAGGTCTCACGAAGCCTCATCGTTCCTTACTCTGTGACAAACTTCTGCTATAATAGAAAGAGAACAGGAGAAAGAAGAGAAAATGGAGAAAAATGAAACCAGGGCACTGATCACCAACAAGCAACAACACACGTGTTGTCAAAAATGGTTGTTATATTATAAGGTGTCTGACACTGATTCAAGTCTGACATTTTAGGAACATTTTAACAGTGTTTGCTGAAAAGCATGTTCCAGAATTGTTAGGTAAAAGATTATTCTGGAGAATCTGGACTTGATTATTCATTTGTAAAATCTGTTTATCAATTCAATCTTCAGGTTCATTTCTACAGAATGCATAAACAAGTCCAGATGCTCCCTTTAAGCCTAGTGCTGAACGACATTACATTCTGCAAGGTGTTTCTTCTTTAAAAAGCGCTATTAGTCCAGAGCGTAGTTTAGATTTAAAACAAAAACAAAAAATTGCGAAGTTTAGTTTGGGACGCTGGTGCTTGACTGCAACCAAGCAAACCTAAATTCAAACGATGCCTGCAAAATCCATTATCAGACAAAGGGTGGCAATCAACACTTGAGGCAAGAAGATGAAACACTTGCTCATGGTGCAAAACACATGCATGGTCATTGGACACACACCCACAGTGTCACACACTAATATCTGCAGTCATCAATGGGCATAGTGCACAGCAAAATCTTGCAGACCTTACACATTCATATGAAATAAACCACTTAGCTTCTAATAAGCCAACATAATTATTTAATCATATACATTTCAGTAGCTTTAACTATCGTTTAACCTCGGTTTACTGATCTGAAATGCAAAAGAACCGAATACAGAGCGCTTTAATTCAGCACTGCGCTCAGATCTCGCTCTCATTCACATACCGCAACCTACTGCTCTCATTCAGCACCTCTACCCTATCCACTGATGAAACATCTGTTATCCCACATCATATGCGTCGCAGACATGCATAATTTCTTATCGGGTATAACAATTCCTTATTGTTCGGATAAACGGTTGCCTCAAGGGCTTTTTTCCCGCGATGTGCTCAAAGGCGGAGAGGCTCTCGAGACCGGATCATATTTAATACAACTTTCACGTGCACATCAGAATCCCGTAAAACGAGGTGCAGGCGAACAGCCGGTTAGATCATCATCCGCGGGCCACTGCGGACCGGACCGGACCGCGCCGGACGGGCACGAGAGCGCACCTCTGTATCAAATGGGTCACTCTCCGTAAAGATTATAATGAATGTGATACCTACTCGGTTTGTCTGTAGCCCCCAATTAACCCTCGTGCAACGATACAGCTACCATTAATCTCCATGCAATCACATCATATAAATATAAGGTGCTCTTACCGTAACGGTGCTCCGTGAAGTAGCAAGTCTGAGGGAAAGCGGTAGCAGGAGTGTTAACGGAGACAGTGCGTGTCGGAAGCCGTCAGTAGTATCCCAGCTCGCATGAGTTTAGGTTTTTATATATGATATGCAGGAAAGATTAGAGACCCACGCGAGTATTGTGCACCCTCCGATTTCCATACACGCGTTTGTTTTTCCCCAAACAGACCCGTAGCGATCAAATATCAGATTCTTTATCAGCAAATCTATGAGAGCTGAAATGTGCGTGCGAGTTCTTCCTCGTTCTTCCCTCTCTCGGCTGGTTCAGTCTGTGTGTGACTGTGCGTGAGTGAGTGTGTGTATGTGTGTGTGAGCGAACGGCGTGAGTGAGTGTGTGAGCGAGCGTGTGCGCGCGTGCCGCGGGTCCTCGCGCTCTGACTGGGATACGCGCTGCGTTCAAGAAGAGAGAGCGGAGATTCTGCTTTAACGTTTGTGTCGTTCTTCCCTCCCTTTGCTGCCTTCTCTCATACACATGTATGAACACAAATGACCCTTTATCCGTTTTACTGATGATGATCAATGAATTAATTATCATCCACTAAGGACGGTGCCCACGTGATACAATTCCGGTTTCATTTGTAGTGGTGTTTGCATCACACAATCGACATCTTGTTCATTTTCTATACTGCAACCTCTCCAGCCGTACACCATTCTACGATTAACTTTATTTTTGTCTGAGTAAAGGGGGAAATCCCATTCATTTTGCGAATCGGTTCAGTTCCAGTTCGTTTAATTTGTAATATTTCTGTTCTTCGTCTATTAACCCATTCAAATATATCAACTTATATTTTTTTATCAAAAATTGTAAGTCCATCGATACACCCAAAATACTTTTCTATCCGCTCACTCTTCGTTTTTCAAATAATCACGAAAAAGAGTGTCCAATAGAAACGATTCTCGTCCGTTGTTGATTCGTGAACCGCTAACCGAATCAGTTCATTCTGATTTGTGAACGGATCATTTAGGCCGAATTTTAAATCTGGAAAAGATCCGACTCAAAAGAATGATTCGTTAAATTGGAGAAAGCGAATGAATATATCTTAATTTATAATTACACATTAATTTAATAACGTTTAAATATAGCCTAAATAAAAAGACTGAAAAGGAAACTTGCAGATTTGCACACTGTCTTCGAGTTTTTGTTGTGCCACTGAATTGTCAGTTAGTAAAATGTTAACGTTGCAAGCAACATTGCAGGTTCAAAAGAAACAAATTAATAAACAGTAAGTTCACATGCATGCACACACAAACATACACTCACATTGGGTTTTCACGTTTTATGGGGAAATTCCATAGACATAGGCTAATGATTTGTATACTGCATGTACAAACTGTAGGCCATATATTTTATCCCCCAACTCTATTACTTTGTATGATTAATAAGCCGTTTTCCTTATGGAGACCAAAAAAAGGCCCCAAGGACAAGGATTTCTGATATTCCCTCTTTGTGGGAACATTCTGACCCATAGCATATGGGGCATACCTGGACCACACACACGATGGGTTTCCATGTTTTATGAGGATTTAGATTTTTATACTGTACAAGCTGTAGATTCTATCCCCCTACACTAAACATGCCTATCACAGAAAACTTTCTGCATTTTTACATTTTCAAATAAGCATAATTTAGCATTTTTTAAATCCAATTCCCTCGTGGGGGCCGCTGGCTGGTCGCCATAGGGTGATCTCAGGTTTTACAATCCTTGTGGCGACCTGTACACGCACACACACACACGCGCGCGCACACACGCTTTAATCTCGAATTTACATCTTAATTGCATCATTTCATTAAAAACTAAGCAGATTCCTTTGATCTTCATCCTTTTCTAAACAAAGCTATCTTACTCTTTAAATTATTCCATGCCGTTACTAAAAACACATGCAACATGACTTCATTACATGTAGCCTATCAAATTTTTGTAATTTTTTTTTTAATATTAAATGTGTGATCTAGAAACAAAATATCAGGTCATTAAATATTGCATCAAAAAAAGGGCAGCATCTTTACAGTAATCTGTCTCCTACAGTGCCTATACCTACTTTTTTGGTTTGGCTGCACTGACACATTGTGCCAACAGAGGCACCATAGATATGAGCGGCATGAAACTGCAGCACAGGTAAGTGTGGTCTTTCTTTAACAAATTTCTCATCTAATATTTTGTCTTACTCTAACACACTATATTAATTAATATTACCTCGTAGAATCAGACAGGTGTGGCAAATCCTGCCAGACTTGTGCAAATATTTGCTTGTGCTCTTTTGTTTGAAACAATGTTTCATTAATCTCTGTTTACCTCAGATATGTTTTATAAGGTCACATCTGACACCCATCAGAGCTCAGTGACAGTGATGCGATCTAAACTACACACTGCCACACGCATGCAAATGTTGATTATGTTATTACGTCCTTGCAGTTCCTTGAGTAGGGGACGTTGAGCTTTGCCACTAATGTAAAAATAAAGTTACAGTAGTTGTTTTTTCCCCTCAATAAATCTAAAGGTGAGTTAAAAAAGAAGCAGCAGCTGTTTTGGCTTTGCTCAGGTGCGGTACAGCGTGGCCTAGTTCTTGTTCATTTTGGCCAGAGGGAGATGCGCCTCTCTCTCTCTTTCTCTCTCTCTCTCTCCCCTCCCCTCTCCCTGTTTCTCTACTCATCCCTCATTCGCCCTCACAGTCTCTCTCTTCCTCCAGCATCGATCCAGCAGTTTATTGCCAGTTTAAGAAAACCTGATATGTAAAAAAAAAAGTTAGTTTAACTGTCTCTTTCACACAGACAAACACACAGAAACATAATGTTTTTTATATTAGAATGATAATTAGAATACCTTATGCCTTAACACAAACCTGTTGATATTACTAGATAGAGCTGAGCTATTCATGATTTATTGAGCTATAGTACAGAGCACTTTATCTCACTATATCACTACATTTGTGAGGATATTTTCACAAATTTGGCACTTTCAGGGGAGATCACACTACACGTTTCATTCCAGTGACTTCCATCATGTAAATGCGGGAGAACAGAAACCTATGATCATACTGTAGAAATTACACTGCATTCCAAAGTTCCATTTCTGATTTGTGAATCCGTACTTGAAGACATGTGACCAATTCGTCATGTCATGATCTCTTAGTTGAATGAAAAGAAAACACAATTTAAAGCCCAATATTGTGTTGCAATAAAGTGGAGCAGATTGTATATTTTTACATTTTGGAATGTAATGCATTGTTGAATTTATGCTTAAAAAAAGATGTGATGTCATATCACGACAGTTGCAGTTTAATGCACTCAGAATATAACATTATATAATCTACTAAATTCTGTAATTGTATAATTCTGTTTTTGGTCCCACAGGGATCTTTGTAAAAAGCTTACTCATACTGAGCAAAGGGTGAAAAGGCCAACCGCTGAATACAATTACAGTTGCTTACTGAATAACATTTTGTTAGCAAACTGAAAACACAATATAATAAAGATTCTGTCAGAACGCAGAGTTACTTCTCTCTCGTACACTATCAGTCATATTCTTTGATTACTGTACCCTGATCTAAGATAGACTGAGAGCAATTAAACAGGGTGGGGGTATGTTCAGAAATATTTCCTGTCTCTCTGATAACATCGTATAACTCTCAGCTGTCTTTTTCACTCTCTTACCTTTTCCACAGAGCGGCTCTTTATCACTTCATCTGACTCAGACCTAATGTGACACAAAACCTGTTTTTCTTCTGACTGTTGGTGAAATGTTAACTGTGGAAAAGGTTTGTTTGTGTACATGTGCACTTTCTGTTCCTCATGGGTGCTAAAACATGCATATGACATTAGTATTATGTCTGGCTGGTATTGTTTGATGCTACTTACACACCAAATCATCACCAAACCAAAAACATATACAATATATGTGCGTGTCATTATAAGCTTAAGCTATAAAGTTTTTTTTCACCCAAAAATTAAAACTGAAATCATCAACTCCCTCATGTCATTCCAAACTTGTATTAAGTTATTTAGCAGAATATCCAGACTGCTCTTATAAAAAACATTAGAAAAGTCTTCTTTTTTTGAGAGAGAGAGACCCTGCCATGGCAGAATAAAGACGCTTGGCATGAAAATTCAGTCATACTTTCGCATGCTATTTGTCTCTCTCTCAAAATACCCCTGTTACTCTGGTACACAAAGCACTGCACAACTTTCTGACACTCACTTGATAAGACGTTTCGGATTCTTCTTTTCGGATCATTTGAAAGGTCTAAGGGTTTAGTGTCAATCTAAGGTGTCTGTTTTACGACATAGAAGCTCCAGCAGCAGTAATTATGTGTTTGGAGAGTACAAAGGACAACATGTAAAATCAAATGCAATCCATAAACATGACCATAAAATTTAAATTTGTTCTTTACATAAAGCAATTGTTCCATATTGTGTGGAAACTGCCTAAACATTGAGTTTAACGCCTGTTGTTTTCTACGGTAAAATAATACGGGTTTGGGTGCGTAAATTATGCTAGAATATCCCTACATTTGCAAGTGAATCTGTTAGTGTGTGTTTGAGGTTCAGTGGGTCTGGTTTTGCCTTCAGGGTCATTGTGTGCTGCTCTTTTTAAGACCAAACCGAGTCGGCAGCACAGAGCGCCAGAGGTCATGACAGCAGTCACCACACTGGACTCTGCTCATTTCAGACACAGTCACATGCTTGTCGGTATATCTGTGTGAATAATCATAAAATGGATTATTTTCCCTTGAAGTATCATGAAAAGTAGAATCATGTGCATATACAGCCTGCTGTACACCTGCGTTTGGGGTCAGTAAGATTTTTTTTGTATGTTTTGGAAAGTCTCTTATGCTTACCAAGGCTTAATAATAAAAAAAAATAGAACAGTAATATTGTGAAATATTAAAAATGATCCATCAAATCCTTCAGTGATCCATCAGAAATCATTCTAATATGCCGGTTTGGTACTCAAGAAACATTTGTAATTAGTATTGACAATGCAGAAAATGGTTGTGCTGCATCCTTGCTGAATAAAAGTACTTGGGCACATTTTTCCAGACAGTGGTATTGTATATTGGTGTGCACAAATTGCATCTGTTTTCATACATGTTTACATGCTTTAGAGCCGATTAGATAATGGAAACCAACAGCTATGGACACGTCCCAGAAACAACTTAATTAGGCTATTTGCCATGCGATTCGCATCCAAACAGTTTATAAAACTTTCATTGCTGCCACTTCATTAAAACGTGACAGATTTTTGAAGTTAGCTGTGATAGTGCCAATACTTGAGTAGGAATTGAGTTTGTTCAAGCACGCCCAAAGACAAGCCAGAAACACAAACCAAACCGATCCAGCAGGAGTGTACTCAGCTGCAAGCAATTTGAGCTCCGATCAGCTGTGGAGTCATGGGATTTAGTATTACTCCAATTACTGGGTCAATGTGTGTGTGTGCGCCTAACATCTGTACTTGAACCCCTGCTGTGACTGTGAGGCTTTTTGCCAATATGTTCCATTAAAACTAACAGTAACGATTAATCACTGCTGATGTCTTTTATCACATACTGAGTCAGATCATCATAACTACATGTGTAATGTCTTAAAAACTGCAATAATCCCCAAGATGTCTTTGGAGTGTCAGAACACCCAGTTGAAACCCGAACAACATCCCGGGCTGTTGTAGTAGAAAGTGTTTCCTACTACCTTTAAATAACCGCAAAAAATTATTTCAGGCTAAATTATTTAACCAAACACATTTCAGTTCATTCGGTACATGTCCAACAGAATATGCAGTCAAGTTGTATTGTACATATTACATTTGTATGCGTGTGTTTAGAGCAAAGTATTTCTCTGTACACTTCGGCATCTGTTCTCTTAACACTGTCCATTTGACCATTATTATGGCGAAATCTGTTAAAACACTTGCAGCTACAAATGCCATGATAAGACTTACAACAATTTATAACCCTGCATTGAACCCAACACTGAGAAAAATCTTAATTATTAATCTTATTTTTGTCTTGTTTCCCAAATAAAAATAGATAAACATCCATAAGATATAAAGATTTGTTTTTAGTTAAGTAACCACATTTTAAAATAGTTTTTTCTTGTTTGAAACAATTTGTTGGGAAAAAATAAACATAATTCAAGATATATTATCTAAAAACAAGTCTTAAAGGGGTCCTATTATGCTTTTCACTTTTTCAACTTTAGTTAGTGTGTAATGTTGCCGTTTAAGCATAAAGATCTGCAAAGTCCACTCCAAAGGGAGATTTTCTCTTTAACAGAAAGCATTTTTTAAGAACTACAACAAATGGCTCGTTGGGAATACAACGCTCTTCTTCCGGATCTTGTGAAGTCACAAAGTTACTCATTTAAATAATCCCTGCCCACGGAATATGCAAAAAAAGGGGCAAGGCCTGGTTGAGCTGCATTAGAGAAGGCCTGTTTTAGTAGGGTGTTGCTGCCATGTCAAAGACTTGCTGTTTTTTCCACCCCGGTTCCAAAACCCCTTTATTTGGCCTTCCTAAGGCGGATGAACTTAGAAAACAGTGGTTAAATTTTAACACTGTTCCTGAACATTATATCCCAAATATTTATCTGTGTGCTGCCGATATGTCGTAATGCTGTCTGAATCATAATAATCATACACTGTTCGTTCGTTGGCCAGAGGAGAGCTGGGTTTGGGTTCCTTGCCACTGTTGCCTTTTTTCTCCTTTGTTGCCATTGGCTTTGCTTAAAGGAACACTCCACCGTTTTTTCATATTAAACTATGTTATTCCCTTAACTAAGACGAGTTGATACATACCTCTCTCGTCTCAGTGCGTGCAATCACTTGCTCTGGCGCGCGGCGACACTTTGATAGCACTTAACTTAGCCCAGTTCATTCATTAGGGTCCAAACAGAGATGAAGTTAGAAGCGACCAAACACCTCCACGTTTTCCCTATTTAAATACAGTTACACGACCAAGTATGGTGACACAAAATAAAATGTGGCGCTTTTCTAAGCGGGTAAAAAGGATAACTATAATGTATGGCGGAATAGCACTTGGGAGCACTTTGACTCGGCGCAGTAAAAAGTCACGTTGGTTCTAATGACAGAAGTGAGGGGGAGAAGGGGGGGGAGGATTTTCCAGGAGTGATGATATTACTGCACCGAGTCGAAGTGCTCCCGAGTCCCAAGTGCTATTCCGCCATACATTATAGTTAATGTAGTTTAATATGAAAAAACGGTGGAGTGTTCCTTTAAGCTGGACTGTGACGCTATTTTCTTCTGGAAAAAAACTTTGCTGCATTATTTTCATGTTATCTCTGTAAAGCTGCTTTGAAACAATCTGTATTGTAAAAATCGCTGTATAAATAAATGTGACTTGATGCACATTTTATGGAGGCCAGCTTCCAGAACCTAAGAGAGCACAATGCCGGCTACGCACAAAAGCTCCATCTGAAACAGGATCAGGATCAAAGGATCAAAACCTGTTAGTATGTTTTATTATTTGTTTTTGTGTTTTCTATTAACAGTTCCAATTCTAAGTTATGCTGTTGCTAGGGCAAAGCTATTTGGCTCCGCTAGCCTGCTAGCTAACATTAGTGTTGATGTAGTGTTTAGCTACCTGGTTCTAGCTTCTGTAAGCTCTCGCTTTTGTAAGACTGTTCGCAGGTCCTTAGGAACTTACCACTCTGCAACATCCTGAAAAATCTGTGCTTGCAAAGGTTCTGCATGAGCCTCTTGTTCGCAAACATTCTCAGGGTCTGAATCGAGCTCGAATTGGTATGGCAAAATTGACGCCATTGCTAATATTTACACCTGAGCAGATGAAACTCGTGGTTATGGTAAGGGGCGCGACATTTCCGGAACATGCTCTAAGCGGTTTGCCAATCACAACACACAGGGCCAGCTAACCAATCAGAGCATATTTTGTATTTCAGAAGGAGGGGCTTCATCAAAACAGGAACTAAACAGGGGTGCGTTTCCCGTACAACATAACTCGCTGCTTAACTACCATAGTGCGATGCATCATTGAAGAAATCCACTAGTCATGACTCAGATTCCCAGATCCATGTTGGCGCTGCTTCTCTTCAGTTCAGCCCACTCATTTTATAGGGTTCAGGTCTGGGGACTGCGATGGCCATTGCAGATGCTTGGTTTTGTGCTCAGTGACCCATTTTTGTTTTGATTTTGATGTTTGTTTTTGGATCACTGTCCCGTTGGAAGATCCAAACATGGCCCGTTATAAGATATCTAGCACTGGTTGTCAGGTTTAGATTTTTTATCTGTTGGTATTTGATCAAATCCATGAGGTCATGCATCTGAACAAGATGTCCAGGACCTCTGGCAGAAAATTAGGTTTGGATCTTCCAACAGGACAGTGATCCAAAAACAAACATCAAAACAAAAATGGGTCCCCAGGCCTGAACCCTAGAAAATAAGTGGGCTGAACTGAAGAGAAGAAGCGCCAACATGGATCTGGGATTCTGAAGGATCTGGAGAGATTCTGTATGGAGGAATGGTCTCTGATCGCTTGTCAGGTGTTCTCCAAACTCATCAGGCATTATGGAAAAGACTCAGAGCTGTTATCTTGGAAAAATTAATAAAAGGGGGCAAATAATTGTTCCCAATGTGTTTTGGGGAAAAACATTTATTTCATAATGTGATTTCCCCCCCACTTTCAATTATTTTACTTCAATTAAAGGTTCGATTTTTGCTAATTGAAATAAAATATCAAAAGGATTAACAATGCAGATTTATTTTTTACAGCCATCTTTGATCATATTTAACAAGGGGGCAAATAATTCTGACCAGCACTGTAAATATTGCGTAAAAATTCTATTTGTTTCATTTATTTACTGATAAAACTGTACACCTCTCTCTTCACCATAATGTATTCACATACACCTACACAGTCCACATGACTCAACAAAATTAGATCACTCTCACTGTAATCAACAAAGCTGTCTACATTGCGAACAGGGCCATGCAAGGACCAACATTTGTTCAAAGTATAAAAATTTGCGTGGAGCCTGTTCATCTTGACGTGAAAATCACAACATATACTACCATTAAAAAGTTTGGGATCAGTAAGATGTTTTTATTTTTTTTAATTGCATTTATACTCTTACTTATCAAGGATGCCTTTAAATGATCCACAGTGACAATAAAGACATGTATAATGTTACAAAAGATTTCTATTTCAAACAAACGCTGTTCTTTTGGATTTTCTATTCATCAAAGAATCCTGAAAAAAATCCATAAAAATATTAAGCAGCACAACTGTTTTCAACATTGAAAATAATAATAAATGTTTCTTGAGCACCAAACCAGCATATAAGAATGATTTCTGAAGGATCATGTGACACTGAAAACTAGAGTAATGTATATATAAATAAATTACATTTTAAAATATATTAACAGAAAACAGATGTTTTAATTGATAAAAAATGCAGTAAAACCTGTAATATTGTAAAAATATTATTACAATATTAGCCTACAGTTTTTACTGTCTTTTTTATCAAGTAAATCCAGCCTTGGTCAGCATACTTCCAAAAACTAGATGTGCACGTCCTGGACCCATATCACTTTGCATTAAGAAAACAGAATTCTTAAAATGAATTCTGTTCACATTTTAAATTTAATCCATGAATGAGATAAAAGTAAACATATTTGTGTGTGTGTGTGTGTGTGTGTGTGTACAGAAAAAAAGAAAAGACGGGGAGTAACGGGGACAGGACTCAAAGCCAGCTGCGGTCTGTCATGTGCAGAAGGGATCAGAGATGAATAGAGCAGAGAGGAAGATGGGATGAAGGAAGAGATTTCTATGCAACTGTCTGCATGTGTATATGTGAATAAAGTGCAGGGGGTTGTTGAGCAGAAAGGTTTGAGTGGGCATGCAGGACCACAGGAGCTGTCAGCACACGTTGCACCGCTGTTTCATATTTATATAAGAACGTTTTAATGGTCTTGGGCTCGGATACTTAAAAGGTAATTACCATAATTATCAGAAACCCTCTCGTTTAGCCTGACATGGGGAGTCATTCAGCTTAGGTACAGTGCTCACCAGAAATCAAGCACATTTCTTGTGCTCGTCTTCTGAAGTTGTTTTCTGCCCTATTGTGATGCATATTTAAGTTCACTTAAGTTCTCGATCTCGAATCTGAAATAAATGAAGGCCGGGACTTGATTTTGTCTATCTGGAATTGATTGGATCATTGGATGGTTGTGGTTTGCTATCTCGTGTGAATGACAGGTTGCCCCGCCCTCACGCCAATAAACACGTCATCAGAGAAGTCTTTTAATAAATTCTGCAATATTTCATTACAAATAAGAATGGTCAATTTGATTTCATGGTGACTTTAAGTAAAGCTTAGCCCTGCATGGTGCAGTCAGGTAACTTCTATTGCCTAGACAAAGTGTGAGCCTAATGCTGATATTCAACAGAAATCAAAGACTTCTATTTAACATATACTGTACAGTCTGTGGTTATTCAAATGAAGTCAGACACTGAATATATCTCTTATCAGGAGTGTTATAATTGCGTCTGACGTTTTTGTTCTTAACCTGTGTTGGCCTCTCTTATAGAGAAACTAGCCTACGCTTTCACCTCCTTGTGAATAACATGCTGTCATTAGCATAGCTATTATGAGCATGAGCCCTGGTAGACTTTCTTTAGCTGTCAATCAAACAAACTCTTATTGTAAAAAATAAATCAGAGATTCTACAGGTGCAAGAGACATTTTGTATGAAAAGTGAGTTGTTTAAAATACAGAGATTCATGGTACTAATACTACTAACACTATCCTCAGTAAGATGCAAGTTATGGTGGGGTCTGACTCCCCAATTAAGTCTTTGATACCCTCAAAGAAAATCAAAACTAAATATTTAGGGGAGCCTTGCAATATTTATTTTGCATACCAGTAAGTGCATTTCAACAGTGGTTTTCAAACGTGTGAGTAAGCACAAAAGTCTGCGCCAGAATGCACTACTAGACACCCGCTAACAGAAATCGTGTTTGTCCGTGGTTACTATAGCAACAGTACAGTCCGCTGCTCAAACCTTGTCCATTAGCATCAATATCTAAAACGTATCCTTTTTTATTTATTTAAAGGGTTAGTTCACCCAAAAATGAAAATTCTGTCAGTAATTACTCACCCTCATGTTGTTCCAACCCCGTAAGACTTTCGTTCATCTTCGGAACACAAATTAAGATATTTTTTATTAAATCTGAGAGCTGGCTCCCTCCTCCATAGGCTTCTATGTTATTGAAACTTGCCGGCCTAGAAAGTTAGTAAAGACAATGTTTAAAATAGTCCAAGTGATTAAAGTGGCTCAACCATAAGTTTATCAAACGACGAGAATACTTTTTGTGCGCAAAAAACAAAAATTGGGAGTGGGCCTCTGACACGAGTTCACGTAGTGTAACAGCGCAGCGCAACGTCAGAACGTAGGTTCACTATTGGTTACTATTAGTTCACCCAAAAATGAAAACTCTGTCAGTAATTACTCACCCTCATGTTGTTCCAACCCCGTAAGACCTTCGTTCATCTTCGGAACACAAATTAAGATATTTTTGATTAAATCTTAGAGTTGTCTAACTCCTCCATAGGCTACTAAGGAACCGAAACTTGCTGGCCCAGAAAATGTATTAAAGAGATCGTTAATATAGTCCAAGTGACTCCAGTGGCTCAATCTTAAGTTTATAAAGCGACGAGATACTTTTTGTGCGCAAAAACAAACAAAAATAACAACTTTATTCCACTATTTATTTCCTTCTCTCTGGACATCTAGTTGGTTCGCGTAGTGTTTTTGCGCAGCGCGTCTGTGTTACACGTCACCACGTAGGCTCACTATTGGCCGACGCTTGTCATGTGTGATACGTGGCGACGTGCAACACAGACGCGCTACGCTTAAACACTACGCAAAAAGACCCGAGGCCCAGAGAGAAGGAAATGAAAAGTGGAATAAAGTCGTTATTTTTGTTTGTTTTTGCGCACAAAAAGTATTCTCGTCGCTTTATAAACTTAAGATTGAGCCACTGGAGTCACTTGGACTATATTAACGATGTCTTTAATACATTTTTTGGGCCAGCAAGTTTCGGTTCCTTAGAAGCCTATGGAGGAGTTAGACAACTTTAAGATTTAATCAAAAATATCTTAATTTGTGTTCCGAAGATGAACGAAGGTCTTACGGGGTTGGAACAACATGAGGGTGAGTAATTACTGACAGAGTTTTCATTTTTGGGTGAACTAACCCTTTAAGCCTAGTCCCAGACTAAAATGCATGTTTGAGCCATTTAAAATGAAAGCAACTTGCACTGGCATATTCAAATATGTCAGTGCTGTTATTGTCTCAAGATGCACACCAGTAATGTCACCATTGTGCTCTCCAGTACAAACCATTCTCTTCCCAAACTTGATCAATACCACCCCTCACAATAAGAATTCATTAAGCAATTAAAAAACAAACTCAGAAATCTCAAAAATGTGTGTGTAACATATGTTCAAAGCATGTCAGATGGACATTTCAGCTCTTGTTATTCTCTCATAAATACAGGTACTTTCCAGATGGTCCTCACCAGTTCTAAGTGGCTTCCAATCAGTTCAAAGGAATGGAAAATTAGTCTAGCAGCTCTTCTGATTTTACAAATCACACAGGCACATATTCTCATGCATATCCATGCACACTCTCAGCTGTAAACTATGCAGAACGAGAAGTTAAGGAAGTAGAAATGACAATGCTCACAGCTCATCATCATCTCTACTCTACAGCTCTGCCGTCACAATTCTCAGATCAGTGGAGGCCGACAGCTAACCTTTTCCCTAGAAACAGGTTTCTTCCGTTACCTTTTCCCTAGTTTCCCTGAGTTAGGACCCCGTAAGAAAAACAGAAACTACAGTTACCTCTGGCATCTTACACAATGGTGTGTTTTTTTCTTCTTCAGCGAGTATCTCTTTGTTGACACAATCTGTCTTTTTGAAGGACTAACACATCAAAGTTTCTTCATGGACATTTGCCTCCCTGTGATTGCGAGTAAGGGGGTCACAGCTTGTGTCTGCAGCTGTGATTTCAGAAGAAACAGCACCATGCTGATCAGGGCATCAAGACAACACCTTTCACATCAGGAGACAGGAGAAAGCATGGAAAATGACGCTCTTCATGAAAATCATTTTGATCATTTCACAAAATTGCAAACATTCTGGCTGACATCAATAAACAGATCAGTCTTCTGTTATGTTATGGCTCATTACTAATAAATGTGATATTAGAATTCTATATTTATAGTCAATATATAGTAAAATTTGCTAAATAGGTAACACTTTATAATAGTGTCTTATTTGTTAACATTAGTTAATGCATTAACTAACAAACTAACAATGAGCAATGTATTTTTACCGCATTATTAACCTTTGTTAATATTAGTTTTATAAAAATGATAATTTTAGTTCAGGGCATTAACTAATGTTAACAGATACAACTTTTGATATTGCAGTAGTAAATGTTGAGATTAATTAAAATTAATAGATAGAAGAAGTAGAAGTATTATTCATTCTTATTTTGTTACCGCTGAAGATACTATTTAAAAGCATTATTAAATTCGTGTTTTAGATGATGGCAAACATAATCTAAGGTAGGCTACACCGTTTTCAACTAAAAACGTAAAACTTTTTATGCGTTTTGGCTGTTCATTTACACAACAACGTTTGGGTGCCTGAAAACGCAAACGTTTGGGCGTTTTGGGTGCCTACAAACGCAAACTTTTGAAAACGAGTTTCAAAGTACAAGTTTTTGAAAACGGTCTCCGTGTAAACAACAAAAACGCGAATCGCTGAAGACGATGACGTCATGCACATGCATATAACGTGTTCAGTCTATAGTGTTTCATCGCCATCTAATGGCCTGGCAGCAGAATACAGCATTTTTAGTCATTTTCACGGATCCGTGTGAATGGGGATCGTTTTGACAATGTTGTGGTCTATACGCGGAAAACTCAAAGGAAAAACGTCTCCGTTTTAAGCATATCGTTGTCGTGTAAACGTCCCCCTAACAGTAAAAATGAGCATGTGCAATTAAATATCCAATCTCAATCTATATAATACATTTTGAATACATTACAACAATACATCCCTAATGTTCAGCTTTATCTGGTTTTGATAAGCAACTGTAAAAATCAAACTTTTGTCAATGTCTCACTGGAAATTATTGGTCGTACAAAACCCACTAAACTTTTTAGCTGACTTAATGTGAATGAAGCTGTTTCTTCACTTACTGAAAATGTCTCTTCTCATCTTAGGCAACACTTTAATATATTCACACAGGGCTTCCCTCCACTTTAAAGTGCTAATCATGTCCTGTCTTGACTGCTTTCAGCTTCAGTAAAAGAAACTACAGCAAGAATTACGGCAAATGTGGAAATTAGCTTCCTGTGGCAATATGGGAATGGGCATGAGGAGGGGAAAATATTATAAAATACAAAATATTGCTTCACTTTGGAGTTGAATAAAAGACGCTACTTATGTAACACTTGGTTGCACAGAAACCAAAGTAATTCACATTAATATTGGGACACCCGAGAACCTGCTAAGGCCGGTGCTTTTGTTACTGGGCCCAAAATGGACATGATTGAGAGGTTATGCTGATGTAGTTAATGGAAAGATTTTCAGTGAGTCAAAATGAATCAAGCGTGTCGTGTTCCTTTCTACTATACACACTTTATATTCCTTCTGTAGCAAAAAAAACAACAATATATACAGCTCACACAGACATCCAATTCAAGAAGGGGTTGTGTGATAATGATAAACACACAGAAAGAGTTCATTGTGTCATCATTTACTCATCCGCATGTTTTTCAAAAACCTGCATTCTTCTGTGGAACACAAAAGGAGAAATGTATACCTGAATTTCCAAACTGCTCTTTTCCATTCAATTAAAGTGAATGGTCACCACAGCTGTCAAGATCGATTTAAGGCAGCAACACACTAAAAAATGTCTACCTACTTAAAATGAAAAAAATAATTCTAGTTGCTGCCATAATTTTTCACGTATAATCAAATTTCAAATATGTACGGGTTGAATCTCCTATAACTCCTAAAAGTTGAAATTGGCTCAATTATTTTAGGGAGTTGTGAAAGTAATGAAAAAAAATTCATTTTCAGTGAATAATGAATTCATTATTGAAATGAATTAAAAATGAAATAATGAAAATTCATTCCGTTTCTTAAACAAAGCTATTGTGTGACTTTAGAATTGAGTGCATAAGTCACTGGGCCACTTTTATGATTCATGTGCTTTTTTTATATCCTTTCTGGAGGTTGACAGCCGTTGGTCACCATTCACTTTCATTTCATGGGAAAGAACAGCTCAGACATGTTCCTTTGGCATTCTAAAGAAGAGAGAAAGTTACACAGGTTTGTAATGACATGAGGGTTTGTAAATGATAAAACTATTCCTTTAAAACCAACTAACTAAACAAACAGCATCTAACCTACTATTTAGTTTTAGATGACACTTTCTGAATTACCAAAATAGCAGAAACATGCACATAGGCCTATACATATTTAAACAAGACATGCCAGTTTCTTCTATGCGGTCGAGTCCACAGATTTGGAGTTCATTTTTAACTTATTTAGACTAAGAAAGCAGCCAAGGAGAAGGACATTATAAAGAAGCAGTAAACAGAAGTTACACAGTCAGCGCTCAGCTGCTGAAGTGAGACATAGAGCCGAGCTCATTTGAATGAAGCCAGTGAAAGACATGAATAAAGATTCCTGCAGGAATATGGTGCTTTCTTTCTTTCTTTTTTACAGGAACAGTGACGCAAAATGAGAATGAACTTAGTACTGTACAATATGACAAACAATAATGTTCTCTTCAGGCCTTGAAACAACCTGACGGGCAGCAGCTGACTGGACAGACACAAAATGTCACTCAAAGCGCAAATATTGCTGTATTAATGGAAAATGACACGTTTTGAGTGTAAAATGTGTGCGAAATGAGCGTGTTCTCACCTGCCATGTTCAGGAGAGCTCTGCAGGTTCCCTCCTCACAGCACTGGAAAATGCCTGATCAGATGTGAGTACCGGTTAGTCACTGGAAAATACTGAATCACCTGCTTAGGTAATATTTCACGAATGGAGTGTGTCTAGAAGGGGGAAGTGTGTGTGCATGTGGTGATGAAATCATGTAGGCCTATTTAGTGTCTCACAGAACACTCTAAGGTGGGCTGTATTGTATTTAAAAAATAATATGGGTTCATGCATCACCTGTGTGTGTATGTGTGTGTGTGTGTGAGTGTACAGTTTTAATGTGTCAAGGTCAACAGTTTCCATCTAGCCGTGGAGTCCAAACTTGGTGACCTTTAAGGTTTAAAACATGATGGATGTATCACAGGGAGCAGCTGTAATGCGTTCTCCTTTGCTCTCGAAGCCTTGCAGAATTCATTGTGAGCTCCATCTTTTGAGGCCACTATAATTCTCCCTTCCAGTGTCTGTAATGGTTTTATTGAGTGAAACACATTTCATTGAGTGTCTCAGAAAAGCAGCATGGTTAAGCGTTGTCTGAAGTGTAATGCATGTTGTCCTTCAGGTAGCCTAATACTTATCGATGTTCTTATGTTTGTGAATGACTTGGGCATTAAATGCATTAGTTAATCTTGAAGTTGAGTTAATAACACCAGCAAAAGGTGATCTATCTATCCGTACATCCATTTTTCTATACTGATAATTGGAGAATTTGATACAGTACTCATGAATAATAAAGGACCTAACTAAATAAAAACTAGGTTCTGTTGTGTGCCCATACAAAGAAGATAAAATTACCGTACACACACACTTCATATTAATACCACGGCAAACACCGTCACACTTCCCACAATTACCACAATGACATTATTACACGTTTTATAATTACCACAGCAATAATACAACTGCTTTCAGAGAGTAGTTCCACCACAAACATAAGGCAAAGTGCACATTTACGGTGGCCAAAGAAAGAGGAAGAAAAGAGATCTGGAGTATTTTGGAGTTCTTCTGCTTTGGTTTATATCTCTATAATGACTGATGACAAAGTGGAGGTCAGGCCTTTTATGAGAACAGCCTTAATAACACACCCTGATGCACAAGCAAATGAAAGCCATCTGTGGAGTATCAGCTAGTCAGAAATCTCACTGTACTTTGTCCCTGCCTATTTTAGAGTCAGAATTAACAATTGGCATGAATGTTAACGCAACAATATTAAAGCATATAATGAATGAATAAATACACACACAAGCATATTTTTGTATAAACATAAGAAAATGAAGAAGCTGATTAAGTAAATAAAGAGATGAGAGGGAATAATTTAAGGGACAAGATAAAAAAAAAAAAAATTATTAAACAAAATATGGTATTATACAAAATTATAATAATATATGAAGCAGTTTCCTGCATGCCTTTCAAAGACACATTGGCGTAATATTTGGACACCTCATTACACTGGTGTTATGCAATGTAGTTGAAATACCCACATATCACATCTTACACATCATCTCTGAGCTCATCCAATTTTTCTAGCTCATTCATTCTTTTCCATTCCCCCATCCTTCCATCGCTTTCTTCCAAGTCTCCCTCTGATCAAAACAACTGTCAGCCTCCTCCGGGCATGACCACAGAGTAGCGTGAGCATTAACTATAATCTCTGTGTGCAGCTGTGCGCAGTGTGTGTGTGTGTGTGTGTGTGTGTGTGTGTGTGTGTGCGCGCGCATGTGTGTGTGTGTGTGTGTCAGGCGCAGAGCAGAGCATTAAACTCACAGTCTGTGTCTGATGGGGTTCACCTTGACTTCTCTTAGACTCCTGACGGCTGTTTGGCCGCCATTAATCGGCTGTGTGTAGAGGGCAGAAGACGACAAGCTCTATCTATGGGAATTCATTGATTTGGTTCTTAAGCCTTCAGGGGGGTTTAAATGCCCAGGCTGTGCTCTTTAAATATGCGTGTTTATGAAGCCACACAATGGAATACTGTAGTGTTAACACTTAAGTGAGAGAGACAGGCCCAGTGTAAGTGTGTGTGTAATATGTGTGTGTGTGTGTGTGTCTAGCCTAGGAGAATTACTTGGGGCACTAATAAAACAATTATTTTAACTGATGTATACATTCACATATTTAGACATACACGCACCACAAATTCTTGAGTTATGGGACAAAATAGCCTACAGGACTGAAAATGGGGAAATTAAAGGGGACATATCATGAAAATCGGACATGTTCCGTGTTTAAGTGCTATAATCGGTCCTCTGTGCATCTACCAACCCCGAAAACATGAAAAGCTACAACCCAGTAACTTTGTTTTGCTAAGCCTTTCTCTGCAAGCATGTCAAAAAATAAGCTGATCGGATTTCGCTCCTCTTCTGACGTAGGAAGGGGATCTTATTATAATATTACCGCCCCTTAATCTGCATGTTTCAACCCACGGTGCCACCATTTGTATTTTTGCAAGCAACAACATTGTAACCAGTTCTAACGCAATGGCAAAAGTTTGAGCAAAGCATGCTATTTCTCGCTCAGGCTTCATCCTTGTGGTATTTTGACCAAAAAAAATGTCACAGCTGTCTTATAAAGACCTCAACTGTCAACTTGTGTAAAAGTTAAACATGGTGGTACATGCAAGTCGATGAGATGAATCAATGTAACTCCACAACAACTACATAAATGTATCCACTAACCAATCAGAAACGTCCAGGTGCAGTCTAAAGGTCTTCCTGAGTCTCTCCGTAAGGCTGCACTCCGCTACTGGTTATTTCTGAGATTTTGGATGAGTGAAATTCGCGTGTTTTGTTATTGTATCCGAAGCTCGTCTGAATCAAAAAGTATTTTAAAAAGTATTTCCAAACCAAACACTTTTAAATCTGCAGTTTCCTCTAAACATGTGCACAATGTGACAAACGTAAGATTTTTTATTTAAGTGGATATTTAATGAGGTAAAAAGTTAAGCAGTAATAAGGGGAGCAGGTTTCACATCGGCTATCTTTAAGAGTGTATTACAACACACTGGTAAGTTACATGCAAGAAACGCAAAGAGTGTGTTTTGTAACACTTGGAGGTGTGACTGGTAAATGCCTGAGGCATTCAAATGTCCAGTTTGATTGGTTAGCCAGTTTGTGACCTTGACTAAGGTTACTCCTGGTTCCCATAAACATAGCTGTACAGTAAGACCCTGTTTCTCAGAGAACCCTGACCCCTCCCACTCCTCTCCACGGTTACTGTTACCATGACACAGTGAGTAATCCATATCACTCACTAAAATGTAACACCTTCAGGGAGTGAAAAGCTCCAACTGAGAGAGAAAGAGAGATGAAGCCAAAGACATTAAGGTTTCCAAGCATCTGAAAAGCTCCTGTCACGTCCATTATTCCAGCTTGTTTTCTGAATAACTGTCTTCTGCTGTCTGCCCCAATGGCCTCTACTCTAACAAAGCACTCATAGATAATTTTTACTTGGACACTTCAAGCATCAGCCCCGGTGAGATTCAACACAAAAAAGGTGACAATGGACAAGGATGAATACAGTTTCCAACATTGGATGATCTCTTTTCTTCTCCAAATGAGTGAGTTTGTGTCCCGTCTCTGCTCCAGGGGCTGCCCAAACTGATTTAGTATGTCCATCCTTCTCTTGTGAAGTGAAGGACATTAATCCTTTTTATTGACCCTCTTCTTTGGTCCTCACAATATTTAATTAGATTCAGTGGTTCAAGCAACCAGACATTCTGGTTCCTATTTGTGCGACAGAAAATCTTCAACTTCTATCCGTTCACCTTTCACCGAGTTACCCAGACTGAAGTGGGTCTTCTCCACACTCTTAGGAAAAAAAAGGTTCAATTGGATTCAAAATAAAACCCTAGGGTTCTTGACTTAATTTTGAAGAACGCTTCATGCCAAAAGATTCTATATAAGGAGAAATGTCTGAATACTCTTGATGTTCTTGATGTGCTTAAAACTGAGACATTTTTTCTTTGTACAGATAACAACGTTATCCAAACGATCCGTTCACACGGATCCGCATAAACGACTAATAACGCTGTATTATGCATGCCAGACAAGTAGCCTAGTTGGCGATGTCATTTTGTACGAACGCACATGCAAAGACACAAATTACATAATCTATAAATTTTCTGAAATTACATCGTCGATCATCTTATCATTTTGTCCAATTTTCATTCTAAGATGTTAATCTTGATAATATTGTATTATTACTTTGTCATCTTCACAAAGCCAGAAACATTCACTGTAATTCAAATTTTAGAATGTTCTTCACTGATATAAAGTCCCTTTTTTCTTCCTTTAAGAAAATGTCAAAACCTTTGAACACAAAGGCTTTGAAAACATATATCATCCTTGAGTCTGTTGTAAGGAACCTTTAATTTTTCATGATGACAAAATGTTATTGTGTTGATTTGGGTAATTCTTATAACCACTATAGTGATGGTGTCCGTATGTAGGACATGTTTCTGGATCCGCATCTTATACTGGTTCTTGCTACTAATCTTCAAGTCTAAATCGTAAACCCTACTTCCAGTCCTTTTATAACATGCAAACTCAAACTCACGCTCTCACGCCACACATCGCAGTGAAAAATACATGGCGGAGCAAAGAGGACACTGACAACGCGCTGACAGACAGGACACACCAGGTTACTTTGGAAATGAAACAAAGTCTCAACTTTCAAATTTTGTCATTTTATAAAGAAATGTAAACAATAAATACCGTTTTGTGGCTCTTTAATGTGTCGTGACAGATCGCTGTAGCGCCTCAGTTAAAGCTGCTCGTGAACTGATCAACTCTTCCTTCTAGTTAATTTATAGCATCAAATTAACATGAATGAACATCAGAAGGAATGTTGTTTCAACCACATAAAGAAGTCAGTACACCGTTTTTCAAGTTCAAGTCCACCGAAGTTAATCTACTAACTCTCCTGACTGCTTTGTTGGACAAAATGGCAGATTTGGTGGATTCGGCTGTCAATCAAACTCCCTGCGAAGGGTGAATTAGGGATGCACCGATATATAAACATTTTGTCCGATACCGATAATTATTTAGATTTGAAAGTCAATAACCGATTGATTGGCCGATAAATAAATAAATCTACATTTCTGTGTAATTTTTAAAAGCCTGATTACAAAAAAACAAAAGTCTCACCATTAACAATGTCCCAAGCACACAATTATAATGTTCTCATTTTAATTTTATGTAGCCTAGCCTATATGACAGACTTTCGCTGTGCATGTTGCTAACTCCATTTTCCTTTTTGAAGGGATTCCAATCATATTTCAAGCTATTCAAAACCATCATGGCGAACAGTGCGCATCTGAAGTGTCTCAAATATTCCATTATTATTGGCTTTAATTTTATCGGTAATGGCCAAATTTTCTTATCGGGTCAATAGCGATAATAACATTAAAAATTAACATATACATATATATATATTCATATGATGGCCAATATATCATAGCCTGACTACGTCAGACTTCCTACTTCCGCTAATTTCATTTCGCTCCTGTAGTCAGTCTGAGATAGCAGCTTATATTTCAGTTTTCCACCGGCCTTCAGACGGCCGGGCCAATCAACGAACAGAGGGCGGGCTGAGAGCCGTGACATGGATGCTGATTGTACCGTGGATGCGTAAATTTACTTCACATAATCTGCAAAAGTCGTTCACAGCCATGTTCACTCCGGTATTTCACTCGATGGATTTGTTTTCGCATCATACATGTGTTTACAGTGGAAGTTAGATGCGGCTGAGCATGCGCATAACACACGCCATAACCAAACGTTATGTGATTGGCTTACGGGTAACCAATGATTTTAAACGTCAGACAAGCGCCCCCTAGTAAGAGAGAAAACACTTCTCTATTATGCCATTCCAGACTCTGTATACGAAGCAAAGTGAAGTAGCAGAGTCTGGTATTACCAGGCTAAATATATCATGCATCCTAATAAAAATATAAATAATGATTATATTTTAATAATTAATCATATTTATTATTGTTAAAGTAATATATTTCTGACTATTATACCAAAATCAGCAGCTTGCAATAAAGACGATCATATGAATTATTCAGAATATTAAAATATGTTCTCAAAACGATCAAAGATTCTTGGTTTTAAAAGGCCTCATGAAGGTCTCAAGAAACATTTCAGATAAAAACATTGGAAATCTGATTTAAAAAAATTGTGGCAAATTCAGATTGCAGGCTGTCAGAAACCACTTTCCAAAAATTCCTGCTACAATAACTGTTTGAACATCAAAACAGATCGAAAGACAGTAATCATAGGGACCTTGTGCTTCTCTCTGTTGCTTATGGCATTAAAAGGCTTGCATTTGTGCTTTTAAAGGCAAAGAACAACAGCAAACCGGCAAAACAAGACGACTTGAAATGACGAGTGCTATCTGGAAGATCTTATGGCCTGTCACCAAATGTAAACAACATTCTGTGAATACACAGAGGACCATACAATTGTCACTAGGCCTGAACAACAGAACTTCAGAAGTATGAGGATGATTGGTTTCATAACTATATACCGTTTATCTTTCACTCTCCCTTCAGCTCTTCCCACTCTCCTTTCCTGTTTCCTCTTTTTTTTTCTCCTTTTTTTTGCGGTTGTTTCATGCTGCTTCTCTCGCCAGGCCTCTGGCTCGATTTAAACCGGGAAAGTGAACAGAAGCGTTTTTCATACGTATGCTCAGCGGAAACAGTGCTGCTATATTTAAAGGATTTATGAGCCGTGCGCTTTCTCAGAACGTCACAATATCACAGCCAGACAAAGAGCTGTGACCGACAGGATCACTCGACTACATTAAAAGTACATTATACAGACATCATGCCCGTCACACTCAAATACATACACACAGGCATATAAATTACACAACTGTCCGCCTGGAAGCACAGATTTTTAATACAGCAAATTTAACAACGATCTCTGCAATCTACGGAAGAGGATTAGGGCCAAGCAATAATAAAAAAATAAAACCATCTCGAGATTAAAGTCATTATAATGCGAGATTAAACTCGTTAAATTTCGAGAGAAAAAGTCGAAATACAATCTTGAGAATAAACTCATTACATTTCGAGAATAAAGTCGTTGTGTTTCGAGAAAAAACTCGTTACATTTCGAGAAAAAAAAACTCGAAATACAATCTTGAATCTTTTTTTATTATTGCTTGGCCATAATCCTCTTCCGTAGCAATCACCATCCATACATGAACGCACGAAGAAAAAAAAGATGTGTACGCAACCTAATCAATCAATCAGTCTATCAACCAATCAATCAATCAAATCACTCAGTCTATAAACTAACCAATCAATCAGTCTATCAACCAATTAATCTGTCTGTCTGTCTATCACGTACATACTGTATACTTTCTGTCAGACTATCCAGTCCATTTTACTCCAGTTTTCTCTACTAATTTTTGAACAGGGACCCTTACTTAAAGGGTAACTCTCGCCAAAATGCAACCTAGGGTCTTTTTGTTAATCTACCCGATGCAAACTTTCGTTTAAAAGCATAATTAGAATGGAAACGCCACTTTTAAGTTTGACCGTATTTTCAGTCAAATTGCCTTTTGAATGAGAGTATTGGGGCACTTCTATGATAGCATTAAAAATCGCTATTTTTAAAACACTAAGAAGGCTCGACACAACATGAAACTTTGCTCGAAGTATCACCAGGGGCTCTACACATGAACGCGGGCATTGAGAACATTGTTTGTGTACACAGAGTTTACTAAAAAGAAAGATTTTGAACAACGACATTTAGACAGTCAAAAACAGTTGATCTCCGAATGTGAATGAACCGACTCTGAATTTTAGTATTGCTTCTTATATGAGCATCCTTTTTAAAATACAAGGTCAATATTGATTTTCACTAATGACAAAACAACAAATTATGAATTTAGATGGAACTAAGCTTTACCAGTTACGTTGCATTCGGAGATCGACTATTTTTGACTGTCAAAATATAATTTTATAGCATCTTTGTTCACAATATGATATGTCATTTTTTATTTATTTAATTGAACTTGCTTAAACTTGTTTTGAATAAAATACTGGATTGTATATTTCTTCAGATTGAAAGAAAGCTTGGTGATTCTGTATTTCATTCTCAGTACTGATTATTTAAAAAGGTAATCAAGAAACCCTTGATGGGCCTGTATAAGGAAGACAAAAAAGGTTGAGAAACACTGTTCAATTCACTCAATTTCTATACATTCTAATCCATTTTCATCTACTGTACAGACACACTAGCTTTAGGGACTCATCTCTGCCTCAGATGTGCTGTGGATCAGATATAGCAGCGAGATGTTGAGCGCTCAGCTATTTGTAAACCTGTATTACTGTTGCCCTCATAGGACTCAAACACTTTCCGTAGTGTTCCCGTTTACAATGTGGTGAACAGCAGAGTTTATCCTGTATTCAGGTGCTGAGGGTGGCGTTTCCTTATCAAGCTGGCAGAACTCTGTTTGTGACGTTTGTTGTTCCATGGGGGTTGTCATCAGTGATCTTTATCATAGTGTAGATCTACACACTCAGCTTGGGCAGGGAGAGAAACAGAAACGGCCGCAAATATGTAGGCACGAGTTGACACACACATGCAAACAAACACACACACACACACACGGCTGTCAGCCCACATCACTCAGTGCGCCTCTCCATCATTTCACATGCAATCCAACTACACAGGATTCAGTATCCCAGCAACAGGCATCATAATCACTCAACTCTCTCTATCACTCCTATGACTTCCTCTCTCTCTCTTTTTCTCTCCCCGTGACTCACTCTTGTTTTCTCTCTTTCTTCCTTTCTAACTATATCTGTAACTGTCTATCTGTTCATTTTTTCTTTCTATCCACGGCAAAATTATTTTTCATTTTCCAGAAATGATATATCTAAACAAAATAAATTTACTCCAGACCCAAAACTGTGCTTAAAGAGAGAATATATATCTTGGATTATAGGGATAGTTCACACAAAGATTAAAATATTGTCATTTCAGTTATACAACGCTTTGTGTAACAAACAAAGGCTGATTTTCCTTATGTTTGTCATTCACTTTCATTATATAACAAAGGTCACGATATTGTTCAAAAACTAGCCTTAATTTCATTATTTTCCTAATGGTTTTCATTGTATGCGTTTCATGCATTTTATTTTCTAATCCTTTTATTTGCATTTTATTCTATTATTGTTTATATTATTCAATAATTTCTTTTTTTTGTCTGACTTTTCTAATTGTATGAATGTCTGACTTTTCTGTCAGACATTCATACAATTCTTTGTTCAGCAAGGATGCATTAAATTGATCGTTCCATTTGAACTATTCATTCATCAGAGAATGAAAAAAATATACAAATTTTACAAAAATAACAACCAGCACAACTGTTTTCAACATTGATTAAAATAAGAAATGTTTCTTAAGCACAAAATCAGCATATTAGAATGATTTCTGAAGAATCATGTGACGCTGAAGACTGGAGTAATGATAATACTGAAAATTCAGCATTGCCATAGGAATAAATTATCTTCTTTCAAAAAAAAAAAAACTCAAACTTTTAAACAAGCTTTACTTTTCTGTTCCTTGTAAATTTATCGTGTTTAGAAATTTTTGTTAGCAATCAAGAATATTTATGAAAATGATTTAACAGTGTTTCTGTTTGCAGCGGGCGGGTCCATTCTACTGTGAGACTCTGTACAGTGTGTGAGTGTGTGTCCTTTCCTCCTGGTTCTGTCTCCAGATCTGTCAGCTGCAGTTCAAAACAGCTTTAGTCTGTTTAGACTTTAGACTGTGAGAAGAACATGACTTAAAAATGTCATGATTTTCTGACCAAAAGCCCATTTTCCTATTTGTTTTTATAGTTATCTCTTCTTCACTGTCTTTAACAACTCTCCTTTTCCCATGTCCCATTCCCTCATCTCTCACTTACACATGCAAACCGATTGAACACAATTTACTAAACTGATTTGATGCAATACATATTACATAGAGCGAATATACCAATGGTTATTTTACATGAATGTAATTGCATTTGGGAAAATTGTACTTTCCAACGAACAGAGACGGCAGTGATTAAATCAGCAAGACAAAAGACCAAAACAATATTTTCATTTCCAACTAACCAATTCTGTCGAAGAGCCTGGCAGTGAAGCTAAAGAATGTTTACTGAAACTCCCACTTACACAGAGTCCATTAACAAAAAGTAACCACTGGAGAAAGAGGCCAAAGTTTCAGTATATATGCAACTGACTGATGTGCACTCAGCATGGCAATGAAAGCTAGAGTCCTGGAAGAACACACAGATTTGGACTGGGATGTGTCGAAAATATAGGACATATAGGCTGCAACTGTACCATGTCAAATTCAGTGGGTATAATGAAAACAGATACAAGTTAAATTGGGTTGAGCAGCTGTGAGCAAATTACAGTGAATTAATTCAACTTACATAATCTGTCACTGCAGAAACGGCGGCATGCAAATGCCAAGAACCAGCTTTCATGTGAGAAAAACTGTAACGTCACTACAAAAGCACATGGACATTTAGTTGTCTTAAAGACACAGAGATATTATTTTAGAATATTCATTTATATTAAAGATAATATTTTAATGTTATATTAATAACAATAAGCAAAATATGAATAAATACCAATATATTTATTTATAATTTTTCATGACAACACTGTAAATGTCAAACTATCATCCATCCCTTTCACTATTAGGTTTGACTAGTCCCTCATCGAGAGGATTATCATTTAAACAGTCTTGTGCTTTCCCAAAAGTAATTGCAAAAAGTCTCCCTTTAGACTGACCAAGATTTTTTTTCGCATTTCATTCTTTCCACCTAGACCAAGTGTAACATTCCAAAAAGCGCAAGGGCAAATCCGATGATGTCTTTTATTCTGTTCTAGTGAGAAACTCCTCAGCTGTGGAAATGGAAAATAAATGACATACTTCAGAGACAGCATACTTCATTACACTTCTTACCGTATTAGTCTTCTCCAAATGGCCCATAGGCGCTTTAATAATTTCCCGAAAAGGGAAATGCACAAACCAAAAAAAGTTGGAAAGATGGTATTTTATGCTGCTTTTCCCCCCTATTTTTTTTCATTATGTAACTCAAGGCAGTCAGAATTTAGACTAGCAAATGTTTAATCAAACATTACATATATCTGTAATTAGACATTGGCGCCCCCTATTTGACCCCTATACTTCGAGCAGAGGCAGCGCACAGAAGAACTTCAGAGAAAGTGTGTAACTTTAACATTTTGTCTGAGTATATGCACAGAGTTTCTCTGGAAACATTGACATCCATTAAGGCAGACGTTATGTTTCTTCTCCTAAGCCCTGTGCTCTGGCATTCTGGGTAATAACGGGCCTTGGGTGCTTATTATCTCCTTTTGGCATCTGTTATCTGAACAAATCACAGTCATAGCCTTGCTGTGCACAGAAGCGCTTCAAAGAAAAGTTTGCCACAATGCGCCGTAAGAATAAGAACTGATTTTAGGAACCTGGCTAAAGGTTAAAAGTAATTTGACAGTGCTCTGTGGTTCCCAAACTCATTATTTTACAAATGTTGCCCTGGTAAAGATCATTTAAGAATGCATTTCATTACCCAGACGTCTGGTAGGTTTTTACAAAACCTGACATTTCAAAGTTAAACAGTCTTGATATTTAGACCGCGAGGATCTATTAGATACTGGATGCGGTGCATTACAGAACACAGCTCACTTTTTTTTTTTAATCAGTCACAAATACCAAGTTGATTCAAACAGACAGCACTAAACGGTATACTGTATGTGCTCATCTCTTCAGTGAGCTGGTGTGATCTCATTTACCATCAACATGATGCAATGGGTGGTGCCCGGTTTACATCCTTCTTCAAAAAACATGCAATGAGATACTTCTTAAAGGGATAGTTCACCCAAAAATGAAAATTCTGTCATTTATACTCACCCTCAAGTTGTTCCAAACATTTATGAATTTCTTTCTTCTGCTGAACACAAAAGAAGATGTTTTGAAGAATGAGTAATCAAACGGTTGATGGACCCCACTGACTTCCGATACTATGGGAAAACATACTATTGAAGTCAATGGGAACCAGAAACTGTTACTGACATTCTTCAAAATATCTTCTTTTGCGTTCAGTAGAAGAAAGAAACTAATATGGGGTTGGAACAACTTGATGGTGAGTAAATGACAGAATTTTCTTTTTTGGTTGAACTATCCATTTAAGCTCATGAAATATTCTCCTCTTTTAAGGCTTTGCTATGCAGTTTCCAAAGTGTTCTGAGTGTTTATAAATGAAGTTGTCAGTGTGTTGTGTGTGGTTGCAAGGTATAGTGATCACCTCGAAGTCTCTATGATATTAGATATGGCAAGACAGGACCCTCTCTTCAATATTAGGACATTTTCAGACATGTTGTTTATTCATAAGTGTCATCAATACAGATGTTCAGAGTAAAAGGAGAAATATTGGTTATAAGCTGATACAGCTTATTTTATCGGTTCTGGATATTAGATATCACAATTTCGCAAATATCAGATATTGAATTTAATTGAATTTAACATATACTGATTATCTTTGCTGTCATCTAACACTCATTTAAAGACAAAGTCGGCATTATATGGACATTTTCTAAATGCATGTGAATTATTCGTCCACACGTTTCTTTTCTTTCTTTAAACATTTTTTTCCCAATCAAAATATAAACTTGACTTCTGGCGAAACAACAGATTTTTAAGTAATAAGGTGGTGATGCTAAAATTCAAGCATTTAAAATGATTGATTTTAGCCGTTATTGTTTTATTTTGTAATGCATTTAGACAAAATAATGTATATTTCCATTTATTGTTTATAGTCCATAACAATAAAATAATTACTTGCAAATCCTCAACCCTAAGTTTGAGCAACAGTAATGTTGATGGCCTTAGCAAACACCACTGCTTAAAGGGATAGTTCACTTTGAAATTTAATTTTGGTTTTAGCTTACCTCAAGGGCATCCAAGATGTAGGTGTCTTTGTTTCCGCAGTAGTTTCAATTTTGATATTTTTAGGTCAAACCGTTCTTGTCTGTCAGTCATATAATGCAGGTCTATGGTCACCACCTCAAAGAGCATGCACAGAGAAGACCAAATTAAACAATTCCCCATCATAAGTACACATTGATGGCCTAAGACACGAAACGAGCGGTTTGTGTGAGAAAACGAATAGTATTTATATCGTTTTGACCTTGTACACTTTCCGGCACTTGCGCAGACTAAGAACGCGCACACACGTCACACACCAGGAAGCGCGCGCGCCCTCAGATCACTTGGACGTGGTTGTGTACAAGAGGTAAAAACTCTTGTGGTAAGCTAAAACATACCAAAATTTAATTTCAAAGTGAACTATCCCTTTAATTGGTGTCCTAGCCCCTCCCCTCACATCTGATTGGATGAAAGGGATTTACTCTGCTCAAGGAGACTGGTAGGTTCTCAGAAGTTAAGCTGATTTGAATTTCAGATGGGAAGTGGATCCAGAAATCTGTCATCGGCTGGGACAGCGGTCCAATCTGTCACCTCTCTCTCCAGGCAGAACGTTACACTTTCATTAGTACAACCCTCACCTTCCTCCAGGTCCATCACTACACTATCTTCAAAGAGAAATGGGTTTGTCTGCCATATTGATCTGGTGGACACCCTTAAAAAGCAGGGCACTCTTTTTCATTCATGTCTCTTCTCTCTCTTTCCATATCATGAACAGCTGACATGTAGCGAAAGAGCTGAGAGCTGTGCACCTGGAAGGGGAGAATAAAGCCTTTAAACATCTTTGGGATCTTTGCGTATTTGTCTTTTAGAACTACGAAAGCTACAGATTAAAGACAGTGGAGTTTACACACAGGTCTCCAAGGCAACAACACAATATTGATCTTGCTTTTAGCTTGTCACCTCACAAAAGTAGATTAAGTATGTTCACTGTCAGAATCTCAAAATCTCCTGTTGAATGTTTAACAAAGGAATTAGATAGATTTGTACATTTTCACAAGAAAATGTGAGTGCCTTTACCAAACTTACTGCAGAAATGCTAGGGTGTTGCTATATTCAGAGTGGTTTTTAGCACATTTTTAATGTGGTTGCTAGGGTTTTCTGAGGTGTTGCTAGGTAGTTGCATACTGGTCAAGTTGGATGAATCAAAATAGGGAGGAAATGCTTTGTTTGGAAACCTGTATGTTATGGATACAGTTTATTATTAGATTTTTAGACGGGCACATCGAAAACTAATTTTACCAAATTGATTTGTCGTCAGCTACTTACAGAAGGGTCATTTAACTAATTAATGAACAAATCTGGACAATCTTTTTAGTGAACATACTAAACAGATTCACTAAAATAATCACTGAGATTAATTTAAATCCCCACAAT
This sequence comes from Rutilus rutilus, assembly GCF_951802725.1. Classification (NCBI taxonomy): domain Eukaryota; kingdom Metazoa; phylum Chordata; class Actinopteri; order Cypriniformes; family Leuciscidae; genus Rutilus; species Rutilus rutilus. The sequence goes on along the minus strand of NC_140226.1, from coordinate 18,548,438 downwards.
TAATCATCTACCAGACAAAAATCTGATTACTAGAACAGGGACAGCACATCTCTCTTCAACAAGCCTCATGATTTGATGTATCACTGTAGCACAAATGTGAGATTCACTGGAAAATGTTCCTGTGAACCAGGTGCTCACAGTCCAGTCACTGTCACTGCCCTGTTCATCAGAGACCGCAGGATATTTATGAATGCTTTGCTATGTGTGTGTTTGCAAACACGCTCCAATGCTTTGTGAGTGCTAATTACAACAACCTCCCACAACAGTGTTAACACGTCCATTGAAAACAAAACAGTGCGAGTGAAGGAGCGTGAGAGTTTAAACAAGAGGACAAGCGAGCGCTGATTCTTCTACATAAACACACACAGTTGGTCAGGAGGTCAGGTGACCACTGCACCAGCTGCTGAGTCTGGAGGCAGGGCATAACCTGCCCAAGGTCCTGTGGGTGATGGAGCAAAAATGTCCCCACCCCCAAAACACCTTCATCTTTGTGTGTTGAAAGATAGCGATGTACATTATGGGCTTGACAGAATGCATTCAATAGAGTTAAAAAACATCTGTGCGGATTAATCCACAATGGAAATTCAACATTAAAAGATGGTTAAGAGGGATTTCAGGCAAACCTGCACATCAACATTTAGCTGAGATAATATTTGCACTTGTTCTATTATAAAACCTATGAAGACAGCATGTTAAGACAACAGGCATGCTCCCAACAAAAAAGCTGTCCCAAAAATAATTATGTGGCTTCAACATACCTTGTTTTAGTCCAATTCTGATTGTTTTACACAATCTTTGTTTGAGTATTTATGTGTTAATTTAAGTATCTGAAACTAATAAAGAAACTAATAAAATATTTCATCCAAATATGAAAATTCCGTCATGATTTATTCACTTTCAAGTCCTTCCAATCGTTCTTTTTCTTCAACAGAAAACAAAAGAACATATTTAGCAAAATGCCTTTTTCTTATTCTCCATATGATTGACACTATCAAGCTCCAAAAGTACCCCAAAAAACCCTCTAAAATTTGGTAACTATTTTCCCAGCCTTCTGAAGTCATACAATTGCTCTGTATGAAAAGACTGATATTCGCATTGTTATGAAAAAATTGTTCAAACATGGAGCTTCAAGACATTTTTTTATACCCTTTACTTTTTTTAACAATTAATTTTGATTTAACACCATTGCATTAGGTTTCTTATTCAAACACGATTGCATGGTGCTAAACTGACTTGAAAACATTACTTTTTGGGTTAGCCTAACTCGTTTTCATTTCAAAAGAACATCTTTCAATCAACTGACTGTACAAATATTACATTTCTGTCTATTTCTCACACAAACCTTTTGCATAGATACAGATTACTTGGAATATAGCACATCAAACATATGGACAACCGTTATGATGCTATTTTTCAGTGCCTTTTTTGAAGCTCAAGTGTGAATCAATTTAATTGTATGGAAAAGGGCAGGTCATTCTACATAGCTGTTCCTTATTCACCTTATCCTTTTGACACAAGCCCTTATAATACTTCAAAACACACACATCTCATGTTCACTGAGATGTCTTTAACACACCGCTCCACCTAAACACCTGTCCTCCTGAGAATACCTCAATGCAATGGAAAGGTTGCAAGTGCAATCCCAGTCATGGATAATTTTTTTTTTAAAAAGCTCTTTTGCAAATGTCCTTGAGCGAATCCTTTTAACCTCTGGAGAACTGTCCTTGTACATAAAGGAAAGAAAATGAGGTTGTGCTGGTGTGATGACTGTGGTGCAAGAACAAAGGTTGCAAGCTCAATCCTCTAGGGCAGGCTATGTGGGGAAAAAAACTGGATAAAGAACATCAAGGATTCCACAAACAAGAACACATACCACCATTGTCAGAAGATTCACCACAAAATGTCATACTAACAAGAGCTAAAAGTGTACTAACTAAACAAGTTTGTAATTGACCTATGGCTAAGCCACGCCCCCTCCACTCACTCGGACAAACAGTCAACGTTCGGTAACAGGCGCTATGGCAGCTGTCACAGTTGGAGACATTTCACAGGAGGCAATTGATGATTTTTGGAGACAGAAAGATTATATATCATCTCAAAGTCACCAAAAGGGCCTTAACTATGCATTGGAGGGTTATATTAATCGTTTTATTTTGAGAAGGTCGATGAAATGCTTCAGCTCCAGACAAAGATTTAAAGTTACAGGTCAGTGTGTAAATGTTATAGTTTGGTGCTATTTCGCTTCAAACGCTCGCTTTATACGCGCGAATTTGACGCTCTACAGGCTGCGATGTCAAGATTGCAATGCTGGAATGCGTGTGTGTGTGTGTCAGAGAGAGAGGCGCGGGCGCGATCGCGATCGAACAGTGGAAACATAAAAACATACTCCATTTTGTTCATACAGGACATCATCAAAACTGCAAAGTGTTTAGCCTACTTATATTTGTGTAAAACACAACAATGTGCTTTTGTCAAACTGTACTCTTGTCAAACTGCAACGCAGCTAGAAGCTAGGCTAACGTTACTTTAGAGATGTTAAAGATAACGTTCAAATACGTTGTTGACTTACCTTAGAACAGATGTAGACATCCTTGTTTAATTTATCCACGTTTAATTGGTGTTGTGGTCTAAGTTACCGCATAAATTAATCCAGAGCAGACAGTTAGTTGAGATGTGGTTTGTGAGAGGGTAAAAAATACACACCGTCGCACAGCCTCTCAGGATACCTAGTGTTGGAGTTGAATGTACCCCATGCACACCGTTTGACCATTTTAAACTTAAAATGACAAGAAAAAAACAGATAAAAACGAATGAAAACTGACTAACTGCAATGCATTTCAATGGACGTGGAAGCAGAGAATGTCCGAGTGTATTGAGTTAGCTATGCGCACTGTGATTGGCTCATCGCGTTTGGGGGCGTGGCTTAGCCATAGGTCAGTTCAACTAGTAAAGTCAGAATTTCCAAATTATTATTTGGAGTAGTGCAACAGAACCCATTCTGAAGTAGCCTAAAACTCAACCTGTTTTCAACTCCGTCTTTGCCTAGATGTAGTGTATAATGTCATAAAAATATGCACACGCAATATGCGGGAAATGCACAAATGACTAAACTAGACTAAATTAATAGATTTTTTCACTATACACATTTATAATATACATTTAGTTGTTTTAGTATTGAAATATAGAAAATTATCTTTAAGTTACATGCTTGAAAAATACAGAATCTGTTGTTTTTTTGTGTGCAAATGAGATGAGTAAAGCGCACTTCTGCATCCACCCAAACGCCCAACCAATTACATAAAGGCGTGCTCAGGACCGTTTCATGCAAACTGGCATTCAACCACTCTTTCCTATTTTTAAGTTGTAAAACCCACACAGTGACAGTGTACAAGCTTGAAAATGGATAATGAATTTTTACATCATTACTGTAAGCAGTACAATTACAAGGCTGGGTCGACAAGTCACATCTAGTTGATTAGAATTGCAGCATGTTGATTAGTCAACAAGGCATCAGATCAGGTTACCTAATGGGTGTTGAACTCATGGTTGTTAATGATAATGACAAATAAGCACAACGATTATCCTTACATAGCATAATTGACTAATTATGGTGGTAATGTAGCAGCTAAGTTATGTGGTGTAAAAAGACAAAAGTGCAGAATCAATCAGGTAAAGCTGACACTTAAATCCTTGAGGAAAGTAACATGGATGACAGCCCATCCATGTGAGAAATGATGAGCTCCAACATCTGTTTTTTGACTCATTGTTTGATCGGACTGGCACATGTTAAAACATTTTCACACAAAAATAGATTAACGATGCAAAATTTGTATTTGCAAGATGATACTTTGAATTAAAATTGCAACATATTATATGAGATAATTCAGAATTGTACTGAAAAATTAATCATTTAATTTAATGCTTATGGAATTTTTTTTTAGCACATGACATTACAGTCTATGCAGTATCCTCCTGGGACCCAGGAATAGACTTTTGTCCACTGTAGTGGGCATTATATTTTAGTGAATTTCTCTGACATCATCTGACAGCCTGGGTGTCCTGTAAAGAGCACATTCAGGGCTTTTCAGAGACACCAAATGTTTGGAGGTTTCACTATGAAAGCAACTTCTCCTTGGTCTTTAAAAATGTCTGACATTAATTTAGTGATCAAATGTAGGAAATATGATAATATATTGTAATTATAATTTAAATCGGACTACTTTTCAAATTGTATTTCATAAAACAACATCTCAGGAAAATGTTATGGGGTTTCAAATCAAAAAATTACTTTCTGTTACATAACAGGGCATTGATTTCATACATGTCCACTGTAGAGGACATCATGTTTATCAGGCATTTTGGGAGACACAACAAGAGGATATGGAAATAAATTATACATCAATATTCCTATGAAATATTAGATATTATTATTAAAATGTTGCTAATTATTACTCCAATTATTACACTTCTTTTTTCATTAAATGTTGCTCCAAAAACACATTAATGTGCACATTAGATACAGTGTATAGGTACATTGCATTGAATGGGAATATTAATTTATGGCCATTTTACCCACATATTGCATAAAGTAATATGGTGTATCAATTCATTCCGTTATATCTTTCATAACATAGAATCATCTTTATACAAATTTTGGTTAAAAAAAATCCTGAAACCCCAAAATGTATTGGTGATTGAAAAAAAAAAAAAAAATCCCACGGTTTTTGCCTATACATATTTCATGTCATTTTATTTTTTAAACAACTTAGTCCAGGTGTCCACTACAGAGGACATAGTATAACGTATGAATAAAATATTATTTTTCAAAAATGTTATTTTACCATTTGTTTCTTATGCTCTAAACTACGGAGCCCCTAAAAGGTCATGGTGGTGGGAAAAAAAATTCGGGGTGGGTAGAAAAAAATCAAGGTGGTGGAAAAAAAATCATGGTGGTGGAAAAAAAATTCGGGGTGGGTAGAAAAAAAATCAAGGTGGTGAAAAAAAAAATTCGGGGTGGGTAGAAAAAAAAATCGAGGTGGTGGAAAAAAAATTCGGGGTGGGTAGAAAAAAAAATCGAGGTGGTGGAAAAAAATCAGGATGGGAGAAAAAAAAAAATATATATATATATATATATATATATATATATATATATATATATATATATATATATATATATTTTTTTTTTGCGTTCTCTTGCAAAACCATTTCCTGTTTCCTGCTTGCTGTACTGCTTCCAGTGATTCAGACAGCTCCGCGCCATACATTCATAATGGAGCAGTTCATAGAGTTTTATTTTGAACTTGGACTGAAGTACAAAGAAATACGGTATGTGCTTAGTTCAAAGCACGGTTTTGACGTCAGTGAAACACACCTGAAAAGGATATTACGCGAAAAGGGACTTTCTCGACGGAAAGGTTACTCGGCCTTAGTGGATCTTGTTGATTTCATCAGTCATCAGCTGCAGTACTCTGGGCAACTTCATGGATACCGATGGATGTACGCGAAATGCAGAGAGAGGGGTCTGCGTGTGAGAAAAGAGGATGTGCGCTTGGTGCTGAAGGAATTGGATCCTGCAGGAGTTTCAGCAAGGAGAGCAAGGCGTCTCAGACGGCGCAACTACTTTGCCAAGGGACCAAACTTCATTTGGCATTTGGACTCGTATGATAAGTTAAAACCATATGGCGTTTGCATTAATGGCTGCATTGATGGCTTTTCGCGCAAGATTATTTGGCTGAATGCTTACACAACTAGTAGCGATCCAAAGTTAATAGGTAGTTACTATATTGACGCGGTGGAGCGTTTGGGAGGATGCCCTAGAGTCGTAAGAGGGGATCTTGGAACTGAAAATGGTCATGTTAGAAACTTTCAACGTTTTCTTCACATCAATCACGCAGAGGAAACCCTCGACAGCTATTTGGAAGGTCCAAGTACTGCCAACCAAAGGATCGAGTACTGGTGGGGGTTTTTGCGCAGAGAGTGCATGGAATTCTGGATTTCCCTGTTCGCTGACCTCAGAGACAGTGGGTTCTTCGATGGAGGATTCTTGGACAAAAGTTTGCTCCAGTTCTGCTGCATGGGACTCATCCAAGTAAGTTTATCTGAAATTATGTTCTGATGCCTCTCTGTGTGTGAAATATTCAGAGGGAGACGGGCCGGGGAGAAAGGCAAAGTCCCCACAATTGGATATTTTATCATTACCACATTTTTATAAACACAACAACACATGACTGGTTTCGGTGGGAGACAAAAAGGAGACATTCAGAGCAGTAGCCATCATCTTTTGGTTTCCACAGTCTAGATGTTTGTAACAGTGATACACTGAGTAAATGAGGACACAATTTACCATTTTGAGTACTCTATTTCCAAGTTTTGCCTAATTTTATTTATTTATATTGTTTTACAGGATGAGCTGGATGACACTGCACAGATTTGGAATGCACACACCATTAGGCCATCAAAGAACATCAGTAACCCCAGTGGTCGGCCCAATGTGATGTATGCACTGTCTGAGCTCTATCACACCACAGACTTCCTGACCTCAGCTGACACTGAAAGTGTTCAGTTGTGCAAGAATGAATGCACTTTCCGACGCCCCATACCATGTGATCCAGATGTAAATGAACTGTGTAATGTCATAATCTCTGAGTTTCAGTGGAACATTCCAAGAGACCCATATCAAGCTGTGAACTTGTATGTGCATTTAAGAGATGTGATCAGGGCATTACTGTAAGTAAGGTCATTTTTATCTGAAATGTCTATGTAATATGTAGACAATACTGTCTCCATGGGAATCCTGCAACATTGTGGAAAGTTTTTATATAGAATTACAATTTAACAGACTACAATCTAAATCTAGGCACATAAAAGTCATTAAAAATGAAACCAACATTTGCAAACTTGTTTATTGTTTACAAAGTCGTATACAACTGTAAAGAATGCTACTGAGGAAATGTTAATTTCCAAATTTGAACCTGTATCAACACGTAAACAGTTTTACCTTTATAAAATAAAAAAAAAGTTTACATTTTCAGAGAACTTTCCTTACTAACAACCAAACTGGTACTGCATAGAATGGAAATCAGAATGATTGCTAAAAGTTCAATTACAATTTAATTTCAAAAAGTTTGAATAGCTGTAAATAAAATGCATTTAAGGTTGAATTGACATAAGAATCAAATATTTATCAATATTAATGATTGAGGGATATATTTTAAAAGAACACAAACCTGACCAAATACTATGGTTACATTTTATGTAATTAACAAAAAAGCTAATGATTTGTTGCATTTCCATTCTAACAAAGGTTACGTACGTTGCATGGGATGAAGATTGTTTCAAGACATTTTAGCTAGAAAAATACACATTTTAAAATATTATACTAAAATGTCTTTTGTGCAAACAAAACACTTGCAACAAGACGATCAAAAAAACAGTTAAACCGTAACAGCACAAATTATATGCTTTCAAAGACAACAAACCTGACCACTTGCTGGGAAATGCTAAACCTATTTGAAACGTAATTAACGTAATGACAGTCAAATGTAAATCAAATTAATAGTCATCCAAAAACTGCTGTTGTTTGTAGCATCCTGTTCTTTTCCCCATTGTATATAAAAATACCATCGAACATGCATAATAACTACAGACTATCAAGTTCCAAAAAAAAAAAAAAAAAAAAAAAAAGTGACTTTGATGACTATGACCTATTCCTGGGCAGCAACAAATTCACAGGATGTCCATTTCTAAGTAATCACTAGACAGAACATTGTCAAACTCTGTGCGGAGGTCTGGGTAAGAACTGTAAGTATAAGGTAAATCAAGAGTAGCTCCGCAGGTATGAGCTATTGGTCTTCTGCTGAGGCCAGATTCTGCATTGAAGCTTACCTTAATTTGATCAACACATATAACAGAAGAACCAGTGCAGAACCGCAGAAATTTTTCGGCTTTGCTTTGGTCAGCATTTCTGAGATAACGTTGCAGATGATTAAATACCATCTGTTCTTTCTGAGAGCGAATCACCTCTGTTGTTTGAAGTAGCTGTGCCACTTTTTTGCCAGTGGCCGCCTTTGTGTCATACAGAGATACTAGACTGTCTTGGTCTGGTACTTTCAGCAGTGCAACTGGCATGGCTCTGGAGAAACAATCTATTACATATTTGGGCTCTTGAAGAATTGCTTTGTGAGCCATTGTTTGGATGGCAACTTTCATGGTGTTTTTTGGAGGGATGGAATGAGAGCCCATTCTTGTGAAGAGGTCAAGCAAATCATCTTCATCACACTCCTCCAGCGTGCCTTGACAAGCCTTTGCAACGGCAGTTCGTTCAGCCAAAGAGAGGTAGTTGTGGAAAGATGACATCAGGATATCATCATTGACTGAGTCAATTCCATGCATGCATGCTAAAATGAAAGCACAGGAAAGCCTTACTGGCAGTACACCAAGGTCAAGTAATCCCTTTACCCAGATCCTTCCTACTGCCTCCCATTCAGCTTCAGAGAAGTCCGGTCTCAGTCTAGGAACCCGCTCATCTTCTCCTTCACACTGTTCTAAGAACTGATCCCAGAATGCAGTGTAAACTTCTCTGGACACCCCAGCATCATCTACAGCTTTCTCATTTACAAATTCCATCTTCAGTGTAGACTGAATTATGCTGCCATCCATGAACACAGCCAAAAGATCTTCTACAACCTTTACCCTGTGTATTACAGCATTCACAACCATTGCACTTTCAGAGTTTCCAGATGAAATTACAGGAGAAAGATGGTTTCCTGAATGGGATGGCAAATTTTCTGGTAGTAAGGGCATTTCACTACCAATCTAGAAAAGGAGAGTTAAAAACAGTTTAGAACAATTATTTCTATATTCTATATTCTATATTCATTAGCGATTTTCTACTAATCAGTTCAGTTAAACAGTTCTCACCCTCATATTGTTCTAAACAAGCTTTTCTTTAGTGTCACTGTAAAACAGCACTGTGTAATTAGGGTAAGCTGCATTTATTTTAGTTAGATTTTGAATACTTAAGTTTAGTTCTAGGGTTTCCAATTGCGTTTACTATAATGATTTCATGTAGTTTCTGTTAAAATTGATTTAAGATATATTTTCCTGACACAGTCCAGTCCCCATTCTTTGTACCTGCATGAAAAATGTATTCAACAGAAAAAGAAAGTCATGCTGGTTTGGCATGACATGAGCCACAGAATGTTCATACAAACTGTTCCTACGCTGACCAAAATTATAAACGCAACACACATTTGGTTTTGCCCCCATTTTTCATGAGCTGAACTCAAAGATCTAAGACTTTTTCTATGTACACAAAAGGCCTATTTCTCTCAAATGTTGTTCACAAATCTGTCTAAATCTGTGTTAGTGAACACTTCTCCTCTGCCAAGATAATCCATCCACCTCACAAGTGTGGCATATCAAGATGCTGATTAGACAACATGATTATTGCACAGGTGTGCCTTAGGCTGGTCCCAATAAAAGGCCACTCAAAAATGTGTAGTTTTGCTGTATTGGTGGGGGTCCAAAAACCAGCCAATACCTAGTGTGACCAACATTTGCCCAACGCAGCGCAACACATCTATTTTGCATAGAGTTGATCAGGTTATTGATTGTGGTCTGTGGAATGTTGGTCCACTCTTCTTCAACAGCTGTGCGAAGTTGCTGGATATGCCACACTTGTGAGGTGGATGGATTATCTCGGCAAAGGAGAAGTGTTCACTAACGCAGATTTAGACAGATTTGTGAACAATATTTGAGAGAAGTAGGCCTTTTGTATACATAGAAAAAGTCTTAGATCTTTGAGTTCAGTTCATGAAAAATGGAGGCAAAAACAATATTGTTGCATGTATAATTTTGGTCAGTATGTATAACTTACATCATGGAACTTTAGTCTTCTGTGAAGTGTTTTTGCTTTTGTTCACAAATATTATAAATACCTACTTACATGTATTAGAAGAAGCTTGATTCTCAGATTAATTAGATTAATTTAGGGCCTCAACGAAGAACTTTGTTAGTTGTCAAATTTCAAAGGTTTGTCCCTATGTATGTGATCTATATAGACTTTGTCCCTTCCTTAATTTTCATTGTATACAAGCAAAGCCAAATCTTACACAAAAGTATTTTAAATCGACTGCAGGTATATTGGAACTGATCATCTATGGTCTAATCACATGCAAAACTTTTTGGCTTACTTACCAGCAGTGCAGGATTGCTATTACTTGAGGGCGGTGATGGCACTTCATTTTCAGCGTCATTCAACTCTACATTCTGGAGGATTAATAAATATGCAGAAAATTATAAGTAAAACACATTGTCACAATATATATATATATTTTTTTAAAAGGACCATGTTACCTGTATGATGTTCTCATTTAGATTCCATCTTATTACAACTGCTTGGTCCTCATCTGTTTGTTCAAGTTCATCCCCTTCATTCCATTTAACTGTGTCTTCCTTATCATTGTCCTCTTGAAGGGTCTCAACTATGCTGCTGTGTAGCGGTGGAGAGTGATTGGTCAAGTCAATAAATTCATAGCTTCTCTGAAAATCAGAGAGCTCAAGTGAATGCTGTGGACTTTTCAATTGATGTGCATTTTGTCTACACAGTTCATCAGTCTCCTCTTCACTTAAGCTTCTTGCGAGACTTTGGAAGGTGTGTCTTCTTTGGATATCTCTGGGTGGTAAAAGAGAGTCTGGGTGGTATGAAGTGCTGGGTGTCTCCAAGGTAAAACCACTCTGAGGAACATACTCCATTCCTCTTGTTCTTTGGGCTTCAGTTCTTAGTTGTCTCTGAAAAACATTCAATATAACATTCACTGATTAACATTTAATTGTAAATGTAATTATTTCAGTGCTACAACAAACAATTATTTAGATTAGTGATTGATTAAATTAAAATGTGATGTACCTAAAAGTTAAATAAAAATGCAAATGTTAAATTAATAATAACTTAATACTCAAATTAGGATTAAATTGTGTTGTTTTAACATTAATTTAGATATCATTTAGTGATTTTTCTGCATACCACTAGAGCAGTGGTTCCCAAACCTGTCCTGAAGGCACCCCAACACTGCACGTTTTCTTTGTCTCCCTACTCAAACACACCTGATTCAACTCATCAGCTCATTATCACATGGGTTAATTGAGCTGATGAGTTGAATCAGGTGTGTTTGATTAGGCAGACAAAGAAAACGTGCAGTGTTGGGGTGCCTTCAGGACAGGTTTGGGAACCACTGCATTAGAGGAAGCCGGAGAACCACACTTTGAGGACCACTGATTTAGATAATCAATTACCCAATGGTTGTTTCAGATTACTCAGTATGTTTATTTTGTCATTGAGAGGAAAGCGTCCAGCAACATTGAGATTTTTGTAAACATCAGCAAACCATAACAAAAACATTTGTTGACAGTTTTATGTCGTCAACGTTGTGGATAATGGTGACTAATTGTTTCAGCCCTAAATGATCATTAACAACTCTTGTTAGTATATTTACAAATGAAACCCAAAATACATTTAAATAAATCCAAGCCAGTCTTCATGATTTTACTAACCTTCCTCTTGGTGTCTTTGTTAGATGAAAGTCTGTCATCCGATAAATGCATGCTTGTATCCTCAAGACCACTGTCATGTCCATGCAATGACGCTTTCGCAGCAGTTCTCTCAGAATCACCATCTAATCCATCCTGCACTGAGTATTCATTACATTCTTCATCACCATCAGATAAAGATTCTACATCTGTGAGGTACACCTCTTGTTTAGTGCAAATGTAAAATCTCATCAATTTCAGTTTGGTTTGCTCATAGAGATCTCCAACATTGCTGTCTGTGGGAATGATGTTTTTTTTAAAATCACAAACACAAAAAGTGAAGTCTGTTTCTGGACCTTTTGGTGACTCTCCATTTGGGAAAAAAAGGTTCTTTCCCATTTCCATTATTTGTAAAACTGTTGTCTTTTTTTGAACTGTCAAATGCCGAGTGCCACCACCATTATTGGTCCTCACTTGTTGGTATCCATTATGGCCAAAGTGAAGCCATCCAATTTCAATTCTCTTGGCTGTTTTTTCTGCGGACACATTTTTGTGTCTTGCCATTATATTACTTTCCCTAGGAAAGACACTTGCTTTTCCATGGAGAGCTTTACCAGACTTTGAGCCCAGCTTTCTTGCTTCTATTTTACTTCTCAAATTTTCTAACAAAGATTCTTTGTTAGAGCAGGCAGCTGTTTGTTGACAGAAGGAGACGACAGCCAGTCGGTCACCAAATGAACCGATATACCTTGCCAGTTGTTCATCATTCATAACTGAGAGCACAGACTTGTCAATCTGAAAATACAGTAAAAATGTAATTTTATAGATTAGTTTTTAAAAGAACATAAATGCATCCATGAATTCATAATACATTAATTAACCATCTATATCAACTAACCTGTATTTTAAAACATCTAACAACATTTATGTAGAAAAAGTCACATCTCTTGATCTACGTGCCATGCTGATTTTAAAATGGAGCTCAGTATAAACTTTAAGGGTATAAATAATCTAACAACCTAGCTAGTGTTTACTGGTAAATTCAATTACATTTAGTAATTGTTGCCCTGATCAGGTTGCCCAGATGAAGCTCTTTCACATAACACATATTTGCATCTATTTCACATACAATACCTGATAATTAATAGGAAGAATACAAAAAAACTTAATTATACCAATAAAAGGGTTCAAAAAGTTGATATCCTCTTAATTAGTTTGCTATGTTGCTTGATGATGATTAATAACTCTTTTTATGTTCACTTCTGTGATAGTTGCACATCACAGAAATTAGAGATTGATATATCTCTTTTGACAAATTACTTAAATGTTCCTCATTTTGTAAGTTTTGGTAAAGGTTTCTGCTATCAATCCTTGAGATCCAGCTTTTCAAAAATGTAATTTAAAGGACTCACAATTATTAGAAACGGTGCAAACATTCAGTGATGCTCAAGAAGGCAACATACTATATTAAACTATAGTACATTTTTCATCAGTTTATGGTCTGTGTAATTTATATGAGAGAAAATATTTTATGTTCTATTTCTACACATTAATCATTACAGTTTACACGTCACCTTAGAATTATAAGGTTCTATCTGCATTCTGAGCACTTTTGAGATATTAAGCTTCAAAGTTTATGCATTCCATAGACTTCTGTATATAGAACCATTTTTGTTTTCTAAACAAAGGCCCCAAAATGTAGCCTACATAGCTTACAAAAGAAACATCAAATAATGTAAATAAGTTGTCACAGAATAAGAATATGTAAATAACAAAATTTTACAAAAATGTCAGATAGAACCTTATAATTCTAAGGTGACCTGATTATAACTTGATCAAAAGAATACATTCTCTGGGTTCTTAATATAGTGTGTTGACTTCTTCATTATCAATGGATATGTGTATTGTTTGTAATAATTGTGTATGAGTCCCTTACTGTTCTACTGTAAGTGAAAAAAAATGGTTCTCAGCATTAGGCAATGTAGGACACAATTAAAATGTGCAGAAAATGCTGGAAGAACTAAGAATATGTAAACTGAAGGATTTTGCTTAACAACGGTGGGCGCTTTTATGTCTAAGGACAAAGCAGGAACTTGCAAACAACTCAAAAACTACAGTCAATGGTCAAAGACCATTCAGGAAGTCAAAGATTATAAAAACAACCAGGGGGTGCACATTTCTGAAACAGGTTCAGTTCATTTACGTTATTGTAATGTAAGTATCTTCTGTTATACCTTTACAGGCTATTTTACAGTTCTAAAACAATGCAATGTAAACTATCTCTATTTTGGCAAACGTATACACTCCCTATAAGGACCCTATAAGTTAACTTTTATTACTAGTAGTGAACCAGTTAATTATTGAAGGTATGTACATTATTTCTGATTCAACATGAGACTTGGCATGTGGAAAATTGCATGTGGTGATATACTGACAGCCTATGGTTGCCTTGGCTAGCAATAATTAAAACATAGTCTAGGCCAATATGTGGGTTTTAAGTATATGATATTAATAGTTTAACGTTAGAAATACACGGGGATACACGTCAACACCTTTGGTTGCATAATTAAAAGTAGCTTTAATTTACATATATTACCTAAAGGTCTACTGGCCTTTAATGAAACAATACCCACCTTATCCCTTTTCATGAGGTTGATGTCCTCCTCTGGAATATCTCGTGACCTTAAAAAGTTCTGTAGATCGTCCTCCATCACAGAGCTACAACAATTATTGTTATTAAATTGTGGTAAGTGTAATCACGTGAAAGTTTGGTTTATTGTTCTATTTAAATAGTTAAAAAAGACTTTAATATATGATAACTTACCGCGAAAGGCTGACCTTTCCCCATTCAGTCACGTTCATCCAAGTGATGCTGTTATACCGTACCAACACAAACGAGAAGCACCGCGCAGAGACATCTCGCGAGAACACGCCTCTCGCGAGAGGGAACGCAAAAAAAAAAAAAAAAAAAAAAATTTCCTACTCCGTTTTTTTTCCTCCCACCCAAAACTTTTTCCTCCCACACAGAATTTTTTTCCCACCACTCAGATTTTTTTTCTACCCACCCCAGATTTTTTTTTACACCACCGCAAATTTTTTTCACCACCCCGATTTTTTTTTTACCCACCCCTATATTTTTTCCCCACCACTCCGATTTTTTTTCTACCCACCCCAATTTTTTTTTTACACCACCCCAATTTTTTTTCACCACCCCGATTTTTTTTACCCACCCCTATATTTTTTCCCCACCACTCCGATTTTTTTTCTACCCACCCCAATTTTTTTTTTTACACCACCCCAATTTTTTTTCACCACCCCGATTTTTTTTACCCACCCCTAAATTTTTTCCACCACCATGACCTTTTAGGGGCTCCGTACTAAACAATGTGATGACTAAACTAAAAAAACTAAATTCAAAAAAACCTTTTTCTGGGTCTCAGGAGGGTATTCAGTAAGTAGTAAGATAATAACCTGTTCTCATCAGCGGATAGGCAGTTGGTGGGTGGATGAAGTATAAAAAAATATAAAAATTCATTAAAAAAAAAAAAAAAATTCCGTGTAGTAAACTTAGAGATAGCCTAAAAAGAATAACTAATAAAGCGGTTTTGTTTTGTATGGGGGACTCGGCCACCATGCAACTTTATTGGACACTCACCGAATAATAAATAATCAGGTCTGAATGCTAATGGCACCGGTAATTTAAACTATAGTTTAGGCTATGTATGACACCTGCATCCACGACTTTGATCAACAACCACCAACATAAACAAAACATTCACTGACTACACTGTAAACCCTTGTTTACAGTTGTGCACATTAAGTAGGATACTAGCATACACCACACATATGGTAAATAATACGAATAAGTTAACTATGTGAGTTGTGTCTTTTACAAACATGGATTTGAATAGTAATTTAGCCAAGTTACTTCTCGCTTCGTCAGTTACGCACATTCGATCGTTTTACTCCAGATTCTTCGCTCATTTCTAATTGACGATTGACGAACCTGTTCAGAGAGGCTTTCTCAAAACGTGCTTTTTCAAAAGACACGTGCCTACCGAATCTTTAATTCATTGAATAGGTGGTGTGTTCGACTTGAAACGGGCGCTGGGCAGACCGATCGGTGTAGCCTATAACATGGTTAAAATACCGCGAGAGCGAATCGAAAGCACACAGACAGTCTGCTCTCTGATCGTTCTCACGGTACTTTGATGTCATTCACCGATCGGTCTGCATAGAGTCGTTTCAAGTCGAACACATCTACTGGAGAACAGCTGCCTGCGAGCGAATCAATCCAATTTCCAAACAAATCGTTCAGAGTGTTTTGGGAATCGGTTCATTGAAAATACAAAACAGAAGCTCTGAAAAGCCAACTAATTTGTTAACACATAGCACAACTACCAGTCATTTGCTTTGTTGTTGTTTTACTTGTAATGAGAAGTGAGATGACTGAAATAGGCTTTTAGCTTAATTTGTTTTTAATTATAATTAAATTAAATTCACGTTTATTTGAATAGCGCTTTTCACAATACACACCATTTCAAAGCAGCTTTACAGAAAGTGCACAAGTCCATATTACATTTTAGAGTGTTCTGTTATCAGGTAACTGTAAGTTATGTATTTCAGAAATGTATAGCCTATACAAAATCACAGTTAGCTAAGGCCAAAGTAAAGTAAAATCACAAAATGTAGGCTAGGCCTTCTGGAGTAAATTACAATAGTCTGAAACATAATTTTTTTTTTTTTTTTTGCTGCTTGTTTACTTATTTACTTGATCGAATAACACAATTCTTGAACAAAGCTTCTTGTCAGAGCTTAATTTTATTGTGCAATGTAATTAAATTGGTAAAGTGACCAACGGTGACCAATCTCCATTTCTTCTGCAAACACCATTCAGTATTACATAGCAATGAAAACTACATTTGCAGGATTATAATAGTCCACCTTTTTATTATAGTATCATTACCATTAAATTAAAATTACATTTAGGTTGAAACAGCTTCATTTAACAAGTTCATACATTTAGGTCAGCAAAATGCCACACCTAAAATAACTAGAAATATCACTGAACCAGTAAGTCCTGATCTTCCTCCGATGATACAGGAGGACAACAAATATGCAGAAAATGGAGCTAATAGATTTTGCCAGATGTGTCCCATATAGTCACTCACACGGACAACCCGCAAAAACATGCACACCCTCATGTACCCACACTCAAAAGCACGTGCGCGCACACAGCAGTTTTTGACTAAGGGAACTAAGAGACCAAGGGGCCTGCTGTCCACTTGGGAGACACTCAGACATTACGGAGGAGAAAAAACAGGAAAGCTTTTGTCGCCTCCTGAAGAATTATCAGAAGATACAAGGTTAGGGGCCGCTTGAGGCCTATATTACTTCACACACCCACACATCCATGCATCTAACTATGTTTGTGTCTGAGAGAGCAAGATTTTATACTTTCATCCTACAGCACTGTATCTTAGTCTTATGACACTCTTATGTGACTCAAATCGGATGCCCTGTAGAAAGATCCGGAGTGTCCTGGAATAACACAACGACAATCTTGATAGCACCAACTGCTTTCAAGGCCTGGAGGTCAGCTCTTGCGTTACAGGCCTCATAAAGAGCACATGAGTTTTACTAAGGGTGACAGGACCACTGTTGGATCAGGATTTTATGACCTCACAGACAAAGACATTAGTCGGTGTTAAGATGACAGGAAAATCCAAGCAAACCTGTCTGTTTATGCCCCGCTGATCACATAGTGCACAAATCCATACTGACAGGATGACTAATCAAACACACACACACACATATATATATTACACATAGCTTTCCTGTAACTCAAACAGTAGAGCACTGGCGCTTGCAACGCCAAGGACATGGGTCCCAGAGATTCCCAGAGAAAGCAAAAACTGATAAGAATGTAAAATATGTACACTCTCAGAAAAAAAGGTACAAAAGCTGTCACTGGGACAGTACACTTCAAAAGGGTTCTAATATGTACACTTTTGGTACCAATATGTACCTTTGAGGGACTAAAATGCATTCTTTAGGTGCAAAGCTGTACCTTTTGAAAAGGTACCGCCACAGTGACAGCTTTTGTACCTTTTTTTCCTGAGAGTGTACCCTGAAATGCAATGTAAGTCACTTTGAATTAAAAGTGTCTGCCATAAATGTAAAAAAAAAAAATATATATATATATATATATACTGTATGCAGACAATTAAAGTTGCCTGGGGAGTTTTCAAAATCCTTAAAACAAGATAAACTTACTTAATAATTTGAGTAAATTAACGAGAATCTATATTTATAGTTCAAGTTACATTTTATTTATATAGCATATTTACAGCAGCCGCTAGGCTGACCAAAGTGCTATACAGAACAACAAGATTAAAAGAAGATATAACAATTGCATAACAAAAAATAAGAGCAACATAACTAAGAGTAACCATAAAACAGGAGTAGCAAAACAGTATCAGACTAATATAAATTAGAAAAACCAACCGAAAAAAAGCATTGATACTAAAGAAAACAGGTAGGTTTTTAAAAGACGCTTGAAAGCAGACAGGGAAGGGGCCGTTCTAATCTCAAGGGGCAGGGTGTTCCAGAGTCGTGAAATGCACGCTCCCCTCTACGCTTGAGTCTAGAGCGAGGAACTACCCGGAGAGCCCGGTCACAGGATCTTAGGCTTCTGGACAGAGTGTAGGGAAGAAGAAGTTCAGAGAGATAGGCAGGAGCTAAGTTAGAGAATTAAAAAACAAAGAAGAATTTTAAAATCTATTCTCTATTCTAGACTCTCAGACTCTACAGACTCTCTAAATCAGGGCTTATACACTGAGAATTCTCATTTGGGCCGAAAACAATAACCTCAGTCTTGTCTTCATTTAGGAAGAGGAAATTTTGGGCTAGCCATGATCTAACCTCCTCTAAGCATCGCAGAAGAGATGTAATCGCTACAGGGTTGTTTCTTTCGATTGGTATAAATTTGAGTGTCACATTAAAATAAAAGGACACACCATGTTTCCTAAGAATAGAGCCTAGAGGTAGCATGTAGAGAGAACATAGACAGGGAGCCAAAATAGAGCCCTGTGGAAGGTCACAGGTCAGATGTGCCATGGAAGAGGAGAAATATACCCATCTTTACTAAAAACTTTCTGTCAGACAGGTATGAATGAAACCATTTCAGAACAGTAGCTTTTAGACCCACCCAAGACTCTAGTCTAGATAATAGAGTAGGTTGGTAAATAGTATCAAAAGCAGCCGAAAGATCTAAAAGAATCAGAACTCCGGAATCAGATTAATATCGTTTAACACTCTCAGGAGGGCGGACTCAGTGCTGTGAGCAGACCTAAAACCAGATTGAAAAACCTCATAGATACAATTACTTGACAAAAAGTGTTGTAGTTGATAGCTTAGAAATGAAAGGTAAAACAGAAATAGGCCGAAAAGGGTCTAGTGAATACCTTTTTCACATTTATACATAATTCTTACACCAAATTTTTAAGCTGCAATCTTAAAAAATTTTGTTAGATGATTTGTTCGAGTCGAGCTTAAAACAAAAAACTAAATTGTCTACCTATTTGCTAAATAAAATATTATATATATATATATATAGGCTATGCATATATGTATATATATATATTTATATTTATATATATATATACACACACACACACACACACAGACACATTAGTTATTTGAAAAATAGAAAACAAGATAAAAATACTGATTAATACTACAATACTAAATTAATAAAATAATTTAAAAAAATCATAAATAGGCTACAAAATCAAATACTACAAAATCAAAAAAATACTAAACACTCAAATTAAAATGAATTGAGTGTGTTGGGGCTTGCTGTAGATGGTAAGATTAACAAATCAAAGTCTGTTTAAGCATCATCCATTCATTAGAGGTTCAGTCATTCTAATCCTTAAAACCTGGGTCCGTTTTCTTCTCATCTGTTCTGCTGCTCATTAGAGGGACCACTGGACCACAAAGATCTCAGATAGAGGAGCTGAACAGCACAGCTGATGAACATGCCCTGCTGCTGGAGAACAGACTCACAGATCTATAGATACAGCCTCTGCTAGAAACCGAAAAGCAGAGAGCCTTGATGATTTCATAACTCACCAAAGTCTCATATTATTTATAAATGTAATTATTGTTATGGATATCATGTAATGTTTAATGACCTTCAAATCTTTAGACCACACCTATTTAGACAACCATTCAGTTAGGCCTATAGGATTAAGTCTCTGAAATGATTCCTGTTAGACATCGATGAACAATACATGATGTGAGCCGTCATGATGAAAGTGTTCAGTCCTGAGGTGACCGTTCGCAAAGACCCGCCCCCTTTAGTTACTGTTGCTATGTCCGACAAGCCACGCCACACCATGTTCTTGCAGTCTATGGTTCTCACACAGTGAAAATACATCTCGGAGCAGAGTGGACACTGACAACGCGCTGACAGACAGGACAGACCAGGTTACTTTTGATATGAAACAAAGTCTCACCTTTCAAATTTGGTCATTTTTTAAAGAAATTTAAAAAATAAATACCGTTTTGTGGCTCTTTAATGTGTCGTAACAGATAGCTGTAGCGCCAGAACCACACTCATGGAATACTGGATCATCCCACAATGTGCCTAGCAGTCCATTTCCGATAGCAAATGACGGATTGGACTGCCAAGACTTTAAACATTGTGCATACAAATAGATTTTTTTTTAAACATGAAATACGAGTATTTATTTCAGTATAACTAAACCTCACAAACACAAAATTTTACTATTTTATTTTTTATTATTTGTATTATTTCCATTCTGAAGACAGTATGAAAAAATCAGGTTTTTTTTATGTCCTTTTGAGTCCCTTCGTACTAGTATATATTTCATTTCATTTTTAAATAAAAAGTTCAAGAAAGAATAAGAGAGGCAAAAGAAGTGCCAAGAGAACAAACCAGAAATAAAGTGCTTTCATAAAAACACTACTTTTTTGATCTGTGCAGCCCAGCGAGAGACTGCATGACAGATTTTGAAGCTATAATTTAATAAAGTTAGATAGCGCTAGGGCAAATATTAGTTCTACTAGTCTCTCGCTGTTTCCCCCGGAGTGTGGAGGTATTGATTCCCTTCTCTAAGTGTTCATGCAGGTGTGGAACTGTGTCTAATCAAAGCATTCAACCCTTTATCCATCCTCTCGTTTTTAAATTTTTTTCTGTTAATGTCTGGTGCAAATTGCTCTGAGAAAGAATGCTGTGATCATTTTGCGTAGGAGTGATTCTGCTTCATTACGTCTTGATATTTTCATCCACGTCCATGAGAACTTTGTCTTGGGAGCCTGCTGCAATTACTGCAGTGCTTTGCTGCATTTTAAGCAGTGAACAAAACACATTTTGCTGCACAGGTCCAAAGGGATAAAAAACAAATGATTCTTTGAGCCGAGAGAGAGAATGCAATATCAAAAATACCGTCATTGTGTATTGAGTGCAATGGCATATTTATGGAAATTTGTGCTTTCGATTTTGATTCAGGGAGCTGAGTCCATTTTTCGCAGGGGTAAACAAGCCATTTCCACCCTGATGAGGTCTTCAAGCTCCTGATTTTATCAGTTCTCACCCCTCCATTCATCACTAATCCATTTCATTCAATTAGACTTTTAACCATAACGGAAGATTATGCTACTCTTGGTAATTGCTTTGTAGTTGATTGAGCTTCTAATTCGTTTGAGTCTCAACTGTTGTTCTTCATTCAGTGGCTGAATGGTAGAATCCCCTCTGACTTCTGGTCTGAGGAAAACTAAAGACACAAGGAAAATTAGATTTGGGAAAGGCAATGAGGGTGATAATGGACACGCACACACATATTTTCATAAAGAACGCATGCAGCTGTCGAAGGGAGCAGCAGATCAAGTGGTGATAATGGTTTGCGATTATACTCTCCTACTGTATACTCTATTGGTAGGTTGAACCACTTTAGCTTCTGATAGCTGGACTACTTGTCCTGTTCCACACATTCTGGCCCAATTTTCCTTAGTGTCACGCACACACACACACACACACACACACACACGTTCAGACTACACACGTAACCCATGACCACTAATGGAAATCTTAGAAACCTTCACACTGTAATGTACATTCCTGCAGAAGTCAGGAGTGATAAAGAGGCTTGATGCTCCAGGAAAGAGAGAGAGAGAGAGGGGGAGGGATTAATCGATCTCTTTAACTGATCATGGGGAATGATGAATCTTGAGGCGGTCCTTGGAGACTGTGTGCTCGTCTACCTTATGGCCATTGCAGTGCTGCCGGAGACAAAGAGAAAAGAAGGGAACTGCAGAAGAAAGGCAAGAAAATAAAATGTGTAGGACAGATTTATGATTTTCCAACATCAGGACTCAACACCGTCAATCAATAAACCACCCAGAAGGAAGACTGTGCAAACTACACAGCCAGAAGCAATGACAGGAAAAAACAAGCTATTCTCACACACTCAGAAACACACATTTTCCGTGGAACATTTTCTTATTCAGTCATTTTCCATTGTTTTCCAGACATCCTTAAAAGCAACATTATGCATTAGATTTGCACACACACATACCTGGGCACAGGTGGCTGTAGTGAAGATTGTCATCAGGCTGATATATCACTACACCTCTATCTATGTGCTCTTTAGCTGTTTGGGGTCATTAAACACAAATTGCCCGCAGGGAAAACCCCACCCACCATCAGACCACATCTGACAGCACTGCGGCGCAGCAGGTGTAGAGTCAGCACATGTGCTGTGAAAAGAAACACTCTTAATCAGTATTATTGTCTTATTTTCCCAGACAAAATATCTGAACATCCTTAAAAAACAAGTAGAATCGAAAAGACTTTCTTAGCCCATTTGCCAAAATAGTTTTTTCATGGTTTTCTAGTCTGAAATTAATTCTTAATATCATGCAGCCAGTGAATTTATTTGGATTTAAGGATATTTCCATATTTTTATTGAAAAAGATTATTTTTTTTGTTGTTGTTTTTTGTTGCAATGTGCTGGATAGATAGTGTATGGTGTGAGATTGTGTTGGAGAGCTCTTCGTTACTTCCTGCAGAGCCGAAAGCTGCGCCACCATCCATCTCTGTTCCCTGCATTCTGTCTGCGTCTGCACCGAGATATTTCTCATGATAATTAGTCATGCAGCCACACTTGCACATCGTTGGACGTCTTCCACAGCAAATGTCATCATCAGACATGTTGTCGCTTTGCTGTCACCTCATATCAGATGCAGCAGACTAGTTTGAAAGCAGCAGACTTAGACTAGGCTGGGGGTGTCTGGGAGTGAGTGACGTCAGCTCTCTTACAGACTGCGGTCCCGTGTGTCCTGCATGAGATTGTCCAGCAGCAGGACGCTCTTGTTGGCCCAGGCCCAGTGAGAAGCTGCCGGGGCTCTTCTGCTCAGAATCACCCTGATGTCAGAGATCCATGACTGCACCGCCCTCAGGTTGGATGTGGCTGCAGGGTGGATATTCAAAACTTAATTACAAAGTTTGTTTAAAGAAGTAACATAATGCAGGCTTGTAGTTCTAGAGAGTTTGACACTTTTATTTAGAGGACATTAGAAAGAGGAAATTACATGATGGAGGGGAGGGAACAGGATCAGCAAATTCCACAAGCTGTTTGTGAATTTGCATCACCAAAAATGCATTATATAAACGTCCCTCATTCATTATTTAATGTCCCTCAATAAGTAGACACATGCAGGGCCACATGAAATCTGTTTTATTTTTTCCCTTAATTCAGTTTTCTGTTTTATACTTTATTTTAATTAATGAAAATATTAACCATATATTTAAGCATATTGTGAAATTAATACCACTTTATTTTCCTCATAGAGGGCTTTAATTCACAGCAGTATGAATAAAACCTTTAGATAACTTTATAAATAAAAAATTATCTGTGATTACCTGTGGCACTAAATTATTTATATGTGTTAAAATATAAAGAGAGGGAGGCTGGGTGGGAACATATTTTTATATATTTATACAAAATATTTATATTATATTATAATATAAATATTTATATTTATAAAATATAATAGTAAACATTTGAGGACTGTGACTGTTGTATAATAACATACATAAATACAGTGACATCAGAAACATTTTCAGAACTTTCTCTCTATATTTTTCAGGTGGATAGATCAACTGAGATAAGAATCTTGTTTAAAGACAAATTCAAGTCACAACACTGAATACACAAAACCGTGGAAAGCTGTTTTCAGTGTAAACACTCACATTCTCTTGCATTCTACACTCCACATACAGACACTCTCTTAGAATGTTCTTTATATTGTTTGTGACACAAACAATCATGCAGGCCTGAGACCCACAGGGTAAGAGGACACACATGCAGCTGGAAAATGCGTATGTTATGACTTTGCAGATGTATTTTGCTTGCACTAAAGCCAAGCGTTTCCCCTACTCTAATAATGCTGACCGTCTCACCGCAGAACTGGAAAAACACATTTTCTCTTTTGGCACACTAATAAATGGCCATAAACCTGCACCCCCCTGAGGAAGCAGAGATGACTTGATGGAAGACAGAACACAGGAAAAATAAATACACTTAAATATATATACATTAATATCAAGACCCTGCACACAATAGCTTTAAATTAGTCTTAAAAGGTTCATACTGGCCACTAACCTTCAGATAAATCAGATGTCTTTTCTCTCTAGTACTCAACAGTGCATAACGTCAGGATGAGCCATGGCTTTAGAAGGTTAAACCAATCATTGTCAGGCTTTATCATCTGATATACTGCTGTTTTCTTAGAGTAGCCTACTCTGTAAAACCCACACTCTCTCTCCAGTTCGCCTCCAGAGAATTAGTATTTATTTGATTTAGAGAAATTATTTTTTATACCACAATCACACAGCAAATATTTTGGTTCCTGACATACCATTCATCAATTATATTAGTCTACTGTACACATGCACATTTCTGTATGCATATACACAACAGAGCACATGGCACTGAAAAATCAGTATCCCATAATCCAATGCACTGTACTTAAAGAGACCCTTCACTAAAAAATGACTCACCCTCGAAACCTGTATGCATTTCTTTCTTCCTTGAAACACAAACAACACAAACGTTTTAGTGTTGTTTTGGACCCCATTGACTTTCACTGTGTGGAGGAACACTCTTCAAAATATCTTCTTTTGTGTTCTGCTGAAAGAAAATCTTATAGATTTTGAACAACATGAGTAACAATTTATCGTTGCATAATTCATACTGTTTCAAATGCTTTTTGGGTTTATAGGGTAAATGGGGAGATGACCCCCACCACCTTCAGTTTTTAACTTGATCATAGATGGCATAAAATCTCATCTCAACACATTTAATGAATTGCTATGCATCTGAATTTTAACATTTGTGAGATTTAGTCAGTCAAAACTAATTTTCTGTCCCTGGAAAACTGTGATCTGTCACATTGTATTACACTGAATATCAAAAATATTAAAAATTGTATCTAAATTTACAATTTAAAATAAAATGCACATTGTTTTTGAGGGAGACATCTTCCTCCATCGGACCCTACTGTTCAGTATGCAGTAAACAGTGCACTGGTATTCCATTTAGAACACATCCATGGTTTTGGAATTTATAGGGGAAAGTATTCTAAAATCAGCTGAAGTAAGCAGTTCGCTCTGTTCTGTAAAGGCCTCATTATGCTTCTGCGTCAACTCCACGGCGTAGCTACGTCGTCACTCCTACGGCGTCGTGGCTGTTTTATGGTTCTGCGTCGGGTTGCATTGCATCGCGGTGCATTTCACCGCCAGAACGCTAGGTGGGGTGTGGTTCGCGAATCTCTTTGCTAGTTTGTTTTGGTTCCGTGCGCTGGTTCCGCGCGAGCGAAAGAGAGAGAGTGTTGTTGCCCGTCTATGGTTGTTGCAGCTGGAGCTAATCGACGTTGAACAACAAATGTAAATAAACTTTTTTTCAAAACAACCATTGATCTATTAATGTGCAATGAGTAAAAAAGCACGCCAAGAACAAAGGGCAAAGGTTTAAGTATACAATAAAAATAAATAAATAAGAGTAATAGGTACAAGAAACACACAATATAAAACTGAAACCAGGGTTCTCAAGTTTTATCAAAAGCTTGGAGTGAGATCACATGCGGTTAGGGGAGGAGCCCTAATGGAGCCCCGCCCCCCAATTTTACCCATTGTTCATAATTAACCAGCACAAATTGAAATTATAACAATTGGTAAATCTGATAAATGAGCAATTCATCACATCAAATATACTCTTTAATGTTATATTTCAAAATTACAAATAGGCTATACAAAAATTACAAAAATATAACAAATTGCTCCAAACAGTTTGGAAAACAAATCTTTTTGCATTTTGAATGTGTCTAGTCGTAATGGTATAATGATTTATTGTGTGGTGGGACATTGTGAACAAATGACATAGAGTATTAAAGCTAGGGTAGGTAATCCTGTTCAGAAACACTTTTTTTTATACTGGGTGAAATGGTCCTTCCATCCTGAGAGTAGTCAATACATTATGTGTTCAGAAAAAGGAATGAAAACAATCAGACCTCTGTAGCAGCTGCAGGACAGTAAAAACTCTGACCAATCACTGCCACTCGGTCCGAGTGTAAAGAACCAATCAGATGCCTTCATGTCTCGTGCCCGCGCCCCACTGCGTGCGCTGCCCTGCGTGCACTCATCACATGTCACCGTTCCCGGAAATATTCAGCTCAAAGCACCTACATATGCAGTCAGCGAAGGCAAACAAGGCAAAAACTACTTCCTCGGACCCTGCCCGCAGTCTTGAACGACCTCCTCTGCTTCGCCCTCAACCCCGGACCTGTCCTCGAACCGACGATGCGGTACTTGTCTCCGGACTCGGAGTGTACGTTAGTCTTCATTAGAGTCAACAATGTTTTCATCATGGAAACTCTTACATGCAAAACACCGTATATGTTATGAATCTTACACGAAATTCACCTTCATCACAGTGTAACTGATGGTAATGGAAAAACGTGTATCAATGCAACCTGTTTTTAGTTTTGCCTTATAAATATAGCTTGTTACCGAATCAAACTTTACCAGTATCGATATGCTTGCTTGATAGTGAGTACTAAAAGAAATCTTATTTGTTTATATTCTAAAGTTAGGTATTTTATTACATGTGATTCTGACATGATGTCACTGTATGTACTGCGCTCCTTCCTCTCCACTCGTCTCAGGTAATAAATGCGTCTTCAAGTTCCAGCTGAGCCTGAGCGTTTGGCGTCGCGCGTTCATGTGTTTTGGGGGCGTGGCTTTGGAAGGAGCTCAGAAGGGAGGGGGTGGGAGTGAATGGAAATAATGAGCTGTGTTTATTGCAGATTAAAAGGTCTACAGTCACTCGATTTTTATATTCTCTTTTTCAGAGTACTTACATTTTAATTATGTATCGGTATATAAAGACAGTTTAAACAAATTTGGAATGTTTTTTTTTTTAGAAAAATCCTACCTACCCTGCCTTTAAGGTGTGTGTGTGTGTGTGTGTGTGTACACAAGAGTACACACTCCAGCTTATGAAATGTGTTTTGTGTTGTAAGTGTTTGTTGCACATTTTGATGCCTTGATAACATTTATATATTTAATGTTCTAACCTAAAAATGTTAGACGAGCTTTCTTTCTTCCAACTTACCTTCTCCATCACGACGTGTGTTCGCGTGATGTTGTTGGTTACTTAATAACTAACGAACGTACGGCGGCCGAGAATTTTCCGTCAACTTCCGTGTGTTCGCGCCTATGGTTCGCGCATCTATGACGCAATCTGGCCGAGATACGTGCTGGCGGCAGGAAACTTCAGTTTGTGTGCCTGCGCCTCGTATACAACGTTATATATAAAGCTTGCAGGACAACTTGGTTGGCATTGCCTTTTCAGCGTGAGAAATACACGGTGTGGCGTGTGAGCGTGTGAACTGGTTGAATTGCGTGTGTCTCACGGCCAATGCGTGAGACTTGAGAACCCTGCTGAAACACAATATAAGTTAACCGTAATATAAAACATTATCTAAGAAAATGAACTATTTACAAAAGTGCACTGAATCACGAGGATGCAAATGTTCAGTCTTGCTCTCTGCTCTCATACACCAATCGAAGCCCTTGCGGTCTGCGTCGCCTCGACGCGTAGTTACAATTTTTTGGAGGTGCACGTCGAGCTACGGCGGAGGGGTTGGAGAGGGGTTCGCGGCGACGCAGAGGGGTCTGCGGGGGTACGCCGTCGATTCGACGCAGAAGCATAAAACAGGCTTAAGTATTAAAGGGGAGATGAACTGAGAAGTCAAATTGTCCTCGAGCTTTTGACATATTAGAGGTCATCATTAGCCTGACGTCGTCATACTCAATTCTAGTCAGAATGTGAGTCTGATACTTCTCCATTGAGCTTTGATTATGGGGCGTGTTTCAACCGAACCAGGAAAAAAATTTCCTCTGCACTCAATTGGATAGACCTACAACCAATCAGAGCAACGGAGTAAGTGACGTATGTTTTTCATTCATGTTTCCGATCGCGGTTCTCTGTTCCTCTTTTAAAATGAATGCGCTGTCGATATCTTCTATAACAGACGCGATGGCGGAATCTACACATGATGTTTTATAAACAAATTTCAGGAGGAGCACATTCAAATAATCAATCCAATCAACCGTCTATCAGCATGAGAAGAAAGCATATTTATTCACTCGGTCAACTCACCTAACATGACAGTTTTCAGCATCCCTGCACTCACTCTTGGCTTGTTCTTCCACAGCCAGGAATACGGGGGGAGTACTTTGGGTTCGGGCCGAATACCGAGCCCGAAGCCTCTCCTCAGACAGCACGCCAAATATGCATTTATTCTATCTGACTTATTTGTAAGCGTGAACTCGTGAAATCTCAATTCTTCAGCGGCAGTCATTTGAATAGCGTGCCGCACGAGTGCTATTTTTAGACCGCAAGGCCGCGTGACGTCAGCAACGTAAACCGGAAGGGGGTCAACATAGAAGCGCGCTCGCTTATGATTCATGCTAGTACTGCTTGTTTTCTGCCGGTTATCCCTCAAATAAGAACATGCCGAGTAAACACTGCTGCTATGGAACTTGCAGAAACGACTCCAGACACTATGACCGTCCACATATGAAGGATGTATTCTTTATTCGTTTCCCGAAGCCAAAAACCCAGAGGGATAAATGTGAACTACTTTTTCTGTAGTAAGGAAACAGCCTTAGGGGGGAGGGTAAAATAATTGAGAGAATTTAGATTTGATATTAATTAAAAATTAAGTGTTGTTGGTTGTGACCAAGTAGCATTAGCGATCGCTAAACAAAAAATAAATACATTAATAATAATATAAATTACCCCCAACAACTATCAGACGTAAGACAACCAGAGGACATAGTATATATGACAGACATAGGGTTGCCAACTGTCCCAAATTAGGCGGGACGTCCCGTATTTTGGGCTTAATTTATTTGTCCCGTGCGTGACCTCCCGTGTCCCGACACTTGAGAATGATCACCGACACCTGTCATCATCCAATCACAGCTTTTTTTAATCACTGTTTTGAGACAAATCATTGTTTGATTTGCGAACATCCTCTGCCGTCTGGTTGCTTCCTCTTCAAGCCGGACTCGTCTCGCGCTAACTGTCCACGTTTTGATTTCGGCAAAACAATTTTGGCGAATGCAAACAACGTGATTATTGTTCATGAGTCGAACATCCAGCCACGCAAGAAAAAATGTAATCTACCTGAAGGAATAATATGCTCAAAAAACATTTCTGATTATTATTAATGTTAAAAAAAGCCTTAGAAAGTAAATAGAAAGCTTTTGTAACATTATAAATGTCTTTACTGTCACTTTTGATTAATGTAATGCATCCTTGCTGAATAAAAGTAGGCAATTACTTTCTTTAATTTTCTTCCCAAAAGAATAATCTCCCAAACTTTTGAACTGTAAGCCTATATAATGTTAAAAAGCTTTCTATTTTAGATAAATGCTGCTATTTTGAATGATGGTTTGTTTGTAATGTGACATTTTTTTATGTATGACATTAAAATTATTTTTATAATTAAATACATAAATAGGTAAAGCAATACTAATGTGTTTATGTCTGATAACCTTTTAAACACATATTTAACTGCAGACACTGAAATGACGTACAGTTTTGAGTGTCCCTCATTTTCCTATAAATAACCACGATTGTCCCGTATTTTCCTTTTCTGAAGTTGGCAACCCTAGACAGACAGGACATAGGGTGGTAAAAGATAGCTTGTTGAAACTGCAAAATGTCACTGTCAGTGGCGTAAGGCGATGTTTTTTGGGGGAGAAATTCTGTCGATAACAATCTACCTCTGGATCAGGTCGGCTCTTTTTCCCGTCTTTTTCAGCCCTCTACACTCAAGCCATCTCTTCAATTGAATATTTGTATGTTCTTCTACTTCTATATCAGTGAATTTGGCACCGGGGACATCATTCTCGGACAGAGTTAGCAGGTTTATCTCAGTAGACATCTCGTCCGTAAACTGTTTACATGCGTCTAGCATGAGTGACACGCGCGAGTTTGACCCCCCTAGCAACCGTCGCTAGCTTAATGAATATTAATGAGAAAAGGTGACGTATATCGTGCGGTACGCTATTCAACCCAAGCGCTCGTTGATGACGTGGATGATGACGTTACCGTTGCTTATCTGTCCATCATCGTATAAAGCCCGCCCTGACAATTTGATTGGTCCGAACAATTTTTGTTCGGGCATAATAGCTCCTCAACGGAGCGAGTCCAGACCGAACTTCCCGACCAAAAAATATTGTGGGCGGGGTTCGGGCTGGCACCCAGGCTAGGTCATCATAGGCTACTATAAGAATATCCTGTAAGTTTCAGAACTGAAAACTTACTTGTTAGTTCAATAAAAGCTTTTATTGACACCAGGCACAGCGAACGACAGGTTTTTCAAAGTGGGGATCTATGACGTCAAACACTGCCTCCGCAGAAGAAGATCAACACCTACTTCAACGCTGCCTGTTTAGCCCCGCCCACCGATGAAACTCATTATAATATGCAAAACTGTTATCCAATCATAGCAGTGGGAGTTTACTTCCAAGTCTTCAATGCGGCACGCCCATAAAAACCGAGCATTTCAGGAGCTATAGGCTCAAAACCAGGGTAGAAAAATAGTTTTGATTCATTTCATTTTCATTTTGATGTTTTTGAATGTAAAAACCAAGCGAACGTCATGAGTTGACCTCAGACAACAATTTAAAAAAATGAAAAAAGCCACTTCATGACCCCTTTAAGATAATGAAAATAGATCTGACTTCCTCTTCACTTATGCCTCACATCTGATCTTCCCTCCAGTGATGAAAGAAAACACGCTCTGCAGTGCATGATGCCACCATCTGTCACTCATGCAGAAATGTGCACACACATGCATTCTTATCGCCATGACACAGAGATGTCTGAATAGTCACAGCAGTAAGGTGCTGGGAAAGGTCACATCATTCACTGCATATCCAGAGTTATGTTCAATCTGCAGTCAAAATAAGAAAATCAGTGACAAGTCAATGAATCTGCTTATCAAGTCGACCCAATCTAAAGAGTAATTTCCAAAAAAATGTCACTATTAAAAAAGCTTCGTCAGTGGTTAATTTCACACTAGGTCCCACCTAGAGATATATAACCAATCTTGAGACCCCAAATCAAATGTATTATATTATTGCACTGGATATGCTTATCAATTTCATTGCATTATCATAAGGCTTACACTACCTTTCAAATGTCTGGAGTTGAGACAGTAATAGAAGTGTGTTATCCTCTCTAATGCTGCATTTATTTAATCAAAACTACAGTAAAAACAGTGATATTGTGAAATATGACTACAATTTAAAATAATGGTTTACTTCAAAAGAACAGCATGTATTTGAAATGAAAATCTTTTTTATCATTATAAATGTCTTTGCAGTCACTTTTGCTCAGTTTCTAATGCGTCCTTGCTGTATAAAAACATTAAATTCTTTAAAAAAAAGAAGAAGAGGTCATGACTCCACACTGAACAATAGGGTTGTTACGCAAATGCTCTGAGACTTGGGATGAACATCCAAATGCAGCTTTATTGGGAAAATCCAGAATCATAATCCATAAAACAGGCAATGGGTCAAACAATCCAAATAAGCAACAGGGCAGAAAACAGGCAAAAAGTGTAATTCAGAAAACGGGCAGAGAATCAAAAAACCAAGACACAGGAAACCATGATAATGTTCAGAAATGCAGTGTAGGAACAGCCTGAGAAGCCAGACCCACATCAAGATGTTAGGTCTGGGAACACACCATTGCCTCAATCTGAGGGGGCGGGATAAACGGTTGTCTTTCAAATTCCCTCTGCATGCAATAGGATAGCGCTACAACCAACCAGAGCGTTTTCCCACCAGCGGAGCTAGTAGATTAAACTTGCCGTATCCGGTCAGCAAAACTCCGAACACATCTTCCTTTTTTAAGAATGACTTCAGTGCCGTTCTTTGTTCTTTTCTCAAAGAAAAGCTTAACTCCAAGTCTTCCAGAGTCGCGGCCAAAGCCGTTTCGAAAGACCGCTGTTCGCCAGCAGCAGCAGCAGCCATCTTCTTTGTTTTCAAGTAGCAGATGTGATTGGCCTGACTAGAGTTTGGTTTTTCCAGCTCGCAAGCCAACGGAGAGTTGCTACATGACACTGGCTGCAAAATAAAATTTGCTGCCGTTAGGGTGCGTCTAGATTTCTAGGCTAGTGTAACAACATACAAGACATTGCAAAGGGGGCGTTTACACAACACCGTTTCCAACTAAAAACGGAATACTTTTTATGCGTTTTAGCCGTTCATTTACACGACAACGGCATTTTGGTGGCCTCAGAATGCAAACTTTTGAAAACGGGTTTCAAAGTGCACGTTTTTGAAAACGACACCCTTATCATCTCCGTGTAAACTACAAAAACGTGAATCTGTGAAAACGGCAACGTCTTGCACATGTGTAAGCTATTACGCGTTTAATCTATATAGGCTTTTTTTTTTGTGCAAATAAAAGGATACATATATTAACAGTAAGAATACAGACATCATCACAAGTGGTTATAAGAATTACCCAAATCAACACAATATAAAATTTTCTCATCATGAAAAATGAAAGGTTCCTTCCAAAAGACTCAGTTGATGTTATATGTTTTCAAAGCCTTTGTGTTCAAAGGTTTTTGACTTTATATCAGAGGAGAACATTATAAAATTGGGATTACAGTGAATGTTTCTGGCTTTGTGAAGATGACATTTACCCAGAAGACACAGTATTATCAAGGTTAACATCCTTAGAATGAAAATCGGTGCGGTGTGAATATGTGCGTTGGGCTCAAGCGCACTGTGAAAGAATGCCTATGTGCACTGGCGCGTAAGTCTTTCTTTCGCCAACTACTTGTCTGGCATGCAAAATAAAGCGTTATTAGTCGTTTTCACAGGTCCGTGTGAACGGGGATCGTTTTGATGACGTTGTCATCTGTACAAAGAAAAACTATTCAGTTTTTAGCACATCGTTGTCGTGTAAACGTAAGAGTGCATACACAGCGCTTAAATAGGCAAGAGTGAACAAGATAATAACACACAGGTGGAAGTAATCAGAACATGATTAGTCCAGACAATGGGTTATTGGAAATGTAGTTCATGATGATAAAGCAGATAGAAGCACTCCAACTGGCAGATGTGACAAGTGTATTGTGCGCTATATGAACTGACTCCAGCTGAACAACAGCCACAATGCATAATTGCCCTGTTATCACTGTAAAAGCTGCTTTGAAACAATCTGTATTGTATAAAGTGCTATATTGTGACTTGACTATATGAGATTCTTGCATCGGCTATACAGTTTTTTGAAGATTAAAAAGTTCTTGATGTTATCTTCAGATTGGTCTCTAGGTTTTTGAAAGCACCATTGAAGAAATACAACGTCAGTTGCGGAACTTCTTCTCTTGGAACGTTATTGTTCTTATGGGAACTTTTATTTTCTAAGGGTGGTCAAACGGTTCAAACAATGTTTTATGAAAGGAGATTTTTTTCTTTTATATAGTACATCCTGGAGCATGCAAGAGTCAACTACACTTGAAGTTGAACCACTGATCCTTCATTTTCCATAATCCTCACCAATATAGGGTAGAACAGAATCTTGATTTATAACCATGCAGTGGAATTCATTACTATCTTTCATGCAATGTTGCTCTGGACCTCATCATTATCTTATCAAAGGGACTTCTTATCTGAAATCCCCCTGAAGCGACACACAGGGCACAATGGTTAATGGCTCCTTTCAGGGAACAATCCAGCAAACAGAAATTGTATAAACCCTTATGGATGATGGCCTGCATAGCATGATGATGACTAGCTATACTGTTTTTATTTTCAACGTGGCAAGATTTCACCTGCAGCTCACATTTCACTCATGTGAGCTGGTAATAACGCAGAGGTTGATGGAACAATTGCACAGTTTCCGTCCCCCATGTGATACATGAGATGACTCCAGCGGGACCCATCACTAGTTTCATTCTGCTGACAGCTACGAGCAAATGGGACTCAAGCATGGACGCAGTAAACAACTAATAATCAGGGTGGCCTATTAGCTGATGAGAATGATAACATGACACACACACTCACACACTTTTCTATCATGCTAGGCACTTTCCATTGACTGCTGTTGTTTTTATACTGAGCTAATGTTGTTTCAACAGGTTTTTAAAATATATGTTTTTTCGTTTGGGGGTCAGTATTTTTTTTATTTATTTTTTAGAAATGAATACTCTCGATCAGTAAGCATAAATTAAATTGATTAAAAAAGTGACAGTAAAGACAATGTTACAAAAGGTTTCAACTTTCAACTTAATGCTTATTTTTAAACAACAACAATCTTCTATTCATCAAAGAAAAATGAATTATGGTTATGTAATAAATATTGACACATAAATATTAACCAACAAAACTGCGTTCTATATTGAGAATAATAATAATAAATGTTTCTTGAATATTAGAATAATTTCTGAAGGATCATAGATCTGAAGAATAAATCACATTTAAAAAAAAAAAAGATTCAAATAGAAAACTAATAATTTTTAACCTTAGTTATTCTGTTGTATACACCTATCAATATTTTCAAAGCAGAGATTGATTTCTGAGGGCATGCAGATCAAAAATGAATTATGCTGCTCAACTGTCCTCCCCCATCTTTTTCTGCTGAAAATGAAAGCGTGGAATGAGAGTTATTAAGTGTTTTTGAAGAGCTCTCTTGCACTAAATCCTTTCACAGTATCTGTCAGACAGTAATCTCTATCCCTCCATCCGCCGAATATAAGGTTAGCCCTGCAGAGGGTGTGGCCAATTGTCTGCAGGAGTTATTTATTGAGTCTGGCCATTTAGCCAGGGCGAGATAGCTTTCTGCAGTCGTACAGTATGGAGATGGTTTCTCTGCAGAGGCTTGGAGGCGGGTAAGTACAGCATTGGTGGAGCAGTAGATGTCTTGTTGAATTGAGAGGAGGTTTAAACTGTTCTAGCTTAATGGATAAAGGCTGAAGGTGAGCTGAAATGGTTTCTGCTTCATAACTAGAATGTTGCTGATTGGAAACCCTACTGGTGGGGGGAAAAAATCCTCACAGAACTGCTGCGTTTCCTTTACTCATGACTGCAACTATGGATGTAACAATGTTATGTTATGGACGATAACCGATAAATGGCAGATTTAAAAATTCTATATCGTTTTTTTGTATATAAATTCAAAAATACTAAAAAAATTATAAATAACAACTAAAACCATTTTAATTTAGATTACATTAAATGGTGTTATTAAGTTAAGATGAACTATTAGATTGCTATTAGATGATAGCAAAGGTTTTATAAAATCTAAAAATGGTGGAAATGAGCATGACAAATTTAATATTCAATACTGGCAAGTGAACATATCAAATGCAGACAAAAAATTAAATAAAAAACACTGAGAACCGATAATTAAATTAAAATTCTATACTCCTTCGCAAAATAAATGTAATTATACACCAAAAACTAAAAATCAATGATACAAGTGAATGACAGTATGAAATTGATATTAATTTTGAGATTTGCTAACGATTACATGTAGTAGTGTTATGTAATCATTCATCAGATTTTCTTTTAACTTTACATGAGTGTAATTACAACTCTACAACTCTTACAACTCCCGCTCGTCTGCAAGGTCTGCTTTTTTGCAAAGCTTTCTCCATTTGGCACGGTCGGCATCCTTGGGGACTTATAGGCACACTGAGTGTAATTACAATAACCATTAGATATTTCTTACTGGAATCCAATAAAAACAATTAAAATATAATTCCAATATCATCATTGCTTTATGAGTAAAATTGAATAAGAAAATAATGAAGTGTAATAAATAAATAAATAGAGTTCTATCACCTTCAATTACAGCGGCCCTAACCTCTTTTGTGCTGCACTCCTCCTTGCATAAACAAGCAAGTCAACAGTGACTAGGCCAACACTGATATTTCAATCTGAGTGCATTTATAATTTATAGGTCTGACGTCTTAAGGCTTGCATGGCTGGTGAATGTTTTGATTGTGCTTTCATCACCACCAAATTCATCCAGGTTCCTCTCTCATGAAATGGCCCTGTCCTTAATTATTGAATGTTTGAGGGTAAAGAATGGATTTTCACCCACTCATATTGCAGAATTTCTTTGGGAGGGCATGCGGACTCACTTTAAATTCTTACGTACTTAACTGAGGTAAAATAAATCTTGTTCTGTTGTGATCTCACAGTGGAAAGATAAGGATGAGATGAGAGGACAGGGTGGAGAAATTACTCTTCCTGTACCCATCAATACACTCATCAATACAACTGCAACACAAGATCAGTGCATCTCCCTGCCACACACACACACACACACACACACACACACACACACACACACACACACACGAGTAAAGATTTTCTGTTTTGGTTTATTCAACCAATGAAAACAAGTTTAAGAAAACATGGTGGAATATAATATGCTGTAATACATTTAAATATATGTTTATTGTTTAAATCTGTCTGTCTATCAACCTGTCTAATTATCTGACATGCAATGTGT
Source organism: Rutilus rutilus (assembly GCF_951802725.1). Taxonomy (NCBI): domain Eukaryota; kingdom Metazoa; phylum Chordata; class Actinopteri; order Cypriniformes; family Leuciscidae; genus Rutilus; species Rutilus rutilus. The sequence goes on along the minus strand of NC_140226.1, from coordinate 18,511,764 downwards.
ATTAATACAGTAATCTTGAAAAAAATGTTAAAGCTTCAATGAAAAACAGATACAATACATATAAAAACTGCAGTTCTATGGTATTTTCTACATGTTTTTAGCATCCCGACAGTAACATTTACTCAACCAATCGATTGAGTTACCTGCTGGCAAAATCCATGGCAAACGGGGTGAGTGGAAATCAGTTTTCATCCATGCTTCCATCCATTCTCTATACAGCTTTCTCCTATGGTCACAGGAACACTGGAGCTCATCCCAGCATCTCAGGTCAAAGGCAGGGTAATACACTGGACGGGTGGCCAGTCCCTCACAAGGAAACCTTTTTGAAAACATAATTGTTCATTTATTGGTGCTATAGTGCTGCAAAAGTGACATGCTTGAACTTTAATGAAATGGTCTTTGGGTCAGAACATAAGAAGAGGTATTCATTATTTCCTTCCTGGTGAAGTGGAAACGGGCCAAATTAACCAGTCCACTCAGACGAAGAGAGGACAATGCAGGAGGTAATGAGGTCATGGTACTCACAGATGGGCAGATTTAGAAGAACTTAAATCATTTTATTTCAGCCCTCAGTTAACATTTTATAGCTGCGGGAGCCATAAAAATCACCTCAAATGCTGATTTAATTACAATTCTGTTCTTATCCTTCCCAAAAATCTGCATTATTACAGACATGCAAATGCAGAACCACATACACAAAAATGAATATTATATCAGGATGTGGTGCAGCACAGGTGTAAGAGAGTGTATGCTACTTGTATGTGTGAACGTGCGACAGAAAGATGTGAGATGTTTTCAAGCACAACTACAGCTGTCTCAACATCTGTCTGGGCTCATTAAAAGCTGAGAAAAGCCCCTCTCTCTCCCTCTCTCTCTATTTTTCTTTCACTGTGGGGAACCATGTGCACTGCCTGTTTAAAGTAAAGCAAAAAATATATTGACATAGCATGGACCTTCATGCAAAGAAGCCGCTGGATTACAAGACATCAAGAAGCTTTTGCCCAGAAAAGATATTTCTCTTTATCGCCACCTGGAGGAAGGAGCACAACAGTAATATTCCATTTTTCTTGCATTTTATTAAGCATTTTTTGTGTGTGTGTGATATACAATCAATCAGAACGATATCAGTTGATTCAATATTTTTTTATTGAATTGAATAATTAAATTTGATTTGTTTAAATTAAAGAATTGAATTTAAATCAATCACCTAGAGTTAAATTTTAAAAATACAAATTTAATAACAAATCTCAAAATGAATACCCATTTTCATACTGTACATTATAATGTGATGCCTAAATTCACTTATTGCACATAAAACGATTGATTTTATGTGTTAATGTTTTATTCATTTAACCCATCGGACACCCTGCTCTGGCTAGTGGGGTACAAATCAAACATAGCAGGAAAACCCAAGTGAATTTTTTAATCTCCAGAGCCCTTTTACCCCTTGGGGACAATAATGCTGTCACACAGAGGCACAGTCAGTGTCTCACATCACTACACTCAATTTTTCCCAGTCAAGCCAATGCAGTATGTCTGCTGAATTGGACAGCGCCGAGGATTGTGAGGTTTATAGGGTGAATCCTTCGAGAACAAGAACCCATCTAAGTAATCCAGCTACATGATGGGATTCTTACCCACCATGTGGAACTTTACCCCTGAATTGAATGTTTAAAATTCAAAATCAAATGTGCTGCAAATGACTGGCACTGCAACCGAGAACCATATTATTTCATTACAAATGTCCTCTGTTGCACAACTGCCTTTATTTTGATTCAACAGAAAAGGGTTTAATTTATGTGCTGCTACATAATTATTCAGACAACTAAATTGCTCTTTAAGACTCACTTAGTGTTAATTTATGAGTCTAGAGCACTTTAAAAACAATGCGCACTTAGGGTCTTCAGGATTGCTGAACTGTTATTAATAAAAGCTAAGAGTCTCTGATAGTCTATAATACACACTGTGATAATCTGTTTAACCCTCTATTGCATGAAATATTACTTAGACATGGTAAAAAATGTTTTGCATGTTTTTATTACTTAAAATGAGCTAAATAACAGATATATTAAAAAAAAAGTAAAAAAAAAAGTTTAAAGGGTTTAAAGTTGGTAAATTGTTGCCATATGGCAACAATATGCAATCGTGGAAAGTACCAGAAAATAAAATAAAAATGTCAAAAAACTAATTTTATTTAAAACAAGACTCAACAAATCCATCTCATACTTACTGAAATGTTTAAAGGAACATTTATACAGTAAAAACATTATATCATATCAACAGTTATCTGAAATGTCTGGTAATAATAACCAGGAACCTGGAACCTGTCTCACTGAAATACACTATTCTTTCGTTTCATTTCATTCAGTCATTTTTTTGCCGTTTCATTTCATTTAATTCTCTTCATATGCCTTGTGAAAGTCAGTGAAGCAGAGGAAAACTAAACACTTGGAGCACTTGCTTCTCACAATGCCCTTGCATCCTGGCATTTTGCATCTGCCCTTCTCAGATGCATGCAAGGGCCAGTGGTCTGTGCGGTCTCTGCGGACAGGATCTGGCGGGACAAAGCTTTGGGGCCCTCTTTTATTTTTCCCCACCACAACAGCTTGTGAAGGTCTAATGTTTTTTCCTTTAAAATATATAAAAAAAGTTGTAAACATAGTCTCAGAGTAGTTTCATGCTATGTAAGTCAATGGGACTCCATTAGGTTGAATGCACCAGGACGTTTCCATATCTGCATATAGTTGCCATATGGCAACAAATGTATTTTAGCATATTACAAAAAACTTATAAAATCAAAACTGAATTTAATGTTAAAAAATTTAAGTTTACTTACCCCAGATAGTGATTTAATTTTTTTATTTGATGAAAATTTTCCAAAATTCTTAATAAAAGGCAATCTTCAGGAGCCCCAGACAGTGTTGTTTGCATGTCAATGTCCATGAGCAAAAAGGACTGGCAAACAGGATATCCTGGTCATGTGACCTCATAAATTGTATTTTCTTAAAAGTTAAAGCCCCCCCTTTTCACAACTAACTGTAAAAACATAGATTTTATATCACAGCTTTTTAGAAAATTAAGATAAAGTAATTGTTGCCATATGGCAACGCTATGCAATAGGGTTAAAGATGGGCTAGATTAGAGTTGCAATCAATTAGAAAGAGAAGATGAGAGAAAGAGTTTGAAATAGCATGCTATACACTGATACTATTTATGAAATGCAGTATGTGCAAAATAAAGAAAATTTGTATGCATGCAATAACAGGATTAGTAATTTGACCAATTGTGCAGTGCAACTGTAGAACAATGGAAATTAAACAATGCAATGTGCTCGACTCTATGAATGAACCGGTAAGAACCTATAAGAGTAATTTTAAACAAAAATGGATTAAAAATGCAAAATAACTAATTATGTATGCAATATCTGGAAACTCTTTCCTATAGCATGGTACTTTCTAAGGTTCAGCAGAGCATGCTGTTTGGCATGCTATTTCTAAAAAATGAAAAATAAAAAAAGTTGACTGCATAAAGTAGGCTATATACTGCACTATGCAGTAAGCAAGCATGCTATTCTAAACAGCCGGGAGAGTAACAGCATTACACCATCTCTATCATGAGATGATGGACAAAGAAAGGAATACCCCTGGATGTGTGTGTCTGTGCTCTATGGGCGTGTGGTCTGACAAATGACTCAGGAGTCTCAAACATGGCTGGACGACTGAATGTGTGTGTGTGTGTGTGTGTGTGTGTGTGTGAATGGAGAGTTTGATGTCAGTGCTGCAGGTGATATAATGCAGGCAATCCTGTTAAGTGCAAGTCAAAGATTCCATTTAGAAAATGAGATGCAACACCACAGATAAGCTAATCGAAATGACACAGCTTTGGCACTGTGATGAGTAGCATCTTCCCTCATGCTATGGGAAACCAGGGAAATGCCGGAAATTTTGTTTCAACGTCTATAACTCATTGATTTTTTTTGCGCCATGTGCCTCAACCAAGGCTTATCTTCACATATTTATCTACAGCAAATCAAAATAGTTTGATTCAACAACAACAAAAAAAAGATAACCAAGTGGCATTTCACTGATCTCTCTATGTCACTTTTACCGTTGTTAGCTAATTTTTGCAGGTGTATATGATGTGATATATATATATATAAATGTTTAAAAAAAATTTTTTTTTATAACAGGTTCAAGTTGGAAAGTTTGTGAATGTGACCGCACCTTTATGGTGCCCATTGTAGGGCTGACAGACATGCAAACAAAACTGTAACTGTAGTCACAACTGATGTTTAAATATTGAACAGCCTTTCAAAAAACTGTCTTTGCAGTTATATCTCTGAGGGCACAGTGGTTAAGCGATGGGCCATACCATAAATTCATTCCATGGTGATTTTAAAAGTATCTTTGGAATCATTACAATTCACATTTTCATTCTCAGATAAAAAAATAAAAAAAATGATGTAAACATATTTTACCCTCCTGCTGAGCTGAATATCTCCTCAACCATGTTTATGTATTAAAATTTACACTGCCTAGAATCTTGACCCTCTGGCCCATTGCAACTGAAGCAACGGAAAAAATGATGGAATTGATCCATAATGAGTCAAAGGCTCGATGCTTCATAAATCATTCATAAGCCAAGATTCAGCTCTTTTTTAGTTTTGCATGTTTTTCTTATCGGAACAAATCTCAAGGGTAATCTGTCATTGCACACACACACACACACACACACACACACACACACACACACACACACACACACACACACACGGTTTCACTACTCTCCAGGCGTAATGATTTTTATACTGTACAAACTGTATTATATCCCCTTATCCTAAACCTACCCATCAAAGAAACCGTTGTGCATTTTTACATTTTCAAATAAGCTTCATTCAGTATGTTTATTAATCCATTTCCCTCGTGGAGACTGCTGGCTGGTACCCACAATATAGGTGATCACGTGTTTTACCATCCTTGTGGTAAAATGTAATATGTAATATAAACCCGCATGCGCACACGCACACACACGCACACACACACACACACACACACGCACACACAGAAAAACTCTGCCTAAGAGAAGCATCAGCCATTTTCAATGGATTTCATCAAGAGGGCATAATGCATTTTGCCTTCTCAAATTGCCATAATACGTGAAAAAAAACAACATTACTGCCTCATATTGTTGCTTATGGACCTGGTCTCGTCTCAAAATGAATATAAAAGAATATATTTCTGCAGTGAACGATGAATTGTGGATATTTTACTGACAGGAGTGAAAAAAAAGTTAATATCTGCTAAAAAAGTGTCAACTTGGGAATTTTTAAGTAAGATATTAACACAACTATTTATTAAAAAAGTATATCACAAACTCAGCGGTCATTCATTTCTATCATTTACAACAAGAATGTGTAAAACTAGTAGAACGAAAGAGAAATGACTTCAACTACATATCTCAGAAATTGCCTTGCATAATCGCATTGAGTACCTAGCATACAAATGTTTAGATCAAGGCCATATAATTTTTTTAGCCATGTAAACACAGCCAACCTAAACATGGGAAATCATGATGAATGAGATGAAATATTTGAATCAACAGTGTCAAGGACGTATAAAAATAATACTCGTTTAGCAACCGACTATACAGCTATTACTAATAAAAGACATCTGATTTCATGGCTGAACCACTATGCAAGATAGCAGAAGATGCAACAGTAAATCAGCATTTGACCTAAAACATTTGGTAGCCGAGAGCTGCAGTGACATTAGCCTGAAAGCACTAGACTGATGTATTTAGCTGCTTTAGCTACTTGGCCTGACGCCAGCTCTGCTCTCTTCAGCTTTACATTAAATCCATTAGAGCAGAACATGATTAAACTACAAAATCCACTAACTGTATTTGCCCAAGCATTCCCTTGTTCATGGTGGTTGAGACAAGAAGGGACAGAAAATTATTTAAGAGGGAAAAAAGACAATAGGACAGTACTGAGATAGCAGTGCTAATTTGGAGCTAGCATGTCATGCTTCATCCCACCCTTACAAAAAAAGTACTTGGTATAGTGATGGATTGGAGGATAATACCATAATACTTTGATCTATACAACGGTACAAAATGGTTACTATAAGTGTTGTTGTAACGAATTACAAGTTACGTAATCAGATTACTTTTGTCAAGTAACAAGTAAAGAAACGCATTACTTTTAAATTTACAACAAAATATCTGAGTTACTTTTTCAAATAAGTAACGCAAGTTATTTTGTTTTTCAGAATATTAGAATATTACACAAACCTGCAGTCATTAAATATGTTAAATAATCCAAATGTACTGTATGAAGCCTATTTAATCTCACCTCATTAAGGCTCATTACTTCAAGCAAAATTGAAGAACGAACTGATGTGATGTCATTTCATACAAAATCAGGCCGAAATGAAGTTCGTTTTGGGAGTTCTGAACAGCTTGCGAAAGCGAACAAAATGTTCCAAAAATGTTCACTAGGCTGGTAAACCCCTTTGTACTGTCATTGGTCCATGGCGATTACGTAATAAGTAGGTGTGCGTTGAGGCTCCGCCTTCTTTCATGTGGAAATCTTTTCAGGTTTATTTTTCCTCATGAGTCCGTCAAGGTCAGATGTGAAAACATGAACACATTAGAGAGCTGCTTTATATTAGAAAATGAAGTTGTACTTCTGATGAAACGAGACACTGACACTGTTTTTTATGTTTAATACAGTAAAGCTGCTTGATTTTAAGTAAAAAGTGCTATATGAATAAATGTGACGTGACTTATACTTTTCTTATGCTTTATTAAAAAAATGCTTGCTGTTTTCTCAATTTAGTTCTTTGTTTATTTTATTACTGAGAGTGGAAAGCACGCGCACGTATTTATATTCATCTAAAATTCGCTTTCAGCAGTGTGGATGGTGTCAGATGTTCCCTAACAGTAGGCTATTGGTGCGTTCAAGTCATCTCGTAAAAATCGGGTTTACGAGTTAAAGGCACATGAACGCCACCACAATGTCGTAAATATGAGTGGGAAGCTCTGGATTTTCTTTAAACCCAGATCTTTACGAGTTGGGCGCGTGTCAGTGAGAAACATGGCGGAAAATCAATACTTAAAGGTATTTAGCAGTGATATTGTCAGGCTTTTCTATTTACAGCGAAGTAAGCTAATTTTATTGCTGAAGTAAGAGTGTTGAAGTTTCTTTTCCTGTGTCCTATTCAGACGTGGATTTGCATTTCCTTAAGCCCAAGGCTGATTAATTTCACTTTTAGTGTGAATATGGCATTTACATTGATTCCCTATTATGATGTGGACTTTCCATTAACTTTTCCTATTATTTTTTTACTAAGCTAATGATATTTTCTCCGCCGATCCAACTGCTAAATCCACTAGCATACTCTTACACTAAACAGAACCCTCACAGAACCTTTCTGCACTTTTACATGTTGACAAAAACTATTTTAAAGGGGTCATATAATGGTACATGCACTTTTACAAGTTGATTGTACTGAAATGTGTGTTGGCAGTGCCTGTACACAACCATCATAAAATGATAAAAATCCATCCAGTGTTGTTTTTTTAAATCTTCTTATATGTTTTCCCCTCTCTCAAATCAAGCCGTTCGACCGTGTGACGTCACACAGTCGGACGCCCCTCCCACGATTGCTGATTGACAGCAGCGTTTCAACACAGACCCGCCCTCGCTCGCTCGTGAGCTGTCAATCATAGTCCGCGCGTCATTGTTGATACGCTGGAGCACTGTCTGTGAGCAGAATGGCTTCTAAGCGATTCTGGTGTTCTGTTCTTGGGTGTAATAAGGAACACAGCAGTCATTTTGATGTTCCTAAATCCGAACCGCTGAAGACGCAGGTTTTTTTTCAAAGGGAATATTCCCCACGATCAACGTCAATGCTTTCATGTTTGCGCAAATCATTTCACACACCAGACTGCTTTATAAAGGAGGGTCAGTATAAAGCTGGTTTTGCTAAGAAGCTGCTCCTGAAAAAAGGATCGGTACCAACTATTCGTGTTCCTGCTGCACCTCCAGAAGAAGAAGTGAGTGTAACGTTTTATTAACCTTTATATTAATCTTTATATTAAACTTTGCAAATCGCTAGCACGCTTCACGATGAATTCGGCTAAGGTTTACACTCAGGGTACATTACGGCATGTTTTCTATGTACGGCGTTCTCAATATAATTCATAATCCCACGTTTATAATGAACAACGCGTTATGGTTATTGTGTTATTGTGTTACAAACGGTGTATGCACAGAACAGAGGGGCGGGGTGAAAGCTCATTATCATTTAAAGACACATGCACTTAAACTGCGTGCTGAAATCAGAGCTGTTTTTGACCAGGTAAAATGAGTGTTTTCTTACAATACTAATGAGAATTTTTAATTAAAGTATATTACAAACTTTTAATTTAGACCCTAAAGAATCATATTAGCTTGTACAAAAATGGCATTATATGACCCCTTTAATATGTTTATAAAGCCATAGGTGATTTTGCTATAATCGTGGTGGACATTTGGTCCCCACAATGGGTATACACACATAACCGTAATGGTTAAAGGAACTGGTTTGCTGACACAAATAATTGTTGGTTAACTCAAGTAGGTGTGACCACAAAAAATTGGGAGTTATTGAGAGCACTATTCTGCCTTATCACTATTGCGCCCTTGAGCACAACACTTTAACCTCAGGTTACTCCAGAGGAACCAACCCTGCAGTTATTGCACTGGAAATCACTATGGATTTCAAACATGCTAAATATACCTAATAAGCACACAGCATCTGTGGCCTACAGAGAAGAATGTGATTGATTCATTTAACAGGCCTTCTGTCATTTTGCAGTCCCACTGGACACAACAGTGAGCACGCTTGCAGCTTCAACACATACTACATGCAGTTTAATAATCTGTTAGCGATCCAATTTTGATAGCTCAATTAAAAAAATAGTCCATTTGACTTTGATGTGAGTAAAATTGTTATCCAGCAGAAAATCTGAATGATATTTACAGTCAGATTAAAAAATAAATGCACATACACAGTATCTTGTGCATATTCCATTAGATTAGATAATATAATTTTTTTTTCTTTTAGCAAAATAAATCCAATCTTTTTTCTTTCTTTTTTTTCTGGTGTGTGGTAGCAAAAAATAACAACAACAACTGGATATAAAGATCTACTGTTATAAAGATATATTATTCTGGTGTTCTTCAGTGTCACACGATCCTTCAGAAATGATGTTTTAGACACATTTCTTATTTTTATCAACGTTGAAAACAGTTGTGATACGTTGTGGTACAGTGATAAACTTTTTTTCAGGATTCTTTGATTAAGTTCAAAAGAACAGCATTTATAATTTTGAAATAGAAATCTTTTGTCATGTAATTTACTGAATCCTTTCAGAATAAAAGTATTAATTTCTTTAGAATGGTAGTGTACACCTATATATAGCTCAGTATCTATATATGTAAGTTTAACCAGAACACCCACTTTACAGACTCTATGATCTGGTGGTCTCAGTTCACAGCAAGTGTGTGAGAACCATTTGTGAAGGTGTGAGTGTGCATGCGTGTGTGTGCCTCCAAGTTATATTAGCACTCTGAGATACTGCTTATCCAATCTCTTCATCTCCTTTTTAAGTAGGGCACTGAGGTGCTTCTCTTGTGGGGAGGCGAATTCTCTCTCCCTGCTCCTCTGTTCTTTTTGATGACTGCAGCAGAATCAAAGTTTAAACGTGTTCTGGTTTAATTCCAGCATGTTAGACCGGCCTGATCTTTAAACCGCATTTTACGTATAGCTTGAAGCTACAACATCAAAGAACCGTTGCCTCCATCTGAGCTCTGCTTTAGCAACCTCCAATAACGCCTTCACAGTTGTCATCTGCCTCTCTCTCTTTTCTTCAGTCTCTCTCTATCTCTGTCAACTATTTTGGACCACTGGAGTGCTCCGTCTATCCTCCTGTTATCTGTTCAAATTGAACCCTGCGAGAAACACCTGACTTGTTTTCCAAGGTCTGCCCAGTCCTGCCTAGATTCAGGGGCCGGGAAACGTACAGGCAGGTCTTCCCCTCTGAGCAGCGAGTGATTTATGGAGGTTCTAGGGTGTCTGAAGGAAGGAAGCAGTGCAGAGACAGGAGTGACAGCTGGAATCTCAGACCTAGAGGGAAAGAAATGTCCTCAGAGCAGAAGGAAAAAGCCGATATTAAATGTCTCCTCTGTTTTCCATTCCTTCCTTGCGATGTCTTTAGCTTCCCGAGTTCTCTTTCCTCATTCAATCCATCCTCTAAGGCTTTCCTTCCCGTATGTCTATTCCCATGTAATTCTGTTCCTCTGTTTAATCCTTCCTTTCCTCTCTCCTCTTTTCATCTGACAGTCTCTACATAGATTCCATCCATCATCCTGAATCTGGGTGACGGTGCTCCGCTGGGCCATGGCAGGGCTCTTAGTGGATGGTGACGGGGAGCAATTGCCCTAGCCTTGAAGAGCACCGCGGTAACTGCGAGTCTTCACATCCCACAGCACGCGGTTTAACACTGAGGTCACCTTGGAGACAGGAAGAGGAGGGGTGTGCGGTGAAAAGAATCTGGGAGAATCACAGAACACCGTTGAGAGGAATCAGATACCGCTTGCCAAAAGGTTTAAATCACCTGCGGAACATTACAAAGCGAAAAAGAATAATGTTAGCTGAGACTCACTTTAATGATCTTGGCGATGCTCATATATTTTTGCTTAGCAATTACCTTAGAATGAAGCTTAGGGTACAGGTTACTGTGAACAATAGGCTATTTGGCATTTAGCGGACACTTTTCACCCATCCTAGTGTCTCAGTGTGCCAGATGCAGGAACAGTCTGACTCAAGCTTTCAGGAATTAAATGCCTTGCTAAACAGCTCAATGTTTAGACAGTTGTTTCTGTTGCACTTCGAATCACAGGATGCTCCCTGCTGGGATTGATTCTGCAATCTTTTGCCATCCAGTCGCTGTTCCTAAAATAAATAAAATAATAAAAGAGCACAGTTGGGCACTAGTAGCCTATATATGTTGTGTTTTAGAGACTGGTCTCCAGAATGGAATTTCCTTGGAGACTTTCTTGGTCCACCAGAAAGCACTGGTTTTGCTGGGGAATAGCATGTGGTCTACAAGCTACCATAAACCACCCTAGAAATTCATAAAATATTTATTTAATTTTAGAAACTGGACCAGCAGGTTTTGACACTGGAACCCTGGGTTCCAACTGTAATTTGGCTAACATGTAAGTTTAACATGTAAATTTGTGCTGGATGGTGTCGAGGTGAGCAGAGCAGATTGATGCGTGGCCCCTGTGTGGCCCTCTGCTGCTCTGCTGCAGTGGTGCAGTCCTGTGCTCACTCACCTCAGGCGTGAAATCACAGCAGGTGGCTGCACTTTCTGCCAGACTTCAGAGTGGACAAGTGCCAACATGAATGAATGCCAGAGCACGAGGGCAATGAACCCAGGGGAGACCTTTTATTGTTTTTTTTTACTTAAGACATCAGTGAGTGTCTTTGAGTGTATGAATGTGTGTTTGTATGGGCACAAATATATATATAGACACATTCAATGATTTCACAGCTGACAAATCACTTTGAATATACAGTATACCAGAATTTTATATATTATATAAAATCTGAACAGATTTAGTTGGAGAAGGCCCAGTCTTTGAAACTCCTGAGATTTCATAAAAGTCAAGAGCTCCTAAAAATCAATATTTAATTATTGCACTTAGTTTCCAACACACACACCTCAACAGACCCTAAGACAACATCTCAACAGACACACTCTTGGCCATGGAGCCATAAATCTTAATGGATCTTTTCAACGTTTGTGTGTCTGTTATATATAATTATTGACATAACATTAATAATGATAAAAGTCCTGAAACAAAACAAAGATTTTGAAATATTACAAAATATCCCATCTAAATCAAACTGAAATACAATCTATCAGGTTCAATTAAAGGTGGACCCCTGGGCCTGTGACCTTCATTAAAGCAGTGTATTGAGGATTAGTTAACTAATGGTCTGAAATATTACTTAGTGACTATTAATAGCTACACAGTATAGCAATGAAAACAAATATTTAAAATTCATAAAAGCTATTTTAAATACATATAAACATAGTATTTGTTGTCAGATGTCTTTTCTTCTTCTTCAGTGTAACAGTAAAGAAGACTTGAAGCTGAAATCGTGGTCCGACCTATGATTCGTATAATGCAAGTCAATAGCTACTGTCACTTTGAGAGGCAAAAAAACATAATAAAGGCAAAACAAAATGAATACCCGTGGTTCCTGAAGATCCGTTGAGGTCTTCTAAAGCAAAATGACTGCTCTGTTCAAGGAAATTACCTATAATCCACAGTCCTGAGTGCGTTCAAGACAGTCTGGAGCGTGAGCTTCCTGTCACATTATGACGCATACTGTTCAACTGAAGAAAAAAAGTCAACTATATCATGGATGGCCTGAGCGTGAGTAAATTAAAGAGGTTTCATACGCCTTAAAGGATACGTATGTAAGATTGTGGCCAAAACTGGTACTGCAATCACTTTCAAATTACTGTAGAGCGGTGTATCCCCTCCCCCCTGACTCGAGGTTGCCAGATAGGCTGCAGGATCCAGCAGGAACGTAGGCTGCTACGTAGCTGTGGTAACTAGAGCAGAGCTGGCAACCCCGATGCCGAAACACTACTGACTTCGTGATTGGTAGATAGGTGAAGGGTGGCGCTTCAGGCCGAAACACAAGATGACAACATCAACATCAGTTGAGGGCTGCAACTTCACTTTTTAAATGACAATATCCGGGCCGGACTACTGTTGTCAGTGATATAAGTATTTGAAATGAACATGATTTCTTAATGTCTAGTGATATATCAGGGCCATTTTATGATTAATTGAAATGCATTTCTTACATACAGCTCCTTGAAAGGTTGTATCAGTGATTTCAGGCCCAAATTTTTTTTATCACATTCATCTAATCTTTCCTAACGATCCGCTAGCTGCCCGCCCCATAAGCATGCCATCAAAAAACCACGTACAACACCCCCCCCTGTCGGTGATTGGTTGGAACACTATTTGTTTTGGTTTTGAGTGGTTGGTGAAACCAATTGTTTTTGTGTGCAGATCTCAGAGCCTAGGCTGCCTACAGAGACGTGTTTTTTTGACGGCATGCTTATGGGGCGGGCAGCTAGCGGATCGTTATAGGAAAGATTAGATGAAAGTGATCTTTTTGGGGGGGGGGGCCTGAAATCACTGATACAACCTTTAATCCCAGAAACCACTGAAACACTGAAAACTGGGACATGAATTTACACTGTACTATAAACAAACAAATAACACAATAATACTGCTTTGGACCTTATAGAGAATTACATCCTTTCATCAAGGTCAAACACAGTCTCTCCATTTCGGTTTCTTTTTCTTCCTGAGCAGGATGAGAGCAGTACAGTACGTGCAATAACATCTTCAGGAGACTAGAGAGATGAGCAAAGTGGGTGGAATATCACAGACAAGCACAAGACAGAGCCAATATATGGATTCCCTGATTTAATTTCCTCTCCTGCTGGTGTTCTCCCTTTCTGCTCAACCCTTCCTACCCTATCGTTTAGACTCTGTCACACCATCTCTATCAATCTGAAGGGGTGAACCTCTTCACAGGGGTAATTTTAACAGCCGGTTTGTGTGGCCGTGGTTCTGTGGAGATGACAGTGTATGTATGAATAGGGATAAATAAAGGTGGTCTTTTATAGATTTGACTGTATAGTATTAAATCCGCTGATGTTTTACATCAGGCTCACTGGGGGATGCAGCATGCTGTGCAAAACATTCTAGAATGCAAGATTCAGAGAAACAGCAGCCTTCTACAGGGCATAACTATGAATTAAAAAAAAATATTGACAGTTTCTGGTCTCAAATTGCCTCTGAACCAGAAAAATTGACATTACAAAAAAGTATGTTTGTGTACCTGTAAATATACATATAAAGTTTATATACAAGTTTCTGATCTAGTATTCTATTTTAATGACAGTCTCATTCAGTATTCCAGTTCTGATCCAATATTTTATCTAAAGGGCCATTTCTGGTCAAGTATTTCATATTAATGTCTTTCTGTGATTCAGTATTCCAGATGTACAAAGTCTCACAGCGACTGGTGTAGAATCTTCATTAGCTGTTGATAAATGACATTGCTGTAATAATGTCCTCCCAGCTATAATGACTCACTTATTAGCGACACTGCACGCAAATAAGTGTGTCTGTCTGTATGTGTGTGCAACTCTAAATAGCAGTTGATAGTCGAGTATCTGCTGTGAGATTAGAGTCTGTCTATCTTAGTGTCTATCTCTCGCTCCATCTCTCTGTATCTCTTTTTCACTCAGTCCTAAGATCTCCCTCTCTCCCTCCTGCTTGACTGACATCTTATGTCAGTTTCCAGGGCCTGAAGCCAGAGAGCAGAACTGTATGAGTCACTTTGAACAGAGCAACCATGCATTTACACACCCACACAAATATGTTGGATTTTTATCATGGTGAGGACTTTCTATTGACTTCTATTCTTTTAATTTTGAGCTAATGATGTTTTCTATTCTTAAACTCTAAACATGACAGAAAACGTTCTGCATTTATTCATTAAGACACTATTTAGTATGTCTGTTAGGATGTATTTTGTTGTCGTATTTTTTTCCTCAATTTAAAAAAAAAATTTATATTCTGTTAAATTCTGGAGATAAATATGTGCCCAAAAGTATAGCTAAGTAAACCCACACACAAAATAACAGCCTCTCTCAGACACCTCCTTTTCCTGCAGACACAAGCAGTCACCATTCCCACTTTCCCAGACATTAAACAGATATTTTTCTGCCAAAAACTAAACACTTTTGCACTATTGCTTTTTGTGAATCATAGTGGGAAAAATAAGTTTTATTGGCAAACCTGTACACCCCAGGTAGTATATGAACTGGTGTATTAAATAAATAAGAGATTAGATTACAGAAAATGCTATTAATTGGTCAAAATCATAAAAATGATACAGAGAGTGTGAATATGGTATGTGGCAGGAAACTACATGAACACTAACAGAAATATATGCATATTACAAACATACAGCACTGAGTGTTGTACATAATGAAATATGGAACTAATTATTCAACTATATTTGCGTTTTATTTTTTCCCTATTTTTTATTTTGGCGGCACACAAGAATCAACACATAATGTCTTTTGCAATGTAATGTGGCTAAGTGTTATTTAAAACCTGTAAGAACGGAAAGACCAATCATAATTCAATATGCATTGCAAATGTTAATAAAACCAAAATTTATGTTTTATAAAACCAATATTTATTTTTATTTATTTTTATTGCAGGGACAGTGCATATTAATAACCATTTCTGTCAATATGCCAGAATTAGCCAAAAGGCTATTTTTCATCTGCAGTCCTTAGACAGATGGTAAAAAGTCACCCCAAAAGGGAGTAAAATTACATATTTACATAACAATATAAAAATTACAATACATTTAGTAAGAAATACTATTATGTTAAAATATACAATCGAAACACAGCAAACCAACAATCAAATGAACATCAGACAAAAACATGACACATACACACACACACACACAAGGCAAGAAGCCAGCAGTGGGCAGCGAGAGCAGGTCTAGAAGTAAGCACACTATGGTAATATGGAGCACACTTTAGGCTGAGATTATCTACAAAATTAAAAAGTAAGGTAGTTTTTTTCAATTTTAGAGAGGCTAGCAATAGCAAGCTAGCTTTGAAAGCATGAGTTCCCACCCTCCCTTTAGAGTGTCTCCAAAGCCACGCCTTCTTCAAAACACATGCAAAGTGTCATGCACAGTGTTACATTACCTCATGTCTCACCTCAAAGCACATAACATTACAATTATAATGAATGTAAACAACTTACAGAGATCTTATTTGTACCACCTGACTGCTGCAGATTCGCTCCAGGTAGAATGTTAATGGTTGCCATCTCGTAATTACAGTTATGACATGGCGTGAACGCAGCATAAGCTCATTGTTTTGGTTCAGGAGGAACTGTAAAATGTGGCTGCTCAGTGACTGTTTATTACAACTCTGCAGCCTTATGCTAGCAGGGTGCAAGGAGGTATGAAAATACATATTAGGCAGGTTGGACATCCTATTAATTGATTAGGACCGAATGCAATGATTGGACGAATATTTTTTGGTAATGAGAATTCCACAGTAGTTGGAATATATATATAAAAAAAAAATATTTAGACCATATTGATCGTTATCAGGATGTGAAAAGAGTTTCAACCAGGATAACAAAAAGTGTCTAAAAAATTGCCTAGCTTACCTTTAAGTTTGCTTTTTGAGCTGAATTGTAGATGAAAAAGTAGTGAAAGGAATTCAAATACAGCACTGTCTTGCAAGACCTATAATAAATCAAAACACAAAAAAGTACAAAAGAACCTTGAATAACCTAGACACCAGTTTGTGTAAAAGAAAGAAGTGTAATTGTCAAGAGATGTTCCTTTACCCTGGTCATATAGATTATCAGAAGCTTTTGCACAAATAAACAGGCATGCGGCGATGAAGCAAGCCAAGTCAGCACTTCCATTAACATTATTTCCTCCCTGGAAAAGCGAACCACAGGAAATAGATTTCTGACTGCACTAGGTAGTGTGCTGCATACAAACAGACCTCATCATCCAGGGCTCTCTCTGTGTGTTTGTGTATATTATATAAAATAATTTCAAATAATCTGATTTTTTTTGTCTTGTTTTGCAGTAAAAAACATACAAAAAACTGAACATTCTTAAAACAAGATAGTACTTGAAAAATAAAACTAGTTTACATATAAATTAGTTTTAAGCATAAATCTATTATAATGTTGAGAAGCAAGGGTAAAATACCTTAATTCAGATTGCAGTCATATCTCTAACATCTTGTTTTGGGTCAAATAATATTTTTTTTCTGGTCAACAAGACAAAACATTCATTAGGAAAATTATTTTTTTGTTATAAGGGTGGACCAAGTGTGACTCCATGTGGACACTTTTTTTTTTTTTGTGGGACACATAATGACAGAAGACCGAATCCAAACCAACTGAAATCTTTAATTGGATGAAATGAGGAAGCAGATCTTTCCATCCACCCACAAACACACACAGATTCACTGATTTCATCTGCCCTGGCGCTGCCTTTAATGCATTTTTACAACTGATCTTTTCACATCATTATATCAAAAGCATTAAAATCACCATAAAGTAACACACGGTTATGCAGTTGTGTGTGAAAATGGCTCGACCGGATGAGATTTTTCTTCAATAGCTGTGCCGTGGACTCTGTAAATGAAGGTCTGACGGGGAGGAACTCGCTTTGCCTCATTCGTGAGGGGAGTGTTAAAAAACGCTATAAAGTTGGTAATGGAATGAAGGGAGCATATGAAGAATAAATGGAGGGTGAGAAGGAGAGGGAGTGAATGCCAGTACTCTTGGGGTGTGACGGTTGAGATATGAAGGTTGTTGTCCGTTTGTGTCTGTAAGCCATAGAGGGTCAGTTTCATTAAAGGCAGTGAGGCATTGAGGTTACATAGCCATGAAAATAGGAAATATACTGATCATACACACAAATACAGTTTATCACTGGAGATGCAGAAAAAAAAAAAGTGCAGTGACAGAATTAAAACATGATATACTGCCATCAGATGATAAAAAAAAAAAAAATAGATAAGGAGTTCAGAATAGCTGAACAGGTAAGGAGTGTGTGGATCAAAAGATGTTTTGAAGAATATTCAAGTTGAAAGCAGCAGTGACCAGAGGCTGTAAAGTTCAGAAAAGGACAACAAATAATCACGAAAGTACATGTCTATTGCTCTATATTCCATAGAGCTTTGCGTGAGGAAAAGACTGAAATTTATGTAGGGATGGACCAATATGTTGATGTGAAGGCAAATATTCAAGCAAAGTTCCTGATCGCACGGATTCCTGAAATGATCATGAAAATTCGGCGAACAATGGTAAATGTGACCGTGTCATGGTTGGTTGTGGCAAGGAGACAGAGGTAGGATCTAATGCAGCAGTCATTTTATTTCACAATAACAAACGCATGAGAACTGGAGGTGCGCAGCAGCACAGGATAAACTCAGGAGAATAGGATAAACAAAACCAACTTAACACTGATGTGAGAAAGGACAGGGATGAACTGGAACTAATTAACTGGGACAGAAACAGGTGTGTACTTCAGGAACCATGGAAACAAGCAAGCAAAGGGAACACAGGCAAACGGGAACATAACAGAACCAAACCAAAACACAATGAACCAAACACTCCAAACAGACCACACCTTTACTTCATATAACAGACAGAATCCCAATTTACATGACTTCAGACATCTTGAAATAATCTTCACAGAGCAACACGTCATGCTAACTTGGCTAAAATCACTCTCTTTCCATGTCACATTTGCATTCACTGAGACATGTTCTGCATTTTCACATTACAAAAAATGACAACAAATCAATAACACCCATATTTTCAAGTCATTAATATTTATAAATAAATCCCTCTCAAATCAAATTTGCGCATATGTGAAGATGCACTGCACCAGGATTGATATTATTGCCACGAAATGCCATCAGTTATCACATTTCTAGTGACCAAACATGATGTGCCAAGTTTAAATATGTCGGTAACATTTGAGAGCAATCGTGGAAGCAAAGTTTAGCAACTAAATTTAACTAACTATTGAAAGAGGTAATTGACCTAATTTATACCATTTTTAACCTTAACGTTCAAAGGAAACACTGATAATCCATCAGATCTGGCCTTGATTAAGAGCTGCTGCTGAGATATTTCTTTCACAAACACGACAGCTCGCAAAATGAAATATTTTGACAGCCCATGGCTGTCTGTGACACACAAGGTTTCGTCTCTTTGCATTACAAATGTGTGTCTTTTCAGAACACTCACTTAATCGCATTCATGTGGAAAACACTTGACGATGAAGCGTAGGACATGTAATGTAGAGTGTGTGTGTGTCTGTTTAGGGTTGACGAGCAATGTGAGTCTGTCCTGTTGCATGTGCTGTCACCTAATATGATTCCATAAGCTGTCTGACACACACACACACACACTAAAGAAAATGTGGCAATGAGGAGTTAAAATTTCCTCTAACTTCTGTCCGTCTATGAAATGAGAATGTGTGTGAGACCAATCATTACTTAACCATGACATTTTTAATATGACAGTTATCAAATATGCATCACTTCCTTCAGTAGCCATGCATTTTGGTCCTGTGTGAACTAAATCAAAGGCTGTCAACTGGCGGGTCATGATATAAAGTAGGCCTAATATGTATATAAATAAACTATAATTATATAATCATTATTTTCATGTTTTAGCTTTAATTGTAATTAATAAATAAAAAAATAATGAAGATAATAAGAATAATAGAGTAACTTGTGGCCATTAGATGACAGCAATTGTAATTTAAATGTAAAAACAGGGGAAATGTGCATGCAATATCCAATATTATACAATATACTGTATATACACACACAATAACCGATGTATGCATTAAAAAAAATCAATCATAATTTCATCAACCTGCTACAATCATGTTTTCTCATAGCAGAAAATGAAGCATTGTGTTATGCTTCTTTCTGCACTTTATTCAAATTTGTTTCTAACTGCTCTGAAATTATCACTGAAAGCACTCGAGCTCAAGTCTCCGTTCAGTGGGTTTCTATACAACTCTGTCTAAGTCTCACTCTTCGAAGTGTGAGTGATGAATGGGTCTGTTTACCAATCGCTGTAAACAGTGGAGCGATGGAGAGCGAGGATGAGCAAGAAAGACTGTCTAGCAAATATGTGAACTCTATCACAAAACAAAACCATCAATCATGCTCTGAACACTTCACTCACTCACACAGACACTGAAGTTATGGCAGATGAATGACTATCCTTATCAATAAATGACAGTGCTTTTATATTAAACTTCATTTCACAAATTACAGCATTACATTATTTTAGCTTTAAATCACAATCTGATTGTTTGCATTTGAGATCTCCATAGTTCCTCTACACAGGTTCACTTCAGGGATTGTTTTTGCTAAAAGATGCTCAGTATTTGGCAAGGTCTCAGTATTTTGCGGAGACCAAATCCCAAATCCAATAACCAACATCAAATAACAGTATACAGCAGTGAAACAGAAAAACAAAAATGAAAGAAACTCAACACCAGTGCAGACAGCACAGGGAGACTGTAAAGAGCAGAATAGCTGCAATAATACTCACATGGGCCATTGGTTGGCATTGACCCTATTTTCAATAGGTCGGGCTGAGAATGGAGAAGAGAAATATAAACATCCTCCTCTGTCTTAGTTTTAGCTAATACATTGACACAATAGCAAGCTAATACAAAAGACTAAAAGTCTTGCTCTTTGTGAATAAAACTGTTCATGTCTACAGTGAACAGCTGAGTGTTTCAAAATGTGACATCACTACATGATGAGTAAATAATAATTATCACTTCATTCTATTGCACTATCATATATAAGTTTAAAGAAATAAATATACTTTTATTCAGCAAGGATGCATTCAATTGATCAAAAGTGACAGTAAAGACAGTTATAATGTTAGCATTATTCTGAAAAAATTCTGCTTTGTCAACACAGAAGTACATTATTCAAATATGTTAAAATAGAAAACATTTGTTTAAAATGTCAATAATATTTCACAATGTTACTGTTTAACTGTATTTTAGATTTTTTTTTAAATGCAACCTTGGTGAAAAGTCTTCTCAACCCCAAACTTTCAACGTTATATGTACAAATGTGAGTGTGTCATTTGCTGAAATATGATGTACAGATTTATGAGTCAAAGCTCTTTGCACCTGGAGATGACTTTAAAGTGTCTCTAATCCCCTTATGGTTAGCGCACTGCTAATCAGCGCCTCAGAATGTACGAGTAGGCGCTAACACTTAAAAACTGCCACACAGGAGCAAAGGTTAGCTCTAAATACAGACTGAGTTTGATTTTAAAAGGATGAACTGTCAGTCACAGCTTTAAAGAAATGGCATTTAGAAATGTTAAGTGTTTCCTCTTAAACCAAAGGACACACAAACACGCACACACACACACACACTTTGAGTCTTTGCTATTCTCTCTCTCGTTCAGGCACATTCACTCCAGACACTCATCTTTTCTCTCAGCAGGATGTCTCAACAAAGACTGATTCTTATAAGAAGGGCGGTCAAAAGTTTCCAGCAGCAACAAGGAGGACAGGAAAAATGAGAAGTGAAGAGAGTGAAAATGATGGAGAATTATACTCCCACATTGCTACACTTCAGTCACTAGGAGTTTATAGGATCAACCCTTGTTCTGTTCCAAAACCTAGTGCCATAGGGAGCCACCATAGGAGTATTCACTTTTTCACTGCATTTATGGAAGTGCAAAAGCCTTCCAAACCACATCTGAAATGGATAAAAATCCTTAGGAGGTGGTTTGAGACAAAAGATGACTGGGTAGTAAGTCCAAAATGCATCAAGTTAGATCAACATAATTTAAGAAGCACATAATGAATCAGATTTTTATTCCAGTGACAGTACCATTCGCACAAACAGACACGCAAAAGGCTTTAAAAGAGAAACAATTATGCAGGACTCAATAGTCTGCTGGATCAGTGCGATACATGCTCAGTTATAGTCCAATGCACTCACAAACTTCTGTCAAAGGTAGAGACATTTATATTTAGAGGAATACAGATGTCAGAAATGGTTCGACTGAGATAAACACTGTCACCAAGCATTGGATGGTTTATTTCTACATGCAGTAAACAAACTGTCCATTTGCTGAGATCCAACCCCTCTTGGTTAATGTTGCTTGTTCAGAGAAATCTTCACAGAACGGCCCACAGAAAAGAACTAGAGATTTCTGTGCATGTTTTTTTTTTTTTTTGTCAAATGAATTGATATTATTCTTTTGTGGACTGGAATTGAGTGTGAAACTACAAAGCATCTTTTATCTGCCATTTTGTTAAATTACGCAGTAATGTGATTAAACACTGCAAAGAATCGAGGCAAATTCTTATCACAGTTAACTGAAAAGATAGAGGCCTAATTTGAAATTGATTACAACTGATAACACTGGTAAGTGAACAGAATTGCTCCTAACGTTTCTACAACACACTCAATATGATAATGTGAACGCTCTTTATTGTCACCCGAAAAAAAAAAAAGTTTTATCTTAAGATTTCAGTAAAATGCCATTTAAAATCATCCAAACACACAGGATTTCAATAGATGAATATATATATATATATATATATATATATATATATATATATATATATATATATATATGTATGTATGTATATATATATATATATATATATGTGTATATATATATATATATATATATATATATACATATATACATATGAAGAGTTCAGATGCAAAAGCCTCTATGTGCCATCTGAAATTTTCTTCTAGAATGATAATTGTTATCAACCTCGTATATTTAAGTTCAGTAATTTCACTTAAATGGCAATGAAGATGACCTATTATTGTCATTTAAGTGAAATTACTGAACTTAAATATACGAGCTTGATAAAAATGATCATTCTAGAAGAAAATTTCAGATGGCACTTCATACTTCTGAACTCTTCATATACATACATACATATATATATGGACCATGGAGAATTCAGCTACATTATTTCCATGACTAGATTACAATACATTTTTGACAGAAAATCTTTGTTTTCTCCCTCGTCTCGGTTCAGTGAAGTTGTGCCATTGTTAAACTGCAGCTAAACTCTATTGATTTTGTTTCTCAGCGCATAAATATCGATTTTCGCCATGACTTTTCATTTAAACACTCGCTCAATGACCCTAAACTTATTCTGTAAGCAATAATATGTCCTGCAAGCAAATATATGTGATGTAGCATAAAGCTGTTTAAATTCATCTCTTCATCTTTTTCACAGTCTGTAATTTTAGTTTGAAGCTTTCAGTGTGTGACATAAACTACCCCGTGGCTTTCATTGCTGTCTGTCTTTATATCAACCACACAATGCATACATTGCATAATCAGGGGCTACTACAGTATAATGTCAAAATCTTCGTAATAGTCTTTAGCAAGAACTTATAGCAAAGGCTGTGCAAAACATAGCTGAAATGCCCTGCTGCTTTGATGTGGTCCCAGGTACTGAACAGCTTCTAGCTGGTAGCTTCATCTCTGGGAAAACAGCACAGCAGAAATCTACTGCCTCAAGCGGAGCTCAATCTCAAAGATGAGCAGTTCAGAGCTGTCTTTAGAGTGAACTTCAAAACAGGAAAGAAAAAAAAAAGAAGGGAATAAGGAAGGAAGAAAGGAAGACCAGTTTCACATCCTTTGTCAACAATCTCCATTTAATATTCATTAAAGACCTTTCACATGACCACATCAAGGCTTTACCAAATCTCTTAATGCCTTTGGCTTTGTGCCGTAAAACTCAATGTAACTAGATACACGTCTCTTTTCTGAGGCTTGTGATAACACTGTTTGACGCTTCGCTCTTTGAGTTCAATGCAATTTGACAAGTTATATGAAAGGGCATTTGTCGCCTTGAAACCGAAGTAGCGACAAATCATTTCTTCCGTATTGTGACTATACATTTGAGTCCAACGGATTATCGAAAATAAACAAACGTAGGGCGGGAACTTGGTTCTATCCATCAGTTGTTGATTGGATGGAGGCCTATTTTGCTGGTCATGTGATCTCAACATGTCTGCCAATAGTGTACATTTATTTAAGGGGATAGAATTTGAAATAAAAGCTGTGAGAAAGTAACTATTTGAGGAGTAACCAACGGCTGTTGCCAACAGCATTTACTGTACTTAGAAATCTGCCATTTCACACTGCTGTCATTAAACAATCACAATAATAAAGCTTTCAACTACAAAACTTACCAGATATACAAATATAAAATGTAGGATACACACAAAAAGTAGGCCTATACTGTAAATTTCACATTGTTAATAGCATAGCGCTTACTGACCTAAACAAGGGTTTTAAACTTTGCCAGCTTGGGCTACGTCTACATTATTCCGGATACATTTGAAAACGGCTTTTTTGTTTCAAAGCGCTCTCCGTCCACAATAGCGTTTCAAGCACTTTCCAAAAGTTTCTCATCCACACTGAAACGTCTGAAAACGCAAAATTCACCTTGTCGTGCATGCGTAAACCTTCACAAAAGCTCAGTGAGATGATACGGAACAGACATTAAAAAGTTATCATGCAATTCTTCTGGCAGGATCATTTTATTTAGCAAATAATCTCACCATTCACTGAAACATCCAGGTTGCATTCAGTCACTCACCATTATATGTTCTAAATGGCCTATGGTCTAAAACGCAACTGCTCTCATGTTTTGACACAGGACAGCAAATGCGAGTGAATTTTCTGTCATCTTTGCCGGACTGTGATATTAAGAGAGTGCAAAGTAATATTTTAGCAGCCGTGTGAAAGTGAATAGAATAGCCCATAACAGGCACAATAGCGGTAAACATGAATATTCTATCGGTACATTATGCGTCACAACTAAACATGCGGCATTGGTTTCAAACCCCCCATTTTCACAGTCCACACTACAACGCTAAAACTGCGTTTCCAAATTCATCCACTTTGGAGAGCGTTTTCAAAAAGCGAATAAAAAACGCTGCCTCAGTGTGGACGAAAGGCCAGATGCGCAGAAAAAGATGTGTTTTCAGTGTGGACATGGCCTAGATAAGACTGTAACAAATGTTAAAAAGAACAATAGCTGCAGTTGTTATGCTATTTCACTATGTGAAGCTGTGTACACTGTCTTTACCAGCAAACAAAACCCTTAAAAGTTTGTAACATTCAAGAAACATCACATAAGAGTCATGTTGTCAATATTCTAATATTTAGATTGCGGGGGTCATATTGCTTTTCGACATTTAATATTTATACAGAAGTTCATTTTGAGTAACTTTCAACATTCCCAGAATCCCAGGTAATTTGCTGGTTTTGCTTCACCAACAACGAAAATAGTCCCAAACGAAGGTAGAGCTTCGGAAGGTAGAAACCGTCGTGCATTTCAAAGCAACACCTTGAATGAGTCTGGTTTTTTTTTTGCGTCTGTGTTTTGAAGGAATTGTTTGAGTGAATGATTGAACGACTCACTCATTGGGTGCTTCTTAAAAGGAAGGCTGTGTCCTGCCAAGGATCGAATGAAATTATTGAACATTTTATGGTCCTATACTCCTTCCACAGACGACATTTTTTAGACCGCTTAATAGTGATTGCTATCAGGATATGAGGAGAATTTCAATCAGCATAACAAAAAAAAAACATTTCTGTAGAGAATCTTCTATATTGCACCTTTAACACCAGGTGAATATCACTGAATACCTGCCATTAAGTTGTATATTCATTTAAAAAAAATGTTTTACATTAACAGAAATAAAATAAAATATATAGCCTAAAAAACTGAAACTTTTTTGTGCTCGTTTCCAAGGGAACATTTCTTATTTTAGTTTAACTCGATGTAATAAAATAAATAAAAATAAAATAAAAAAAGAATAAAAAACGATCAATTTTTTTTTTTTACTATTAAAAATAAAATAAAAACACACTATAAAATTACTAAAACTTTAAATAAAATTACAATGAAAACAGAAAAATAAAAATGGATTCAAAATATGAATTATGCTATAATAGTATCAGTGATCCTAAAATAAAAAACAAATTCCTCATGTGTTTATGCATTTTATGGGACTTCCTGTGTGGTAGTAAAATCTGAACCTAGTGTCTAGTTTGTGTTTGTTGAGGTGGGTGTGTGTGTGCGTGTGTGTGGAAGGTCCTCATCCAGTGATGTGAATTGAAGTCCGTCTCAGTGGCGACATGCTTGATGGCCGTTGGTTTTAATTTGGCACCTTGTTTGTGGCTCTGATTGATAAATGGAAGTGACTAGACTAGAGCAAACGCACACATCTATTACAGGACGAGCATCACGCCACTCTCTCTCTCAGATATACACAAATATATCACCCTGCTCGCACTTTTCCTTCCAGTACACCCTCCATCTCCGTTTTTCTCTCCCTCTCCCCCTTCCCTCTGTCTGGTGAAAGCTAATGAAAAGTGTGTGTATAGAGTATGTTTGTCTGCTAATTTATTTCCATGGTAACTAAGTGATAGCGATTACCAACACTTTGTAGTTACTTCAGTTACCAGGTGTTTCTTGGCAGACTAACCGTACACTTCGAAAATATTTTATATTAACAGTTTTTCTCTAGATGAATTTACTTGTGAAGCAAAATCGCATATTAAAACTTATTTTCAGAGACCATATCTTGGTATTTAAAGCATAAATGTCTCACAATTAAGTGTGGTCTACGATTAACATAGTACTAAAACTATTTGCCAACAGAGTAAGAAAAATAAAAGTTAATTCAAGACAAATTCCCTATATATACTGCACTTACTTAATTGTAAGCAAATTTTTGTTTTGAGGGTCGGCTAAGTAAGCTAATTGATTAGCTTCCTAACAATCTATTTAAGATGCTTGCAAATTAGTATCACATTTAAAAAATGGTCCATAATGCAATTATGTTTCATAAAGTGTTTTATATTATGCAAATTACAAAGTTCATAATATTGTGACTTCACATTAGACCGACAATTACAGCTACTAATGGGTCAACTGAGCTAACAAATTCATATTTCAGGATGCATAGGGTTGACATTCCTGGTCACCATGCAATAACCTTTGCTTTAGCCACCCAGTAACCTAATATAATATTTATATCTGCTCATACTCCTACACATTCAATTATAACCCTATACATATGGATTCTCATTAGCATTGTTTGTGCATCAACAATTAAAGACTGAGGAGAAAATGCATTAAAATGTACATTAAGTTGAAGATTGACAGGTACTGTAAATATTTACATCAGGATAATGTCTGGAAATCTGGCGTAATGTATTTAAATTCACTGTAATGACAGTGTTGAATAATGCATGAATTTTATTCAGCTGGTTGACATATGTGCTGAATAATCAAGTAAATATTTCACACAGCGATTAATGCGAAAAACAATAGAATTTGGAAAGAGAAATACGAAAAATAACTTTCCACCTAATGCAATTAAACAGTCATGAAGATGCATATCCAAACTGATTTGCACACGCTATTTCTCTCACATACACCCTCTCTCCCTCTCTCTCTCTCTCTCACATATACTGTTACGAACTGCTCTGAGACAAGAAGGTTGAGATCCAAATGCAGTATTTATTGAACAGGATAATCCAAAAACATATTCCAAAGTACAGGCAGGCAGCCCATACAAACAAACACAACAAAGCAGGAAACACAGGCAAAAAGAGTAATCCACAGAACAGGCAAGAAATCCAAAAACCAAGAGACATGAAACCAGGGAAAATACTTGGAATTGCAGTGTAACACTAAACAAGACTTTGCAGATAATTAATGAGAAAACCAGGCTTATATGAAACAAGATAATGAGACACAGGTGAATGTGATAATGGGTGATGAGTTATGGGAAATGTAGTTTGTGAGGGAATGACAATAGTCTGATGTGGAGTGCCCTCTGGTGGCTCTCAAGGGCACTCCAGCTGGTAATGTTACACATACACACATGTAATCTCAGAGGAGTTGTTGTGGGATCTTTGCTCCGCCTGATGCAGCACTCGTTTAGCTAAGTGTGCTCAATGTTAATGCTGAACCATTTTTATGTGACGCTAAATTATTAAGGTTCATTAAAAATTCATAAAACGTAATAACCTCTGAATGCAAGCTTGAATAATGGAGGGGGGAATCGTTTCAAACAAATTTTTTCCAGCTACAACTTTGTCTGGGCCCCAGTATTAAAATAGACAAGTACAGAGAGAGGAAAAGAAAGAGAAAGAGGTGCACAATATATTATATCAGTCAACATTGGATATTGCTTGGGTGTTAACTGTTAAGTTTATTCACTGTTGTTATTTGAGATGTTTTACAATGGAAGAGAGTGATTGGATTGAAGATTTGGGGGGAGCAGTTGATGGAAGCTTGGAGAAAGTGGGATGACATAAGCAGTGTGGAGAGAGAAATGAGGGACACACTCCACATCTGCTCCAGGCTTTATGCCACATGCTGAATTACAGTGATTTATATGCCGATATATCCTACAAATCCATCTCTCTCTGACATTCACACCTCCATCCTGTCTGCCATTCCTTTAATCTTGATGTTTTCTCCTCCCCTCTCCTCCCTCAATGTTGTAATCTCTTTCCATGTGTTTAGAGGAGGAACCAGGGAGGAGCAAAAACAACGTTTGTCATGCAAATGAATAATTCACAGTGTAGCGTCTGAAGGTAAAACCTTAAATCACCTACAGTGCGTGGTGATAATATAAAAAAGGGCTTCTAATAGTATTTATTTGCTTAGCAACTTTCATACAAACGCAGCTCAAGTGCTTCAAAGGTCAGGGTATAAAATGTTTAGAAAAAAGAAAAATAAGAACGACTACGAATGTTAACTAATGAAATGTAGTAATAATTCATAAAAATAAAAAAAACGAGAAAACAATTATTAATTCAATACAATGATTTGGGGGGGCTCAAAAAGCTATTTTAAACATTTTCTTAAAAAAATGTCTTAATAAAAAATGCTAAATGGTTTCTGCGAGAGTTAGGCCTGAAAATATGATAGCAATAGGATATACTCTTAAAAATAAAGGTTCTTTATTGGCATCTATAGCTTCCATGAAGAACCTTTAACATCCATGGAACCTTTCCAGGTTCTTTATAGCTATACAGTATAGCTAACAGCTTTATAGTTCTTTAGATTCTTAAAATGTTCTTCACACTGAGAAAAATGGTTCTTTTGGGGAACAAAAAAAGGTTATTTTATGGCATCGCTGTGAAAACACCCTTTTGGAACCTTTATTTTTTATAACAAAATAAGTCAATGGAAAGTCCCCAGCATGACAGAATAACATAGACATGAATGTGCGCACACTACAGGGTCACCTCCTCTCCTGTTTCATTTATCTGTGCTCTGCTCGCTGTCAATTCGAATCTGCTGTTAGTGTAATGGTCCGCCTTCCTTCACTCTTTTCTTTGCTCCCTCATTTGCTCTCTACAAGGGTCACCTCTCTGCCTTGTAACTGCATGTCTGCATCCATTTCACTCCTCTTTTCTCTCTTTCCTTTGCTCTCTCTTTCCCTCTGTAATAGAGGTTGTCTGTTAGTTGGCCTAATTCATAGCTATAGAACTTTAAATTGGTTTGAAAGAATAGAAACAAAGAGCTCTGTATGCAAAATCTAGTTCACTTTCATTGATAATCAATTCTATGCTCAAACTTCCTGTTGAAGTTTATTTCTTCCAATATTCTCTCGGCCAACCTCTTTTGGAGGTCAAGCTTTCCACTTAAAACTCCCACCAATTAAAGTTAAATCATCTGACCTCATAAATATTTCATTGAACACTGAATCTTTTTCATTATTCATGTGCCTTCTGCAATTTTCTCAAACTCTTTTTTAATTATTCAGAACTATGTACTATTTTAGTGCATTGTTACAGTTGTTAATTTCACTTTTGTTTGACTGAGGCATTTAAGTCATCATGAAGTAAAAAATGTATACTATTTACTTTCATAATACACATACCAGGAACTATTTTGCCAGTGCATGTTATTCCAAGGGGGGTGTTTCCTTAATCTTTTATCAATATTTAATAACTTGCTCTGCAACCACCTTTTTGGCCCTTGCACCGATCTCTTTTAGGCTCTGTCCCAGATGACATACTTGATGACTTGCAGCCTTAAAGGGATGAGTAAATCATGGGCTAATTTATATTTTTGGGTGAACTATATCCCTTTAAATACTTTATCTCAAAAAATGTCAGAGTACAATCAACCTGCGACATGGGGTATATCTCAATTGATGCTTCCTCGATTCCTCGCACCTCTGTCCTCGAAACAGATCAAAGTTAGCCATCTTGAAGGACATCTGGATTCTCTATTTGCACCATGCGGAGGCGAGGAACGAGGAGTGAGTAGGCTTCCAGAGGAGCTATGAGCGAGAATACAGGTCCTGTCTCAAATGGCACCCTAAGCACTCGTGGTCTTCCTACGAATCTGCATTTTCGTGACGTAACGCCGTTTTGACAGTGGGGAATTTTTATTTTTTTTGGCAATTGCTGTATGAACACAAAAAAGTCATGGACATGATTTGAACAGGTTAAATGGTCTTTAAAAAATAGTCAGACCTGTACTCCTAGCGGTAAAAAATTATGGGAGAATGATTAAAAATGATTGGGAGAATTTCACCTAGTGAAAACTTTTGCTACGCACCAAATAAAATCTTACTGAAAGCTAATTTTAGAGATATCAGGCTCAAATTTTGAACATGTTTAGATTTATGGCTTCGATTTTCTCCCAGTTTTAGAGTAAAACATGTGGTTAATAGGAACTACAACCTTTGAAACATGATAAAATATATATTTTTTATTATATTACAGAAATTTCCTAAAACATAATTGTTAACTGTAAATACATGAAGGGAGGTATTTGAAAAAAGTCACCTGTAGTAAGTCAGTCTACTACCAATACAATCAAGCTTTGGATTTTGAACATGTCTGTTTTTGAATGTTAAAAGTAATTTTATTTAATACAAATGATACTTTTTAACAACTTAGGGATGTCTTAGGGATCATGCGCCGTGAAAGCACGTCAAAGCATTCTAGAGTATAAATATGCAACTATAATGCACGTAGGTGATTTTGAATTAATAAATGTCGATATACAATGGTTAGCTACATACTGTTGAAACTAATCGTGGTGTTGATATAGGTTATTAAGACTGCTGACAGTGTAGACAATGTCAGTGACAGGTTCTATTTGCTTTTGACGTGACGTGATGCTCACATCTAGGCCTAGTGTAGGCAAATTTTAGGAATTAAAGGCAGGGTAGGTAGGATTTTTCTAAAAAAAAAACATTCCAAATTTGTTTAAACTGTCTTTATATACCAATACATAATTAAAATGTAAGTACTCTGAAAAAGAAAATATAAAAATCGAGTGACTGTAGACCTTTTAATCTGCAATAAACACAGCTCATTATTTCCATTCACTCCCACCCCCTCCCTTCTGAGCTCCTTCCAAAGCCACGCCCCCAAAACACATGAACAGCTGGAAGACGCATTTATTACCTGAGACGAGTGGAGAGGAAGGAGCGCAGTACATACAGTGACATCATGTCAGAATCACATGTAATAAAATACCTAACTTTATCACTATGAATATAAACAAATAAGATTTCTTTTAGTACTCACTGTCAAGCTAGCATATCGATAATGGTAAAGTTTCATTCGGTAACGAGCTATATTTATAAGGCAAAACTAAAAACAGGTTGCATTGATACACGTTTTTCCATTACCATCAGTTACACTGTGATGAAGGTGAATTTCGTGTAAGATTCATAACATATATGGTGTTTTGCATGTAAGAGTTTCCATGATGAAAACATTGTTGACTCTAATGAAGACTAACGTACACTCCGAGTCCGGAGACAAGTACCGCATCGTCGGTTAGAGGACAGGTCCGGGGTTGAGGGCGAAGCAGAGGAGGTCGTTCAAGAGTGCGGGCAGGGTCCGAGGAAGTATAGTTTTTGCCTTGTTTGCCTTCGCTGACTGCATATGCAGGTGCTTTGAGCTGAATATTTCCGGGAACGGTGACATGCATGAACGGAGTGCACGCAGGGCAGCGCGCGCAGTGGGGCTCGGGAACGAGACATGAAGGCATCTGATTGGTTCTTTACATTCGCACCGAATGGCAGTGATTGGTCAGAGTTTTTACTGTCCTGCAGCTGCTACAGAGGTCTGATTTTTTTCATTCCTTTTTCTGAACACATAATGTATTGACTACTCTCAGGATGGAAGGACCATTTCACCCAGTATAAAAAAAAGTGTTTCTGAACAGGATTACCTACCCTACCTTTAAGCGACTGAATGCCATGGGGCCAATGGGGCGATGGATAGCCTAGTTATTCGGCGATGTCTTTTATGTCTTATGATGTCTGGAGGCAGGCATATAAAAATGTATTTGCCCGTGTGACGTCAACGGTCACTATCAAAACTAGCTGTTTTTCGAGCTTGATTTAAAAAAATGCTTTTTTTATTTTAATAATGCGTTTAACTTGCAGGATGTTTTAATGGTAGCCTACAAAGACCTCAAAGATCAAGGTACATTTTTCTTTAATATCCAATAGCCTATGACTCATAATGAAATGAGTTCATTTCACATATTACTCAAAGTTCATTGTACTTAAGTATTAATTGGTATTAATGCTATAAGTATTAATAACTTATTAAGCTGAACTTAAACTGAATGAGTTTACAGAATGAGCAGATTTCTAGTTCCCAGCATGCCAGAGCAGAATAAATGTTGAACTTAAGTGATACATTGTATGTTTTTGCTTTTTGTTTTTGTACGTGTTATTGTTTTAATGTTCTGTTATGTGGTTAGTTAGGTTGAGGATGGGCTGCAATTTTTTTAGCATATGCTGCATATTGCTTATAGCACATGCAAGTGTACAGTGATAGTCTCTTTGGCATATGCAAATGTGCTTTTGCTTAGCAATTAATTGGAAAGTTTTGAGTTCAAGGTAGGGTAGGCAATTTCGGAGAGGCTAGCAATAGCAAGGTAGCTTTGAAAGCATAAGATCACCCTCCCTTCAGAGCGTCTATAACCTCCTTCAAAACACATGAACACGCACAGCCAGAGCATTGTCTGCAAATTACCTCATGTCTCAAAGCACATAACATTCCAATAGATGTGTTCGCCTTGAAGCGGTGTTGAGCTGTGAGAGCGATTAGAGAGCAGACGGCTAAGCATGCTTAGAATCGCTCTCAGTACTTGATGTCATACACAGATCGGCTTTCGGATCGCTCTCAGGACTTGATGTCATACACAGATTGGCTTTCAGATCGCTCTCAGTACTTGATGTCATACACAGATTGGCTTTCGGATCGCTCTCAGGACTTGATGTCATACACCAATCGGCCTGCACAGCGCTGCTTCAAGTCAAACACACCTATTGCAATTTTTTGGTCCTGAGACTTCCACAGAAGATATATGTTGGCCACCATTTTTCAATATTTACTTCTGTTACTGATTGCTATCAGGATGTGAAGAGAGTTTCAACCAGTATAACAAAAAGTGTTTATGAAAAACATTGCCTACCCTACCTTTATGATGTTTAATTATACGAGTTATTTTAGTCAATTTATATAACTTAAATTGTAATTAATATGTTTGTGTAGTATAAAATAAAAATGTAAAGTTTTACTGATTTAATCCTTGAACTTAATTTTTTTTAAGTAACCTATTACCTCAATTTGTTTGAGTTATGCCAACTTATTAGGGTTTCAGTGAATAGAATTAAACTATAAAAACAACGAATATATGAAGTCATTTTTGGAAACTTATAGAGGAAAACAAATGTTTTGTGCTTTGTTTTTACGATACTCCTGTTCCATTATAAGCAACTGAACATTGTTTCTGCATATTTATGGGCTATTGAGTTTGTTATGGTTGTTTTGCTCTGCAGCTGGATATAAGTCAGTCTATTATCTACTAAGTAGAGGACAAACATCTCCTTCTTTGTCCCTCTCTCTCACACAATTACAGCTGTTCCATAAATTGTAATCCACAAAACAAGTCTGAGATGCACTTTGTGGTAAGCCCAATTTGTGTTACTCAGAATAATATAAAATAAATACATGAGCGAACTCGCACTCAAGCGTCTATATTTGTGTGTGTAGGAGATTGAAAAGCTCCAAAGGCAAAAAACTCACTGAGAATGAAAACGTCGGTTTTTATTTACACTAAGTCTTTCAAGGATGTTCTTTTCCATGGCAGCCTTGTAGAATTTATGCTGATGAGAGCAGCTCTGCAAAAGGCCCATCAATATCACACTAGAACACATTCTCAAACACCACGATACTTTCGCCTAGAAATATCTCCTCTGAAGGCCAACCTGGAAATTCACAGGTTGTATATTTCTTTTACAAGTGACAGGAAAAAGCCACAAATTATCATAAATGCAGACGGCGAAATGCATTAAGCAGTAAAAGACCCATTCCTGTAATTTCCAATTGAGTTTAAGTTAACAAATTTTTATTAAATGCCACCATCTAAATGAGGATGTTGTAATGTGTTTCATCAGTGTGATTAGATCCGACTGATAATTTATGGATGCTTGGGAGTTTGTACGATGTGTTGCCATGTGCCTAAATCTCTCTAGATTTATCAAATCACATACTTTTGATCCTCTCTATCTGTGGTCTGTAGTTTGTCTCCGAATCTGATTGCTGCTCACAGGTGAAGTATAATTTCAGAGATTGCATGGACCCACAGGTGTGAGAACACGCTTTTGGCCTCCATCTCAGATGATTATGTAGCCTAGAGGCCGCCAATTACGTTAGGTGGCACTGGTGAGAACGTGATTGCAGACCCAGGTCCCTGCAGAGAAGCTTCACCACAAGAGCCACTACCTGAAGACACATACTGGGTTATGATGTAAATGAAAATACCAACAAAAAACAAAGAGGGTTACTTAAAGGTGCTTAATGTTTTGACTGTACTAAAGCATAACAACACCATAATATGTTTTCATATGATGCTAAGTTCACATAAAGCTACAGCCAGTTATTTTACTTTGAAATGTGCGTTCCGTGTCGGAATGTCTGTTTTTGTTTTCGGTCTGTGTGATTTCGCTTGCTGCCAATTTACCCAATAGTATTTCAACACCCGGGTTGCCAAGTTGGTGTAAAACACAGCTTATTGCAGCCATGGAAGCCAGCGAACAAACTAGATCAGAGATCGCAGATTCTACCCGACCTAAAAATCCTTGGCATCCATCGAAAAATCTCATATTGTCAATTGCGCTCACTCCTATTGCTTGTCCTCAATGTGGAAACTCGCGTGAGCATCGAGTCTTAGGAAGAGGGCAGGGGAAACAACCCTTTCCAATATTTTGAATTTGGGTTAGAGAGCATACTGCACCTTTAAAACAAGTCAAAAACTGCATATAGGGTATTTATTTCTTATGATTATTTTGATCATTATTTTATCCTAATTGTATCACTAGTAAGGTTGGGAACTATTAAAAATAGAGAACAAGTGATGATCGCTTTCTCTTTAGACATGCATTCTAGTACCATAACAGATGGAACACTGAACTAAAATACATAAAATCACTGCTTTGCTGCTGCTGAATCTATACACAAAACAATTTTTTTTTGTGTCATTTTTACTTTGTAAAAAAATCTAAAACATACAGCATAGCCACTGTAGTCTGATTCCTGAATGGAATTATTATTTTTATTGAATCAAAAACATTCTGTGCAACAGGTGTAGCACGATTCCCAAACGAATGACTCTCGTGAGACTTTTTTTTACTTAATTAACTTAATAAGCACGAGAAGTGTAGTCCAATTCCTAAACAAATTAATCTTATGAATCTGTTATTTTTGTATATTGAATTAAAAATGATAGAGCTTCTGGTCCGGTTCCCGAACAATGCTATGAGTCGGCACATATTGACCACAAAGGGGGCACTCAAGCACCCTTCTGAAACCTAAAATGAAAAATTGGACACCCTACGGTCTCATGGACTTAAAGGACACGCGCGCGCGGCAGCCAATTTAAGTCCACAAGCCAAGTGCATATGAAGTGTGCCATTTGGGACAGGGCCCATGAACAGTGTAGTCTCGAGCGAATTACTCTAATTAGTCTTTCACCGGAATCAAAACCAGCATGAGCATTGCAGTTTGAATCCCAATTTTTTTTGTACTTCTGCTGGATCTTTTTAGTGAATAAAATTTACTGTGTTTTCTTGTACTTAATGCTCATGACTCTTGAGACTCAAGTAAACAGTGTTGGTGGTAACGCATTACAACTATCGTGAGTTACGTAATTAGATTACTTTTTAAGTAACTAAGTAATGCATTACTTTTCTATTTAAATTGGTCATTTGGCATAGACGTGTGTAAACATTTGTTAATGAAGTAGACTAAATGTGAGCATGCATTTATTTACTCATCTTACTTGCATAAAAACAGTGAAATGTAAGAGTAGGCTATTGAACTTTCTCCTACTGCTGCAATTTAGAATGGCAGCACAGCTTATTTATTTCACTTTTGGAGTGAAAGTGCCTTTACATTTGCCAAAAATGTAACTTTTTTTTGTTATTAACAAAAAACAAACAAACAAGCCCAGCCAAGATGATTGCTTTCTATAAAATTCTATAAAAACATTGCTTTCTATAAAAAGTAACTAACACAATTTGTTACTTTTGTAAGGAGTAATACAATATTGTAATGCTTTACTTTTAAAGTTACTTTCTTCAACTGCAAATAAGTGTAGTGACTGGTGGTTCATATGACGTTATGAGTTTTGCTGTGGTTAAAAAAATTATTTAAATATGTAACCACATTTTTAGTATGTAATATAAGACCAAATATTGGACTGTGTTTATGCAGTGGACTCTGAGAAGTCATTAAAAAGTATATGTACACATTAAATAAAACATTAACATTTATTTACATTCATTTACCAAATTTATCTCATCATTTGTATTTCAACAAAACTTTACACTTGAAACGACTTCCATCATAAACTTCATTTTTCTTCATTCTACATTTCTTATTTTCTTTTAGAAACCAAGTTAAGTACGCCTGAAAGAGACTGTCTCCAACCTGACCTCCAACCTCAGATGTGCTGAAGCTTCTTAAAGCCAGGACCAAAACTCATACAGAGTGTGACGCTATCTCACGACCAATTCGTACGAATTCGTACGAATGATAAAAAGTTGGCTAATTCGTACAACCTCACTCGTACGAATTTGTACGATTTGTCTAAACCCACGTGATGGGTAGGTTTAGGGGCGGGGTCAGGGGTAGGTCATTCGTATGAATTCATACGAATTGGCCAATTCGTAAAATATATACGATTTTGCAAAAAACGTACTAATTCGTACGAGTCAGGTCGTATGAATTCGTACGAATAAGCCACCTCATAGAATTTGTACGTTTTCCCGTGAGATCGGGCTCGATTGGCCATAAATAAGACATTCCGGTGCTCTGATTTGACATAACATTGAAGCATTTTATAGCACCAAAACTCTGAATGGATTGTACACTGATATAAACACAGATGTTTTTGGGTGCTGATTTGTGGCTATAGTCTGTTGGATCAGAAAGATGAAAGCAATCAAACCCACAGGTTGGTTTATTACTGGCTACTCGCCTCCACCCCAACCAATCACCTCTCCTTCCTCCCGTATAATCCATCAAGATTATTCCACTTCTGCAGATATAATGATTAATAAACATCCACAGCATGCTGACAGAGCCCTTCCAGAGGCTCCTTAATCTGTTTCCTGTCGCACTGACGACAGCTCGGGCTGTCACACAGGAAATTGGAAAAGCTTGTGTTTGGATGCATGCAGGAACACCACGCTAAGATTTTAGACAGCATTTATCAGCCCGACAGCTCTGCAAACTCTCGTCCTCTCCTTTTCTTTCTACTGCTTTTCCCCATCAGCTGCCTTTCTCTGACAGCCTGGTTCACACTGTCACTTCCACTGAAGCAAGTCTGCATGTTCTGTATGAGTTCTTTTCCCTACTTCCCCTCGATCCTGTCATTCAAGCCTCTACTTGCTGTTATCTTGTGCCGTCCCTCTCTCCTGCTGAATTGAATGAGTGGTTCTTCTGAGTACGTCTCAGTCAGCTCCCTAGGTCAGTAGAGCACTGCCTACGGAGTGACCCAGCATGGCTGTCCCAAGAATCATGTTTAAAAATAATGAAATGTCCCTCAAGTTGCCAGAGGATTTTTTTACATAGCCTATGTATTGTTTTTTTTCTTCAGATTTTTTTTTTTAATATATATACATATTTCCTTCCGTATGTGCATTATAGGTAAACAATCCTGCAAGAGCATACAATAATTAGAGCAGTGTTATTTTAGTAGTGTTAGTTAGTTAGTTAGTTAGTTAGTTAAAGTTTATTTCGGTCAACTTAAAAAAAAAATAAAAAAAAAATAAAGAAAAACAATTTACAAGCAAACATAGAAAACAAACATTAGGTTACAATGTAAACAATATTTAAAAGAGAGAAAAAAAAGTTGATCGACCGAAAAGGTGTCGGCTGAAGCTTATGCTTATTGCGCCGATCCTTTTTGCATAACATTTATTTTACACACAACACCAAGTCCCAAAGTCATCATGCATACAATGACTAAAAGAAAAAGAAGCTAAATTCATTCAGTTTTGTATAATGTGATCTTTTTTTCTTTAAATAATTGTAGTGTAGTTTTGTCAATAGTTACAGTTTAATATTATTTTTATATGTTCTGTTTTCACTTTAATTTTAGATAAAAGTTTAAGTAATTTTGTTTTGTAGTTTTTTTTAAATGTGGCTATACATACATTTTTATTTATTAGTTTTAGTTCATTTATTAGTTTTATTTATTTTAGTAATTCAAGTTAAACTACACAAAAATGAGAAATGTTGCCTATAAAATTTTATTTCAGTTAACGTTTATTTTATTTCAAGTAGCGAAAATGTTTTTATGGTTTTAGTTTTAGTAAACAATAAAAACCCTGAATAAGAGGTGACAGAAGAAGATTAGAAAGACACAATTTTATTTCTATTTATTTGTCAATTTATGTTCAGCAATTTTGTACTATTTGTTTTATCGCTTGCTTTATTTTATTTGTGTAATGTCTGAATTGATTTTAATGTGCAACCTCATAATCATGCCACTCATAACCAAGTCACCAATGTACCATGCAATTTTTAAAAGAAGCCGATTGCTAGTGCCCAAATTTGTGTTTATTTAAGTGCAGTGAGATGCAGCCTCTTACACTTTTAATTTCCCTTGATATCCACTCTCTGTATTCCTATTTATGAGCACTTTTGCAATGATTCAGATCCCCTAGTCACCTCTCTTCGGCTGGTTCCCCCAGACGCAACCTGAGCAGGACAGAGTCTGACTACAGCTGATAATGGAGCTGCTGATTAGAGGATATGAATCTAGGCTCTGAGCATGCAGGTGTCAATCCTCCACTCTAACGCTGTAGCACAGAGCGCAGATGGGTGTAATGTCCCAGAAGACACAGCTTCAGATCATAGCCCTGCAGCTCTTCACTGCCAATGTTGCATTTTTATCTTTTGATGGGGTAATTTCATGCGTGGGCTTAAACATCCAAAATTAGGCCCATAGCCTACTTATAACATATGCTTGATAAAATAGCCATAAAAAAGGATTAGGCTACGTTATCCAAAAATATTCACTTTCATGTTCCAAAACCATATGACTTTATTTTCTGATAGGGCTATTGTCGACATGTCTAAAACTATATCTAGGCTAACATTATGTAAAATATCTATACAATCTGTTGTTTTATGGGCTACTAAACTGTGGTTGTCATACTCACTAAGTGTTAATAAAGGCACGATTGTACATTTAACTACTCTGAAAATAATGAAGCTATTAAAAATGTTAAATGTTTCGCTTCTGTAATTCTGGTCAGGCACAAGTTTGAACAGCCCGCTTACGCTTAAGGACCCCTCAGCATCCGAACATGGCGGCGGTCACAAGGCTGTGCAGTGTCCTCCGGTTGTCATTTGAAGGTGCGTTTTGATTAGATCTCTTGTTGAATTAACTTTTTTTCATAACTCTATTGAGCGTATATCTTTATGTTTGGTGAGAGATAATGTAAAGAGTGTGTAGATTATAAGAGGTTTGAAGAAAAACTTGTGTGAACATGCTAGCGGTCCTTGTAAGAGCAGAAGAAATATGATGATTTGCCTTATTAAAATCTTGTAGTAAATAAATACTTAACTCTAAAATGACATAGCATCATATAGGTAGCACAAAATATCTGCCCTAAATAAATACCACCCTAGACATCCCTGCCAGAGCTGTCAGTCAGTTGTCATATTGACCACTGATATTTGAAGCATGTGTTACTAGTTACAGTATGTGTGTCATGTTATCTTCAATTGTTATATTGTGTACACTATGTCTTGTCTATATTATTTTAAATAAGTATGAGATGACATTATGTGGAGAACTTCATGTAAGCAGTTGCTTAGTATGGGAAGTGGTCATGTGATATACCATGACTAGTGTATTCAATATAGCCGTTTCAGAAACTTTGATATCATATCTTTGGGCTTCTTTGTTTTTATCAGAAGTGTAAAAAGTACCTGAAAGCAATACTTGAGTAAAATTACAGATACCTTAACCTTGAAACAGTGAAAATGACTACATTACAAGTTACTTAAAAGTCATTATTTCTAATACGACTTGAGTAAGTCCTATGCCCAAGTTCACAGACAAGGCTTAAGCCTAGTCCCAGACTAAAATACATGTTTGAGTCTTTACTGAAAGCAACCTTGCACTGTATCTTAAAATGTGTCAGTGCCACAGTTTTTCCTCAATATGCACATCAGTAATGTATTTTTTTTCTAAGCCATGTTTTTAAAAGCTACTTAAATGTCCTAATTTAGCTAAAGCTTAATCCCGACTTAAAGGCACACTATGTAAGATATTTGCATCAAAATATCAAAAAAACACTAAAACAATGTTATATATTTTGTTGATTTGTGTACTTGCATTATCCGAAATGTTTCTAAGAATCCAGAGAAATAATCAGTTTTAAACAGAACACGGACCGTGTCCATGTGTCGCCTATCAATGACATAATACCCGCGTTACACTCGATTTCTGGTTTTATTTTGTAGAAACCATGGAAACACCAAAGACGCTTTAATATATTATGTTTTATTAGACAGGTGAGCAACTGTTTGGATACATTCATCAACAGAAAGCGAATCATTGTTATACAGCTCAACACAGTTAGTCTTTTTGTTTAAATCTCGTTTTTCTTGATGTACTGCGAGTACCATATTTACCATGCCTAATATCGATCTAGCTCACTGCAACAAGTGTCTCATGTAGTAGCCGCCGAGCGAACGCACAGAGTAGCATTATTACAACTTTTATCACACTCAAATGTATCTAATATGATAAAACAGCGCTGTTACCTCACACACGCATGGGATGAAGAAGCAGAAGCGGTCGTCTGCGGTATAATAAAAGCTCCACTGCTCTCAAGCTGTGTGTCGTGCTTGACTCTCATTAGCAGTTGCTCCAGCGGCATCGTTCCGCTCCAACAGCTTTCGTAACGTTAATACATCTTTAATACATTACCAGTCATCCATGAATATGATTTCTGCCTGATGCCTGTCGTATTCTCCGCTGGCTGTAGAGGTGAAGACAACAAGACAACCATGATTCAGCAAAATCAAGGCATCATCAAGCTACGCCTTTGTTTTGAATAAACGACCTCTAGTGTCGAAAAAGTACATAGTGTGCCTTTAATCTAAGCCCTTTCTGTGAAATCAGGCCTTAGATTATCTGATATTAACAGTACTTAAGTATTTTACTTGTACTGAATATAGGCTCAAAGATGCACTGCTCAACACCTACGAGACATGCCTGTGAAAAACAAGAAAGCAGTCACATTTATTTTCTAAAGTCGAAATAAAACTGAACAATATTGCAATTGACTTGACTTAGCCTCTTAAACATCTACAAACACTCAAGTCTCAGTTAAAAATGTTGTATGTAATCTTTTTGAATGAATATGTTTGCAGAGATTTAATAAACATTGTATGTTCACATTTTTCTCTGAAAAACAAAGCTACAGCCAGTTATTGTACTTTGAAATGTGCGTTCCGTGTCGGAATGTCTGTTTTTGCTTTGGTCTGTGCCATACCGCACTTTGCCAATTTGCCCAATAGTATTTCGACACCCGAGTTGCCATTTGGCAGAATACGCAGCGTATTGTAGCCATGGAAGCCAGCAAACAAACTAGGTCAGAGATCGCAGATTCTACCCGACCTAAAAATCATCGGCATCCATTTAAAAAGCTCTATGTCCAGAGGCATGTTAAAACGCTGATAAATCAACTCATCAACTTAGAGTGTACGGCTCGTCGCCCTACATTGTCACTTGTGCTCATTCCTAATATTTCAACTCAATATTACATACTGCACCTTTAAGCTCAAGTGCTCAAAAAGGGCACAAGCAAACCAATATTCTTCAAAACGGTTGCTTCAATATAACGGATAAAAAAATTTATGTTAAGTAAAATTAAATAGTCAAAATTAAAGGTGCAGTGTGTGATTTTTAGTGGCATCTAGTGGTGAGGTTGCGAATTGCAACCAACAAAAGTTACAGTGGCCGACAGGAAAAGATGTCGTCGTCTGAGACAGCAGAGAGTAGCCAGTTAAGCAATGAGGTTTCTTTACAAAGATAAATTAAGACATTATGTTTACTTAATTATTCAGTAAAAACGATATGTTATTGCTAATATTATTGTTACTTGTTCATCATTGTGTCAGTGTTTTATTCGCTGACTTTAGCTAGCTTCTTTGCACGAAGAACAACATAGTGACGAAACGCATTTGTCCATTTAGAGCTACTGTAGAAACATGTCGGCGCAAAATGGCTATTTCAATGTAAGGGGACCCGCGGTGTATGTAGATAGAAATGGCTCATTCTAAGGTAATAAAAACATAACGGTTCATTATGCAAGGTCTTTATACACCACTGAAAACATAGTTATGTATATGATATTGCATTTCTGTCAACAGATCCTCCTAAATATTACCAAATGCACCTTTAAGTAGTCAAAGCCTACTTGCACTGGACATGCTGGTTTCAGCCTCATCACCGGCTGCAGCCATGTACATCTCCATGCATCTCATTTATGTCATTAATGTCAGTCAAGATACGTTAAAAACGGACACACGAATAGAAATGGTGGCTAGCAACAACAAAAAAATCTGTCGCGTTAATTTTGATCATGGCTTTTCTTAAAAAATAAAACTGAAAAATAAAGATGTGTGTGGAGCAAGTGGTGGTTTGTTGTTGTCTCACTAATTGAGTCATCAGGTTTGGCAGTCGGTTTTGATTTGACGGTTGTTGTCGAAGTCACTGCAGCACTGTGTGTCAAATCTTCTGACACTGCCAGAATTTTAATGGAGATAAAATTTTATCGCAGTGGTCATTAATTGGCTGTCTGCGAAAACATCAAACTAGTAATCAAAGACTACATATTTTAGCCTAGGGTCAAAAGAATCTTTTAGGATTCTCATAACTTGTCTCAGACTGCCAAATCATGGCTAAAATTGTACAGTGTGAACCCTGCTTTACTCATCAAGTTTATTTATCTAGCACATTTCATACACAGAAGTAATTCAAAGTGCTGTACAAACAGGAAACAAATAAATAGGAATAAAAATGGCCTAAAAAATGTCTAAGAAATTTAAAAAAAATGTTTTTATTGTACATCACAAATGTACTGGAGCAAAGAGTACTTATTCAAAAATGCTAATATCTTTGATACTCAATCAAACTACAAAATAGTTATAAATATATAGAGTATAGTAACTAATTACATTTACTTAAATACTTTACACCACTGGTTTTTATTGTCTTTGGAACTCAGTAATTTCTTTGTATTTTAGGTGATCTGATGCAGTGATGGTTAACAATTTAAGTGTTTGGAGTAGATAGTGAACTTTTTTTTTCTTTTTTTTTTAAATGTCACCACAGTGAAATCAAAATTGAAGATTCTGTGCACATTATTATTATTTTCATGTCATGATGTGCCTTTGTCATTTTTAATCAAAATAACTTC
Source organism: Rutilus rutilus (assembly GCF_951802725.1). Taxonomy (NCBI): domain Eukaryota; kingdom Metazoa; phylum Chordata; class Actinopteri; order Cypriniformes; family Leuciscidae; genus Rutilus; species Rutilus rutilus. The sequence goes on along the minus strand of NC_140226.1, from coordinate 18,467,967 downwards.
CCTCTTGCAGAGACATCTCTTCTCTATTGATGTGTTACTGCTGCAACGGCGGGGCAACCTGTCATTCACATGTCACAATAGCAAACCACAGTCGTTTCCCGATGGACTAAATCAAGACTCCTGCCCTACATTTTCTCTTTTTTAAGAAGCTGCTTCACTCTGATATACGTCACAATAGGGAAGAAAAGAATATTGCAACTTCCGTTTTACACCGACTTTAAGAAATGTCCTGTCCTCTGTCTCTCTTGTCACCAGGTGTCGGAGCACTGAGAGCTCTAGGGGACGCTGCTCACCTCTCCCACTTGGCCAGACGCAGTCCCACCCAGTATGCTCCAGTCACTGCCGCCCTGCAGCAGAACAGACATTCAAGCTTCTTCAACAAATGTAAGCATGCTATTATATGCTTTATTTAGCTGATTTTAGACGATCCCTGCATGTACTGTACCATAAGTTGCTTTAAGTGTCTTCTAAATGACAAGTTTCCAATCCTCATAGCGCAAAACATCTCAGCACAGCTTTATAAATAATGTCCCCTAGATATTTTGAAATGGTCTATAAAATCATACATTTTTAATGGAATTAATTACATCATATGTTGTTTAATTGCATGAAATGAAGGGCCTCTATTTAAATGAAATGAAAATAAATGATTCATTTAATTTTTATCGAGCTATCATGTTTATTTTACCGATCTACTGGTCACAATTGAAAGCAGAACTCAGAAATGACTTGTATCCATTGGGCAGGCAATAATATAAGTAAATAAATGAAAGTAATGGAGCAGCAGCCAAATCAGTCAGCAGGACACTGCATTTTTTTCCTGACTGACTGCAAGGCTGCAGGCTGTGGACACGTCGGTGCCGTTTACTTTCTGGTCCAGTCTGGTTAGAAAATAAATGCCATTGGGTCGGCTGGGTTTTTCTTTAAAAAAAATGATTTATGCATGTTGGGTTCGGTAAGAAGTGATTCGGGTCGGCTACAGATTTTAGGACTCTAGAAGACCTCTAATCTGCAGTCCACAGCAATTCATTTATGGACCATGAATTTTTAGATTTTATTTTAAAGTTATTTTTCCGATGGTAGCAAAATTACTTATAGGTCATGGGGCATGGCTTGCTTCTACATGAATCTTGCTAGTATGGAGATTATTGTAGAAGTGATGCACAGACAGTCTTTTGCGAGTCAACAAACCATCTTTGCTGGACCATGAAATCTGAATATAAATATGACTCTTAATTTGAGTGAATAAAAAAAAACATCTGCTTAAGAGCCCCTTTATTCTAATATATGCAACATCGTTTGTTCCCGCATCTCTTTTGCTTGTCTGCTTTCATGAGGACCTGCTCCTTGAGACATGAACAGTTTTTCATTAACATATTGCAAGCTTAAGAAAATGATACAATTATAAAGAAAAATCTGTGCATCCAAAAACTTTTTGTTTTGTTTTAAACTTTTAGAACTGCATAGGGATGTGCCTTCAGTGTCTCTCTTGCAGATGGTGTGGTTGAGTCTACCAGCATAAGTGCGTTTTTGAATGCTTCGGTTTTATGTGCGTCAGTGTGTATTGGGGATGTTTGGTTGTCAGATAGAATTATGAAATTTCTTGAACTGCTTTTGTTGGAATCGGATGCTTCATTAGGCCTGGCAGGCCTCTCGGTCTCATCTAATTAAGTCCTAATTAAATCAAAACAACATCAAACAACTCCCAATGTCCCAGATTACCAACCCCTCTCCACAGACACACACACACACACACACACACACACACACACACACACACACACACACACACACACACATACACACATAATATGGATAAAAGTTCATACTTGCATGGTAAAACCAACAGCTGAAATTTACATTTTAGTGTGCAGTTGTTAAATGCACTGGTTAAAACGATACCAAGGGTTTATTATTTATTCTTCACCTTATTTGAGCATGTTTGAGTGCTAATAGACTGTTAGTGAATGATGTGTTGCTGTAGGTGTATGTAATTTTTATTCACATCCATTTATTCCCTTAGTGACAGCGGATGAGCTTTGGCGGGGTGTCTTAGCCGAGTCCGGTGCTGGTGCCAGAAAGGGAAGAGGAAAGAGAACCAAACGTAAAATGAAGAAAGATCTCAACAGAGGCCAGAACCTTGGAGAAGGTACATCCCACTTTTTTACTAAATAAACATTTAAAAATCTTACTGACCCTTAGCCAGTTTAAACAGTAGTGTACATGGCCATTTTGCCACTCTAAACAGGCGGTTTTTGCTACTGTTTGCTACTTTAAGACTTCTAAATTATCTCTGTTATGATTGTCTAATCCTCACCATTGTAGTTCACACTACCGTTCATCAGAAACACTGTATAAGCATGCATTGATATATAAGTGTGGACAAGCAAATGGTGATATACCATTTTATGACCTGTTTTTGCAGCATACAAATGATCTGAGTGAACTGAGTGAGCTTGTGTAGTGAACTTTTAAGGAAATGTATGTCTGCATTAGAGCTGTGCTATTCTGGATAAATTGAGAATCACAATGTTTTTGTTTAAAATAGAGATCACTATTCTGAATAGACAACTAAACAAATTTACTAATGGTTCTGACATAATGTTAATTCTTTAAAAAAATTTTTTTATTAATTTGAATTCATTAAAAAAAGCAGTTTGAATGAATGATTCAATGATTCGCTCATAAAGACTTTACTTGTTTCATTTGTTTACTTGTTTCATCCGGATAAATAAGCATTTTGGAACAGGCACTTGTTGCTACCTACTGGTGTAACAATGTAATTGATACAATATTTATTTGAAGTGTCAAGTTACTTTCAAAAGGTGATTTACTCTATCGCTATCGTAGACATCAGTGTTCATGTCTGGACTATTAACTTTTATCCAAGTACTTGATCATTTGAATGTTTTTAACACATAATGATATTGCGTTTTTGAAAAGACTGTTTGTGAAGACGTTTCATACCTATACATGACAACTGTTCTCTCTGGCTCAGTGGCAGCACCAATTCAAATTTCGAAGTTCGCTGCGATCATACTTGTCAAGTTTAAAAGACATAGCCGAATCATCGTCATTTAGGAATAAAAGCATGTGGGTGTTTGAATCAAGATTGTGATCTTTTAACGATTAATCTTGCATCTCTGGTCTGCATAGTACATCAAACATTAAGGAAAATGCTGTTTAATAATAAACTAAAAAAAAAAGAACTACTTTTATTAGATAACCAGATTTGGTTTTCTCTGGACAGATTTAAGGCCAACACTAGATTAAAATGGCTATAAACAGCAATAACCATTAGCTGTCCATTTCTTGAGGTGTTTGCGCCCACCATTCCAGTTAATGAATATCAATCACGGCTTCAAGTCTAGAGGTTTATATCTCCCGTTGGAATCTAACCATCTTCTAAGCTGACATCACTCACTGAGTGCCACAGTTATCGAGTGCAATTATTTACTTTCCCTTAAAAAGACCTCAGGGGAATCTATCGATTTATTTTTCTCCCTCTCTCACACTCTCTCATGGAGGCTTTTCTTGAAAGAAGGTAGAAACCTATAGTAACATTAAGTGCATGCACTTAAATGGTTTCTTGTGTCCTCTTCAGGTCGTGCTGGCTACCTGTGGCCCGGTCTGAATACTCCGGTGTATAAGGATGGGTCCGTCCAGAAACCCTCGCAGCGAGGAGAGGCGGAGCAGAAGGAGGTGGCAGCAGCCCTGCAACGCCAGAGGGATGAATGGGAAAAACGCAGGAAGACCAAGATAAAGAAAGAGAGAGGCTGGACCGGCTACTCCTGGGGTGGGATAAGCCTTGGCCCGCTGGATCCGGGGCCCAACGGAGGTGTGTGTACCTTTTTGATTTGTCCCATTCTACTGAAAGTTCTTGGTCAAGGAGATGTATAGCTGTATACTTGATTTATAATGAATGTATCTGAAATAGGCAAACACTTTTATTAAAAAGGGTGTGTACACAGTCTTTGACCATATAGTAAGATGTATGGCGCAACACCTGCATCTACACGCTTCGGTTGCTTTAACACTCAGACACGGCGAAACGAGATGCAGAAAGTGCAATCTCCTTGTAATTTACACAGCTGTTCATCTCTGTTCTGCCGCTCACCATCTTGCCGCGCGAATGTATTTCCTGCCGTCTGTTTGGCCGATGGGATGTAGGTGCAATCTCTAGTAGTCGTGGTGATGGATTGCCCAGCGACGGTGAGGCCTGGAGTCTAAATCATGTCTAGATCTGTTCCAACAACTTCTCACCCCTGAGTCACAACAGCAACACCCCCTCCTTTAAATCGAGGAAATATGCTTGTCTCAGAGGCAAAATGAAACACCTGTAATGAGTTACTGCAGCAACCGAAGAGCCCTGGGGTTAGAGGTCATAACAGAACACTCACCTAATCTCATTTAACACGTTTGCTGTCCCTGATCAAAAACAAATAGGATGTGTGAGCCCTTTTCACAATCTCAACCTGTGCTAATGACCTTTGGTGTGTTTTGTCTTTTATAAAAAGTTGTGACTGTGCTTTGTCCTTTTTTTTTCCTTTTAGAAACTTACGAAGATTTTGACTCGCGCGTGATAGAGGTGAGTACAAACAGAACCATGTATTTTGTAAACATGAAACTGCATTAAAATGTACTCATTTATCCCCCCCCCCCCCCCTTAATTTGTTTTAAATTTTTGTAGTTTATAAATGCCGTTCTACAGATGAATGTTGCAAATTAGCTTACAGACACTATGATACTTGCATTGAATGGCAATGGTAATTTTCCAGTTGTTTCTATGTGTATTGCATCTTTGATTGATTGGATTGTGAATTGTTATTTTAAGTTAATATTATATTTTCCCCTACCAACGACAAGAGATTGAGTTTTTGTGCTGGTTTGGCCTTTCTGGTTGATTTATCTACACAATATGCAGCAGCTTGTTTTTTGTTTTTTTTTAAATCAATACTTTTATTTAACAAAAATGTGTTAAATTGATCAAAAGTGACTGTAAAGACATTTCTAATGTTACAAAAGATTTGTCAAATAAATTGTTCTTTTAAACTTTTTATTCATCAAAGAATCCTGAAGAAATATAGTCACTGTTTCCACAAATCTGTTTACAATTAAGCAGCACAATTACTTGATAAAAGTAAGAAATGTTTCTTAAGCACAAAATCAGCATATTAGAATGATTTCTGAAGGATCATGTGACACTGAAGACTGGAGTAATGATGCTGAAAATGCAGCTTTGCCATCAGAGGAATAAATTACATTTGAAAACAAATTTAACACTTACATTTTCCCTTGGCTTCTTTTCACTGAGGTCGTCACAGTGCATTTTTGGATTGCTTTATCCACAAAGGATACACACTGTGTTGCCTTAGAATTGCCAAAAGGAAGTAAAATGCTTCAAGAGGCAGCATCATTTTGCCTACTATTTGAAAACAGCCTTTATGTCGAGAAAAGGCCTTAAAATGCTGCCTAGAAAAGTAGCTAAATAGGTTTGAAACAGAGCTAGTGTGTTAGTGATGATGTTCTTTGGAGATATTTGCAACATTTCATCTTTTTTGAATTCAAGAGAATCAGGAGAAAGTGTTTATTGTTTGGTGTGTGTATCTCCCTCGTGTATGTGATTGCATGTGTGTATTTCAGAGCTTCTGAACCAGTCTCTTGAACTCCTAAATGGGAGGCAGTCGGGGCACAAAATCTGCTCAGCACAAAATTATCATGTAGTGTGTAGTATCAGGAGAATTATCTAATTATACACAACAATGAACGTTTGATAAACAAATCTCTGTGTAGAGCCCCTGGCTGGCACCACAAGACTCATTTGGCAGAGAAATGTTGCTGAGTTTAGAAAGGAAATCAGAACAACAATTCACCTCAGGTCCTCATCTCTCTTTCACTCTCTTTTTGGTCTACTGCATTCTCTGTCTTTCTTTTGTCCTCTGATTCTTTCATTTACATAAAGCTTTGTTGGCAAAGAAGTGGACAGCTTTACAGCCAAAGCTTTTTCTTCCCTATCTGAACACTGCAAGGGATCAAAATGAAGGCTGATGATTTAGGGGAATTGTCCTCTTTTTCTCTCTTTCTCTCATTTGCTGTGTTTCAAAACCTATGGATCTGCCTCGGTGCTGTGGTAGATTTCCCTTACGCACCTGCCCTAAGTTAACCTGAGGGCGTCTCCTAATCGACACCCAAGCGACACTTACAACTTTATATACTCTACTAGGCGTCTCCTCTTCAATACCTGCTTCAAGTCGGAAAACGCCTTGCCCCCTTTGAACACTTGGGAGTAAGGTCTCTAGTGTCCCACTTAAGCACCATCACTTCGGAATGGAAATAAGATCTTTAGTGCTCCAGGAAACACTGTCACTTGGGAATGGAAGTAAGATCTATAGAGTCTAGTCGGCCGTGCAGCAGTAATCAAACAAACTCCGAACAATGCCTTTGAATATACTTTAATCACAGCCGGGTGGATCTCATATCAATCACAGAGAATCCCTTAGATCAAAGGAGTACAACAGCTTTTATAGAAGTGTATGGCAAAGGTGGCATGATTCATTACATTATTTTATCTTATGACTGGTTCTTCTTATTTATAATTCTTTGTTACTAGGTAAAAGCAAATTTGGATTCCTTGATACTTGAGCTTGTTGCTAGGGCCACGAAGTTTAATATTTACGCTGCCGTTCAAAGGTTTTGGATCAGTACGATTTTTTTAAAATGTTTTTAAAAGAAGTCTCTTCTGCTTACCAAGGCTGTATTTATTTGATCTAAAATACAGTAAAAACGGTAATATTGTGAAAAATTATTACAATTTAAAATAACTGTTTTCTATTTGAATATATTTTAAAATGTAATTTATTCCTGTTTTGGCAGAGCTGAATTTTAAGCGTCCTTGCTCCAGTCTTCAGTGTCTCATGATCCTTCAAAAATCATTGTAATATGCTGATTTGGCCTTCAAGAAGCATTTCTTATTATTATTATCAACATTGAAAACAGTTGTCCTCATTAATATTTTTGTGGAAAATATGATGCTTTTTTTCCCCAGAATTCTTTGATGAATAGAAAGTTCAAAAGAACAGCATTTATTTGAAATATAAATTGTCTTTACTGTCTTTTTCGATCAATTTAATGCGTTTAATGCTTGCTAAATGAAAGTATTAATTTCTTTCAAAAAAGAAAATCTAACCCCAAACTTTATTTTTTGTGCAAGGTGGAAACATGCTTCCATGGTGTTTAATTAATTCAATAATTACTGAATCAAATCCACCTTGGATTTATTTTTTCCACTGAGCTTGTCACCGTGCATTATAGGATTGCTTACTCTTTAAAGGTTGCTTGCAATGCTGCCAAAAGGATGTGTTTGAAGAGGTTGCGTAATTAAGTTACCTACTTTTTGAAAAACAGAATTCACGTCAAGAACGTTGCTGTGATGCCTTAAAATACTGCCTACAAAGGCAGCTCTCTGGGGTTTAGAACAGAACTTTTCTGTTGCTCTGTCTTTTCCCATTTCTCTCGTTCTGTCATTTTGATTGACGTTTTAGGGCCGCTGGCAAAAGTGACTAGAATGAACCACCACATACTGTGAGTCAGACCCCCTCAGTCTTTTGCAGTGTCCAGCACATTAGCTCTGAGTCTGGAGAACAACATATCGCATGTGACCGGGCACATGGTGGCGTGTTGTCCTCACATTACCCCCAGAGCTTATGAGAGAACCCAGTACACACACAAGCGGGCTTGCACAGAAATGAAGAGTTTTTGCTGTTCTCCAGGACCTCCGTCTCTGGGTGCAGATTAATTTGAAGTGGTTTTGAAAAGCTTGGTGACATTATCAGACATGGATTTAAAGTGCTGCGCTTTTCCTTTCCTCCATTTCGCAGTCCCCTGGGTGTCCTAGACAAGGCACAAGTAAAGTCTGACAGGGCCCAAGTACTTATAAAGCCACATTAATTAAGCCAAATATTTCCTGTAAACCCAAGAACCTCTCCCAAGGACACACGATGTCTGCCAAGAGAGAGGGAAGAGAGCCATAGTGCTCTAGAGCGGATGATACATGAGCAAGACTGAGAGAGCGAGACAGACAGAGCAGGGCAAGAGAAATGGCTGATAGTTAAAGGGAAGTGATAAGAAGATAGAATGGTTATGAAGATAAATTAAAGCAAGAGGAAGAATTTTACAGTTTTAGGCTCCCATATGCAGTTCATCATGTCTTGTAATAGTTAAATGATCTCATTCCCCTTTACCGCATCTTACACACCATTTCACAGTCACACTTAACATTGTCAAGTTAATTACATTGTTATTGTCATACTACTCTTATATACTACTACATTTTACACCTTAAAATTGACTAGGTCTAATGCATTAAAAAACCTAACAAACAACCAATTTTAGATGTAGCAAGGCCAATGAATCTGCAAATAATGCAATGCTTTTTAACTTTTGTTGGAATTATTATAATTCATTAAACAAAATTATAAATGTTACTATAAGAAATATTACTCACTGTAAAATGGGTTTTTAAGGAAAGTAATATAACTTATTTTCAAATATTAAATCATAGAGCTCTTATTTTGGCGGAAAACTTGGTTGGAGCATATTGTATTCCCAAATGCGGTTGTAAGCGATCCAAACTCACAGAACATGCAGAGATGGGGTTTGTGTGGGGCAGCATTTACTGTGAACTGAGACACTCTACAACAGTGAGAACACCTATGTACTTTAAAAGAACACAGTCACACTTCAGTTTGAAACATGCAATGAAATATGGCTTCTATTCATTTTCGTAGATATATGGAATTTGTTGTCTAGTCCTACTTTACACTGTAGTCAAGTTTACACTTGTGGTTCTTAACTTGTTTGGCCATGGCGCCCACATTTTCCCATGGTCATTAAGCCATGTTTTTTTGAGGATTTTGAACCAAGAAAATGTATTTATTAAAAAAATGTACTGTCCCACTTTACTTAACATACACATAAATTGTAAGAATATCACTAACACTGATGAATAAAACAGTATTTTAAGGTAAGGCTATTAAATAGCAGTTCCAAACTAGTTTTTGTTAATACAACAAAGTTAAGTTGGTATGAATTACCACACAGTCATCAAAAATATTAAAATTAATCATATTTTGGGTTAAAGGGATAGTTCACCCAAAAATGATCATTTACTCACCCTCACATTTTTTTTTTTCCTACTATCGAAGTCAATGGCTACCATCAACTATTTGATTACCAACATTCTTTAAAATATGTTCTTTTGTGTTCAACAGAAAAAAGAAACTCATACAGGTTTGGAACAACATGAGGGAATGTTACGGAAACTAACAGTTGTCATTGTAAATACACAATACTAACAAGAACTGTTAATACAACATATGGACACTGATCCTGATGAATAGAGTGAACATCATACCTGCGTTCAAATCCTAGTTTATTGGTACTTTTTGATAATTTCATGACTCGCTAATGGACAACGTAACTATGTTGCACTCTCGTAATTTAACCGCAAAAAAAGCATTCATTGTGAACTGGCCCTAAACAAGTTAAGAAAATATTGTTATAATAATGACACCGTCCATAATAACCTGTCGCGTTTTTAGAATGCCGTGTCATGCAAAAGGCTTCGCAAAAGACTCTAGCGCATCGGTCAAAAACATCCTTCTAGCGGGTTTACATAGAAAAGTACACTGTAAAAGTAGCGCAGTGGAATGGAAAAGTGTGTTCTGTCTGACAGAAGAGCAAAGTATTTTCAGAAGAGGCAACAGCTTTCATGCACTTAATTCTAAATGTTTTTTTTTTTATGTAAGACTTTTATTTTGAAAGGAGTTTTGTTGTTGTTTCTTTGACTTCACTCCATGACCCACTCAAAACAGTCTCGCGACCCACTTTGGGGTTGTCCCACCGGTTGAGAAACACTTCTTTATGCTGTAGCCAAGGTTGCATTGTCTACATATTTTACACTGTAGTCCAGATTACTTTCTAGACATACTTTACACTCTATGCTCAGTCCCATACATGCATCATTTCATTACACATACAAACAATTTCTCACCAAAGAAAGCTATGCTCTCTTTAGCATGTATTAAAATATACAAAATGAGCACTGTGACACCCAAATTTGCAACAGTATAGGAAACAATTGGAAATTATTTCTAGTTACAAATGGGATTTGAGAAGAGCTATATTATATAATCTTGGTTCGCTAATATGTCTGACATATCTTTGTTATGAGGATGTAGTACATGTAATTTATAATGGCTGATTAGCAAAGATAAACACACTCGTGCATTTTCTTTTATCCCTGAGCAGCATACAGAGGTGGAGTTATTGCATTTCATTAAAATGATAATTGCGGGTTAGGACAACGGTTGCCGTGATTACATAATGACATGACCTAGACCAAGTACAGCTAATGAGCAGATGTGTACAGTTATGTGTCTATACAAACCTTTGTGTTCGGTTTTCCTTCAGATGAACAAATGTTTTGCTTTTACTGAAGGTGGTGTGTATGTGTTTGTCTAAGCAGTCTGAACAGATGGCATGTGTTTCAGCATCACACTGACCAAATGCAGGTGGGAGTCTCCCCCACCCAACTCTCCCTCTCTTTTTAAGAAAACGTTGTTCTTTTTGTCCCCTGTCATCGTTTTTGTTTAGTGCTTCCACAGTGTGCCGTTACTGAGACCTCAGTGATCTAGAAACCGAGCAAATGACTACAGTGGATCTTAGAGAGAGTGTCACCAATTATAATATCTAGCGATTTAAGTGTGAGATAATGAAGTAGTCACATGTATTTCATTGGATGCACAGTGGTTCTCAGCCTGGGTGCACTAGAGATGCAGATTGGGTTGTAGGTGATTGTTTACATACTTGGATTCTAGAAATAACCCATTTATCAATAGACCTTTTACTGGCTTGTGTTGAGGTAAAAAATAATGACTAAGTAGTAAGGGGTCAGTATGATCTTACTGACCCTAAGCTTTTGAACGGTGTTGTATTTTTTTCAGTTATGCACTTGAAATGAGATCCCAAAGTGTAGTTTAATTGTATGAAGTTGGACTTCAAAAAGTGACCAAAAGGGTTGAGAAGAATCACTGATAAACAGAAAAACAGCAGAACATGGGAAATTAAATGATACTGAAGATTTAGGACCACCCTTGGCAATCTTATGCATGTGTGCCACCATTGGCGCAAGAGAGATTAATACTGTTTTTTTTTTTTTATTTAGCTGTTTACTATAGAGATGTTAAACTCCCTTGTGTTCGCATGCGGAACTACCTCTTGTGGCAGTCATTATCCTCACACAACCTTGTCTATTTAATTATGAACTGTATGAAAGCCAAATAATCCAAATGAACCATGCAGTGTGGATAAACCATGTAAACTGGCCTAGTGGGTTGCACAGGGGCACTTTGAGTGATGTAGTTATTTTGCTGTCAGAATAATACTTTATTATAAAAAAGAGGAGACTCTACTGCAACCAAGGGTTTAAAGCAAGGCTTTCTTGCAGAATATGATGAGTATGTATATGGCGCTTTTCCACTGCATGGTACGGCTCGGCTCGGTACGGTTCGACTCGGCGCGGAACGGTTCGGCTCGCTTCGCTTTTCCACTGTGTGGTACAACTCGACTCGGTACGGCACGGTTCGGTTCGCTTTAGCTCGGTTGCTTTTCCACTGCAGTTAGTACCGCTTCAAAGTGATCGTTATAGTTGCCATCTCTACTACCATGACATCATATTAAATGCGAATTTTTCATTCCGTGTTTCCCCATCCACTCCTCGGCAACTGACGAAAGGAACGTCTGCACCTCGTCCACTGACCACGATTCAGCCATTTCTTTTTTTTTTTTAAGTTTATACTCTTTTTTTTTTTTTTTTTTTTTTTCTTTTTTTTAAGCAAATACTTTTAAAACAGGTGTTACAGCGTTGGCTGTTGTCTACTGGCTATTTAAATCTAGCGGGTTTAGTGTCTCGTGTTGTAAATACAATGACGCTGGTAGAGATGATTCTGTCTGACCAATCAGTGATCTGCAGTGTTTTCACGTCACATTTTAGTATCGGTACGGTACCGTACGGTACGCTTGGAACCTCAACAGAGGTGGTACCATTTAAAGCGAGCCGAAGCACACCGTACCGTACCATGTAGTGGAAATGCGCCATAAGTGAGCCGTACCAAACCGAGCCGTACCATACCATGCAGTGAAAATGCGCCAAAGCGTGCTGTACCGAACCGAGCCGTACCGTACCATACAGTGGAAAAGCGCCAATAGATACGAATATAATAATGAAACAAGATATGGCACTTCAAAGGGTTGCCGACTGCTGGTTTAGAACATAATCAGCTATATAACTTTTGTTCTTGAGCTCTTTGAACGGTCTTAAATCCACCCTGTAACTTCATCTGAACATGTTTAGTTCTTGCCAGTGGGTGGCTTTTTCTTTCAGCACAAAGATCTCATCATATCAATAATACTCCTACAGCAAACCTTACATAACAGATTTCAGTAAGGAGCGGGAGCAAGAATGCTTTTATTCTGTATTACTTTATATTATACAATTACTCACATCTCAGAGAGAGAGAGACAGAGAGAGAGAGAGACAGAGAGAGAGAGAGACAGAGAGAGAGACAGAGACAGAGAGAGAGTGTGTGTGTGTGTGAGACAACGACTGCAAAGTTTTTAACACAAGGTTTGTGTTCTCGAGCCACCAGGCACTGTTGTTATGCGGATGAGCGGGCCGGAGCGCGTTAAGGGTTTTCTTTTAGAATGGTGTCGTGTTAGCGGCCCCTAAGTTAATAACTGATGACAGTCCATATTGTTAAAAGCGCTATATAAATGAAGGTGACTTGACTTGACTTGCAGTATTTCAGATGCGTTTCAATGGAGCATATTAGCCTTTTCTAATAGGTTTGTACTGCCTCCTGCTGGTTGCTTTAAGGAAGTACACTTAACAGAAATCAAGCCCCTGCAGCTATTGGCAATTCATGTGTGATGTTTGTTATTTGATTGACAGGTCAAGAGTGTGTTTAACGTCACAGCCAAAGAGAGCAGGAAGAGATCCATCAGTGCTCTGGTCGCTGTGGGCAATGGAAATGGCGTCGCAGGTAAATCCGGACACGTACACATTTAATGATGATCCTCTTGCCTGAATTTCTTAATCTAGATTCAGGTCCTGTATAAATTTTGTTGTTGTTGTTTTCAGCAATAAATTTATTTTTAGCAATAAATCCACTCATATGAAAATAACACAGCATATCTTAAAAATTATGATTATTATTTATAAACAAAACATAAGATTAATGCAATTCCTGTCCTTCATAAAGGTAGAAAGCCTTGTGTGTTCACAGCAGGTGTTCTTTATTAAAGTAGCCTCAACTAGTTGTTCAGATAACTCACTGACTAGTCGGTTTTGAAAATATGCACTTCTGCACTTAAGTCTGGAGTATATGGAATAATGCAGTAGTTTAAAATGAGGCTGGGAAAAATACAATGGCCATAATCAGTGTCAATGAGCTGTTTTGTTCTCTGCTTCTCTGCAGGGTTTGCACTGGGGAAAGCAGCAGACAAGAACACCGCACTTAGAAAAGTAAGCCACAAGTCACATGCATACATTATTTCACGCCCACCCAAAGTCACATAACGGACACTCACTGCAGGCACAATTCTCCTCTCAAACAACCTGAGGTTAAATGACTTGCTCAAGGGCACAATAATGACAGAACTGGGCTGTGAGCTCAAGAACTCCTCAGTTCCCATGGCACACTCTGAACCTTCAGCATTTCAGTGTTAGAGCTACCAAATCAGGTTACACTGAAATCATCTTGACATTAAATACGCTGCTTTGTTTTACAGGCAAAGAACCGAGCCATGCATTATCTCTACTACATTGAGAGATACAACAACCATACCAGTGAGTCACACTCTACTCTGTGTGCGAATGTTACACATGTGCGTCACTGTCTATCATATAACAAACAGACATTGTAAATCACTCCTGTATATGTGCTCTTGTGCAATTTAAGACGATTCTTGTAAGGATTCTACTGTGTCGCATTAATAATTTACATATGTAGTTTCCATGTTTTAATGTTTGTATTTTGAGAGCCTTTTTTTGGGGGGGTGGGTGATGTATATTGAATTCATAACACTTTCACATTGATTTTGCAGGCAATATGAAATGAAGCAACGTCATTAATATTAATATTCACTTTTTATGAATGGTTTATGTTTTCACTTTTATAACTTTAGTTAGTGTGTAATGTTGCTGTTTAAGCATAAACAACATCTGCAAAGTCACAACATCTGCAAAGTCACAACGCTCAAAGTTCAAAGCAAAGGAAGATATTTGCTTTTAAAGAAATAGTTTTTTTAAAGACTACAACAAACGGCTGGTAGGGACTACACGACATTCCTCCCGGGTTAGTGACATCACTAACCCTAAAATTTACATAAACCCCGCCCCTGGGAACGCGATTTATAGATTATCACGACAGAATATGCTAATCAATGACTAGAAGATACTACACATAAACTACATAAATTAATCAACTAACCATTCAGAAACGTCCTGTTGCATTCTACATGTTGTCACACTCCTTCTTGAGTCTCTCCATTATTGTCTGACTCCGGTTTGAACATAAACGTTGAAATTTTCAGCGCATGTCTGTGTGAGGTAAAAGAACAAGAGCTCTTGAAGCTCCGCCCCCTGTGCCGGGAGCAGCAGCTTTTTAAGGGACAGACACAAAAACGGTGCTCACCCTCAAAAAGTGACAATTTTAACATGCTATATAAAAATATCTGTGGGGTATTTTGAGCTAAAACTTAACATACACACTCTGGGGACATCAAAGATTTATTTTACATCTTGTGAAAAGGGCATTATACCACCCCTTTAAAAAAATTAATCAATTGTACAATAATGCAAAAAATGGTTACCTCATTTAAAAAAGAAAACAATTTGATGTAATTAACTAATATTACAATGCATTTTGTATACACTAAAATATTTCTATTTCAAATAAATGCTGTTCTTTTGAGATCCTGAAATTTTATTTATCAGAAAAATATTAAGTAACATAACCTTTTTTCAGCATTAATAATAAGAAATGTTTCTGGAGCACCAAATCAGCATATTAGAATGATTTCTGAAGGATCATGAGACACTGAAGACAAGAGTAATGATGCTAAAATTCAACTTTGTCATCACAGGAATAAATTACCTTTTTTTATTTATTATTTACTGAAATAGAACAGTTATTTTAAGTTGTAATAATATTTCACAATGTTACTGTTTTTATTGTTTTGTTTTTTAATCAAATTTGGTGAGCAAAAGACTTTTTTAAAAACATAAACTAAACTTTTCAACAGAGGTTTATACTCGAGAGAGAAAGTGTCATATGACTCTGAGTTTGCAGACTTCTCTTTCTATGTGTTGTCAATGTCTATCTTTTCATCCTCATGTGCAGTATATCATGACATGGAGTCTAAGTTTAAAAGGACCACACTCAGAATGAAGAAACAGAACAAAGGTAACTCTCACACAATCAATCACAGTTTGCGTAATAACAGAGCTATGTGCCCACTATGTTAGAGCTTATCCTGTATGTTTTGCAGTATGATTCTTTTCATCACATTTTCAAGTCCAAAACCTAGTCGCATGCTACTGTGCCCACTTTGGATCAGATTTTGAGAGGAATGATCTCTGATTTTTTGTGACTGTGTGCATCACTTGTGACGTCAGTCAGTACTGCATGTTAATAGTGCAAAAATGGCAGTTATAAAAAACGTTGTCATTTCAAACTATCAAGGAAATGTATCAGATTTCCCTTCACGTCTAGTCTGAGCCACAATGGATTTAATGATTTCAGACATCAGAGCTGAAATTATGATGTTGAGTCTGATGTGACTCAAATCCTCAGAGTCCACGTCTTACCTCTGACACTTAAGTAATGAAACCTGGCGGGAACTGTTATGATTGGACCTGAAACTCGCAGAGAACCTGATCTGCCACCTTTTCCATCTGTAGACTGTCTTGTAATTTGTGTTTAATATTGTTCTTGAACACAGCCCTGGGATCACACTTACTCTGGATGTCTGTTCTTTTTGCTCTCTCTCCTCCAGTGTTAATCTCACCCATGAAAATGTCAATTGACTAAGGTTTTTTTTATTTCAAGATGAAACGATGCAATGTGATGATAAACAATTTTAATAAAAATGTACCATTAATGAAAATGTCAAGATAAAAAATAGCAAGGTATTAATAATGCACATGGTCTGTAATGTACTACCTAACCACATACAGTATAATGGTCTTAGTTAAAGGGATAGTACACCCAAACAATTGTATTCTACCATCATGTCATTCCAAACCTGTTTGACAATTTTTTTCCTTTGGAATATATTTTGAAGAATGTTGGTAATCAAACAGTTTCGGTTACTGTTGACTTCCACTGTATGGACGAAAAAACAATGGAAGTCAATAGGACCTGAAACCCACATTATTAAAAAGATCTTCTATTATGCTCCACAAAAGAACGAAAGGCATAGAGCAACATGAGGATGAGTAAATGATGACAGAATGTTCATTTTGGGTGGACTCTATCTTTAGATGTTATTTTTGTTGATTAAATTGTGCCATACAAGTCTCAATAAAATTACCTGATATTAATGAACATGAGAGTATTGACAAAGTCTTGACTAAATTTTGTTTTCAAAAGTAAAAAACTAAATAAATAAAAACTTGTAAAAGATCTTTACCTTCTCCCTCTATTGTTTTCTCTCTATCAGGTTATGGTCTGCATTGTCATCGGGCAGTGATCACTCTCTGTAAACTGATTGGGATAGAGGATATGTACGCAAAAGTAGACGGTTCGGTCAACCTCCTCAACATCACCAGGGCTCTCTTCCATGGCCTGGCCAATCAGGTGAGAGATAATAACAGTACCATAACCTATAAGATCAGTCTTTGGACACGTCTCAGTGGCTTGTTTGAAATAGTGACTGTGATTTTGCCATGTCCCTGCATCAACATCTTTGGTAGACTATTTACTGACTATTTGCTTAAAATATAGCAGTGTTTACTTGTTGAAAAAACTTGCAATTTTGATGATAATATTTAACTGGTTTAAATAAGTAGCTGTAGTATTATTAAAGGTACACTGTGTAATTTTTTTTAAGTATTTTATTAGCTAAAATCATTCTTTATTCATAAATATGTTCTCATTGGTGTAAAATCCCCTCTGCCAATGATCTGACTTATCCTCGTAAGCGAAGAATTTCTTATCTTTATTTACATTTGACAGGTAAGTCCTTGGAGGCTTCAATGTCGTTCCGCCATTTTGAAAAACTATAATAGCAGAGAGGGACAAAAAGCATTAGCCTACCTCAACGCGTTTCCACAACGCGTTTTCGTTCAGAGCCAGCGTCACGTGACTAAAACCAGCTGAAACGGACAAGGAGATCAGTGAGAGGCGCTTGTCACTGCCCCGGCAAATTTGAAAGGCTGCACTGCACGGTACTTCATAATGCAGGATCATACTTATGCCGAGCCACAGGAGAAGGAATTCTCGTCGTCAAAAAAGCTTGGCCAGCGAAACCTCATCACCCGACAGAAAACTCGATGAAGTGCTATTGGAAGACATGTTGTCATAGCTTCTTGGTACATAACGGCTACCGTTAGCGAGGCGCTAGAGAGCACTATTCGTCTGAATGCAAAACACAATTTCACCGCTAGATGGGAAAAATTCCTACACAGTGTACCTTTAAGATTACTGAGATTTAACTGGTATATGTAAATATTGACTAATGAAGATAAATGATAAACCTAACCCTACCTCTAACCCAACCATTAATTACCTCTTAAGTCAGAAAGATATTATGGGTAAATAACAATGTTGTTTAAGCCCCTACTCCATTCTTTATTCTCACACTAAAATCAGACTGATGGTTGATGGGAATGTTCTTCCAGGAACACGTGGTGGCACCAGTCATGTATTTGATAGTGTATAAGCTGTCACAACAAGATGTTATTGTGGAGTCTTTTCAAAGTAATTTACCTTAAAATAAACTAATAGAAGGTGAATTATTTCATCTGAAATGCTACTCAAATGTGCAATCAAAGCAAAAAAAGTGCTAGTATCCTTTCTCTCCAGTGGGCCAGATGTTGTTGTTGTTTTTATTGTGTTTTTTACTCAAATGATGTTCACCTGCAGCATTTGTGCTGTTTGATAACCCTTTTTTAAAGTAACGGAAAGAGATCAGGCTAAATCCATGTAATTCCAGTCATCACTGCAATCCCGAGTCCTCTCTCATTGGATCCCAGAAGAAGTGGGAATTGTGCAGAGAGAGAGATCACAAGTACAGACTAATCCATTGTTCACTAGGACCTTAAGTATGCATGATCACAGGAAACTAAGGACACTCTAAACTGGCTTGGAACTGACTACCTCTCCCCTGTCCCTCTACAGGAGACTCATCAGAATCTATCTGATAAAAAGCAGCTGAATGTGGTGGAGTTCAGGGCCGAACAGGGCCCTCTGCCCATCGTGGTTGCGCGACCGCAGCTCGGCGCCCGTAAGGAACCTGAAGCGGAGGACGATGTGCCCAACCCACGTCTGCACTGGGCTGATGTGAAGGCCGCACAGGGTGTTAAGAGATCAGTGTGGGCAGGGGTTAAAAGGACCATCTGGTGATCTGAACGATGATGTCCAGCTAAAACGCACTGCAGGCCGACTCTCTGGTACCGAACTGACAACCGTTTGCTGGGAAGAGTGTTGGGGCATGTGCTTGGATTGGAACCATGCTGCTAAACTACCATTTCACCAAACAGTTAAAGTCCAGAAGTAGCCCCATAAATGTGTTGATGTGTCCATACACATGAACGAGGAGCGTGGAAGTGAATGCAGACTTTGTACTCACTTACCTAATGTAAATGCACCAATAAATCTACATTAAAACCCCTTTACATGTCAGCTTTTTTTTAAAATATAAATCGAACGTGTCCATTAAGCACATATTAACAGACAATTATTGAAAAGCAGCACTGTGGAATGCAAAATTGCATTCTCTGTCAATGGTCCCTTACATGGTACATTACTGTTTTACTGTATATGTAAAGATTTGCACTCAGCTTTATAATTGAGTTAGCTGACACAATAATAATCAAATGCAAAAAGAGGACATTATATTGTATTCCAACATTGGTGATCTTCATTGGTGTGCAGGTAATAACAGCTCAGTTTCTATATCATCTCATACTCATAGCTTTAATAAAGTTAGTTTTGTTGGTATTATTTTGAAAGCTGGGATTAAATGCGAGTGCTTGAGTGTATTTTAAGTTAAAATCCATATTTTCTGTGATTTTCAGACGATGTGCTTCACCTTCACTCATTTTAAATTTGTCTATTTTTTGGAATCCATTTCATTGGCTTGCTTTTTATTTTATTCATACACAGAATATGAATTAATTAGGACTCGCCTTACTTGAACTTGTGAGGACAGCTGCATTATTTGTGTGTGAAAAAGCAAGTTGAGACACTTGAATGATACTCTCAAAAGCTGGTCTCACATCATGCAAGCTTTTTTTTTTAAACTGAATAAATTACACTTTACAAAATGAATTCAACATCAGAAAATATTGAGACCATGTGACTGACATAATTTGCCTGTATCAAAATGCATCATTTATATAGTCATATTTACAGGCTAAACATTATCAGACTCAGGAATTAATTACACAGGGAATTATGTCTAGTTCATATTCTTTTATTAAAATATTATGTTGTTCATAATGTGTGTAGTAGCTAAATATACAAAAATTGATTTATCGGTTACAAAGATACAAGAAGTATACAAAAAACCCTCATGTTGTTTCTTCATCTGCATCTACACAGGGAGTCATCATACTAGTACAGATACCATTTTTAAAAGTTTCCCTTCTCCCAAATATAAGAAAGCATCATCATTACAGAAGCAATAAGGTCAGAATAATCTATGAAAAGTGTAAATGGGATCATGATGATCCATCATGATTGCTGTGGTTTTTGAGTAGAGGGTGCTCAGGACTGACCCCTGAGATTCATCTCTCTCAGCCCCCAGTAGTTTTACAATGT
Organism: Rutilus rutilus; assembly: GCF_951802725.1. Lineage (NCBI taxonomy): Eukaryota > Metazoa > Chordata > Actinopteri > Cypriniformes > Leuciscidae > Rutilus > Rutilus rutilus. Next base: position 18,447,862 of record NC_140226.1, on the reverse strand, counting down.
TTTTCAATTTATGTCAAAATGATTTCCTTTTGATCAGGTTCTTTGATTAGAAAGATTTCCACCGCACAGCAGAAAGGATGCAGTGGATGAAGTAAAGCAATGTGGCAATATAAGAGAACACCTGAAGGAGATAGAGGGCAAAAATTCAGTTAAACATTTGAACTTTAAACAGCTTTAAAAATCATTTTAAAAATGAAAAATGGACATTCATTTTTGGATTTGCTAAAGATCACCTTTAACAGTGTTTATAAATGATTAGTGTTCCCTCATCCTCTCCTCCCTTAACTGTAACTTTCTCTCGTGGGTCAAAATGACCCGAAGCCCAAATCTTTTGTCCAGAAAGCTTATATCACTTCATTTGGATATCTGTTCTATTTTTTAATGCAATTATTTGGAGATTATAGCTACGCTAGCGGCGGTCATATAGGGATTGTCAAAGTTTTTTTTTTTTTTTTTTTTGTCATCTACTGAATTTTCCGTCAACGATACCAGGGACACCGAAACACCGGGGAACATGAAATTTGGTGGGCATGTAGCCCCACTAGACTTTTACGGAAAAATTTCGTTTGGTCCCCGGGGGCCACTCCCCCCCCCCCCGCGCTGGGCCCCCCCAAACCCCAAAAATGCAGTTTTTCCTAAATAACTACCTGACCCGTGGCACCAAGGATGAAGACATTTTTATGGTATGTTGGTCTTAAGGGCCCACATCAACCTAGCCTATAATCACTCATTTGTGATTTGCGCCCCTCCCATAAAAAATGAAAATGCAATATTATTCTGCTTTAATTGCCCCTATCTTCAGTGGAGATGTTCAGAACTGCACCATATTTCATGTGTATGATTAACTTGACATCCTCTGGGGGTATGCTAAGTTTCGTAGAATTTCATCCATGGGGGGGTATAAAATAAATTCATTTATGTGCACATTTAGTGACTGTACACTCATCGGCCTGTAGATGGTGCTGTTGAGTGAAGGGTTGCTGGTTTAGGATGATACTGTCTGTCACACACACACATGCAGGAATACAAACAAACGCAAGCATGCACACACACTGACATCCACACACACAGACACACACCCATACACACATACAAATCCACATGCACAGACACACACACACAAACACACACGCGCACACACATGTACGCACGCATACATACACGCACAGACACACACATACACACAGACAGACATGCACATACTACTACTTTTTTTAGGTATATACATAAACACGCAATACAGCCAAATTGCTCCACGTCATTTATTTTTGTGGAAAGCCATACAACTTAAATACAAAATGCAATTATTTGCAGTATTTACTATGTTATAACAACTCAAAGTCTCACACTGGGTGTCTCCACTGAAAAATATATATTATGTCATGACTCTTGCCACTAGATGGGCTTATAACCACTTCATATCTGTGTGCAGTCTGCCCCCCCCCCATTCTTTTTAATGGGAATTCCTAGGTGTGTGTGTATTGACCCACGAGTGAAGGATTTGTTACTATTTTTATTAAAACCACATAAACTCCTCAAATTCAGGCAAAAAATTGTGTGTATTCCAAGTTCAAGGGTAAGTAAACACTCAATTTTTAAAAATGTAAAGTTTTTGGTCAAGATGACCCGAGGAGAGGATGAAGATTAACTTTACGTGAGCATTAGATTACGTTATTCTAAATATAAAAATGGGGGAAATGAGCATGAAAAAACAAAACTATTCAACGTCAACATATAACAACAAAGTGTGTGTATTTTGTGCTTACCACAGCTGCAATGTCGATTTGATAGTACTTAAAGGGATAGAATTGTACTGAAGTTAACAATTTCAAGTTGATGGTCTCATAAGCCAGGATCACTGAGGCGCTCAGATAGAACGTAACAGCAATAAGGTGATAAATAAAGTCCTGCACACAGAAGACATCATCAAAGCCAGTTCGTTTATATATATATATATATATATATATATATATATATATATATATATATATATATAATTTCGCCAAATGTATTTACTCATGAATTACAAGGGCAGGAAATTGATTATTTATTTATTTAATTTTTACAGTTCGTGACAAATTAATGTGAAAACTTCTAAATTAACTGGTTTGAAGTGAAAAATGTCAGTTAATCTGAATATCAACCTGACAAATTACATTAACGCAAGTCATTTTTGTGGGTTAGATAAAGTAGAAATAGATCCTTGAAATTATTCCAGATTTTCCAGTGTATGTTTTAGTGTGTAACTGTGTATGTGTATATTTTTAAGGCCCCCCTCTGGACACCACATTAAAAATGTCCTAGAGGCCCAAATGACACACATACATAGGCTACACCCACAAACTCGCTCTATAATCTGCTCTCTGCTCACCGCTGTAGCCCAGGTGCTGCTGTTTTTGTGCCCTCCACATGCGAAGATGATGAGCCAGAGGAAGGTCATCACAAAGCAGAAGACTGATACAAACATCACCCATCCCAGAGGGTTATTAGGAATCACATATGTCGACGCCACCAGGATCCATACTAACCCTCCAAATACCTGTAGGACAAACACACACACACGCAAATTCAGTATAGTAATTTGCGCATGCCCATAGTGCAACTAACCAGACTAGACCTTTTGATTTTGGACCGGTTAACACACTTATTCTTATTAACACACGTTAATGATAAACTCACTCCACATAACTTGTACACAACCCAAACCCCGAGAAAGTCTCTAGAATATACTGTAAAACAAAGTCTGTAAAAGACTGTCTCTAGTCTCACATAGCCTGCGTCCAAAAAATGACTTGTTGCCTCGCTGCCCTATCAGACAATGACTTCAGCGTTTGCGCACGAAGGTACCTCACGAAACTGATTTCGGACAGATTTCTGAGTCAGCGTAACGGTTTAATAATATACAGCAAAATAGAGCTAGCTTTATGACTACAATAGTAATTTCTCGCTAGAAATGACATTGTAAGTGGAAAACGATCAAAAATGTACATTTACACACAAAATGATGACCAGCCGCAGCATTCAGACGCCATCTTTATTTTTCTAGCTCAAATGTCACAGAATGGAAAGCACAGGATTGTGGGATATCAAAGGCAGCGAAGGATAGATCTATGCTGCCTTCAAAAATCGATCAAAATCTCAGGAGGTATCTCAGGAGACAGGAAGTGAAATTAACATTGCATTCGGACGTGCCTTGATGCCTCGCGACCTTGGTATGCGTCCTCTGAGGGCAGCATTTACCAGTTTTCGAACGCAGCCTCAGTGGAGGTGACGTCTAAGGCAGAGGGTGTGTCTCCATCAGCTCCCTAGCTTCCTAGGTCATGAATCAGTATATTGTGTACACACATTCAGGCTCTGGTAATGACAATAAGGATGCTGGCTCACTGCACATTGGGACACTGATGCCTCATTTCTGTCGACATTACGTCCTCATTGTACAACATCACTACTGGCAATTATGAACTGACATTATGTTTGAGGGTAAATTACACTGTTAGACTTTTCTGTAATTTCTACAGTTATTTACTTTAAATCCCCCAGTATTATACTGCTATTTCTCTTTACAGTAAATAACTGTGATTCCAATTGCATCATGGGACTTTTCTGTGACGTCTAACACCACATACAGAGACTTACTGTATTTTTTAAATTTGCTGTATACTACTGTATTTGACGTAACTGCCTCTCTGGCTGGCACCATTCCACCGTGCTTTTTATTTCCTAATTTTTGCCTTACACCGCGTGTCTACAACGCTATAATAGCCAGAGGCTGTCTATATTGGACACATTGAAGCGACTGGACCTTTAAATGCAAACCTGTTTATCCCTTGTAAGAACTAGCGCGAGCGCTTGGACTCGTATCGGACTACGTCTGAAATATAACGGCCGCGGCGCATCACTACACTGTCTGGGATTTGTCGTGTCGCGTCAGACAGACATCCAGTGTAGGTAATGGCTTATGTTGGATCGCGACGTTCGTGTCTGGCCCGGGGAAGAGACGAATTCACTTCACCGAGAGAGAGATCAGCAAGCAAGGTAAAAAAAAAAAACATTCTGTGTATGTTGACCATAGACTGGCTGTTGACAGGATTGTGCCCAGTTTAACGTATGTTATAACGTTTACGTTAGCCTAACGTTACTCGTCGTCAACATGGCGGTAACGAACTTTACCATGGTAAACTGAGCTAACGTTTCATTTTACACACCTTGTTAGATTATTGAATTGTCGAGTTAAAATATGCCAACGAGCAACGCGTTTACATTAACAATAAATGTGAATAAACTAATGTGAAATTCTGTTTATAGCCTAATGTTGGCCTACTGATGAGAACCTTTATAGTTTTAGCATTAGTTTGCAAACTAGGCTATACCATATTATAGTTTTTTTTTTTTAATGGAATTTAATATTTACTTCCATTTTTGTGTTTAAAGGCAACTGCAACAAAGCGCCAATTCGCGCCAGTGACTTAGCAAGATTCCAGAGGTAGGCCAGCCCATTTGTGATATATTTTGAGATAAGTTTGCTGAAATGATTAGCATACGCTATGTGAAAATTGCTTTTGAGCCACTGGTGCAGAGGTAGCTTACAATATCTTATAAAATCTCTATAAAATTGGCTAACTTTATATCAAAAAAGTGACCTTTGCATTATGTCTAACTTTATTACACAGCAAATGAACCAATCAGAAGATGGACCATTGTCTTTGTTCAGTCTCACCAGATTAAATGTATCCAGGTAAGCACTGCAGTAAAACTCTCACTAGGCTAATTCATTCAGACCAAATCTAGCATTCTAAACAACTTAAGTTTATATTTTTGCATTATTTTTATATTTTATTAGCCAGAAGACTCTACCATTGCAGTTCCACCTGACTAGGAAGGTCCTAATATCAGCGCACAGGTGGGTTAACTACTGTAGGAAGGAGAACAATCATCACACAGTGATTTCTTGCATGTATCTTATTGTGTATTTGTCTCAAACAGGTACTCCTTCACTGCAGACAAGCTGAAATGGGCTAAAATCATCTATTTCAGTCGTTCTTTCAATGGATCTCAGCATTTTTGGACAGAATTTAGGATTTGTAAGTATTAAAATTTAATCTGGCATAATTTAATTTAGTTCTTTTGTATGCTATTTATTGACAAAAGCTGTTTACAAATATATATTCTTAAGTTTTTGTGAAAATAATAATAAAAATGAACAAAAAAGGAGGTTAAAAATAATGTGACACTAATATTCTCTCTCTCTCTCTCTCTCTCTCTCTCTCTCTCTCTCTCTCTCTCTCTCTCATATAGTTTTGGAACCGGGATCTCCTCTGAAGGACTGAGTACATTTGTGTTTGTGGGCACACATGCAGACCAGGGAACACTCTGATGTTGTCAATCAAGTTCTGAACAGGAACCAATCTTTGGAGAAGTTCATTTATTCACAAAGGTGGACAAAAACATTGTGTTGGCTTTTTAAAGATTATTTTGATGATGACTTTTACTCCTATGCTGTAGAAAAGATGGAGTAGACAGTCAGACATTGATAATAATAAGAAATGTTTCTTGAGCATCAAAGAGACTTCTTTCAAAAACATTACGACACTTCAATACTTCTTTTGGCCACCAGTGCACATGAATCCAACCCATTTTTGGAAATAAGTGAAAATTATTTTTAAGGTGGGGTTATGTGTCTTGTATTGTGAAAAGAACTGTGTTTTGTCCTGTTTTGGACATTTCCTTTTTGAATGCTTAAAAATGTATTTATATTCTGCAGTTTTATGAATGTAATGGTTGATATTTCATTATAATACTTGTATAAGCTAAACAACCAATGACTCTACATTCATTTAGTCAAATGCTAATGTTTTGTTTATGGTTTTATGTATGTTTTCAAAAATGTTTGCAGTGAAGGACAGCACATAATGTGTTAATTTAACACTGTTACGTTCCACGTGTGTTTTGTGTTTTGTTTTCATTGATCTGTGCATGTTAGTGTACTTCACACGTGTTGGCTGTTGTGCTCATTATCTTTTCTCTGTCTCTAGCCACTCTCTCTGCTCGCAGGGTCCTGTGATTGGCCGAGTCGGACGTCAGTCATCATTAAGGCGGCGCTTGGGAGCCAATCGGAGGCCGTCCAGTTGGTTCAAAAGGATGGCGTGTTCATTCATGCTCTCTCTTTCGATCGCGAACTGAGCTCTTTGTAGCGGGATGAGTTTTCTTTAGTGGACTGAGCTCTCTGTAGCGGAATGAGTTTTCTATAGCGAACTGAGCTCTTTGTAGCGCAATGAGTTTTCTGTAGGGAATCGAGTTTTTGTCCCTGCCCGCGAATTGAGTTGTGTGCTATGTGCTTTGTTTTTTTTGTGATGTGTTGTCTACCTTTTCGTTTGCTATGAGACCTTGGTTAACAGCTGATATAGCGGGAAGAGAACACAGGTCAGTATATCGCGATATACACTGCACACGTAGCAGATGATTGTCTAGACACACTAGGTAAGAAGTGAGCGCCACTTAATGTATCTTTTGTTTTGCTAGATAGTTTAGTTAAAGTGCCGGATGCACTGAAGATTTCGGTTTATTTTCTACATTTTGCTTTGGTTAGATTAGGTCTAGATTAAGGATTGTTTTGTTATATTTTGTTCTTTTCTTTGGCGCCGCTTTTGTTCTTTTCCCATTTATTGTTTGTTTGTTTATATTATCACATTGTACATAGTACACATTATTATTGTCATTCTACTGGATCTAGTGGCTTCGGCTTTTTGTGAATAAACGTCCAGTATTTTTCTCTTTCCAAGATTGTCTGTCATGTTCTTCCACCCCATTTCATATCCAGCAGTACGTTAATATGTAAATGTTACGGTACATTCCCTAGACTCTAAAAGTTCGTAACATTAAATGGGGGCTCGTCCGGGATAATACTTATCATATTTATATTTTTCCCGAGATATTAATTACTGCTGGTGTGGATGGTGGAACGCATGTTCAGTGTTTTGTTTGTAGAGTTCTTGTGTTCGCGAGGCAGTGATTAGTGGATGGGCTGGTTGATTATATGGTTAGTGATTCTGACAGGAGTAAGTATGGCTGATTTTGACTTAGATACCTTTGTTAGTGCACCTACGGTGGAGCAACTTGATAGGTGTAGGAAAGACGATTTGCTGTGTATCGCTGCTCACTTCCGGATCGCTGTTTCGAGGCAGCGGCTCAAAGAAGAGATTAAGTTTACTGTATCCCAAAGGTTGGTGGAATTGGGTGTTCTAGAGCTGCCTATAGTAGTCGGGCAAGGTTCCTTTGGTACTGATGGTCGCCCTGGTGAGGAGGAGCGAGGTGGAATGGCTGAGGTGGAGGGTTCCGAGACCAAGGCCGTTCTGCCGCCCTTTGAGCCTTTTACTCCGGGCTCGGTTGAGTCTGGAGGAGGTGATGCGCGGCTTAAAGTCCGCTTAGCGCGACTCCAAATGGAGACCCGCGAACGGGCAGAGGACCGTCGGGCTGAGATGGAATTCCGACTTGAAGTCCGTAGACTCGAAATCGAGGCGGAGACGCAGGTGAAGCTGCGTGAACTTGAGTTGAGTGCAGGCAAGGTGACACCTGTTCCAGTTACGCAACCCTTACAGCCCGCTGATGCTGGCTTGGGGGGGACCACCTTTGAGGTCAGTAGACATATTTCTCTTGTGCCGCAGTTTCGAGAAACAGAGGTTGATTCATATTTTAATGTATTTGAGCGAATTGCGTCTACACTTCAGTGGCCTAAAGAGGTCTGGTCGTTGCTGTTACAGTGCAAGTTAACTGGCAAAGCTCAAGATGTTTGCGCTACATTGTCTTTAGAGGATAGCGTGAATTATGAAGCAGTAAAAGCTGCAATCTTGCGCGCTTATGAGCTGGTACCCGAAGCTTACAGGCAACGTTTTAGAAGCCATAGGAAAAATTCCAGTCAGACATTCGTTGAATTTGCGAGGGAGAAAGGCATTTTATTTGATAAGTGGTGCACATCGAGTAAGGTAAATGATTCTAAAGACATGCGAGAATTAATTCTTTTAGAGGAATTTAAGAATTGTTTATCTGAGCGTGTTGTCGTTTACTTAAATGAGCAAAAAGTGACGTCTTTATCTCAAGCTTCTGTCCTTGCAGATGAATTTACACTGACGCATAAAAATGTGTTTACCCCTGCACGTTCTGAGAAAGCTGTGCCTTTTCAAGTGAATTTGAGTAGTTCGTCACGACCGAAACCAGTTACTTTTAAGTCGAAAGAGGATCGAGAATGTTTTTATTGTCACAAACCTGGTCATTTAATTGCTGATTGTGTTGTGTTGAAACGAAAACAGTCAAATTCTGTACCTAAGAGCGCTGGTTTTGTTAAACTGGTTGGTCCTGTTAAAATCGAGCGTAGTGATAAGCCTGATCCTAGCTATGCACCTTTTCTGCTGGAAGGATTAATTTCCGTTACGGGAAATTCTGAGGAGCAGCTATGCGTAAAAATGCTGCGGGATACTGGGGCAATGCAGTCTTTTATTAGTGCAGATGTACTGTCGTTTTCTGATCAAACCTATTGCGGCAGTAACGTGCTAGTACAGGGCATCGAGATGGGTCTTGTCCAGGTTCCGTTGCACCGGATTCATTTAGAGTCAGAATTGTGTACAGGTTTCGTGAAGGTGGCCGTTCGTGAGAGTTTGCCTGTTAGTGGAGTACAATTCATCCTTGGCAATGACTTAGCTGGTGGGAAAGTCATGCCTTTGCTGGAAGTGTTTGATAGACCAGTTCTGTCGGATCAGCCTGATGAGCTGTTGAGGTCTTATCCTGAAACTTTTCCAGTCTGTGCAGTTACGCGAGCTCGGTTTCGTAAGATGGATGCTGAGGATTTGGCTACATCTTTTATAGCACCTGTTTTTATTAATGACATGTTACCTTGTGATGAGAGTGAAACTGTTGAAAATTTGCCTGTTTTGAATACTCTGAATGTAAAGTTACGTGTGACGCGCGAGGGAGTTATTGCTGCTCAAAAAGAGGATGAAAGTCTTCGGAAGTGCTTTGCTGCTGTTGTTTCTCTAGACAAAGTTCAAGAGAGAAAAACTGCTTATTTTGTTGAGAACGATTTACTGATGCGTAAGTGGTGCCCTGATATTGCAGATGTCTCTGAATGGAGTAGCGTGTATCAGATTGTGATTCCTTCCTGTTACCGACAGAAAGTTCTATCTTTAGCTCATGATCACGACTTGTCAGGACATTTAGGAATAAAGAAGACTTATCACCGCATCCTGAGGCATTTCTTTTGGCCTAGATTAAAAAAAGATGTCACACAATTTTGTCGCACCTGCCGCACCTGTCAGATCACTGGCAAACCGAATCAAGTTATTCCGTGTGCTCCACTTGTTCCTATTCCAGTGATGGGAGAACCGTTTGAACACGTTATTGTTGATTGTGTCGGTCCTTTGCCTAAATCTAAATCTGGTAATCAATTCCTTTTGACAATAATGTGCACGGCGACCCGATTTCCTGAGGCAATACCTTTGAGAAGGATTACAGCGCCTGTCCTAACTAGAGCTTTGGTGAAATTCTTTTCTACGTTTGGTTTACCCAAAGTTGTGCAGTCAGATCAAGGCACTAATTTTCTTTCGAAAGTCTTTACGCAGGTGTTGTCCAGTTTAAGTATATCTCATAGGGTTGCAAGTGCCTATCACGCTGAAAGCCAGGGGGCGCTCGAGCGTTTCCACCAAACGCTGAAGGCAATGCTCAGAAAGTATTGTATGGATACGGGTAAAGAGTGGGATGAGGGTGTACCGTTACTTTTGTTTGCGATCCGAGAAGCAGTTCAGGAAAGTCTTGGTTTCAGCCCTGCTGAATTAGTATTCGGACACACTGTCAGAGGACCCTTGAAAATGTTTAAGGAGAACCTGTTGTTGTTTGAGTCTAGCCCGAAAGTGCATGTGTTAGATTATGTGAGTAAGTTCCGTGAACGCTTGCATAAAGCTTGTTCAGTGGCGAGAGAGTCACTTGAAGTTGCACAGGAAAAAATGAAGAGTCATTATGATCGTAAATCTGTACAGCGTTCCTTTAACGAGGGCGATTCGGTGTTGCTGCCTATGGTAGGGTCTGCCTTATCAGCACGGTTTTCTGGACCATATGAGGTGGTGAGAAAACTTAGTAATACAGATTACGTAATTGGGACTCCTGATAGGAAACGAAAGACTCGTGTGTGTCATGTGAACATGTTAAAGACTTTCCACAACAGAGAAGCTGCCCAGAGTGATGTTTCAGCTGCAGACGAAACTGCCGTTCCTGTGGCATCTCCTGTGCTGATCGCTTGTGCTGCTGTCGAAGTTGGTGATCCGGAGGATGATGGAGTGATTTTGCGCCATACTCATCAACAGTGTGCCCGACTTACGAATTCTGAGGTATTGACTGACTTTGCATCTCATGTATCGCATTTACCTGAACAACAAGGATGTGATATTATGCAGTTGATTAATGATTTCCCTGCTCTGTTTAATGATGTACCTTCTCGCACTACAGTTCTAGAGCACGACATTAACGTGGGTGATGCTGTTCCGATCAAACAGCATGCATACCGCGTGAACGCAGCGAAAAGAGAAATTATGCGGAATGAGGTTGAGTATTTGTTGAAGCATGGACTTGCTCAGTTCAGTTGTAGTCCTTGGAGCTCTCCGTGTTTGTTAGTGCCGAAGAGCGATGGCACTGCGCGATTTTGCACTGACTACCGGAAAGTAAATTCAGTAACCGTACCCGACTGTTTCCCTTTACCGCGCATGGAAGATTGCGTCGACAACCTCGGTTCAGCTCGTTATGTCAGTAAATTAGATTTGTTAAAAGGTTACTGGCAAGTTCCTCTTACGGCTCGTGCTTCTGACATTTCGGCATTTGTAACACCTGACAATTTCCTCCAGTACTCCGTGATGGCTTTCGGCATGCGTAACGCACCGGCCACTTTTCAGCGACTTATTAACATTGTGTTGGCTGGAGTACCTAAGTGCAACGCATATTTGGACGATCTAGTAGTTTATTCTACGGACTGGTCAGAACATGTGTCTTCTTTGCGTACTGTTTTTGAGCGTCTTGAGAAAGCGTCGCTGACCTTAAATGTAGCTAAATGTGAATTTGGTCAGGCCACTATCACGTATCTTGGGAAGGAAGTTGGGCAAGGTCAAGTGCGCCCTGTAGAAGCAAAAGTTACCGCCATAGCTGAGTTCCCTGCTCCAACTACCCGACGTGAACTCCGTCGATTTTTAGGGATGGCTGGCTACTATCGTGGCTTCTGTAAAAACTTTTCGACGGTTGCGCATCCGCTGCCCACTGCGCAATGTGACGTCGTAGTGACGTCATTTTCATGTAATTTTTGGACATCCAAATTTGGTCCATTGAAGGGGTTGTTTTGTAACGCCAGGCGACGTCTTTTTTCGACGTCTTCCGCACGTCATTTTTCGACGTCCATCCACAAAAGTTTGTTTACAATAAATCGCGCTCAGTGCTCTCAAACAAAACAGCGGCTTCTTACACACACACACACACACACACACACACACACCTTGCTTTACCTGGGACTCGAACTCATGATCATCTGCTCCACGTGCCAACGCTCTACTGTTTGAGCTACAGAGAAAGTGAGATAAATTACGATTATCGCGTTTAGGCTAAAAATAGGTTCGGCGCTTGGATCACGAGCATCTTGCAGTACATTTAAAATATTTTAAATATAATATTTTAAATATTTTAAAAATATATTACATTTTAAATATAGCGATTTGGAAACGTGGATGGAGCAGTGAATAGGTTCATTACACAGCAAAATGACACGACAAACTCGCGTTTTGGAAAAGAGCTCTTCATTTGTAAATTAAAAAAATTATAATAATCATGTAAATTTCCTGCACCTGTCATAGACGTCCAAAAAATTACCCAGTTCAGGTCCAATGTTGAACGTAAATATGACGTCCAAGTTGGGTCATGGTTGGACGTCCAAATAGTGGACCTAGTTTGGACGTCGAAAAAAATTACCCAGTTCAAAGGTCCAATGTTGAACGTCTATATGACGTCCAAGTTGGGTCATGGTTGGACGTCCAAATAGTGGACCTAGTTTGGACGTCGAATAGATGTCCAGAATTGGTCATGGACCGACGGACCCAATATAGACATGATCTGCACGTCTATCCGACGTCCAATGTTTAGTGGGTGACTTCACTTCTTAGTCCATCCCGAACGTTTTTATGGTCTGATGAATGTCAGCATGCTTTTAACTCGATCAAAGTTCTTCTGTGCAACGCCCCTGTTTTAGCCGCACCAGACTGTGATTCTGCTTTTAAACTCGATGTGGACGCGAGTGCCGTTGGTGCTGGAGCTGTGCTAATTCAGGAAGGTAAAGATGGTATCGATCATCCTACCTGTTACTTCTCGCGTAAGTTTAATAAACATCAGTTAAACTACTCGACGATCGAGAAGGAAGCGTTAGCACTTCTGATGGCTCTCCAGTACTTTGATGTGTATCTTGGCTCAAGTAATATTCCAGTCACTGTGTTTACCGATCACAACCCTCTGGTTTTTCTATCACGTATGCATAATCAGAATCAACGTTTGATGCGTTGGTCTCTGATTGTACAGGGTTATAATCTGGTGATTAAACATAAGAAAGGCGTCGAAAATGTGATAGCTGACGCACTATCTAGAGTTGCTTATTGCGGCATTTGATAACTGTTTGAACAACTATATGTTTGATCTATCCCATATAGTTGGTTCTTAAGGGGGAAAGTGTTACGTTCCACGTGTGTTTTGTGTTTTGTTTTCATTGATCTGTGCATGTTAGTGTACTTCACACGTGTTGGCTGTTGTGCTCATTATCTTTTCTCTGTCTCTAGCCACTCTCTCTGCTCGCAGGGTCCTGTGATTGGCCGAGTCGGACGTCAGTCATCATTAAGGCGGCGCTTGGGAGCCAATCGGAGGCCGTCCAGTTGGTTCAAAAGGATGGCGTGTTCATTCATGCTCTCTCTTTCGATCGCGAACTGAGCTCTTTGTAGCGGGATGAGTTTTCTTTAGTGGACTGAGCTCTCTGTAGCGGAATGAGTTTTCTATAGCGAACTGAGCTCTTTGTAGCGCAATGAGTTTTCTGTAGGGAATCGAGTTTTTGTCCCTGCCCGCGAATTGAGTTGTGTGCTATGTGCTTTGTTTTTTTTGTGATGTGTTGTCTACCTTTTCGTTTGCTATGAGACCTTGGTTAACAGCTGATATAGCGGGAAGAGAACACAGGTCAGTATATCGCGATATACACTGCACACGTAGCAGATGATTGTCTAGACACACTAGGTAAGAAGTGAGCGCCACTTAATGTATCTTTTGTTTTGCTAGATAGTTTAGTTAAAGTGCCGGATGCACTGAAGATTTCGGTTTATTTTCTACATTTTGCTTTGGTTAGATTAGGTCTAGATTAAGGATTGTTTTGTTATATTTTGTTCTTTTCTTTGGCGCCGCTTTTGTTCTTTTCCCATTTATTGTTTGTTTGTTTATATTATCACATTGTACATAGTACACATTATTATTGTCATTCTACTGGATCTAGTGGCTTCGGCTTTTTGTGAATAAACGTCCAGTATTTTTCTCTTTCCAAGATTGTCTGTCATGTTCTTCCACCCCATTTCATATCCAGCAGTACGTTAATATGTAAATGTTACGGTACATTCCCTAGACTCTAAAAGTTCGTAACAAACACGTTTACACATCTTTGTGCTAACCTCTCTGACATATTCACTTTGTTAAAATCATTTACACAATGAATGAGTTAAAATTAACACAAAAAATGTTGTCTCTAAACTCACCCATTAATGTGTAAGAATTTCATACATCATTTCCAGCATTGGCATGTTTATTGTGTGATATATATGAAATGTTTTAAATAAAAAAATGGTATTTTGTGATAACTTTGTCTAATTGGTTTGTATGAAAGTAGTACTTATGTAGGATAAAAATCAAATTAATCATATATCAAAATTATCAAATCTAATTTATATTTAGTACAAATAAAAATAATTACAGTAGTGTACTGATTAGCTTAGTTTTTACAGTAATGCACTGTACTGATTAGCTTCGTTTTTACAGTAATGCACTGTATTGCACACAAAACTGAAATACGGTTTGGTACTGTTACTCTTAATTACAGTAACTTACTGGCAACAGTGTTGCCAGTAAGTTACTGTAAAAAACCCTTGAAAAGTCTAACAGTGTATGACAACGATAGTCTATGCTTAAAACGCTTTAAAAATACTTTTTTCCTTTGAGTTTTCCACGTAGGTGTAAATTTATCACTTGTCATTATGTGTAGTTAGTCGGCTCACATGATTTATGTTTCGCGCTTCAGAACTTCCGTTAAGGCGTCAATGCTCCCTGGTTTTCACAGTGCATTGTGCACTTTTCAGGGAGAGAATGGCTGCATCCGAAATCACATGCTATAGTAGGCAAAAACATGTGACAAAAGAAGTAGGCTATGTATGTCAAAATTGCATGTGTCCGGGGAAAAAGTACCCGGATGCCCATTGAGAGATGAGCGTTCCATGGACACCTTACAATCCCATAAGGCCACAGGAGAAGCTTGTGAATGGCAGTGAAGCGAAGGTAACTGACGTTGGTAGGTCACATGATAATGACAACATGGCACGTCCAGATTACATTCATTCTACACACATTCACACTAGCGCACTTTTTTTTAGCGGTACCTACTTATTCAAAATAAGTTCCTACTCAAGAGAGGATTTTGTGATTGAGACGGCCCTTAAAATGGCTGACTCTCTGATCAGTGCCATGACTACAGAATTAGGGAGCTTATTGAGACCGGGGGTTATGTGCAACAAATTTACGTATTCTGTAAAACAGGTTGTATCGCTTAGCCTACGGTTCAGCTCGTTTGTATGTGCTGCTTCGTTAGCCATTTTACTCAAGAGGCCTTCAAAGGATCGAGCAAAGATGAGTTTAACTGATGTCAATCGCATATGCAGATTGATCTAAAAGTTTTTTTTTCTTCTCACTAATATTTACTATTTTATTAGATGTTTTAAATCAGATAAAACACCAACAATAAGAATAACTAGCTTGGTTAGCTGATTAGCTAGCTACTATTAAAGTCCATATCGCCGTCTGTTCGTATTGCTGTTAACATGTCTCAGACATTCAATCTGATGCAATGAGACGTTGAGACATTTTCAGAGTTGGATAAAGTACACAACTTCCTTATTTGAGTTAAAGTACAGATACTACTGGTCAAATATTACTCCGTAACAAGTAAAAGTTGTAAAGACCGATTTTTACTTAAGTAAAAGAAGTACAAGACAGCCTACTCGTTGTAGTAGAAGTAGGCTACTTAAGTATCAAAAGAAAAACAGTAAATGTCAATTAAATTGTTTTATTATTGTTGTAAGTAATACTTACTGTACCTACTGAATCTATGCCTGCATACCTACCCTCATATCAATATCAAATGTAGGCCTATTTATTTAACACAATTCCAGTGTGATTAAATGTGAGATTGAATAAGTGCACTCAATAACGTCCACAATGATTTCGGACACCCAAATGGCTGTTCCCTCAATAGTGCCCTATTTATTGTTTTTTTGGCTTTTAGTATGTTAGCCTTACTGTTATCTATAAGCTTGTGCTCCAAAACAATGACAAAATTCGCATTTAGAAGACCAAACCCAACGTTGAAAAAACATCAGTCGGGTTCTGACGTCAACCCGACTTTCATTTCCAACCCAAATGCAACCCCTGTAACCAAAATCATCCCCTGACTGAGGTTACTACTTTATACTCAAGGACCTTGACAGAAATGTGGTGGAGTAAAAAGTAGCCTACGATATTTGTCTTTGAAATGTAGTGAAGTTAAAGTAAAAAGTTTCCAGAAAAAATTGGAGTTGGAGTAAAGTACAGATATTCAAAAAGTGTACTTAAGTAAAGTACTCAAGTAAATGTAGGCTACTTTGTTACTGTCCACCTCTGCCTGTTTTCCTGTTTGTTCACGTGATGTTCGGTATAAAGCCTATAGACAGCTGATCTTAAATTTATTCTCTATATTGTCCCGCGCTTACTTTTTTTTTTTTTTTTTTTTTTATGTAGGCTATTTGGTATTTTTTAATCTCTAAAAAAAAATAGCCTAGCTTACATTATTTTGTCTGACAGTGACAGGCTGACTGTGCATCATTGGCAGAGAATCAAAACAAAGAACAAAAGATGAAAAAGCACGCAAACTCACCGTCTCTGTTTTCTCTGTCTCTTGCACATATCCTCCAAACAGACTCATATCGCCTTTCATTTGAGCTACTGAATCTGATACATGACCTAAACTCACATTCATGCCCTTCATAGTTTCTACTGAGCTCAGATAAGAACCACAACCACAAAACAAACTCCTCTTTTTAAACACCATTCTTTGATCCATCGTTACAGGTTAATTCTGGAGTATGGGTTCCATAAGTGTATTGTGTGTCCCTCATTAACCTCGGTGTCAAATGCTGCTGTTGTGGAGGTGCTGGGCTGAGACCTCATGTCACCAGAAACCCGCAGTCAATTACAGTTTGTAGTAATATATATAGCCTATAATAATTAGAGAAATAGAATAGAATACAATTTTAATAATTCAAATGTAATAATGGTAAAATATTTTTTATTTGAACTTCCCATCTCCTACGTTCCATTCTCCTATTTAATATAAATAAAACTAAATGAAGTCGAACCACCAATAGCTATAGAAACATATCAAATTTGACCTTGAACTGTAGGCTCTAGCCTAAATATATAAATATTTACGTTTCGCTTTACTCTTTTTCCATTTCCATTACCTTCAAATGAAAAAAAAAAAAAAAAAAAAAGCTTAATTAAAAATAAATATAAAAATAAATAGCTAACAAAATGACAGAAATATTCTGAAAGATTATTTTAATATTTACCCATATTCTTCTGATAAGCTATTTTACAATAACTGGATAAAAAAAAAAAAAAAAAAAACCATTAAATGTTCCGTTCACGCACCAGTTCGGGCAGGTAGAGGATGTCCGGTGCGGTGGTGCAGATCCGGAGTCCGCTGGGCAGGCTCGACATCTGCTGCGTGACCGCTGCCATCGTCGCGCTCCCGCTATCCTCAAGAGGAATGAATGGAGTAACGGAGCCACGGGCGCGTCTTTTCAATGTCCACTGGAGACCTGAAAAACCTGCTCTGTGTGAACACACCCTACGGGGAGGAGAGCAGCGTACCTCTCCACTTTCACTGAGCGGGTTGTGATATTGAGGAACGCGGGTTTCGTGTATGTTGGTGCAGTTTGGCAACGGGTTGAGTAATACTGAACTCAGGTCAATCAGCTCAGGTGTGCGCAAATTAAATACACAGACACACTCGACTGTGGAAGGGAAGATGTTTACTTAGTGAATAAAGTTAAAAACAGAGTCAAAATCAGTTAACAGAGTGGCAAAATTATTGCTGTATAAAAACAGTTATAAAGACCGATAAGGACTAGGAGTGTCCTCTTTATTCAAGTGCATAGTTTTCAACTAGCCTATGTCGACATCATAACTTTAAATAAACATGTATAAAAATAGGGTGAGGTCCAACAATAATCAGTAAATAGGCCTGGGTGGAACACAATTCTTGATGCCCTTACAAAATATATATCTTTTGACTGTAGATTCGTGATTTTCTAAAACATCCAGGTTGTAAAGTGTTTAAAGCTGCATTTCGTAACTTTTTTGGGTTAGAAATTATCCCAAATAAAATTTTGAGCAAGTACATAACCAGCCAGTGTTCAAAACTTGCCTTAGCTCAATTCAAAATGGTAAGCTTGTAATAATGTTTTTAATTCCAGCATGTCTTTGCGTCATTACGTCACATCTGTACACAAAGAAGGTGTCCCGGCAAGTAGGCTATATTGCGTGTGAGGATGTTAGAGGTGGAGATAGCCTTTTCTCACAGCACTTGATATAATTAAACTTATCGATTTGATGGCGGATCCAGAAAGGTTCAAGACAATCACCAGTGACAACTGGAGATTCACCCGTTGTAAAATGCAAAAGACTTTGTTCGGACTGCAACCGGGCCCATGCGAAAACATGGACAAATATCAGAAGGGCATTAAATGTAGTCACGCAATGCTGATGTTGTTCAAATTAACAATTTGAGAACAAAGTAAGCTATAATTTGCACGGTTTGATGTGATATGAGCGACCGTTATATTTAATCAGCGCGATTTACTGAAATGCTTTTTTCCCCTTAGATGGTCAGAACAAAAGTGGATGTTACTTGTTCAGATGACATTTTCTGTTGAAAATGTATACTTCCAAAAAGTAGGATCTGTGATTCCGAATGAGAGTATCTACACCGGCGCATCGACTGACAGCCTCATTCTCCTCAAAACATTGGATTCATCCGCGCTGTGCCGTGCCAAGGCACAACCCACGTAAAGTTGATAATAACTGCAATTGCAGATTTCGAACAGAGATGGCGACAAAGAGGAAAAAATACGGACTGCAGCTTTAAAGGGTAACTAAACCCCTGGTCAGAGCCTGACTCCACCCACTGGCAATATTTGAAAAAATGCTAGAAAAGTGGGCAGACCCCAGCGGAGATAGAGAGGACGAACCGAGGGCGGGGCTGAGCGGGGGGGCGTGCACCTGAGACCTGCTGTCAGACTCTAAAGTGGAGAGTGACTCACAGGATCGCAAGACGACGTAAAGTACATGCATCTGATGAGTTTTATCGAGTTGATGTCAATAGCGCGTGCTCTCTGTAGGCATATTCATATTTTGCCGCTATGTGAAAAAATTCAGCAAAATGCGCCGTCGCGTTTGTCGACCCCAGAGGATTAACTTTAGCCTAACCTTAAATTGTGATTAAAATATAGATGATCACTCACATCAAGACGCCGCTGCGGTGGTGGAGTAGCGTTTGGCACTGCGTCGCTTTTCAGCGCGAGCTGTATGGAGAAGCCCATTTCCACCTCTATTGCGTTGGAGAAGCAATCCCGCGTCAAATGCAGGTTGCACACTTGAGCTCTAGGTGGGAAATCACTGTCTTCCAGGCCAAGTGCATGCAACCACTGGCGCCTAATTTCCAAGTCTGCTGGAAAGCTATGCAGTCCTAGCCTGGAAATCCAGACCTAAATCTAAAAGATTAATGGTCTGGCTTCGACTAATGAAAATCGGCCAGCTCGAGGGGCGGCACCAAGCATGTATTTGAAAATCTCACTGCACGCAATTGGATAACACTACGACCAATCACAACAATAAACCCCATACGCTTAGCTACCAGTGGAGCTAACTGGTAGATTATACTCTTACCGTATCCGGTCTGCAAAACGATTCAAGGAACGATTCAAGCGGCGTCTTCTGTTCCTGTTTTAGATAAAAAGCCAAGTCTAACTCGTTCATTGTAGCGGCCAAAGCCGTTTCAAACAACTGGTATTCATCCATAGCCATCTTGCAATGTTTACTAATGACTTCAACGTCACAGCGCTGTCGTCATCTGTTTAGCTCGCCTCTGGCCCGCCTATATCAGATAACCTGATGTGATTGGTGCAGCTCAGATCGAGGGGCATATTTAATGAGCATCATTACTCGACACCAGAGTAACTCGCTGAGCAAATTCAACTTGTGCTCTCGCGAGAACTCTGGATTACCAGGGTAATGCAGTCCAGCAGTGCTGTTGCAACCAGCAACACTACACCTACGTACCCTCCTGACCACTGTACTAAAATCTGTTTAGATAATCTGTACAGATAAATCTACGCTAGCTCGTACCAAGGGCGTAGTACCGCAAACATCCAATAGGAAAATTCAACTGTAGTAGCCACCATTCAACCTGAAGAGGGCAGCACCATATATTGTAGAATTATAACACTTTATACCCAAATGTCAAAAAAGTTACTCAAAACAAATGAACAGCACTAATAAAGCCCCATTCTTACAGATCATTAACTAAAAAAAGTTGGTTAAGGGTTTAGTTACCCTTTAAACAAAACACTTTATTTTAAAATCAGTGGACAGCAATATAAAAAGAAATTACGACGTTTCAGTGTTCATCCAAACACCATTGCAACGGCTCGCAAAGTCACCCTGAAGATGGGATGTCCATGATGCTAACGAGATGATCAACACACCTGGAAGAAGATGTGGACCGTCAGAATAAGAATAATTTAAGTTGAGTAAGAATCCGTTTGTGTGATGATTTTGATTGATTCTATCAAACTATAGGGCTGAGTACTGATATACATCTCACGATTTGATTAGTTACTGATTTATTCGAAAATATTTCAGGTACATGTAAATCGAAAAGAGTTAAATCTCTTTATACTATAGACTAGGGACTCTCACTACTTACATTATTGTAAAAATAATAAATAATCTAGGGATTAATATGGAAGAAACTTGAGGGTTTTAAAATCCTAACGCAGAAATGACAACCTTAGATGCTACAAATTGATCAAAGTTGCAACAGTTGTTCTCTAAATAAGAGAGAATGTGTGATAGCTTTGACGGACCAGGTCAGAATATTCCCATGCAATACGATTAAAGGTCTCAATACAGGGCAAAAAGAAAATCTGGCTAATCATGAAAATGAAGTCATTAAAATATAACAAAATATGATTAGGAAAATGGGTAAGATCACGCAGAACTCACATAAAGCTGAATAAATGCATGGGATTGTCCTAAATGACATCTGATGTTGTAATTTGTTAGTGCATGGGTCCCATTCTTTTTGGAACTTCTAAGGTTAGATTTTGTTACTGCTTTATAAACCGACAGAGATGTCTATGTCTCACAAAAACAGCAGATTGCATTTCTTCTTTGAAGTGATGATATGTTTTGAACTGGAAAGATTAAAGGGATAGTTCACCCAAAAATGAAAATTCTGTGATTAATTACTCACCCTCATGTCGTTTCAAACCCGTAAGACCTTCGTTCATCTTCGGAACACGAATTAAGATATTTTTGATGAAATCCGATGGCTCAGGGGTGCTACATTGACAGCTATTTAATTAACACTTTGAAGGCCCAGAAAGGTAGGAAAGAAATAGTCCATGTGACTACAGTGGTTCAACCTTAAAGTTCTTTAAGACTACTATTTGTGCGGCAAATAAATAAATAAATAATGACTTCATTCAAATTTCTTCTTTTCCGTATTAGTCTCGACGCATGCATGTGTGGTGATGATGACGAGCAGGAGCAGGCGTTCTGACATATGACCCGGAAACACAGGGCTGTGTTTACAAGCAGAGGAAGACGCACACTCAGATCATCAGTGCCAACCAATGCCTACTGGACAGGAGAGTGTGTGCTGCATCGATTGCGATATTGTCATGCCACATCTTGAAAGTTTGGATTATTCAGAAGATGAGACGACACATGTATCTTGCTGTATAACAGAGGATCCCGGCTTTCCACACGCATGAGTCGTAGTGCTCTCGTGAATACGCTTCGGAGACTGATGCGGAAGAGAAGAAATTGTTGAGTAAAGTCTTTTTTTTTCTCTCTTTTTTTTTTGCACAAAAAGTATTCATAAAATTAAGGTTGAACCACTGTAGTCACATGGACTATTTTAACAATGTTTCTCATACCTTTCTGGGCCTTCAAAGTGTTAATTAAATAGACCTAGAACATTTTTGGAGCACCTGACTCGCCTGTTCTTTTCTTTGTTTTTCTAACCTTTTATAGCAGTCAGTATCAAGTGCCATATATCATTTTAAACAGGAGAACTTGACGTTTCAATCTAGCTCATTTCACGAGTTCACATCTACATATAATTATTACGGTAAAGGTTATGCGTATTTGGCGTGCTGTCCGGGTGGAGGGCTCCGAGCTCGGAATTTCTGCCCGAACCCAGAGTACTCCCCCCGTTGGTGAGAGTAGATGGAACTAGAAGTGAGGAGATGGAACTAAAAGTGAGGAGATGGGGTGGAGGTGGGATGCTGAATAAACTGTCAAGGAACAGAGGTGGGTTCTGCTGTTATTTATATTGTCCTGAGTTGATTACTTATTGATCTCCACTTGTGCTAATTGGGTTAATTATCTGCACCTGCTCCTCCCGAACCTTGTTAATAAAACATAATTTAAATTCCAAATTTTACATGTATTTTGTTTTAGATTGGATGAATATACCAGATTTAAGAAATAAACGGCAGCCTTTTTTTTTCCCTCAAACTCAAACAAAACTTCCTGAAGTTTGGATTTTTTTCCTTTAGAAAAAGTTTTACTTGGATATTCTATATTTCCAGATAAAATTTTGTCTACATGTAACAATCCCTAAGCAAGTTATAGTCATTTATTACAACATTATTAAAGACGAAAAAAGTTCAGGAAGTAAAATAAATAGAAATATTGTTATATAATACGAAATAAAAGAACACTGAAGCAAAAGTGACTTTTTAAGGGTTAATGCAGCCCCCCTGAGACATCGTATTTAATCAAAAATATCTTAATTTGTGTTCTGAAGATGCACAAAGGTCTTACGGGTTTGGAACGACATGCGGGTGAGTAATTAATGACAGAATTTTCATTTTTGGGTGAACTATCCCTTTAACATGATGAATATGTATGAAAGAATGTGAAATACTTTTAAGTTGATTAATAATAATCAAAAGGAAAAAAATGTGGTGGCAAATCATTTTACTTCATGTAATGTATGTGCTTGCGTGCAACAGACAACTGATCTAAGTGGTCTCTGATCTCTGGTTACTGGTTACTCAACATCCTACTATTTCTTAAAAACGGTCCCTCTGTCTTGTGGTCTAGACCAGTGGTTCTCAATTCCAGTCCTCGGGACCCCTTGCTCTGCACATTTTGTATGTCTCTCTTATCTGACACACTCAGTTCAGTTAATGGAGTCTCTCCTAATGAGCTGATGATCTGGTTCAGGTGTGTTAAATAAGGGAGACATACAAAATGTGCAGAGCAGCGGGTCCCGAGGACTGGAATTGAGAACCACTGGTCTAAAGAATAAGAGATGTTTTTGTCTTATATGGTATAGATCTTCTTTCTCAATAAACATAACAGGAAAACAGCAGAGTGAGGTTAGTGATGTATAAAAAGCCAGCCCTCAGTAAGCAAGGTTGCCCTTCGCTGCAGAAAACTCTGATGTCTGTATGTGAATGGCCTTGCAAGTATAAAACTCAAGAAAGCCATGGTTTGGTCTACCTGATTTATTGCAACTCACCACAAATATCTGAATATTAAAAATTCCATAACAATGGGTTTGGTGCAAACTTTTTATGGGATAAAAAGTACCCCATGCCCATGGTTAAATATACTGCTGGATTCTGCGTAATGAGAAATGTCTGCCCGTTCCGTATCAGCCAAAAGTGTCAGTCCTGAGAGATTTGTCTGTCCTGATTCATCCTATAGAATTATTTTTTAAATTCTTGTCTGCACTGCCCAGTACTCCAGCCCTGCCTACACTGTCTCCTCTCAGCCCTTCAGCTTCTCCTGCACTGGCTCCACCTCCCCACCTGGATTTGCCTTGGGCTTTGTATTCACCAGTCCAGTCCTGGAGTGTCTACCCACTAGCTCCATCCAGAACCTCCATGCCGCTCACTGCACCTTGGCCTGTTGACAAGTCGCCTCCACCGTGGATCTTTGCCCCCTCGTCTCCACTGAGATTCCTCATCCCTCTGGCTTCGCCTTAGTCAGTCGCCGCTCTACCTGCGCCGTAGACTTCCGGGACTTCAGCTGTGATTCGCATTTCCACCCCTTTGGCTCCGGCGCGCTCCTCCTGCCATCCAGCTCCGTCTTGGTTTTCAGTGGCTTCATCTCAGTTTCCACTGATACAAAGCTTTTATCCCTTTAAGCCCCCACCATCCCTCCACAGTTGGACTACAGTTTCAGCATGGGGCCTTCCGGGAGGGGGGTGTAATGTAACATGTATATTCTGTTTTGCTTTGTTTCTGTTCCATGCTTGTGTATGTTGACCTAGTTTCCTTGTGTGTGCCAGTTAGCCAAATTAAGTTCACCTGTTGTTCATTTAGTTCCCTTGTTTACCTCTGTGTATTAAAGACTGCTGCAACCGGATGTGACACCCACCCATACGGATCAGTATCTTCTGTTTGATTCACACCACCTGTTAGAACATTCACACCTTGCAACATTGAGCAGAGAGTATTCCCACATATCCTGAGGCCAGATTGGATTAGCGGTTCAAAAGTTATTAAACATTTAAGAACAATAGTTATTTTTAGTCGCCGGCAGCTGTATAGGTCTTTAAGGGTTTATGTAGCCCCCCTGAGACATCGTATTTAATCAAAAATATCTTAATTTGTGTTCTGAAGATGCACAAAGGTCTTACGGGTTTGGAACGACATGCGGGTGAGTAATTAATGACAGAATTTTCATTTTTGGGTGAACTATCCCTTTAACATGATGAATATGTATGAAAGAATGTGAAATACTTTTAAGTTGATTAATAATAATCAAAAGGAAAAAAATGTGGTGGCAAATAATTTTACTTCATGTAATGTATGTGCTTGCATGCAACAGACAACTGATCTAAGTGGTCTCTGATCTCTGGTTACTGGTTACTCAACATCCTACTATTTCTTAAAAACGGTCCCTCTGTCTTGTGGTCTAGAGAATAAGAGATGTTTTTGCCTTATATGGTATTGTGAATTCTCACAGAATCACAATTTAATTCACAATTGAATTAATATCTTGCTACTCAGTCAGAATCTCATTAACCTGGATGAGTCTCTGTCACAATACTCATATAGCCTAGAATATGTGATGTTTTAGGCCTACTGGCAGACATCCATTTAAATTTTAGGCAATGACTTATAAAGAACCTTTTTTCCATATCCACTTAAGTTTCTCAGCTTGCACTCTAGTAGCATTTGTGTGGTCCAGGTAGCTTTGTATAAAAAAATGGTTGTCATTTGCAAGGCTACTTTTACTTTTATACTTTAAGTAAATTTCCAAGCCTGTACTTTGTTACTTTTACTTGAGTAAAGAAGTTAAATCAGTACTTCTACTTTTACCAGAGTATTTTTTAACACAAATATCTGTACTTCTACTTGAGTACAGCAAGTGTGTACTTTTGCCATCTCTGGTTCCCTACTCAGGGAATGAGGGTTACATACCGAGACGTTCAGTAATGGTACTGTATGATAATATTGTGGTACTCCAGCGAATACAGTAATATTACCATGCATGCTGTCTCCAAAATTAACTATCTGACTCTTGCCATACGCAAGATTGTCCATAAATTTTCTTGCCGATGATTTTTCTGTGGTAGGTCGCCAGGTCTTTCCCCGACTCTCCATGGTTTTGGACTCATGCCCAAACACACATTTACACTCTTCATGTTTTTGGATTGTGGGGCAAACTGGAGCCCCCAAAGGAAACCCACGCTGACACGGGGAGA
The DNA here is from genome assembly GCF_951802725.1 of Rutilus rutilus. NCBI lineage: Eukaryota > Metazoa > Chordata > Actinopteri > Cypriniformes > Leuciscidae > Rutilus > Rutilus rutilus. Next base: position 18,422,502 of record NC_140226.1, on the reverse strand, counting down.
ACATGTAAACTCCAAACAGAAAGGACTCCTGGATTAGCGGGGGCTCAAACTGAGGACCTTCTTGCTATGAGGTGACAGCGCTACCTATGACAGCTAACAAAAATACATTCTACTGTTGTAATTGAAATTATTCAACCCCCATTGCAAATCAGGTTTATTGGCAAAATTTACAGACTTACAACCAAGCCTTGGTGGAATTTAAGGTATGCTTGGGATCATTGTCCTGTTGGATGGTCCAATGACGCCCAAGTTTTAGCTTCCTCACTGTCGGCATGACGTTTTCTCCTAGAATTTCCTGATACTTCAATGAATCCATCTTGCCTTCCACAAGCTGCAGGTTTCCAGTGCCAGAGGATGCAAAGCAGCCCCAGAGCATCACTGAGCACCACCATGCTTAACTGTGTAGATAGAGTGTTCTTTTCAGCATATGCTTCAATCTTCTTCCTCCAGACATACTGCTGATCCATAGGGCCGAAATGTTCCAGTTTTATTTTTTCGCTCAACAGAACAGAATCCCAAAACTTCTGTGGCTTATTTATATGATTTTGAGAAAAAATCATCTATTTGGTCAGTAGTGGTGTACGACTTGGAGTTCTGGCATGCGTTTAGTACGCGCCTTACTGTGCAAGCTGAAACCTCAGTGCCTGGCGCCACCAAGTCTTGCTGCAGGTCTTTTGCAGTCACTCAAGGGTTTTTCTGAACTCACCTTCTCAGAAATCTGGTTGCAGCCGTTGATAGCTTCCTTTTTCTTATGTCCAGGAAGTGTAACCACTGTTCCTTTAACTGTAAACTTTAAACGAACTACGCTTCCAAAGGTGTCTCTATAGGAACATTTAGTGCCTTCTTACATTTTTGTATTCTGTTCCTTGTTTGTGAAGGGTGATGATATCTTCTATTAACTTTTTGGACCATTCTTTTGACTTAGCCATATTTGTAACATGCAGTCAAACATGACACTCAACAAACCTAGCTAGTTCAGGTATTTCATGTGTTCTAGCTCAAGCATACATAGTGAAACTAATGAAGCCCTTGATTAGTTGCATCAGGTGTGTATGAGACAATTTTTTTGATTTTTGCTGTTGGGAGGGATTCTATTCAGGGGGTTGAATAATTTTGAGACTTCAGAAGTAATTAAAAGTTGCATTTTCAGTTGAATTTGGGGAAACCACTAGCCTGGTTAAAACCAGACCATTCTCAGTAGTAACTGAGTTATGGTCTGGCAAAGCCTCATTAATAACTCATTTCCAAAGGGGCGTCACCAACGGACGTCACTCAAATGCCTCTGGGCGCAATTGGATAGACCTAAAACCAATCAGAGCAATCGTCATCGTGTAAAGCCCGCCTCAACGTTTCTGATTGGTGCCTCGATTTGGACGGATTAGAAATCGGCTTGAATGGGCTCTTTGCCAGACTACTTGCAGAGCAAATCTAAATTTGCTGGAAGTTTGTCTGGGTTTTCCCAGGCTAGGAAACCACATGAAACATTTGTGGTGTTGAGCTATTTCAATTACTTTTGTTTGATTTGTTCATTGCAAACAGCTGAAAGTCTGTAAATTTAGCAAATAAACCCAATTTGCAATGGGGGTTGAATAATTTTGATTACAACTCTATATTCTAAGAACATAGAAGCATTTAGCTAATGTTCCCATTAAGTTTATGAAACCATCATTTTGGAATGTTTTTTTAAGGTTCAAAGCATCCAGTTTTTCAAATGTTTTAATACAATTTTGAATAACATTTGAACAATTTAACAATATATATATATTTTTTTTTTTTTTGAGAAAATTATTAAAGACCAGACAAGTTTAAAATAACATTCTATTAACGTTACTGGAAGAATGTTCATAACTCTGAGAGAATCTTGCCAGAACATTTTCCAAAGTTCTGGGAATGTTTAATGTTTGCTTGGTATATTCAAGGTATTAACGATTTGTATAACAGTATTTTATAACAGATGTGAATCTCACACTGTTCCATTCACACAGCAGCTGATACGAGCCGTTTAAATGTAAATTCCAGTGTCTCTGCCCTCATCATCCGGCTCTGGCAGGATACTTCTGTGAGTCCTGCTGGTGTTTTAATTCATTTAATAGGTGTGGCAGGCAAATAATAGGCAAATTATGTCACTTGTTAGCTCCAAAATAAAGCAGCCAGAGATTTTTACTGGATAACTTTAGGAGAAAATGCTCTTCCTTCAATATGTGCATCAATAATCTGTCGCTCATTTTTGTGTGGATCTATCAGGTTATTAAAAAATACATAAAAAATGCAATTCACACACAAACACACAATATAGGTGCTGTAACTGTCTGGAGATTGTAGAGTAAACATTTTTTTTTGGAAAATGCTGAAATACTTCATATAAAAAGTCGAATTAAAATGCTGAATTTTATTTTGTTTTTGTAAAACACTAGTGGTTCTCAAGAATGAGAGATTGTCATGTTACCTGTCCGTATTGGCATCAATCTAATTTGGTTTCTACCAAATGGAAGATAATTTGCACCAAAATACCATAGAATAGCGTTTTATTGGACACATGGGAAGGTTTTTCTCCTCCCTTTTAAAAGTTGATATGCCTATTAATTTTGCTATCTTATAGGCACGGTTATAACTAAGGTTATCTGCAGTTTATTACTTGCATTTAACATTGTTTTTTTTCCCTGCAGTTCACCAATAGACATGAGAAGCCCTGTAATAAAGCACAATGAGCTCTATAAACAAACAAGTTCTATCAGCATAATATATTTCACTATAATTAATTTCTTTCTCAGTATTAAAAACTTGTTTTGTGTCTTATATGGCAACTGGGTTTAATGTTACTAATGAAACTGATGTTTAGTCTTGACACAAATCCTTATCTATCTGCTTCAGCAACTGTCAAAAACACAATACATGCCATTTCCTGTAAGTCTCTTGTTTCATAGTAGTTACATATAAGAAAATAAAATATAATTGGTCACAAGGTGTGTCACACAATAAAGTTTGATTAGCCAAGTTAATCCAAATTGTTTATAGGAAATAACTGCCTTGACTCATCTGACACATGACAAATTTATTTGAAATGTATTAAATAAATTAGGTTGTAGATCATTAAGGCATCATGCTCACTGAAGAAGCCATTGCTTGTGTGTGGTAAGATTGAAAGTTGAAAGGGATGAACTGAGACTTCATAAACAATTTCCTTATTCATACTGTCCCTCCCTATCCTGTTTTCTGCAATATTTGCACTTCTCATTATTCAAACATGCGTGTTCCATTGGACACTTTATGTTAAGAAAAACTGGTCAGATTAGATCTTCTAAATCTAGATCTTTTTATTAAAAATAAAACATTTTCTCCAAACTCAATGTTTCAACAACAAACAAAAACAAAAACTAAATCTTCTGAAATTAAATGTAAAATTTTCCCTCATCAATGCATTTGCAGTACAATGTCCTTTTCTTGGTACCAATATATTACAGATAAAAAAAGCTGAAAAAATCTATTAAATATTGCACAACACTAGATATATGTTTAGATTATGACGGTCTAAAGGGCTGATTTGAATAGGAACATTGGAATACATAAAGCAAGCAAAACAAATGAAAATAAATAGTCTAGATCAACTTTAAAATCCTAGAGGCAATATTGTAATATTAGCAATTCTGACAAATGGGTGTTTAGTTTTGGTCAAAATAGTTTTGTTAAAGAAATATACTACAAAAATACAATACAACAGAAGGCAACCAATCACAAACTGAAAGTAAAATAAGTTACATAAGTGCAAGAACTGTCCAGGTGCTGCAGGACATAATGCAAAGCCAGATTTGCATCATACACTACAGGAAGTGAGATGTTTTAAGTAAACTGAACTGTTTCATTGTTTTGAGTTTTATGAAATGATTCATTTGAACTTAGACCAACTTAAGTTCAACTGAAACTGGGCTGGGGTTTCTATTTCCCAGCATGCTTTGCCCATGGCATTCGAAAGGGAGAGTAAATGCTGTAATTAAGTGTAATATATGTTTTGTGTGTGTGTGTGCAAGATTAATGTTAAGGGGGAGATTTAGTAGTGATTAATGTTTTGTTATGCTAATTTAGAAGAATTTTTGTTATGCATTTTAGGAGAGTTACCGTCATGATGACAAGTGGTGCATGCGGCTTGGTTTGAGAGCATGTCAATATTGCAGCATGCATACAGCAAGTTCATCATCATCTTTATTCATTTGAGCATCTGAGTTCCACAAGGTTCTACACAATAGGCAGAACAAAAGAAAGATACATACGCAAATTAATAAGTAAGTAAATAAAAAAGGAAAAAAAAAAGAAAAAAAAGAAGAAAATAAAATAAAAAATGTGGATATGATGCTCAAAAGGAGTAGGCAGAAGCTTAAGCTTATTGAAGCCTACCCCCTTTTATATATTTAAACAATAGCTAAATTTACTATAATCCAGAAGACAATTGACACACAATTATGTTGTCCTATTCCAGTAACTATACAATCAACAATATAAACTCACAACCATACTGCTGAATGCAAGACAAGTGAAGAAGACTCCTCAATAAGTACAAAAAAACCCCATCATTGCAAGTAACAACTGATCACGTCTTTTAATTTTATTTTTTATTCCTTACTGTTATTAATTCAACACATTTAATGGCCACAATTATTTATAAGTATAAATAGTTTAATTATATTATCTTTATTATCTTATATTATCTTTTTAGTTTGCCGGTCATGAGAAAAAAAAGAAAAAGAAAACACAAATAGATTGCTCACAACTAATTCCATTTCCACACTTAAGAACATTCTTCCATCCTGTACTTAGATAGTATGACTTGTTTATACTTTGATTTGAATTGATAAATGAATGGGCACTGCTTGAGTTGGGCTCTCAGGTTGTTAAATGTATGTGTGCTGTGATAATAGTTAGACTATGCTTTTGTTAGCATTTATTAAACTAATTTGTTATATCCGGCTAAGTTTATAATAACAAAAAAGTTCACATTGAGGTTACATAAAATTTTTAAGTTAAATGTCTGGCTTAATGTACTCAAATAAAATAAAATAAAAATCTGCAAGTTCTGCTTACTTGAGCTTTGAATATTTGAAACTTAAATATTTTGAGGCATCTGATTGCCTCAAATGTATTGAGTTTTGCCAACTTATTCGGGTTTACAGTGTATGCGATAGTACTTCGCCTCCCTGAACTTCCTGACCACAGTCTCGACGGATGTGAAAGGAAGGTGAAACTGCCGCATTGAAGAGAAAGTTTGAGAGAAAGTGGCAGAGGAGAGCAAGATCCGTGGTGTGGCGGAGCTCGGCCACCGCCTCAGGGGAAAGACCCTGGCCCTGGTCTAGGTCCTACAACAGATTGGCCTGGTAAACTTGCAACACGACCAACGTGTGCAACACGCAGTGTAACGCCTAGAGGCTTTGATGGCAGAGCCTGAGGCATCAATGTCGATGCCTAACCCACAGAGAGATAGTTTGCCAGCATCTCTTACAAGGATCAATACATATCCGTGCTCACACATCCACTCTACAGTTGTGTAATTCGTGTGGGCTGAAAAAGGTGGATGCAGGACGAATATGGTTTCCTCCATGATCTCTCTACCTCGCTCAGCCAGCAGAGCGCTACCCGATGGATCAGAGGATGTAAATGACAACAAATCGTCATTGAGCAGATCGCACTTGTCAGCCACTGAAAAATGAGAAATAGCCACACCTTTCTCTAATTCCTCGACCTGCTCCATCTGTGATCCCCAAACGAGAGCAGAGCTCTCACAATGCTCGCATTCAGCCCCCTTAAAGACTGAGCGTGCATTCTCCTCACCCAGTGTGTGTCATCAGGAGTAGGTTAATGCTGACACGGATGCACAAACTTCCTGAAACGCTTTGCACTACAATCCTCATGATGATCCCCTTTAATACATCACAAACAAACATCCCCATTTGAAAGGGAACTAAGCAGAAGCTTATTTATTCAAATGAAAAACCATCAGATGTGAGCTGTCACAGGGAATTCTGGGATTGTCAGTCTATGGCTTTTCCCTGCAATTTATAAGATGATTTGTTCTTTTTTTACTTCTGAAAACGGTACATTTAACAGTATTTTACTGTAAAATTAATGAAATGTCCTGTTAGATTTATTACAGTTTTTTTTCCATAGTAAGATTGGTTAAAAGAACTTACTATTAACCAATTAACAGGTTTTTACTAAAGCATTTTAATCTTCTACTGTTAAAATGATGTTGACTCTATGCAACTATTAATGAAATTCCAAAAGATTGTTTAATGCACTTTAACTAGCAAGTATCCACACAGGCAGAATTGTATACTACATTGATGCTCAGAGGGAAAACACATTTGGAGCACCATGCATTTGAGTTAGCCCTTGAGCGAGTAAAAAAAAAAAAAAAGAGAGCAAATAAAGAGATTAAAATGAACTCCCTTCAGGGCCCTCTGTTTCAGATAGAAAATATTTACTATGTGGAAACAATTCAGGTGAATGTTTAACCTTCAGATCCAGAGAGCTCAGTTAACACAAGAGCAGCATGCCTGTGTGTGTGTGTGTGTACACATGGTAAATGTGTTTCACTGATAAAATGTTAGGTTTCACTAGCTTTTGCAATCCCAGACTTATAGAGATACACATCAGCTGGCTCAAGAGAGAGATGTCTGCAAACACGCACACACTTACAAACACTCTCTCTCTTTCCTCAGGGTGAGAGGCTGTGTGTCGGACAGACCGGACAGAAACTTTTGTCTGAGTGGCTGGCGGATCTTGTGTCTGATGAAGACACACATACACACCTGGTTGCTCATGGGAACACTTATAGCGTTGCACAGCTCCAAACAATACTTGTTTGTTTCTCTTCTGATCTGGTTACCTAAGGTAACAATGACATGAAATTTTTATGAACGATAATGGTTTTCTTTTGCTTCCTGCGGTAGCCATGGTTCACCATCACTTTTGTGTAAATATTAATAGGACTTTCAATCGATTAAAACACTGAATCAAATTAATTACAGTATGCTGACCAAGATATTGTGAAGATATTTTAAGACATTACTGTGACACATGAAAGTACTGAATAGATACAGGCTCCATTAACACAGGCTGCACTCCACTGGAGCTTATTTTTTCAGTTTTTGAGATATGGAAGTCTGTTGTGAGATAAAAATGTAAAATTAGTTATAAAGATATAAGGAGAAATACAGTTGCTGTAAGAATTTTTTGTTGTTGCAGAAAAACGGATAATGTCCTGGCTCAAAATTAACTGTACGTTTACGTTTAATTTTACATATCCTTCAACCCTAAACCAGAACATGCATATTCAAAATATGGGTGACATATGAAAAATCAAATGCAGAAAATGCCTTAACATTTAAACTGTAAATCGGGCTGTATTTTTAAGGACTTTTCATAGTGCATAATCACACTGTGAAATATAGTCACAATTAGAAGAATTAAAACAAAGTCCTAAAAACTTTTTACTATTTTTTTTGCTCTGATGTTGAAATTTGCTTCTATATTAAAAAAATAAAGGATTTTATGCATTAAATTTATGCTAAATAAAAATGACCAGCCCTAGAAAACAATACAGGTGCACAAAAGCCTAATATTTCACAACATGAAACATAGATAACACTAAAGTGAACGATTCAGTGCTAAGCATGGATGACCTACGAACCTTGTGACCTTGAGCATTGCTCCATGGGAATTGTGCCTGCAAATAGTACACCGTAATGTATATATCGCTAAAAGTGGAGTAATTTTGCATGTCTCTTGTTCAGGGTTTGGGGATAGTAGCTATAACAGATCCACAGCCACTTCTGAAAGCACACTTCTGCTTTTTTTTGTTAAAGTTAAAAAAGTTCATTTTGACTTCAGCTAAAGTGACTATAAACACACAAACACATATTCACAGACACAGACAGTATTCTCTTTAGATTGATTTAGAATTAGAATAATTATCTCCAGCATCTATCATCTCAGTCCAGACAGTGTGTGTGTGTGTGTGTTGACTTTGGGCTCTAATGCTTTTCTATCACCACAGCAGCAGGTCACCCGGGCGTGTCATCTTACTAACTCGGGTTTCATGAGCAGTGGTGAAATGTGAACACTCTGGAATCCCTCCCCTTCAGACAGTCCTGACACACACCCACACACACATAAACACTCAATCTTCCCCAACAATGTACTGATGAAATGAATCAACTTATTAAAGGCTTTTCTGTTCATTGTTGTCTTACAAATTGAGGATGGAAGAATTACTTTAACTTCTGCCTTTACAGGTAACTTCCTCATGATCGGAATAAGCGCTGAACTATTAGTAAAGAAACTCTATGCTAATGGAGAGGGTGGAATTCTAACTGGTTAATATTAAAAGATGGAATGTGGTCAGACTAGTCTCTATTATTTCTCTATAAACACTGGGAGTGTGGAGACAGAAACCAACTGGGAAAAATACATTCCTGGTCAAACTTTTTTTCAGCACACACAGACAGACTGTTACAGCATAATTAATTATGTAATGTAATATTTAATTATGTACATAACTTTTTACATTTAAGATTATGTATGAAATATTGTGAAAATATAACAGATAAGTGTTCATTTTTGTCCTGGAATGTCAGAACCAGAATGTCAGAGTTCTAATAATAATAAAAAATCCTCATTTACTCACAAAAAGATAAAAAGAAGATATTTTGAAGAATGTTTCAACTTTGTTTTAGATGTTCAACAGAAAACAGTAAGTCATACAGGTTTAGAATGACATGATGGTGAGTAAATTACAGCATTTTCATTTTTGGGTGAACTATTACTTAAGGCGCAAATAGTGGATTCTGACGTTAACAATGTTGCTAAGCCAACAGCACACATACATTTTGGTTAAAATTGTCACATTTTGGATACTTTGAACTATTTTTATAAGTTCATCTATTTTTAAAGATTTTCCTCTGAACTTGTTGCAGTGCTTTCTGAGATTGCCTTCTGATTCTGATGCCAAAAAAGTATCTTAAAGGTCAGCATAATTAAGTTATCTACCTTTTTGAACAGTCTTTGCATCAGAAGCATGCCTATGACACCTTAAAATGCTCCCTTTGTAAGCAGCACACTAGTTCTTGGAAAAATTTACTGCAGAATCAAAGTCTCAAGGAGTAACTAACTAAAAGTAGTTAATGTAGCAAAAAGCTAATGTAGTTGAAATTTACATTAGCTAATAAGCAAATTTTTCAGAAGCATATCTGATTCTTTAGCTGCTCTGATAGAAACTATATCATGTTTAAAAAGATATTCGAAGAGCTTCAATGTAATTTGCAATTTTTGTTACTAGCTTGTAATGTTAAACAGTAGCTTGCCTGTAGTTTAGCTACCGATTGTAAATTCGAAGTAGTTTGTAACTCATATTGATCAGTCACTACTTGAATAATGGCAGCAGAACTATTTGTGAGTACAGTGTACAGAACATATAATTACTTATTACAGCACAGAAACATGTTACGTGTGAGCAGCAGCTGACTTATATAATACAGTATAAGAAGACTAACATTTATTTGGCATGCATGACATCTCTTCCCATCAGTGATAATACGGTAATTTTCTTCAGAACAATAAATGCTGATTCATGTCTCCATCTGACACCACACCTCGGGATGGCTGGGTGAGGCGGTGAGGCAGACACAGAGAGAATGGGTACTGTTTTCTAAGTGTGCAAGATGTTTTAAAGGAGTGGCATGTTTAAATAAGAGTCATCTATTGAAGATGGAGGGGTGTGTACTTAAACCATGTAGTTATGCTTATGTGTGAGAAACAACAAGAAAAAAGAAAGAGGGAGGAGCTGTTCTCAGGAGGTGTGGTACTTAAAATTAGGCCATTATTTAAGGTACAGAACACACACACACACACAAACACAATGTTTGGCATGATTTCCCCATCAACAGAACTATGAATAAGCTTTCTGGCCAGAGAGTGAAAGATTAAATAGTTTTATTTATATTTTTAATACTTAAATACATTTTGAAAAGACATTTTTCTTTTGATATTGGACACTTATCTTTTGGAGGACCATGTAATAGGTCTGTCTCTAGAGTCAATGCTGGGCTCTGCTGATGAGGTCATAGGTGACCTGTGTGATGTCAAAGGCTTGATGTGAACATTGGGAGGACAGCATAGTTTCTACTGAGATTTTCTGGGAAGGGCTGTAGATGATACGAGCACGTTGAGACTCCACTTCCTCATCCGCCCAGCAGGGAGTGGGCATCTCCGCAGAGTACAACAATGGAAACACACTGCCCATATAAACGCTCACAAACATCTGCTTTAACACATTGATATTCCTCTGCAATACACAGAAACAGAAACACATTGTATGCAAACAGCATGAATAAACTTTTTATGATCCTAGTACTGTGGCAATTGTGTGACATTCTCACACAAAATCACATACACCTTTACCTTATCAGATCTTCTCAGGTTTCTCTCTGATTCGGTCCATGATTTCTGTAAAATCAGGTACAAGTTTAATACTTTTTATAACACCTACCCATATTATACTCCCATGTATGTGATGATATAGTTTTGTCCCCAGAAGTTAATTTAATCTGAAAAAAAAATTCCCTTTGGTTCTCAACTGGAAAATCCCAAAAATATAAATAAAATAATTTAAATAAAAATGCATTTTATAGTTACATTTTATAATTATTTTTTAAATAATTTATATTTAATTCTTAATAATTATTATATTTAATGATAATACATATTTAATAATTCATTTATTAATAATAATAATAATAATAATAATATAATCTTTTAATCAATTCTAAACATGCAAAAAAAAGTTCTTTAAGGGTGGGGTTCCGGTTAGATTGTAGTAACTATACGTATATAGAAACAAAAATAAAAGGTTTATGTTGAAATTAAAAGTTTAGTAAATGCTAAGTAAACGTGTTTATGTAACCAGTCTCACCCTAAACGCATCCATCAGGTCTGGCTGATCTAGAACATCAGGGAAGGAGGATAGAACTGAGCTGCAGATCAGATCTGGGATGGAGAACACAGAACCAATCTAAAGTTATTTACATTCACATTTTCATTTCCATGTGTGTTTTACATTTACATTTGCTTTCATGCCAGGCCCTTTCTTACCAAAGAAAACGCATATAGTGTTGTGATGTGACAGGAACCTTAGATACACATTAGATACACATCAAGCACAAAGACAAAATATGTTTATGTGTGTGTTACCTGCATTACACATGGTGACTCTGTCAAGTAAAAGAGCATCAGCGAGTATTTGCCTGTATGTTGCCAGGAGGTGCACAGTGGACAGACTTCCTACAATAGTGTCTGGCAGCAGACTTATGAAAAAAAACATTTAGGGAAACAAATATTTAGTTACAAGAACATAATTGCTTTTTCATGAATATTTATCAAAAAAACAATGTGGAATCCTACAACTGGCAATATACATACTACTGTTCAAACGTTTTGGATCAGCACGATTAAAAGAAAATTAATTTAAAGTAATTATGCATTAAATTGTTTAAAAGTGATAGTACAGACATTTATAATGTTACAAAAGATTTCTGTTTCAAATAAACACTGTTCTTTTCTGATTATGGTTTCCACAAAAATATTAAGAAGCACAACTGCTTTCAACATTGATGATAATAATAAATGTTTCTTGAGCAGCAAATCAGCATATTAGAATGATTTCTGAAGGATCATGTGACACTGAAGACTGGAGTAATGATGCTGATGCTAGAGTAATAATTCGGCTTTGTCATCACAGGAATAAATTACATTTTTAAAATGTATTAAAAAAGAAAGTTATTAAATTAATATTTCACAACATTACTGTTTTACTGTATTTTCAATAAAATAAATGCAGCCTTGGTGAGCTAAGAAAAAAATTGGTCTCACTTTAGATTAGGGTCCAATTCTCACTGTTAACTATTAACTAAGACCTTTGCCTCAAATTCCTAATTACCGCTTATTAATAGTTAGTAAGGTAGCTGTTAAGTTTAGGTATTGGGTAGGATTAAATGACGTAGAACATGGTCATGCAGAATAAGGCATTAATATGTGCTTTATATGTACTAATAAACAGCCAATGTCCTAATGGTATAATTGCTAGTAAGCAACTACTTAATAGTGACAAATTGACCCTAAACTAAAGTGTTACCAAAAGCTCTTCTGAAAATTAATGTATACTCTGGTGTGAAGGCATTCTTACTTCAGAAGCACTCTGTTGCGTGTGTTTACTGATTTGAGCTTAACAACAAGCTTTGGCACCTTCCTGGACAGCAACATCTGCTGAAACACACCAGTGGGATAACCTGAGGAGAGAACAGAAGAGAATGGCTTGTATGTGAGAGAGTATGGGTATTTTTGTGAGAGAACGTTACCTCTTTTGGTAGATGTGGTATCCATATCGGTGTCTCTCTCAAATGGTGTGCCACCATGAATAGTAAGCTCTTGTGTCCTGCACACATGCATATACTGAAGTTTGTAAGCAAGTATGTAAGGAAACAATAGAACTAATGTGCATCAGTCAAATTGTAATAAGGGAATGTGTGCGTACCGTAAAGTAATGGGTGCTCCACTTTCATCAAACAGTTTAAGGAACGCCCAACCACAGCTGAGGTCTCCTCTCTCCCCTGTGGACTGAAACAGAGCACATACACTTTTACACCTGCAGAACCATTGAGAAAAACAGAACCCTCTTGTCGCTCCAAACCTGTTTGACTTATAAAGGTCTATATTTTTTAGAAACCTCTCAGAGTTTTTGTCCATACAATGAAAGTCAATGGGCTCCCATGTTGTTTGGTTCCCAATGCTCTTCAAAATATCTTCTTTTGTGTTCCGCAAAAGAAATAAAGTAATTCAGGTTTGGAACAACATGTTGGTGAGTAAATGGCAGAATTTTTCATTTTTGGGTGAACTATCCCTTTAAAAAGGACCTATTATGCTTTTTTATTGTATAATGTTGCTATTTGGGCATGTAAAAGGTCTGCAAAGTTACAAAGCACAAAGTCCACTCCAAAGGGAGATATTGTCTATATCAGTAAGCACTGTTTCTGAACTACTTGAACAACCTCAATTGTAGTCTTGAGTTTTCTTCCGGTAACATACACATCACAATATCCCTCATTTAAAGCTACAATATCGAATTTTTTTCGCAGCTAGGGGTCGCTAACCTCTTACAATAACAAAGGCGTAGATTGATGACGCAGTGATAAGCGGAATCATGGAACTTGCCGTCATGCTGATCTAATAAAGTTTATGGATGAGTGAATACATTCATGTTTTTTAACATGACTGTGGTATGAAGCAGGGCGCGATTGCTAATGAGAGACAGATATCAGCACCACACACGAGTCCCGCGTATATAAAGGAATGAGGACATTTAATTCTACCGAACTACCCACAAGTGCTGAATTACAACTCACAGGTCAGTTTATTTGACGAATTTAACTTGTGAGGTAACGCAGTGCTGTTTCACTTGGTCTAACGTTACACTATCATACTAAACAGCATTTGAGTGTGTTGAAAGTTATAATGTTATTCTATGTGTTAGTTTGTTGGCTATATGAGACTAGCAGCAAGCTAGATCAACATTAGAATAACATACTGATCATATTCTAACATCTCATCATGTTGAGCTATATAACAAAGCGGAAACCAGGGATAACACAGATATTACGTCATTGACAGGCGACAAGTGACAAGGGACTATTTAAAATGGTGAATTTCTCTGAATTTACAAATTCTTGGAAACATGTAGGATAATGTAAGTACATAAAAAAAAAAATAATAATTTTTAAAAACACTGTGCAAGTGGTTTTGGGATATTTTGATGCAAAATTCGTACATATTGTACCTTTAAATAATTTGTTAAGCCCGTGAGACCGTAGGGTGTCCCATTTGTCATATCAGGTCTCAGAAGCCCCCTTTGCAGTCGATATGCACCCTCGATGCGCACTTCTACCGAGCCTGTACTGAAGCGAGCTCCGCAGCAGACTTCTTTCCGACAGTCAAAGCGGTGTTACATCACGAAAGTGCGGACTCAAAGGAAGACCGCGAGTGCTTAGGGTGCCATTTGGAACAGGGCAGTTATTGTAAGGGACGTGACATTTCCAAAACACACTTGAAGCGGTTGACCAATCACAACATACAGGTCCAACTGACCAATCAGAGCACATTGTTTTTGGAAGGAGGGGCTTCATAGAGACAGTAACTAAATAGCACTTTATTCCCAGACAAACTGGGAAGAGGAAAAGGTGCTGCAACAAATGTAAAATATGTGCAAAATGTAAAAAGCATGAAAACCTATTCCAGTAGATCCTGAAAATCTAAATCAAGACTTTGTAAAAGGGTAAGGCCTCTTTAATAGAGATCATTGTGTGTGTTTATGTAAATATATGAGAGGGTAGGAGAAAACAGTTCTTTTGTCTTTCTGAGGTTAGATCAAGGCCATGTCCTCAGTGATCAGAGTTTGCCATATAATTGTTTGAATAAGATTTTTTTTGCAAGGAACTATTGCTTACATTTCTTATGTAGGTCACACCCAATTCAAACAGAATTCCAAGATCAGGAGATTCAGAGTCACAACGCAGGAAACAGTCTCCATCCAGTAGACAGGGAAGCATCCCAGTCATCTAAAATACACACATACAGGAAAAATACAGATTTAAAAACAAATGACAATCTGTTAGATTCCAGAACTGTATTTCAGATTATATTACCATTACAACAATTTGATTGTAAAGTTGAATTGATAAATGAACATGAGAATGTTTTAGTATTTGGTTTGCCCCTCTCGTGCCTGCTGCCTTCACGCTTGCATTAGCTTCACAAGTGTGTAAAACCTGATGATCATGTTCTCCAGCATCTGTGCTTCATTGGAAGCAAGAATGTCTGACTTCGTCAGTACAAAGAGTCACATTATCAATATCAAATATTTACTTCTTTGCTTACTGACCTTAAATATGCAAAATCTTTAAATATGTCTTGTTGATTTTAAATGATAACATTTCTTTTTTTCAAAATGTCAATATTAAAACCTTGTTTATTTTCAAGTTTAAATAAGATTTCAAATCCCAGATTTTTAATGTGGCCTCAGAAGTTTGGACATGTGTTTAAGTGTACTTTAGTCTTACCCGTGGAGAAAAACTCCATGTCTTTTGGCTCTTGAAGTTGTAAGTGGCTCTGACTGTGTGAATGTTACTCAAAACCTGACGAGAGAGAGAGAGAGAGAGAGAGAGAGAGAGAGAGAGAGAGAGAGAACAAACAAACAATGGCACCATGTACACAGCATGTCACACAACACCTGTTTACAATAAACATGGGGAAGACAAATGGGATATTTTAAGGTACCTTTCAAGACACCCAAGGTAACATTACAAGCTAAAATAATACAAAAGTAAATAACAAAAAACAATACAACACCACAGACGCAGGTTACATAAAGACCGTCATAAAAAGGCCTGAATAAAAAGTCTTGAGATGAGATTTAAAAGTATGGAGACTATCACTATTGTGAATATCAAGGGAGAGAGAGTTCCGTAAACAAGGGGCAGCATAACTTAAAGTTCTAGCTCCCATTGAGGTCAGGCGTATACGTGGTAAGTCAAAAGAAATTGAAAGTGAAGATCTTAGAGAGCGCGAAAGGGGTGTAGATGTGAAGACCAGTAAGGTACGGAGGAGCAAGATTAAGAGCCTTGCATGAAGAAGCATCATTTTAAAATCGATACGATACTTCACTGGAAGCCAGTGCAATTGCTGTAGAACTATAGAAATGTACTCCTTAAGGAGTTCTAGAAAGAACCAGTTCTAAACCAGTTGAAGTTTATAAAGGAATTTGGAAGGGAGACCAGTGAGGAGAGCTTTACAGTAATCATTACATTTAGTAACCAGTGCATGAATAAGGATTGCAGTGCTATTCATTGTGAGAGAGGGACGAAGACTATTAATATTACATAGATGAAAGTATGCAGTACGTGTGATGTAATTAACATGAGCTTCAAAGGATAGTGTGCTATCGAGGATGGCACCCAGACTCTTATAACCTGCGGGGCAAGAATTGTTTTTTGAGTTTTCAATAGCCACAGAAAAGCAATCAGATTTTGTCAGAATAGATTTTGTGCCTACAAGGAGGACTTCAGTTTTATCACTATAAAGTTTTAGAAAATTAGCTGAAAGCCAGTCTTTAATTTCAGCCAAACAGCTAGACAGAGAAGGTGGAGGAAAGGAACTTGAAGGCTTAGAAAAAAAGATAGAGCTGGGTTTCATCAGTTTAGCAATGAAAATAGATACCATATTTCCAAAATATAAGTAAACGAGGAAGTAAACAATGAAAAGAAAAGGGCCCAAGACAGAACCCTGAGGAATACCAATTGATTTTGACTTTAGATGATTTTAATTGGAAATTTTAAAGTTGAACAAACTATGTATGTATACTTTAAATTCTTGACGATAAGTAATCAGATAGAATTCACATTCACAGAGAATTCATAGAGTTGTGAAAGACCAATATTGTAGAGATACCAGGAATAAAATAATTAAATTGTTAACACTCAAGACTCAAATATGCGGTCTAGTATTTTACACTCATGGTTTTGGATTGCACCTGTTGTAATTCAGGCACCCAAGCCGTTAATACAATGGTTCTTTATTATTTGTTTTTTTGTTACAAATGGTCCACCCTGATTACTGTTCCACATGAGTAACACATGATGTCAGAATCATTACTCAAGCTTTTCCTCAAAACATTAGTATGTAAATATCTCTCTTTTAAGGTCAAAATCATTTAAGGGTAATCATTTTGGTTGTAGATCAACCAGTATGTATGTATGTGTGTGTGTTACCTGGGTTCCATTAAATGCACAGAGCCGAACGTGCCTGCTAAGCACCTGTAACCCAACCCCAGGGGGTGGGATCATTCTACAGCTCCACAGGGTCAGGATTAAACTCACTCTAGATGGGCGCCCGTGAACCTGGACAAACACACACTCACCTTATAAATGTATAATAATATTAATAATAATAATGCATTGAATTAATATAGCACTTTTCTCAACACTAAAAGAGCTTTATATATGGTCGAGAAGAATCTCCTCAACCATCCACTTGAATGCCCATCACTATATATTTATATATGCATATTTAAAAAAAAAAAACATTATCATGTTTTTTTTTTTTTTTTTCATATAATTAAATAAATATTTTTAAGGCAAGACATCCCAGGTGAATAGGGTAAATAATTTAACTAACACGTATCACCATACTTCCCCAATTGGTTGATTACATTAAGAATTGCAAACATTGTTGTGCTGAAATATTGTTGAAATA
Source organism: Rutilus rutilus (assembly GCF_951802725.1). Lineage (NCBI taxonomy): Eukaryota > Metazoa > Chordata > Actinopteri > Cypriniformes > Leuciscidae > Rutilus > Rutilus rutilus. Next base: position 18,405,159 of record NC_140226.1, on the reverse strand, counting down.
TGCAAATGAGGCAGTATCTAATTAAATATGAACTATTTTGCATACATTTCCAGAAGAGAAATCAGAACATTGGATAAGCAAGGTTCAAAATTCCTGTTTCATTTTATTGTCATATCAGAGTTAATGGTTTTTACAGAGGGTATTTGTATATCACTCCATAAATCAGAAAATACTGTCAACAGCCAGAAAAATAAAATAAAAATCACCATGGTTTTAGGAATGAAATGTTGTATGAAATCAGGCAAATGATATATGAACAAATATGTCTGTAAAAATCGCCAGAACATAGATAGGAATAAAACTGTAATGTTTGGTGTAAGTGCTAATGAAGTGGAGATTTCTGACTCAAAGTCAAAATAAACACATACAAGTGTATTATGGATGTTTTCCTTCCACTACTACAACACTTTATAAACAGCCAAATAGCCCAAAAATCACAAAATTGGCCAGTGCATGAAAAAATTATGTTTATGTGCCTGTAGTGTCTTGCATTAAATGAATGTACATATTTTGTTATACATAACATTTTTGTAAATGTAGCTAGTGTTTGCTTTGCAGTTAGGTACCTTGCCTGTGTCTGGGTCCATATGGAGATCTTGAAAGGAGAGTTGTGATTGGCTAAGCTTGGGCTGAATGAAGTGACTTGCTCTGTAAGATGTCCCTGCTCAACACAAACACACATACAAACAGTACATGTATAATACAAGTATAATATACTATTATAAAATCTGAATTCTTACCAGATGTTATAATGTGGTATAAATCACACAAACTGCCTTCTGGTTAACTAAAAACTGTAAATGGCCTTCTATCTATAGGTTTTGCAAAATATAGAGACAGATAGTGACCTTCTTCTAGGTGTCTGGAGAGATTGGAAGGTCTGAAGCCTGGAGGGATGGCACCCATCGCTGCCAGCACATCAGTAGCATCTATCTGCAGACACAACATACAAGCACACTTCAGTTTGTGTCTGTTAATATATATAAAACATGTGTGCATTAGTATTTAGATTATTGAAGGTGGTATAAAAACGGAGGTTGCGATTTTTCTACCCCATTGTGACGTATATATCTGAGTGAAACGGCTTCTTGAACAAGAAAAAATGTAGGGCAGGACTTGATTTTTTTTTTTTGTCCATTGGGAATTGATTGGATCGTTGGATCTCATGTGAATGACAGGTTGTCCCACCCACGTCAACAAAGAAGGGAAGAGATGGGGAACGAGGGAAATTAATGTATGTTTTTAAACCTGTATGTAGGTATGTATAAATACAGTATATTTATATATGTTTCATTCTTTCCTCTCTCTCTCTCTCTCCCCCCTTATCTCATTTTTTCTCTCTCCTTCTTCAAACACTCTGCTTTACATATATACTTCAGCACATACAAGATCGAGGTAAACATGCACAACACAACCTAGCACCTACACTTCACATCTAAAACCTACTTTCTTTTTTGTTTGTTTTCAGGTTTGTTTTGTATTTAGGGTGCTGTCCTCCTATATTTTGTCTTATGTCCTGTCCAACAAATAAAAGTAAAAAAGAAAAAGTGAAGAGATGTCGATGTAAGAGGAGGGAAAGTTATTATGATTAAAGATTACGAAGGCAGTTCAAGGCACAATAATGAAAAAATGATGTGCATAGATAAATTATTTATAAATAATACTGGAATATTCCATAAAAAAATAAGATAAGTAAATTTTGATTTCATTGTGAATTTAAGGATCAAATTATCCAAATAGAACATACCTCAGTAACAGCCTTCCGGACTGTGTTCCAATTGGATGTTTTGCTAGTTGGAAAAGAGACAATATTTAATCATTTTCTTTAATAAAGACTTTATTTTAACTTAAACTTGTGTTTAATTCATTTCAACTGGAATTAATTATGAACTATATTCAATGCACTTTAATAAAAAAAAAATAAAAAAAAGCACAGACATGCAAAAAAACATAGTTCACAGTTCAACAAACTGTGAAAACAATGCTGCTCTCTAGTGGAGAGAGAAGGGACATTACCTGGACTTTATGTCAGACGACTCCTGTTCCTCCTCACTCTCCTCCTCATTTTCATTCTCTCTCTCACTATCCTTCTGAGAAGACTGAAAGTTAAAATACGTAATTCATCCATGTTAATTATCTAAACACTGGTCTGGTTTCCTATGTGATTGCAAAAATATATAAAAAAAGTTTATTTTGTATTTTTATAAAAGTGCACAACCTGCACCAATCCCTAACTGTTCTGAAACATGATTCAGACAACGTAAAAGTATAAAATAAATGTTATATAAATACTTTAAATGCATAATGTGAACATCTCAATCAAATCGGTAATAAAACATTATAAAAACCATACACTGACTGCAAGAAATCAGTGTTTACATGAGATCTGAAATGCAGTTTTTCCTCTAATCTTGATGTCCACATTTACACTAAATAAACTGACAAAACGCTGATCTGAAAAGCAAAACTGAGCAAATATGATACCTCATCAGGCTTTTGAAGAATGCTCTCAATCATTATCGCATCGCATTGCATTGATCATAAAATGATCATTTAAACGCATGATTTCATTTAAATACAATCTTACTAAGACATACTATTGGGAGATATATAGTTACAACTGATATTTATATGCATTTTATGGAAGTACTTATAAAAATCTAATTGATTTACATTACAATCCATCAGAATTTAATCTTACCTTTTGGCCATACAAATGTCATTTTTGCTTCTCAATAAATTGTTTTTTTTTTCCTCCTTGAGTATGAGCTCCACATTCTCCTGAATCATACTATATGAGTCATAAATGTCTGATGTATCAAATATGACTCAACAAAAAAAGACAAATGTAAACTTTTTTAAAGATTTTCTTTTGTCTGTAAGTTCAACAAACTGATCCTTTTCAAAATATTAGATTTTTCTGACAGGCTTTACAGGGTTAAACCATTTATGGCATTTCCCAACACTAAAAAACACAGTTTACGACCTATATGTTTATGGCCACTGTTTATATGACCTTACACGCTATCAAACATACTCAGAGTATCTGTGATATTATACAGACCTTGAGGAAGGTTTTAGGCACCAGGCCCTTCTGGCCATTTGAGTTCTGAGCCAGCCACCATCCATCCTTATTCTTAGAGAGAACTTTCAAAACCTCTCCTTTCTGACACAACACACAAAAATAAATTTCTCAATACAAGAAAATAACTAGCCTATTTAAATGCATTTAATAACTAAAATAAGATGCATCGATGATTACCTGGATGCTGAGGTCCCCTTCCTCCTCTCCTGTAAATGCACTAAGAGCAACATAAGAAACAGTCTCCTGTCCTGTGGCAGTTTGACCGATATCTGTATCCTCTTCATCACTGTCAGCATCATCATCATCATCTTCATAATCATCATGCGCTTCTTCCTCTTCTGTATCTTCATCTTCAGAGCTCTCATCTTTTTCATCACTATTTTCCTCATCGCTCTTCTGTTCTGTCTGGGAAGAACTAGGTCCAGCTATCCTATGGCCAGGAAACAAAGACACCAGTACTGTTTGAAAAAACTCCTTAAACATAATTTTCTTTTCCAAAGCATAAAGGTATATCTAAAAATGGTTTGCGTAATAGAATGCAAAAAAAAGGCTATAAACTCTGTTAGAATTAATTTACGAGGTTACTTACTCATCCTGAGGTTGCAGCTGAAGAGCTAGAGACTGTAGACGCTCATGCAAGTTCAACAAACGCTTCTCCTCGTCCCTCTTACACTGGTCATAGTTCCCCACTGGAGCTGGCTCATCTGCCTACACACATGAAAAAGTATATATATACTTATACAATTCATGTAAGATGTATTGACAATACAAGTACACAGACATAAAGATTTACTTTAGATAATTTCTTCAGAGTCTTCGTCATTTCCTCCACTGCGCGCTTTAACTCTTTGCACCTGGAATGCAAACAACCTTATAAATCACACTGGATAACTTATATGCAAAACATAGAACTATGTAGCGTTAGTAACGTTAACTTAGGCGTTCAAAAACAAAACAGTTAAGTTAACTTAAGTTACAAGTCTTCTGTAACGTTACTGCTACCTCTCAAAGGTCTCAGTCCAATCTGACGCATCTGGTTGAGCAGCCTGCTGTACCAAAGCATCCACCTAACGTTACAGGACAGAATAGAATAGAGATATTATGTAAAAATCTAATGCGCACCAGCAAACGAACAAACATTCGCTTCAATCAGTTCAACCTTTCTCTTGATGACATCCGTATCTCTTTGGACCGTCTGAAGTGGTCCTCTCTTTTTCGGAGGCATCTTCTATTCGTCTTCAACACAATACGACAGCAGGTTTGACACAAACTGTATTTTAAATGCGAGATTTAAACAAACGTCCCACTCGTGCTCAGATTTACTGAAACAAAACGCAACGGCGACGCCATCATAGACGCTCCGGATAAGTTGCTAAGATACTTTACGTGACGTTGTTATTACCTCATCACTGCGCGCGCGCGAGAAGACATCTGCATCTGTGAATTTTATTTTTAAACTTATTTTATCTGCTAAATTTCACATGACTTGTCTAAATCACGTTGAATGTTTTTATAACTTAATCCTTTAAATATATGTAAGCAATAAGGTACGAGAGGCTGTGCTGTATCGTGAATAAGTAACGTTAACGGCTGAAGGGCGTTGTTAGGCACGACGCGAAGCGGAGTTTAGAGATTTATTTTAAAAATCAATCGAAATGTAGTATTTACTTAAAAGTTAAATTTAATTGAAGAGTAAGAATTTGAAGTGCTGTCTTTTTGGTTATATAAAATCCTCGATTCATCTAATCTATGAGCTACAGCTGTGGTTTGTATATATATATATATATATATATTTTATTAAATAGCAGTGGAGACTGTGTTTGAAGTGAGGTAAAGCATTTGTACACAAAATATCGGTTTTATTGCAGAAAGCATTTTCAAAGTCGCTTTTGCATTTGTATTCATTATAAACTTGTTTTGCGATGCAGAACATTTCGGAGGACCTAAACATCCTGCAGTATGGTTTCATTATGTCTAAGGCTGAGACTGACCCCCCTGCTTCATTCCTGCTTTGGGCTGTGATTGTCTAATCTGGTAAAACAGGTTTCCTGGAAAAGCAATTGGTGCTCACTCACCGCAGAGCCAAAATGGCGTCCAGATCCACCTCTCTGGACGTCGTGGGTTGAGCTTGACCTAGTCCTGCTCTGTGCTGTGGATCTAATGGAGAATGTGGTTGGACCTTCTATCTAGACCCACCCATTACACCCAAATTACATCTAGAGAGGGGGAGCTGGACTTCAAGTTCACGCTAAACCCATGGTTCTGTCTCTCGGGAAAGTGCTTCTGTTTAAGTAAAAAACACATGCTCACCGAAAATGTCTAGAGCAGGGAACCTATGCAGTTTCTACATGAACAGTTTCCCTTGTCCTAAAAAGCGTTAAAACATCAGGGAATTTGAACTGTGTGAACTCCAGGTCTGAAAAGTTATGTCATAAAATCTTACAAGCTTGCTGAGAAGATATGGAAATCTATATAGACAATAAGCAAAGGTATCCCAGAAACACATTTCTTTATTCTGTCAGTTCAATAAATGAATGTAGGAAATGTCTCAAAAGATGTCTCAAAAGTGAGCTAACGTCACAACAATACTGTGCATATTACATTTTATTGAATCAACAGTTAATAAAACATTTCAATTATTTTTACGGTCACAGAAAAGGAGAAGGCACAGACATGGAAACACTATGATTTATGGCTTTAACAAACATTAAGGAAAATGTTTCTCAGTGTTTAAAGTCCTTGAAGGTTGTATTGCTGTCGTCCAGAATGTAGACTAGACTGTATTTGATCCCAGGCTTGCTCCTGCTGAGAGCTCCAAAAGAGGACTGAGGTGCTGTTACATACTCGTTCTGTGTGAGAAATCAGTGCCTTGATGACCAAAGTCACTAGAAAACGAAAAAGTAAAACGATTAAAGCTACCAACGAAAGCCATTTATCCTAAAATTATGAAAGGCGCATGTCTCATCTCACCAGGTCGGTTGCGTGATTTTGTATCTGTCATGACAGGTCTAACTTCTTCTGTGTTTCTGCGAGTTTGTCCTGTAAACGCTTTTTCCGCCAGTCCAAGAACTTTCTTCGCATTCTATTTGCCTGCCAGCCTGCGACAAATCCCGCCGCAAATGAAACAACTATAGCGACCTGTAACGTCCTCTCCGACAGATCGGCCATGTTCACCTCAGCTGCTGCTGCTGCTGCTGCTGGAGGAAACACGCGTGTGAATGGAATCACGTGACATGGCCGTAACCTGCTGCGCGACCGTGACGAAAATTTGTAGGCCAACTAAATAAAGACTACATCTACCACAACGATAACAGTTGTAGGTCTTGTTTAGAAAACACATCTGCTCCAAAATTCTTGTTTCAGGTACGACTGTGCGCCATTTATATTGTAGAACAAGACGTGAAAGTGTCTTCAAGAGATGTTAATTGAAGACCTTATAAACAAAACAAAAAAAACACTGAAAATTTCAGGGGGGTGGCCTACCCATTGCATAAAATTGCTAGGCCTAATTCTATTCCAGGTTTTGAAATAAAATGTATCAACCAACTAAAAGTTGAATATGTTCAGTTAGGAAGGGCATCTTTTTATCATTATTTTTGTAGTGTCTGTTGCCTGAGGATAAGAGATAAGAGACATATGGCTGCATCAATAGTGTGAACTATCTATGCAAAAGTGGGACAGTTTTTGGTAGATAGGCTATGTTACGGAGGACTGATAAAAGCTTAAAGGGTTAGTTCACCAAAAAAATAGTATATTTGAGAATATTTAAAACAAATATTCTGGCTCTTCCAAGCTTTAGAGTGGGAGTGAATGGCACCATTTTTTTAAACCCTAAAAAATTCCATCATAGGCGTGAAAAATCTAGACACTAACAATATTAGTAGATCTCATTACAAGACTAATTAAACCCAATGTAACGTTACTTCACGAGTTCACACGTACATGAAATCAGATGTAGTATTTTAAGCGTATTTGGCATGCTGTCCGGGGGAGGGCTCCGAGCTCGGAATTTGGCCCGAACCCAGAGTACTTCCCCTTTTTACTGGGATAGAAACCAGCCGAGAGTGAGGTGATGGGGTGGTGGAGGGATGCTGTGAATCTTGACACGAGACAGAGGTGAGGAAAGGCTTTATTTATACCGGCTTCCTCTGGTGCTGATTGGTTGATTACCTGAACGTGCTCCTCCCGAACTTTGTTACATAAAACTTAATTAAAATATATATATATTTATAGACATCGTAATGTTATTTTTTTCACACACCTGTCCCATCCACTTTTTAAAACAAACTTACGCCACTGGCTTCCATCCATCATAAAAGTAATCCATACGGCTCCAGGGTGTTCATTTTTTGGGTGAACTAACCTTTTAGTTCAGTCAGGCCTTGTGTGTTTTTAATACCACAACCCCAAGCACATTAAAACAATGATGTATAATTTAAATGTCATTTAATGCAATGGTCAGCTTGATAGATCAGTTTAGACCAGCTAAAAATTGACCAACATAATCTAGCTAGAATCCAAGTAAAGCCGGGTAACCATCAGAAGTGTAACCCATAAGCTACCATATTTATTGTTAGGTTTCAAGAATTAATTTGATTTCTCATTTGTCGGTGGATTTTCTGTTTGCTGAGATCAGTTAAATATTGAAGCATGACCTGATGATTTTAGACAATTATTACAGACTGCTAGAATTTTGTTTTGTTTTTTTTCTCTTCATATTCAAGAGTCAATGAATAACAAAACTAATTTGTCTCACTCGAAAACTAATTTGTCTTGCCTATTGATCATTTTCTGTATTCTTCTGAAGGGCATTTTTCAGGATCACCTTTGAAGAGCACGTTAAAGACAGTACATCAACTAGCATCATTTAAAATCATTTTCATAACATTTATTTCCTTAACAATGATTATTTCTTCTTCGTTTTCATTACAATTAGTATTTTTTTTTTAGTAATAAGACGTTTCTGAAGGAATTTCCTCAATGGCTGAAGTCTGCAGATGAGGGGGATTCACGCCTTGCGGGTTGCTACGCAACAGCCGTCCTCTGTCACGCATGTGCGCGGTGCATAGTGGGAGTATCCGTGCGATGCTGAATCAGTGCAGGAGCGGAGGAGCAGAGGAGGCTGAAAATGGTGCAGCATCAACCAGGGGAAGAGGCGCAGCGGTCGCGCCAACGGAATTATGCGGCTCTCCTTAAACTCTCAATTTGAGATTTTACTCCGACGACAGAAGAACAGGTTAGTAGATCGTTTTTTGTTTGCCAAAAGATTTTTTTAAACAAAGCGCTGCTCAGTAGCAATGAGCTTGTCCCGTGTATGTTGGCACCTTGTCAATTAGTGATGCTGCGCTGGCCCAGGTGCCCAACCGGGCACGCGAAACAAAATCTGTCACGGTCTCGACAAACTGTTAAGGCACTCGGGCCCGAGTCAAAAATAGAAACTAACCCATATTATATATATATTATTTATGCTTAAGAAAAATCATGAATAATTTACATTACATGCCACATAATGCAGCTGTACGTCAACAGCTCACGTGGCCTGCCATTGGGAGTTGTAGTTTTTCAGAGTTGACAATGACCAGTTCCGTATATGTCTATTGTCTCATTGATGAACGACATATCCCAAAGTGCTTTTCGCTTCAGGCTCGAGCAGGGGAATGTGCTGATGATTGTTAGGCATTGCCCCAATGGACGGTGATCAAACGACGGTTTGGGGGCGGGGCTTAGCCTTCAGGGCTGCTCATTGGATGAGACCGTGTTTGGGTGGGGTCCGTGCAGACGGATCCTTTTGGCACTGCGGAGAAAGAAGCTGAAGATGTCAGGAGACTGAGCCCACGCAGTCCTGTGCGCCTGACATTTAGTTAACTCAGAATAATGAAGTGCTCTCAGCGAATGCTTATGCAATCAGAATGTCATTATCGTTTTGTTAAAGTGTAGGCTACGAGTTGTCCAGGCAAACAGGTGGAGAGCCTGCTGCATGATGAGACTGAGGTTTATCCTTTGGACCCTGCACTTAATTTAATAATAAAGTCAGGTTTTTTAAATCAGGTGTCTGTGTATAAGATATTCAGCATAAAACACATTTAAAGATATTTCAAACCATCTGACTGAACATTATAAAATGATCTGCTAAGCATTATATAAAGTAATGGATTTAATGTAAGTTAGGCCTATTATATAGCCTAGGCTACTGTAAAAAGTGTTATAGAATATGAGTAATTTTTATTGTACAGTACTGAATACATTTTAAAAAAAAGTATGAATTACTTTATAGTGATATTATATATAGCCTAACTGTTATACTTATATTCTTGCATTTAAATTATGTTTATAGTAAAAAGGTACAAATTAACTTATAATTTATGATAAATAGGCATTCCCACAATTCTTTGCATGATTGTCTCAGTTGTTTAGATTTTATTTAGAGAGTTTGTTTTTGATTTTTTAATCATCATGCTTTTTGTTGCAAGATTATTTGTTACGTAATGTTTACTACGCTTACTATAAAAGTTATTTTATGTAATGACATATATAATTAGGGAGAGTAAAATACAGCAAACAATATGACATCCCTTAGTGCTTGTAACATCCACAGCTGCCAGTTTTTACTGTACATTGCCATAACATTACTATACATTATTTGTATAAATTATACATTTATCTGACATTTAAAGCATTTACCTTATATGTGTTTTTGAGCAATCCATTGCATTGTAAAATAAGTCGATAGATTTTTTTCTGGTGGTATAATTATGAATAATTATGTATACTGAAATACCATCCTGATTTGCTGTTCTGGATGTTAAGGGTGGAGAATAAGACGAGGTATTCCCTAAAATACCTAGGCCTACATGGCTATGCATTAACTTTCTCAGATGAAGGTGTCAGAAGTGTTAAGGTGAGAGTCTTTTCAGTTTTATTAATTAGATCTATGTATAACCCATTGCATTCTTTAGAGAGAAAATTAAATTTAGTGATTGTGAGAGTGATTGTGTTTTATAACGGTAAACAGGAAGAAATGTCTGAAATATGTTAAGGATTTAAGCATACACAGAGTATGCGAATATAAACTAGAAGCATGTGAAAAATAATCGCTGTTTCCATTTTTATATGGTTAATAAGTGCCTATAACATTATGAGAGCATGCTTAAGGGTGTAGTCCAGTTCTGACAGACAGGGCCTCTGTGTCTGACCGGCTCTAGTGGATACCTGATACTCTGCTGCAGACATTACAGAAATCTCGAAGAGGCGGTAGAGGATTTTTTTTTTCTTGTTCAGGGTCTTTGAATATGTGTGACTGTTTTCAGAATTCTCTGTTTTTGTAAACAGCATGTTTAACAATGGTTTAAGACTGTTGGAATGAATGAAATGTATGTTATTTTGGCCAAATTTTTGCAGCGGATGCCTTTGTACGACCTTAAAAAGGGTTCATTGATTATGGAAAAAAGCCCAGGCCCAGATTATGACCTCCAGAGAAACATATGTCTGTTCCTTCTGGTGTCTGTATTGTATTCTTCATTCTGATAGACACAGTGCTATTTTTGTTGTCACTTGTCTTGTGTTGGGTTGGTTTTGTAGATACTTCTTTTGCGTTTAGAGCTTAAAGATGATGATTTTCCTTAAGCTATTCATTTGCATTCAAGTTTTTTTTCTGAATGTGTCAATTCATTATTATTTTAGGGGAATACTTTCATGTCAGGATTTAAAACAGGAAATACTCAGAAAGTTTAAGTAAAAAATCAAATAGAAAGGTTATTATGAATGAATGAGGAATATGTACGATTATGTAAGCAAAATGAGAATATACCAAATACGAAAGCATTCTCAAATCCCTGTTATTTCTTTCAGGGTTTTTTTTTCACTCATATTTTTTGCTCAAATTATAATTAATAATAAAAAATAGTTGTATTTGGACTCCACAGTGCAATATTTTAAAATGCAATATTGTGGCAAACTAGTTTAGCAGTTGTGTGCACACTGTGTTTCAGGTAAATGGCAGGGTTTGGTAAAGTTCTGGCCAGCCGATGCAGTGCGTAGGGCCCGTTGTCCACGGCGACGAAAACATGAACGGGGCGGGGGAGCAGGTAGACATCTTGCCCCCCAACTGCTTGGTGAAAGAGCGCTGGAAAGTGGTAAGTGTGTGTTTGTCTATATTTAGGTGGGAGTGTGTTCATGGAATAAAGATGCCTGAAGTGTCTGTTGCCTTTGTGGCCTAATCGCACAGGACAAAATGGTCCACATATGACAGCAGATGCTTTTAAATCAACTCAGTCTGGCTTCTCTCCAAAATTCTCCCAAACCATTTGGTTGTGGGCCAGTTCATAGCACTTCTCCTTCAAGCAGATGTCCTCAGAAATGATTTGTGGCTGTTTTACTGTAATAATATCTTTGATGGGGATGGCTGAGTCTGACTCATTTGTTACTGGCTTAAACTGAATCCTGTTATAACTCACGTGATAAAGCATGTTTAAGCCAAGATTAATCGATATGTTCAGCGCATGCTACTAGAATTGAAATGCACGGAATTGAATTAAATCTTTCTTGAGTTTAGTAATATGCTCAGAGATCGGAGCAGCTCAAATAACTTAGGCAATCAAATTTTGTGATACAATTTATTGCATGTAAAACAAATCCTGCCTATTACAATCCACAAAAGCTTTTCTCTTCTGTGAATTTAGCTGTTTTAGCTGAACTTGTCCTGTTTAGCTAAGGGACTTTCTCAGGGCATGTTTATTTACGATGTACATTAAAAATAAAGGTTCTTTATTGGCATCTTTGAATCCAAGAAGGAGCTGTAACATTAATTTTCATTGCACAAAAGGGCCTTTATAGTGGAAAAAAGGTTCTTTAGATTATTAATACGTTCTTTACACAAATTTCTTTGGGGAACCCAAAATGGTTCTTCTATGGCATTACTGTGAAAACCATCTTTGGAACCTTTTTTTTTAAGAGCGTATATTTTGCGAGACCAGCTCTGTCTCAAAGCTTGTGGAAATGATGACACACAGGTTAAATCAATGCTCTGCTATGACTGACCTTGCTATTGTTTGTGTATTCAGCTGAAGAAGATTGGGGGTGGAGGGTTCGGGGAGATATATGAGGCCTGCGACCTGTTGTCACGGGAGAATGTGGCTCTTAAAGTGGAATCCGCCCAACAGCCCAAACAAGTGCTAAAGATGGAGGTTGCTGTGCTAAAGAAACTTCAAGGTGAGGAGACTGAGAGGATGTGTATGCATTTAGTGTCATATTCAAGTTAGCTAATCAGTTAGCTGTTGACAAACAGCACCGGTCATTGTGTCACTTGCAGCACCAAACTGTATTTGAGTTAAGCCTTTATCAATCTCATCCATCTCCAAGACACTAAGGGCCAGATTTACTAACAGCTTGGCGCCAGTGCAAACCCTCCTTTGGCGTTAAAAAACTGTCAGGATGTACTAAAGACACGCAGGGAGAAATTAGTGCTGAAAAGGCGGGACACAGGGCTATTTTTGCGGCTGACCTTGTTGCATATGCATTTATAGGAGTTTCCCTTTTAGACGCAACATTTATGGGAGGAGAGTATTTAAATGAATTTACTAAGGTTTACTAAATTTACCCAAAAAAGCTTGGTAGATTGTGTTGGTCATTATGGAAATGATCCGGCTGCATCTGTGTTCTTTCATTTGCGCATCATCAGTAGATCATGCGCAGAACTTTCCACTCCAACGCGCTTTTATGGGATTGCGCTCTCACACTAATTTGCCCTGTTTAGTAAATCTCGCCCTTAGTGATTTTGTTCCTCATATTTTTGTTTTAGTGGCTTAATGCAAGGAATATTCAACAAATGTGTCAGAAAACAACATTTAGGTATCCTCTATAAACTGCTGATAGTAAACTTTTTCACTGAATCAGTGTTTTCTTTAGTAGGCATATTAGAATGATTTCTGAAGGATCATGTGACACTGAAGACTGGAGTAATGATGCTGAAAATTCAGCTTTGCCATCACAGGAATAAATTACATTTTAAATTATATTAAAATGGAAAAAGTGATTTTAATTTGTGATAAAATTTCACAATATAACAATTTGTACTGTAGTTTTAATCAAATGAATGCCGCCTTGGTGAGCATAAGAGACTTCTTTCAAAAACATTAAATATGGGGTAGTGTAAAGTACATCTTTGTATTTAGATAATAAGGCATCAAGCAGGATCTGTAAAAATATGTGACAGTTCATCTGTTGTTAATATGCCCATCATAATGTTTTCAGATGTGCACATATGAAACACACACAGAGACACACTGTGACTTTCATGCCTGTCAAGGCAGTTAGCCTCAGCTGTAGTTCAGGCATACCACTGGGAGTCTGTATGAGTCTAATGAGCGTGAAGAACTGAAGGAAAGTGAGGTTACCACACTTTTTCTCCCTCCCTCTCTTTTTCGCCGCTCTCACATGTCTTTATAACCTTCATGGAGGACATGCTGGAATTCCTAGTGTCACCGCCTCTGTACCTGCTTGCTGAATGTGTTTCGTATGTGCGAATTAGTGAAAAAGCTGTAATATGTGTGATTTCAGTGGAATATCTGTGACATTACTGCTTTCATTTCTTGTGCAGGAAAGAATCATGTTTGCAAATTTATTGGATGTGGAAGAAATGACAAGTTCAATTACGTTGTCATGCAGTTGCAGGTACGGTATTTTTTTAAACTTCTTATTCTTATGTGTGTGTGAAAGAAACTGCAGTTGATTCTCTCTTTCTGTAGGGAAGGAATCTGGCTGATCTCAGGAGGAGTATGCCTAGAGGGACGTTCAGTATGAGCACGACTCTACGGTTGGGGAAACAGATCCTGGAGTCTATTGAAGCCATTCACTCTGTGGGCTTCCTGCACCGAGACATTAAACCTGTACGTCTCACTGTTTCCATCTCTTATCTTTCCCAATCCATTTACCTGGCTTCTGTCAACTGATTCTGGTCTCTCTCTTATCCTTAGTCTAATTTTGCCATGGGCCGATTGCCGTCTACCTGTAGGAAGTGTTACATGCTGGACTTTGGTTTGGCACGACAGTACACTAATACAAATGGGGAGGTGCGGCCAGTAAGTATTGCTTTTGCTTTATTTTGTGGTAGATTCTTCTTCTTCCTTCTTTATATTCTCTCAAATACTATTTGTCTTAGTTTTTAAATGTTTTATTTTATTTATTTTTTAATGGAAATAGCTCAAAAATGACCTAATAAGCAACATTTTTCACATTTGTTTCTTGCATGTGCAGTTTTTATATTTAGTTGTGATGCTTTATGTTTCAGGAATTATTTCTAGGGATGCACCGATATCACATTTCTGGCCAATTCCATTAAAGGGTTAGTTCACCCAAAAATGAAAATGATCACATAATTTATTCACCCTCAAGCCATCCTAGGTGTATATGACTTTCTTCTTTCAGCCAAACACAATCGGAGTTATATTAAAAAATATCCTGGCTCTTCCATGCTTTATAATGGGAGTGAATAGTTACTGAGATCTATCCATCATAAAAGTAATTTGTATGGCTCCAGTGGGTTAATGTATCATGCATCCCTATTTATTTATTTATTTTATTTGCCTTTCACTAATAAATGTTATTATTTGTATGTTTGAATTCATTTTTATGTTTCACTTTTCTCAGTTTTGTTTTGCAGTTCTGTTTTGGCTCTCATGTTGAATCGCATGCTCCCCCGCCAAAGATGTTTGTCCCTGTTACCATAGCGACAGTCATATTGTGAGTTTTCCAAAATTTTGGAAAGATTCCTTCCTTACCCTCTGAAGGCTTTTAGAAATTACACAATCCTCCCTAATGGTTGTGCCCTTAAATTTCAAATGCTGAATCCTGCAACATACCCCTTTGGACATATCCACACACCCCTGCCGTACCTTCTCATACTGTACCTGAATCCTACACCTTTACTATCTCTATGTAAGAAACTTCCTGTGTCTTAAATTAATTAGACTCAATCAGGCTAAGAATCCCCAAAAAGGTAAAAAAGTTATGAAAAGTAGCTATACATAATTCCTGTTGCTCCACCCTTCCTTATATTTCCTTTCCATGTTTGCTTTGTTTTGATTATGTATTTACTTATTCCAACCAAAGTGTTGAAGTATAAAATGAAAGTGATATGAATTCTTATTATGAGACTCTTTTAAATGTTCTGCTTCAGCCCAGGACGGTGGCTGGGTTCAGAGGAACAGTACGCTACGCTTCCATTAACGCTCATAAAAACAAGGTAAGTGTAGTGTCAGCTTCAGAGAGGACGCCCACTGACCAAACACAATCCAAACATATTCATGAAACATGTTCATTTGGCTTTATGCAATATCTAACTGTATGATTCTTGGCCAGAATAAGATACAATGAGATTTATGTTTTATTTTTTTAAAGAAGACCAATTTTTCCCCCTTCTTAACAGGAAATGGGTCGTCATGATGATTTGTGGTCGTTGTTTTATATGCTGGTAGAGTTTACTGTTGGACAGTTACCATGGCGTAAGATAAAAGATAAGGTAAGACAGTTGTTTCACACTCACATTAGCGAAGAAAATAGAACTGAATTGAGGGAATTAACCCTTGTTGTACTCAGTCTTAAGAGCTTTTGTTTAAAATATTTAAAGCCTTCAGAGTTGTTAATTGTGTCTATAATGTGTGTCTGGTGAACAGGAGCAGGTGGGACAGATTAAAGAGCGTTATGAGCACAGGATGTTGTTGAAACACATGCCCGCTGAGTTTCATGTCTTCTATGACCATGTGCTGGATTTGGATTATTTCACCAAACCTGATTATCAGGTAAACCCTTCACACACACCTCTAATCACCCACTTCCTGTGCTCTTACCTCCTTATTGAATTTTTGTGTGTGGCAACAGTTAATCAGACCAACTGCTAGATGTTTGTACATAGCTTAATGAGCATATTGATTCAATTTGGGAAAGATTTTTTGTGGTCGTCAGAGAAAAAAGATGAAGGAATATATATATATATATATATATATATATATATGTTTCTTGAGCACCAAATCAGCGTAATTTAATGATTTCTGAAGGATTATGTGACTAAAGGTCCTTGCACACTGAGTCCGAAATTTTCGCATGCGTTTTTTCGTATTCGTGAATATTCATGATTCGAGGGCTCTAAATTGTCAAAACACCATTCAAAATGCTTGCTACGGATGCGAAAAACACAGAAAATCGAACCTGATCCGAATTTTATTTTGACGGACGAAAGTTTCGGAGGCAAGCGTGATTGACATAACGTTAGGTCGTATTTATTTTTTAACGTGTGAAAATTTCGGATGCGAATTTCGGACTTAGTGTGCAAGGGCCTTAATAATGCTGAAAATGCAGCTTTGCCATAACAGGAATAAATTACAATTTACAAATATATTAAAACAGAAAACAATTGTACTGTATTTTTAATCAAATACCTGTAACTGCAGCCTTGGTGAGCATTAGAGACTACATTACAATTACATTAGAAAAAACATTACCAACCCTAAACTTTTGCATGGCATATATATACAGTATATATGAAGACTTCAGATGCAAAAGCCTCTAAGTCTGTCTAAAGTTTTTGTTTAATATTACAATTTTTATCAGGCTCCTATAGGTTTCTACCCAAGTACCAGCATTTCTGAATGGGTTGAGGCTGGGATTTAGTGAGTCTGAAGTGAAAGTATTTGATGAACGTATACCATGTGCGGAGAGCATTCACTCAATATTATTATCTCATTTTTGACAGAGGTGGCTTTCAGAGGCTTTTGCATCGGAGGTCTTCATATATATATATATATATATATATATATATATATATATATATAAATGAAAAATTAATTTTCTTTCTTTTCTTCTTCCTGGTCTAGTTGCTAATGTCAGTATTTGAAAACAGCATGAAAGAAAGGGTGATAACAGAAAATGAACCGTATGACTGGGAAAAATCTGGAACAGATACGGCCCTCCCCACCAGCACACACACACCACCGCAACAAAACACACGGCAAACTGCTGCCATCGTGGGGTAAGATTACGCTTATTACAACAGTATCAGGCCATTTCCACAATGGGATTTGAAATGACTGTGATTCTTATATGGTTTTGAATGATATGGATGCCATTCTGATATGGCTTTGAATTGTCTCTCTCAGGGTGGTGAATGTGACACTGGTACCTGGTGAATTACCGAGGGAAAACACTGATGATGTTCTGCAAGATGAACAATTAATTGAAGATGACCAAGAGAACGCCCCACCTGCTTTGATACCCAGGAGGCCTAGCGAACCTGCTCCAGCCCCACCTGGTGGTGAAGGATGGGATGAAACTGACTTCAATCGTAACAAACTCAGGATCAGCATCAGTAAGGTACTATTTTTTGATGTATAAAGCCCAATTATTCAAATTAATTGGATTCTAATTAGTTTGAAACATGCTTTTAGATCAATTAAGTGTTTAAAACGGCTTTTCCTCCTAGACACAAGTAGCATCAGAGGATGGGGAAGAGCCTGCCGGAGGAGGGAGGTCAGTTTCCCCAGCGAGGGGCGGAGAAGCAGACGCTCAGGCCCGCCCTCCAAGGTACCGGAGAGTAAACAGCCCAGAATCAGACCGCCTGTCTGCTGCAGAGGATAGAGGAGATGGTGCAGATAAACGGTAAAATTTATCACTCTATCCCTCTGGCTGACATTTAGCTTTCTAAAGGTCACTCGACCTCATGTGTCTTGTTGGTAATAAAAGCATTCAAAAGTGGCTTTCTGAGAAGAAATCATGTAAGGTTTTTGTTTTGCACTATAACATTCTTCTCTGACATTTCGGGTGGCATCTGGGAATTTACTGAAAGGAAAGTGCATGCTTGTCTTATTATGGAAACATATGGCATTTTTAAGATCAAAATGGCTTGGCATGCCTAAAAAAAAAAGAGTAAAATTAAAGATTAATGCAGTTTTTAATGGGTATAATTAAGTATAATCTTAAAATATATATTTTTCAACCTTTTTTGTTGACATTTCTGATTAATCTATCATTAATTATATAATTATGAAATTACCTCATAGGACTGTTAATTAATATTAGTAATAAATATTATAATATTTGATATAGTAAACATTGACCATATTTATTGGTGTCTAAATTATAATTATTAAATGTAATATTAAAGGTTTACAGAAATAATAGCACATTGTAGCTAATTATGCCAAACTACAACATTTGGGATAGCGTCTGATTCGATGAAACACAAATATAAATTTATTATAGTTATTTTGCTGTAATTTTATTCAAAGCATGCTGTATAGCAGTTTGTGGATAAACATATACTACCATTTAAACAATTGGGGATAGATAAGATTTTTTTGAAAAAAGTATTTTGTGCTTCTCTTAAGCTACATTGATTTTTTTGAATATATTAATGCAATTTTAAAATAACAGTTTTCTATTTTAATACATTTTTTATGTAATTTATTCCTGTAATGACAAAGTTGAATTTACAGCGTCTTTAGTCCAGTCTTCAGTGTCACATGATCCTGCAGAAATCATTCTAATATGCTGATTTGGTGCTCAAGAAATTAAACACCAGTACTTTTGTTGAAAGCATTATACATTATACACTCAAAATAACAACATTCATTTGTTCCCTTTCATTTGATTACCTGACCTCCATTGAAAGACCAGGTAACCATAGCTTAAAAGATCAAATGAATGTTGTATTCTTTTGTAGCATTTTAATTGTCTTTACTGTGACCTTTGATTTATGCAATTTAAATTAAAAACAATTGAATGCATCCTTGCTGAATACAAGTATTAATTTCTTTAAAAAACAAAACAAAAAAACAGTAGTATTCTGTAGTTAAATACTTTTAAATACATTGTTGTTCAGTTGATTCTGTGTCTTAGTCTTTGTGTGTTTTGTTGCAGCTCTCGTTTGGACATGCTGGGTTCTCCATCCAGGCACGTCTATTCTTCCCAGCCTGCTCAGATGTTCTCTTTAGACGCTGGACAGGGAGAAAGACTGGCCGGTGGCCGCCATGATGTCTCTGCAGACGGTGACCAGGAGGCCCACAGCAATGCCTTCATCCGCTCAGTCCCGCTAGCAGAAGAGGAGGACTTTGACAGCAGGGAGTGGGTGATGATTGATAAAGAAACTGAGTTGAAAGACTTCCATCCTGGGGCAGAGCCCACCACCTCAGGCACCACAGATGAGGAACCAGAGGAATTACGCCCTCTTGAGGACCACGAGGAGAGAAGAAGGAGAGGAGCGGTGCACGGGATGGGTGGAGCTGAGGCTGTTGTACGGCCCAAAACTCAACGTGGGGTGATGATTGTAGCAGAGGAGCAGGGTCTGGGACCAAGCCCCGCCCATTCACCTTGTCACTCGTTGCCTCAAACCTGCCCAAGAAGGAGGGAGTCGGAGCCGTTTGGACCTGATGGCCCGGTAAGTCACACCTGAGTGTGTATGTCTGGGCAAGTGTGTGTATGAACGAACCTTATCACTTTATATGTTTGATGATCTTTAGCACCCTGATAACAGCTTTTTGAAAGCTTAAAGGGATTGTTCACCCAAAAATGAAAATTCTGTCATCATTTACTCACCCTCGTGTTGTTCCAAACCCATAAGACTTTGGTTAATCTTCACAATACAAATTAAGATGTTTTTAATGAAACCTGAGATGTTTCTGTCACTCCATTGAAAGGCCAGGTAACCATAACTTAAAAGATCCAAAAAGGTTAAGGCGTCGTAAAACAAATCTATATTAATCAAGCGGTTTCATCCAAACCTTGTGAAGAGATATGATCGCTTTATATGATTTTACAGATTTAATTTAGGATGAACAGATTTAAATTAATTTTAATGTATTGGTTTTCATGCATCATGCACACATGAGAACCAAGCGCGTGACTCATGAATTTATATGTGAATAAAAGCCTGAATAAAATCTTTAATTAAAACTATCTTAATTTGTTTTTCGAAGATCAACCAAAGTCTTATGGGATTGGAACAACATGAAGGTGTTTTTTGGTTGACCTATCATTTTAAGTCTAGTTTGAAATGTAATTTATTGCATGTTATAATTTTTCCACATGCCATTGGTCTGCGAGTACATGCTTGTTTTCCACAGTCAACATGAATTTTACCACACGGCTCATTTTAGTTTTGTAATGTGACATATCTGAGTGAAATACGATATTCAACAACAACAAAAATTACTGTAGCAAATGGGCTGAAAGGATTGTCATTTCAGAGGAAGAGCAATTATTTTTTACTTTTTATTTATTATTTAGGCTTTTTAGAATAATGATGAATAGATAAAATTAATAGTTTACTTTATTAAAAGTAAAGATGGCCATTTTTGATTTCATGTTGTCTTTATAAGCCTTTTAGAGAAAGACTAGGCTACATGCTTCTAAGGACCCAACACCTGTCTAATTTATGTCTGTACTCGGTACACTGGTTTGTTTTTTGGTTTTGTTCCATCTTTGTGAATAAACACAATAAACAATAAATAAAACGGTAACAGCATACAACAAGGGTGAACATTAGTACATGCATTTGGTACAGAATTTATTAATATTATATTTATGATATATTTCCTTTTTGGGGTCGATAAGGTTTTTAATGTTTTTGAAAGAAGTCTCTTCAGCTCAATAAGGCTGCATTTATTTGATAAAAAAATATATATTATTACAATAAAAAAAAACAGTTTTCTATTTTAATATATTTTAAAATGTAATTTATTCCTGTGATACACAGCTGAACATTGTTAACATTTCAAGTTGTATTCCTTAATTTAATATGAACGAATGTACAAGTGTTGTTGTACATGATATCTAATGCATTAACTAATTTGAACAAATAACAAACAAACCCTGCTTAAACAAGATTCTGTGAAGTTCCTG
This sequence comes from Rutilus rutilus, assembly GCF_951802725.1. Classification (NCBI taxonomy): domain Eukaryota; kingdom Metazoa; phylum Chordata; class Actinopteri; order Cypriniformes; family Leuciscidae; genus Rutilus; species Rutilus rutilus. The sequence continues at coordinate 18,384,188 of NC_140226.1, read as the reverse complement.
AAATCTTGAAAGTCACTTTCTGAAACCACAAATATCCCTTACTGGGTGCTCTAGTGTGTGTGTGTGTGTGTGTGTGTGTGTGTGTGTGTGTTTAGGTTGTGTTTAAGTGTTAGGATATACTACTAGCATTTGCTCCTAGCTGCTGGGTGGGTTAGGGTTAGGGTTAGGGTATTTTATTTTACATTTTATTTTGATTGTACAATGTCATATTTTACATAATGACATTACCAGTACAAGAAAGTCTCTTTTAAGATACTGATAACTTGTATTGCAAGATAATTAGCATACATTGTTTGTATATAAGTGTATGTACGCCCCCCTGATGTATATGTGAGTGTGTTATGTAATCCTATACATTTGTGTTTAGTTGCATATTTTAAGGTTCTATGGTTGTGTGTTTGTGTGTGTGTGTGTGTGTGTGTGTGTGTGTGTGTGCACGTCATGCTCAACAGTTTACAGCCAAGCTTAGTTTGCTCATTGGTCATACGGTCGCCGTGATTTTGCCAAGTAAGACATGTTCCTGGATCAACATATTTTGTTGATCCTGGAACATCATTTCTGTCTGAAAATTTTGTCCTAATCCCTGTCTTTACTCAAAGGGATCAAAAATCTGAGGGAAATGATAGGTGAATAACACTGATGTAGAAGCACCTAACCCTGGTTGTAAGCCTAAACTAGATATAAACTGTAATCTTGTCCCCAAAAATCTGATTGGTTGATCGGAATGTTGTTCCAGGATCAACAAAGACGTTGATCAAGGAACATGTTGTACTTGGTGAAATCACGTTCACCTCGGTGGTCCAGGGGTCTGTGTGCACACGGTGGCTCCTTCACAACATGTAGAACATACATTCACTCACACCTAAGCTTAATCAAGCCTGTCTTTAGCGTTTAGACAGATGTGGGCTGGTCTTGTCCTCTGAACGAGTTACAGCACATCTATGTGTTTGTACCACCCATTTGATATAATGTATCGTATATCACTTGTTTTTTATTGGTGTGCTTTTGTGTGTGCATCACACATCACACACAAAAAAGACAAAAGACACGATTTTTTTCAATACTTCGCGTTTTAGTTTTTCCTCAGCCTGATTCCTCTTTTCCTCCACTCTTATTGGTCTTTTTCAGTTGGAGGAGGACAGGCCACACCCACATCACTCATTCCCGAGGCCCGCCCATTTGAGAAGACTGGCGTCGTACGTGTTTTCCTCCAATACCATGGACACGGAGCACTTCCCCCACGACCCCGCCCTCGGGGCAGCGGCCATTCAGCGCAGCCGCTCAGCTGAAAGCAGCCCCGCCCACCGTCACGCCCATCGCAGACACATGCCCCTGTTGCAGGGCAACCCCAGAGCCCGGCATTCTGTACTAAATATACCACGCCTACACATTCAGCAAATGCTGGCCAAACTTATGAACAAGACATGATTCACCCACCATCAACGTACACAGATGCACACGTGTGGTGCCGTTTTAATAGAAGAGGAGTACGGTGCCCGCTTTTGTGCCCATAGATGAAAAGAAATAATTATGGAAGCTTGGGCAATAAACTTGGTCTGTGATTGTGAGATCCGTGTGCGTGTGTGAGAGATTGTGTGTGTGTCAGCGAGACATGAGATCCTCTCTAGCTACACTGAAATGTGTTATTGGATATTTTAAATGAAAAGGTTCACCCTAAAATTACAATTGTGTTAACATTTACTCACCCTCATGTTGTTCCAACCCCTATGACTTTTGTGGAACTCAAAAGAAGATATTTTGAAAAATGTCCAAAAGTCAGTGCTGTTTTTGGACCACATTGTTCTTCATTGCATGGACGAAAACAAATATCTTCTTTAATGTTCCACAGAAGAAAGAAATTCATACAGGTATGGAATGACATGATGACAGAATTGTCACTTTTGGGTGAATTTTCCCCTTACTTGGGCCAATTGGAGAAAGATAAATCATTCTCCAAAACAAAGCAATTATGTACAATGCTGTAAGATGTATTTACTCAAAAAGACACTGTACACTAAATATTTTGTAAAAAAGAAAAGAAAAGCAAAAAAAAAACACATTTTTACCTCCTTGGAGGATGTTTGCAGAGCTGCTGGTGTCAGGTGGGACGGACACATTGACTAAAGTGATGAGAATATAATTTGTTGTTGTTGTTGTTGTTGTTGCTTTGGCCTCTTAGTATCTCATAACACCATCATGTTCTGTGTAAGAGGACAGATGTGATGCAGGCTGATAGTGTGATTGTGTTTTCAATGTTGAATGTCGGCCAAAAGCAGTTACTTAAAAAGGGTACGTTGCTGTTTGTTCGTATAGGACACTAGAAGGACAGTGAGTGCTTGCTAAGCTATTTTTGCACAGTCTGTTCGCATCAGTATGATCTCAGCATATATAGAACCTGTCAAATGCCACAACATGCACCTCCAGGCGGGATGAATGGCTTTCTTAAGCAAGCATGACAGAATTTGAACTGATGGATCTCTTTATATAGATTCTGATTGGGGTCTTTCGTAGCCGAGAGAAAGTGTGACATTAATCATATACAGCATGTGCAGGGTTCAAAGGCTTTGGACCTATAAAATAATCCATTTGCTTGGATCCTCTGGCATTTCAAGCAGAGTGTTTTCAATTTATAGAAGAGAAAATGAGTAAAGAAAGAGAGAATGAGTTGTGTATACACATGTCCAATGTGTGAGTAATAGGCCTGAATGAAATGCTCTGCATGGATAAAAGTATGTGGACACACATTTCTATTTAATGAATTTGGCTGTTTCAGCTACATCCTTTACTAACAAGGCTGCATTTAAGTCTACTTTTTTTATGCCCTTCCCTCGCTAACTTTCCCCCATCTCGTTTACACGGATGTGCATCATTGCTTAAGTTGCGCGATTGCCCACTACTGGCGGAACCCTTGCAATGTGTTTAAATGCAATACCTCTTCTTCTTGTTCTCCTTCTTCTTCTTCTTCTTTCTTCTTCTTCCGCCTAATTTTGCACACAGATAGAGGACAGTCTGAACAATAACGACAGCAATTTTAGAGTCTCTAACTCAATCCCTCTAGTGCCACCAACTGTCCAAATTTGCACTCACATTTATGCTAATACTGTTTGAACCTTAAGGGCTAGAAACAAAAAATCCGCCATTTTGAACTTTTGCGAACTCCTCCTAGACCGTTCAACCGATTTTTACAAAAATCTAACCAGATGATCTTTAGACGATGCAGACAAAAATTGTTTTTCAATTCTGAATTCAAGTTGATTTGTCAAACCGTTCTCGTATAATGGTCAAACAGATTTGACGAAGAATACGCCAAAATAGACATGAGGCAATGCTTAGATCTCCGCAATGCTGTTTCCTATCCAGATCACAAGCATAACTTGAGGGTATGTGCGGTGTTTCGCCACTGTGCCACCTACTGGTCAGGAGATATGAAAATGGATATTTTTGCTTATAACTACTGAACAGTTTGACCAAAAATCAAGAGACTGGTCTCTTAAGATTCGGTGCAGCATGCCTATTGTAATAATACTGCTCTTAATTGATTCTCTGAGTCATGCTGAGAAGATAGATAACAATTTTGTCAGACTTGGCCGAATTTCCTGTCCTCTATTTTGATTTTCTTTAAAAACGTAATTTTTCGAACTCCCCTTAGTTCGTCCAAAAGTCAGATCATCTTCAACCTATGTCGGCAAAAAGTTGTGGATACAGTGTCAATAGACAAAACCATTTTCGTATACCGCATCAATGAATTTGATGGCATAATTCCAAACTGCAACTGAGGCTGTATCTCTGGAAATATTTGTCATACTGACACCAAACTTTATGTGTGTAATTATCACTCAAGACTGACCACACCCGATCAATTTGGTGTCAGTGCCCCCTATTGGTCAACAGTAGCAATTATGTTACATTACAAGTGATTGTACTTATGGGCTTTGAACAATTTTGCTTAAAATCGTCTACATGGTCCATGGATCTGCTTGAAGCGTACATTTTGAGTAGATTTACTCCCTTGGTCAAAATCAAGGAGATGATTGTCTGTCCAAATAAACTTCCCTCGCCCACTTGACAAAGTTGAACGCACAATGGCGATGGGGATCCCCCAGAGGGGAAATGCTTAGGGAAGTTCACGAGTATATTTCTAAAAGTGGAGTTAAACGCAGCCCAGGTATACAGCCGTACAACCTCCTCCTAAACATTTTTAGGTAAATGGCCATGGTTTAAAAAATATGCTTAACAATTGAATGTCGGTTTGGTGTGTGTTTACATACTTTTGGTCATGTAGCCTAGATTAATTGTGATATCACATTGTCTTCCATATTAGCTATAAAAATTAATTTAAAGATGATTTTCTCTTCCATAATTATTTAAGTCAGTATTACAGAAACATATGCATATTGCTTTCAGATAGAGGGATATTAGGTTCTATGTGAACTTAAGCAGTGTTTATCTGAGGGCAAGAAAGACATAAACAACATCCTCTATGTCAAGACATCTGACTAATAGTTAGTGAGTTGAGAAATTTATAAAGTTCTGGAATAGAGATATATTATATATATTATATATCAAAGTGCAATAGAGATCAAGGCAATAGGAGCGTAAAAGGAAGACTGAGCCTCTTTCTTTGGTTTTGTCACACATGCATTAATGGTTTGATGCACACATGCAGATATTTGAACTTGACTATAATTTATCATTCAGCAAATGAATGTTGCCATTTTTGTTCCTGGGCCTAGACTTGACATTCTACGTTAGTGTTTAAAGTCACAATAGTCACATAAATCAATGCATAAATAAGCTTTTGAATGCAGAAGCGCGGTATCGGTGTCATAGAAATTAGATCACATATTGTGTAGTAATCAGGCACGATGCAATAAACTGACAAGTGTTACGTTTTTTTACATACATAAATACATACATACTATTATAATGTTTATTAATGTTTTGAATTAGCTTTTATTTTTATATTTGTTGTCTTCTTTTTAATTTTAGTTTAAGTTTTTGTAATTTTGTTATGTGATTTTGTCATTTTTATTTAACTTATTTTTTTGTAATTTTAGTACTTCAACTTAAACATTTATTTCAGTTAGTTATTATTTCAGTAACATTTCAAATTTTTTATAGTTTTAATTTTAGTTAACAATAAAACACTGCTTCTGATTGGCTGATTGTGTCACATTTTCACAGACAGACAAGTTGGTTGTGCCTGGTTAATGCACAAGAGTTAGATATTTCCTATGAAAAATTAAGTAGCATTCACACATTATTGAAATTATCGCTTTATCCTCTAGCCTCAGTTCAGTTGAGATATGTACATATCTGTTGGGAGATTGATTTTTTTGTCAGTGTATTAATGTTTCACTTAAAATTCATGCTGTAGAAATGCTATATGACTCAATGCTGGATATCAATGCATATGCGAACCATCTTGCTGAAGATGTAGAATTTCTTCTTAAACTATAATTTGCCTCGCTGGGCCAACTGCACCAAACTCTGAGTGGTAAAAAAACACATGAGTAAAGACAAAGTTCATTATTTATGTAATATTGGTTTGGAACTCAGTGTTCATAGCAGTTGGCTCCTGGCATCTGTGCTGCTTTGCTTTGGGTGTTTTAATGCAATTTACACCAACCACTGTTTATCTGGAATCACCAATGAACTGTAATGTGTATGTTCAGAAGAGTTTGTAGTCTGAATTGTGTGAAACAGCTGATCCAAATGTCTTCCTAACGGAGAAGAGTAGCACAGACTGAATGAGTGTATATATGTATACAAAAGCTCAGCTGTAAATGAACCCGGGTTTTTATTTGTTATACAGGATAATAGTACCGGTAATAGTAATGATTTCTGCATCCCAAAGATTGTTAATTGATGAGGCATCAAATACACTACTGTTTAAAAGTTTGGGGTTGACGATATTTGTTATGGTTTTGAAAGAATTCTCTTATGGTCACCCAGGCTGCATTTATTTGACCAAAAATACAGTAAAAACAGTAATATTTTGAAATTATTAACCGTTTTCTTTTTTATTATATTGTAATGTAATGTAAAGGCAACACTGAATTTTCAGTAGCCATTTCCCAATGTCACAGGATCCATCACAAATTATTATTCTCCTTTTTTTTCATCAGAAATCATTTTAATTTGCTGATTTGGTGCTCAAGAAACATTTCTTATTATTATCAATGTTGAAAACAGCTGTGCTGCTTAATATATTTGTGGAAACCGTGATACATTTTTAGGAATTTTTTGATGAATAGAAAGTTCAGAAGAACAGCATTTATTTAAAATATAAATATTTTGTAACATTATGAATGTATTTACCTTTTGATCAATTTAATGCAAAAGTATTGATTTCTTTTTTTTAAATCCCAAACTGACCCCAAACTTTTGAAAGGTAGTGCTTATACACATTTGATCAGATTTAATCTGACAAGACAAATATCTTTTTATTAGTATATTTAAATTCTTTCAATTTCTTATGAAGAAAATAATTGCCCAGGAAATGTAGTATTTCCACGCTGATAAAGATTTAAAGAGTCACAAATTTCTTCTCTGCTTTACTGAGAGACTGTAAATAATGATGTCCATTACTTCTGAATCTTAGTGTTGTTACATGTAGTACCATGTTTTATGCTAAATTCATTATAAGCCGAACAGCTTTTAATTGCAGTCCTGCTTCATGCCATTCAACATTCATAACCTCTCACATTCTCTGTCTCTAACTGGGTCAATCTTTGAGCTTGTCTGAACTCCCCAGAGACAAACCTTGAGCTCCGAGCAGCGTGAAACAGCGTTTAGCAACGTCTGTTTGTATAGAAAAACGTTAAAATGTATTCTTTCTATCTATTTAATAACGTGCTGGGAAAAGTCTAAAACCATGTAGATGGCTTCTCACACATCAGTATTGTTATGAAGAAATTTGAAGAAATTTTTTTAGTCAAAATTTATATCATACGCTGGACTTTTTATTGCTGATAAATGTTACTCGTCATCATCAGGTAATCCCAGACCTGCTCATAGAAGCGTTACATGTGTGAATCAGGGTCAAACTTCAACTGCAAGAGTCTTTCACAAAATAGCTAGTGCAATAAACACTATAGGGACTATATAGTAGACTTAATAGTATTATGTACAAGCATGTATTTTTGGCTTTTGTAAAAGTATAAGTCTTTGGACAGATAGCTGAACATGCTGCTGTACTAACACATTCCTCTGTCTCATTCTCTCTGTTTGTGTCCATCGCTGTACATACTGTTGGCTGAGCACTGTCTTTGAGTCTACACTTGAAATCACAAATGGGCTAAATCATTTAAAAAATATTACACTGTAAAATGGACTTTTGTGCCTTTTTAACTATGTATGTCATTCTAAAAAGACAATCCTGCAAAGCTTGTATACAACCAAATCACAAGTAAATAATCAGAAAAATGACTAAATTGTGGTCTCTTCTCTCACAATGTGGTCCAAAATTGTTTTTTAATTTCTGTATTCTTATTGTGCATATACAATTTTATTTTAATTACTTTTATTTATTTCTATATATATATAGGCTATATATATATACATATATATACACAGTTGTGATCGAAATTATTCAACCCACATTGCAAATCAGGTTTATTGGCAAAATTTACAGACTTTCAGGTGTTTGCAATGAACAAATCAAACTAAAGTAATTGTATGTATGCAGTATGCTTCATTCCTCTTCCTCCAGACATACCGCTGATCCATAGGGTCGAAAAGTTCCAGTTTTGTTTCATCGCCTCACAGAACAGAATCCCATAACTTCTGTGGCTTATTTATATGATTTTGAACAAATTGGAGCTGACTTTTTTTGTGCTTTTGGGTCAGTAGTGGTGAATGTCTTGGAGTTCTGGCATGGAAACCGCATGCATTTAGTACGTGCCTTACTACCTGTTGCCACCAAGTCTTGCTCCAGGTCTTTTGCTGTCACTTGAGGTTTTTCCTGAACCCAATCTGGTCTCAGAAAATATAACCACTGTTCCTTTAACTTTGAGCTTGCAAACTATGCTTCCAACCGTGTCTCTAGGAACATTTTAGTGCATTCGCTTTTTGTATCCTGTTCCTTGTTAGTGATGGTGATGATATCTTCTCTTTAACTTTTTGGACCATTGTTTTGACTTAGCCATATTAGTAACATGCAGTCAAACATGACACTCAACAAACCTGGCTAGTTCAGATATTTCATGTGTTCTAGCTCAAGCACACCTGGTGCAACTAATGAAGTTCTTGATTAGTTGCATCACGTGTGCTTGAGACAACACCTGTTTTGCAGATTTGTACTGTTGTGAGAGATTCTATTCAAGGGGTTGAATAATTTTGAGACTGCAGTCTTCAAAGTTGCATTTTCAGCTGAACTTGGGGAAACCACATAGCTGAGCTATTTTAAATACTTTTGTTTGATTTGTTCATTGCAAACAGCTTGAAAAATTCTGTACATTTTGCCAACAAACCTGATTTGCAATAACGTTCTGTCGTTCAAAGGTTTAAGTTTTTTTTTTTAAATGAATACTTTTATCCAGCAAGGATGCATTAAATTGATCAAAAGTTCAAGTTTTAATCATTTTTATTATCATTTTCAAAATTATGAAATTTTGAACTTTTGATCAATTTAATGATACATTTTTGATCAATTTTCAATACATACTACAATTCATGATACTTTTATTCTCCAATAATGCATTAAATTGATCAAAAATCAATCGCAGAGTTAGTTCTGGCAGGTTACATCAGTCAAGCTCGCTTACCCTAATTAATTACCCTCCTCCATCCCCAGCTCCTCCTCTCATCCAGTCAGGACTTGGCCTTCTGATATTCCTCTTCGATTCAGACTAATTTCTCTTGAATCATGTTGTACATTACATTATTGAACATTAATGATTTCTGCAATACATTTATGTTGGTTCTGTTCTGTTTACCCTAAGGGGGGTTATTGCTGCTGTCCCTTCTCTTGTCCTTGCTAGGCTGCAGGGAGTTCTTGCCCAGAACAGAACCATACCACCAATCCAAACTGTATGCTAATTTTCAATCATCTTTGATGATAGTGGTCCTGACAGAAGTTGTATATGAAATTGCATTAAGCATTAAATTGCATTAAGCAAAAAAATATTTATTTTTCTAATACTAATACTAATTTGAACTTATCCAGCTCTTTTAACATTACTTCACTCATTTCTTTTCTCTTTTTCTTGCATTGTTACAGGAGATCGCAGTGGCTGAACCTTCACCGTCTTCCTCTCAGCGTATGAAGCGAGTCGACTTTGTGTCCGGTGTGTTGATGTTTGATGATCTCAGAGATGAGGGTGCAAAGAATGGAGGTTCTGGCAGTGACGGAAGCCCGCGCAGTAGTGAGGGAAGTCCGGAGGGCGCTGCGTCTACCCTACTCGCCCCCACCCACCGGGACCACGACCAGGAAGAGGGCTCACGCACGCTAGTGCTTGTGTCTGCTGGTAACGGGCAAGTCTCACCTGGAGACGGGCAGGGAACACTCGCCGCATTGACACCGCAGGGAGAGCGGCCCATACCAGAGGAATCCGAACCTGGGACTCTTTCCTCTGTTATTAGGTCTGAGCCCAGACCTATCATCATGACATCTGCAGCTGTAATCACCAGCGGTTCTTGCTCGCCGCCTTTCACCAAGGTGGAGCGCACTTTCATCCACATTGCTGAGACGACACATCTCAATGTCATGACAGCCAGACATCGCCCGCCTGGACTGGATGAGGTGATACCTAAGTGTGAGGTGACGGGTGGAGAGAAAGAGGAGAGGGAAGGGGTCAGTGAACGAGAGCAAAAGGAGAGCAATAGAGAGAGGATTACAGTAGAACGGGAAGAGGATGAGAGGAAAAAAGTAGAAAAAGAAGGTGAAAATGGCAGACAGGCTGAAGAAAAAGTAAATAAAAGTGGCAGAGAGGAAGCAGAGACTGTGTTTTTAGCTGAGTCACATGACCAGCCAGAGACTACAGCCATTGAGGAGGAAGTCTCCAGAGAAACCAAAATGGAAGTCGGACCAGAAGGTGTCGTGCCAGAAGTCGACCTGCAAAGGGAACAGGAGCTGGAAGAGTGTCAATCTCCGACCCCTGAACAAAACAGAGATACAGAGGTGGAGGATGAGAAGGACATGTCTCCACCGGAGGGAGAGTCACCCAATAGAAAGCCACTCCCACAGAGGCAGAGCCGTATTCCTGTTCTTATGTCGGAGGAGGAAATGGGCTCAGACAAGTCATCGCAGAGTCAGGAGCAGTTGCAGCGAACTCGCAAAAGCCGACAACAACAGCTGGCCCGCTTTGTTCTGGAGCGCAAACAAATACATCTGATTCGTTCTCGCTCCGCCTCCTCGCCCTCCCCTACACTCTCAACCACTGCATCTGAGGATGAAACCCACCAATCAGACGACTCTAAGAGAGGAGAGAGAGGAGCAGATGGGAGAATTAGGAGCAGAATCCCTCGGCCTGTCACACCCATCAGGGGGTCTTCTGACCAACTGGGGGGCACGACCCTCCTGCAAACCCAGAGATCTGTGTCTTTCATTCAATACAGGTTGGTGGAACAGAATTGCAATTTAGAAGTCATTCATTTGAATCTACACTACCAGTTAAATGTTTGAACACACTGAATTTCACTGAATTTCACTTTCCATCTAAAGGCCTATTGATATGTGTTTGTGATATATGTATTTATATATCAGTCAAATATAAAATGTGCCTGCCAGAACCTATAGACTTGTGGGCAGTGCAGTTTGAATCCCATCTCGTGGTCCAATATACATGATATAATAAAGGAAAAAATGGCAAAAATAAATATTTTATAAATTAAATAAATATATATGTAACAAAATTATGTGTGTATATATACATATATTTTTTTGTATTATTTTTTCAAGCTGGACCTTTTTTTTTGTTAATACAGAATTCCCTTACTCCCTACCTGGAATTTTTTTTATAAAAGAGTATAAAAAATAAGTATAACAAAATAATTATTAGCTATAGTTTTATGATTCTCTCCAGGTTTAACAGTACTCTATAATTGTGGGTTATAACGCACAGAAAGTAAAACATTTAAAGGATATAAAAAAATACAAACTGTATATAAAAATATATAAAATATATAGCTGCCTTTATATTTTAGGACAGAGGCATCATCACATTTGGATGTCTGTTTATAAAATCTACTTACTTTTTTGAAATTTCTTGCTCGTAATGTGAAATGTAAAATTGTGAAAACTGAACCTCAGATTTAGCTTGGCACTTTTACTGACAAACTATGTAAGGAACCTTATACAGACTATCCTATAATAGCTCTGAGTGATATGACTCATTCTTTCCTCTCTCCAACAGAACCAAAAGTTCTGTCAATCCCAGGATTCAAAAGTCTGCAAGTCTGCACACAAACATCCATCAGCAGCCACCTAAACCTCAGCTCCGCCCCTCAAAAACACTTCCACCCCGTCCTCCATCTTCAGGCCCCTCCCACTCACAGGGAAGTCGGACCGCCACACGTACTATTACTCGTACCTTAACTCTTAATTCCACTCGAAGCATTAGCACCTCCCCTCGGAGCCACGCCACCTCTCGCACCGACAGCCCCTCGCCTCAGCGCATTCGCCGACAGCCTATAGCCAATGAAACGCAACGACAGCCCCAGCAGCCCAGACCTCCTTGCCCGTCGCAGTCCAAATCCAAACCTCAGGACTCCACCCCCAAAAAGAGCAAAACCCAGCCATCAACCTCATCTCAAAAAGCGAAGAAAGACTCACCGGACTCAAAGACTACAACGAGATAATTACACTGCATTGAAGGACTTCATTCCTCCAGATGATCTTCATCCTCAGCATCATCATCATCACAATCAACAGTGTTGAACTGCACCTCTCACAACACACAACAGATTCAACCAAACATGTTCGCTATTCAGCCAAGTGACTGCAGCAGCTACTGAAATACCTCTGATGAGGAGAACCTCTGACATTCATTCACACAGTGAGTGTACAAAACTGTGTGAGGGGAGGGCGAGTTGTCATTAATGAAGTGTGTTGGACTGATGAACACACCTCATATGCCTTAAACCTGCAAAGGAAATAATTGCTGCCATCACAACAAAGCTTCCACAGGCTCTATCCTTCTGTCCATGGCGCTAATGTCACTATCATGTTCAATAATACAATCAATCCCATTGTACAAGTTAGAATCGGGTTTTACTGCAGCTTTAAAGCTTTTAAATGCATTACTGTACATGCCATTTATTTGATTTGAATATCACTTCCCAAACTGTTCACTAACATCACAATATCAGAAACTGGAAAAAAATAGCTTTATTTAAACTTACAAAAACCTAAAATGTATCAAAAGTCCCAAATTGTCTAGTTGGTGTTTGGGACAGCCTCAAGTCAATTACTGTGTGCTAAAATTTGTATTTATCTCAAACATAATTATAATAATCATATGCACCTAGACTTGGTAGTTCTGTGCAGAATATACTGGGGGAAAATGTCATATGGTACATAAATCTGGTATTAATACCTAAATGTAATCTTGATGACTAATGTTGCTGCTACAGTTTGATGTCAATCATATAATCATCTTGGCCCCGCCCACTGTATGTGTTTCTCTCTCTGATCAATCCATCCGTGACACTCGTCTGCTAAATTGACTTATAACCGGATCCCGGACCAGCGGTATGCATTTGGAAATGCTCGTTCTGTTTATCGTCTTTTGCAAAACTGTAGATAATGTAAGCAGTACTTTTGAAAAACAAATTTATATTTTTGTTCCAAAAAAAACAACAAAAGATGAATGGATGACAATAGGATTAACTTAGTTGCATTTTTCTCAGTCTCAGACTGATCTGTATGCAACTTTTGCAGTTCAAAGAACACTGGAGGAAGCTGAGTGAAGGTCAAAGAGAACATCAAAGCTTCTCAAAAATGACACACACTAAGGAGAATAAAGCAGCAGGAGACCAATAATGTGTGTTAAAGCAGCATGTCTGGGGTGTGTAAATGTACTCTAGGATGTTATTTTTTATGCAGTACTGTTACTCCCGAGTGTCTACTGCATGTGTTCAAAGGCCGGTAATCTGACGTGGAGTTTAAATGACTAAGGTGCTATAAGAGTTTTCCTTCATGCCTGCTCTAGTCATTGGTGTTTTTCCCCATCCTGTGCTTGGAATAAAACCTGAATACTCATGACGATTGTCAAATCAACGGAGGAGAAAAATGTCCTTAGTGCACACTAGCCAGTGTTATTTGTGAGTTAACTTAAAGGGAGTGCTTGATTTGAACCATGCCCCACTGCAAAACCATTGCATGCTGTTGTTTGGATGAAATAAAAGGAAAACACTTTCTGCTGTATGTTCCAGAATGTCCCATCGGCAGAGAACTTTGAAGACTCTCTCTGCTCTTAATACAGACAAGATATGAGGAAAGACATCTCCTCGTGGTTGGTCATCTCTTTTCAGAGTGTCGCTTTAAGAGAATATGCATGAATGTGTTTCATGAATCATGATTGCTTAACTTATCCTAAGGAACAACCTTTCTGAGTTATACAATTTAAAATTATTACAAATTATCAACGATGCCATTCAATAAACGCAAGTTTCATCACTGTTTCAGTTGATGGTTTTGTATCTTTTTTTTTTCTTTTCAGAAAAGAATAGTGGATGTTCTGCATAGGGAATCTGCTTGTCCTGGCTGTTGTGAAAGTGAGAGTGAATTGAGAATCATCTGCACAAGAATTAAGCAATAACAGAGAAGCCAGAACACTATGTAATCACATCATCTTTGATCTTAGTGTCCTTCAGACTAGTGCAAGCATTACTAGTTCAAGATGTTTCATTAATAATGGTGGGGGAACAATAGGCTAGTAGTAAGGTTTAAAAGTTTTGGGCTGCATTTATTCATTCAGAAATACATTAAAAACAGTAATATTGTAATATTTTCTATTTGAAGGTATTTTAAATTGTATTTTATTCCTGTGACGGTAAAGCTGAATTCGCAGCAGCCATTACTCCAGGCTTCTGTGTGCATACCTCATACCGATCCAAGCTACATGCATCCTCTAATTTTATACTAAATGTCAATAATAGTACAGTTGACAACATTATGTAATCGCATCTGATCTTTGTGTCCCTCAGACTGGTTCAAGGATCACAGCCAGAAATTGTTGGATCTGTTAACCTTTTTTAACCAACACTTATAACATTCATTCACTGAAAATGTCATTTTAAAGTCTAATCTCTTGACAGAACAACCTTTTCAAGCACAAACAGTTGTTAAGATGGGATTGGGGCAAAAATAAACTTTTAAATATTGTCTAATCTTGCCTCTGCAGGTTTGGATTCCGTCTGCTAGTTGAGAACTGCAGATTTATAGGTCTTTACATGGGATCACTGATTCTTTACTTGGTCAGTTCATGTTGCTGAAGTGGTTTTGTGTAATAATTTGGTTGTATAATACCTGTCAGTGGTCATTACAGTGATTGCAAGTTAAAGGGTTAGTTCACCCAAAAATGAAAATTCTGTCAGTAATTACTCACCCTCATGTTGTTCCAACCCCGGAACCTTCGTTCATCTTCGGAACACAAATTAAGATATTTTTGATGAAATCTGAGCGCTGGCTCACTCCTCCATAGACTCCATAGGAGTGAGCCAGCGCTCAGATTTCATCAAAAATATCTTAATTTGTGTTCCGAAGATGAACGAAGGTCTTACGGGGTTGGAACAACATGAGGGTGAGTTTTGGGTGAACTAACCCTTTAACTGTTCATCATCATATTCCAGTCTGATTACTCTGATTGGGATTTCAGTGTTTCTACAGCGAATTCCTGTGGTTAAATGTCTCTCTCGGTTTCCTGTGAGGATTTTACAGAAAAAGCTCTAATTCTA